>NC_086153.1:127185613-127810613 GCF_035149785.1 Candoia aspera | reverse complement strand
GGTAGCCCCTCAACCACTAGTAAAACACTTGCCTAACACATAGGATAACACATGTAAACAATCTACTTTGTCTATCTGGTATACTCCTTTTATTCATCCTTAACAACTATGATCATCCTGCCCCATGTGCCAATTACACAGTGTGGCTCCTGGGGAGCCCATCCTTCCCATAGCCTGGCCTTGGATATAAGGACCTTTTCAAGCCTCACAGATGGACTTCACAGAGCTGTCTAAGAAAAGCATGTTCCATTGCTGGTTGTGGTTTGTACTTTTTCAGGGTGATCGAAGACCTATCCCTGTGGTTGCACTGATGCTGTCATGGTGGCTAAAAAGTTGCTGACTGATTGTATTCCTAGGTGGGGTTTACCTGTCTCATTGCATTTTGAAATGGATACTCATTTCACTAGTCAGTTAATTAAAATCAACTGCAAACATGGGTATCAAGTTACAGTGTCATACTCCTTACTGCCCTCAGGGTTCAGCATTATGTAGAATAATACAACTGAGACATGAAAATTCAGTTGGCTAAAGTCACTACTGACAGTTGCCCCTAATGGCCAGAAACCCTCCTACACATTCTCATGAGGATCAGAACACTCCCTGATTTGGAAGCATGCCATTCCCTTTGAAACTGTATTTGGCTGGCTGATGTTGGGACCTACTGATTACAATTGCTTGATGGCTCAGGGAGACCTAGACCCTCTGGATGGAACGTTGGCACAATCTCTCACTAAAAATTTCCAGTCTATTTTTTCCAAGGTGAGAGCTGCATTCCAGCCATTTGTTATAGCAGTATGCCATTCTTTAAAGCCAGGAGACTATGTCCTGATCCAGAAATAAGGAAGCATAGCCTAGCACCATGATGGATCAGACCCTATCAACTGCTGCTGACAACTCACCCTGTGGTGAAGTGCAAGGGTTGAATGTCCTGGACCCAAACATCACGCTGTGTCAGCTCCACTAGATAGACCAGACCAGGAAATGAATGCCACAGGAAGGCTACAATAATTTTTATTGAGACTGGATATCAAAACAAAACCTTGCAAGTCTGATTGTGCTGTACCTCTCCTCCTTCTTACTCAGTGAATTAGGGAGGTACTGTATCTGTCTCAGCCACTTGTGACTGTTATGTTATACTGAACTTCAAAAAATGCTTCAGCCTTTTTTGCCTAGGCAATGGATCCTGCATATCTCCATCAAAATCATGTTCCTTACTCCCTGCACACTGGGAGAAAGAAAATCATACCTCCAGAAGAACCAGTATCTAGCACCACTTTAAGCAAGTAAGTGCTTAACCAAGCTTTTCCAACACTGGAGCAAAGAAGGACCAACTGGGAAATTGGTTAGGTTAACTATTCTTATCTTCAGTGAATTGTTTCGACAAGTCATGGGGCCCTGGAAGCCTTTGATCCAACATGATACCATTTCAGCTCTTCAAAATTTTACTCATTTGCTAATGTTAACTAATTGCTGGTTTTATATGCATTTTTACCATTTGTTATGGGGTGGAGAATTGCATTTGGGGGTGGAATCTGCTGATAATTGTATTTTGCAAAATTGTGAATCTATTGCATGATATACTACCATTATTCTACTTGAAAACCATTCTCCTTGGCAACCCAACCATTACATCGAAGAAGTAGCAGATGCAAACCTGTATTTTCTGCTAGAAATTTCTCCCTTTCCTGTCTGTATTCATTCACTCAATGGGGCAAAATAGATGGACAAAACTATTGGGTGTGAATAGACCTTGAAACCTGACTACTCACAGTATGGATGGAGAGACCTTGGAAAACTTTCTGTTGTGGGAGAAGCAAGGGATTCTCAAATGTTGTGCACAGAATCTCTCTTTAAATTCCATCTAGGGAACATACTTTGCATAGATTGCCCAGGAGCTCCCACTACTCCCCATCAGTGCTGTGCCCTTCAACCTCCGCTAGCTTTTGCCCTAATCTAACTCTGCAAGACATTACTCAAATTAGCAGGTGGATAGCTCTTAGTAATCAAATAGAATACAATAGCAGTGCCCCTCCTGCTTTCCCTAACCTTAAATCAAGATTCCATAATGCTATCTCCTTAAACTGTTTTCTCCTTGGAAATACAGTGCTGAAGGAAAACCACATAAATCCTTTGACACTGAGAGTAAAGACCCTTGACCTCTTCTATATTTGTAGTAATAAAGCCTATAAAACCTTGCCCCCAGGATGGAAGGGAACTTGTAGAGAACTTTTGGGCAGTTTTTTAAATAGAATATGAAGGGCACCCATTGGCCAAGTCTCTATCTTAAAAACTTGGAAGAATGGGTTTCATAAATTTATTATGATAATGCTCCCAGATTAAGTTTCAGAAGCAAAATTGCTCGACATAACATTTCTGCTAATTGGAACTCATTTTTAATGTCACTCTTGACTCTGTAGAAAATCCACAGGAAGAAGTTTCTTCTTTGCCTAAGGTTGCCTCACAAAATTGTAGAGCTCTGAATTTACTGATAGTAGCCCAGGGGGAAGCATAGAAATGACAAGAACTGTGTTGTTTCTCTATGGACAAAAGTGGAAATACAGAACAAAACATGTAAACCTTCAGAAGTGCTATTAAATTTTTCCATGAAGCTGCAAACACCACTACAAACATCTCTTAGAGGTTCTCATGCTTACTTACTACTCCAAAACCTAGGAATGTTGGGAAATACTATTTTCAAATGGGTTTTAACTGTTATTTTCTTTCTAAGTATCATAGACTGTTACGAGACTTGAAAGAACAGATTAGGGAGAAGAGCTATCTATGTGGTTGCTAGGAGTCGAAAACAACTTGATGGCACATAATCAAAAAAAGTATCATAGCCTTAGGCCTTCGTTATGAGAAATACACATTAATCACATGCTGTACAATATTCAAACACAGAGAACATAAGAAAAAAGGTTTTATATAATCAAATGAAGCCACAAGAAATAGAATTAGAGCAATAACCATAGACACCTAAGCTCCACAAGGGTTAAGCTAATAAAGTTGCTTAGTTGCAGAGTTGTAGCTCCAAAGTGGGGGGTGGGGATGAAGTAGAAAATATAGCCTCAGGTTAGGCAAGTAAATTACCCCCTCCCGAAATACACTTTCCCTGGAAAAATAGAACTGTCAGCTCCGCTATAAAATACTTAGATACAAAGGAATGTTAATTCAGACTCTAAAGAGAGAGTAAAAGACTGGGAAGCAAGGACACAGATAATCCTTAGAAGAAAGTAAAATCTTAACAGACTTTCTTTGACCAGTTTAATTAAAGATTTTTGCCTCTATTACCTCATCATTCTCATCTTATGAATACATACAGTACCTGCCACGACCCAGTGAACAGCTGTACTGATTAAATGTAAATTGTAATTTACATAAATCTATAAAGGGGGGGGGTTCTACCTCATCCCCTTGTAGGCAGGTGTTTTTTTGCCTCCAGTACTGCAATAAACCGATTTGGGCTTTGTTCATTTAGAACCAGAGGCCCACACACAATTCCAGTGAAGCAATTGGCTTATTGTGGTACTGGAGGCAAAAGAACAAGCCAAAAGGGATGGGGATGCAAATCCCTTTTTACAGACTTATGCAAATCACAATTTAATCAGTATAACATTTAATTGATTAGAGTATAGCATGTGCATGTTAATGAGGTCAGAATGGTGAGGTGATGGGTTGAATACAATAGTTTTCTTAAGTTGAGGGAGCAAAGGATCCAAGAATGTGTCTTTTAATAGGTTTCGTTATTCTAAGGAGATAAATAATCCTTGTTTCCAAGTACTTTTACTGCCCCTTATGTCTGAATCAGCATTCTTTTGCCTGAGTGTTGTATTTATTTATTTATTTATCAAATTTGTCACCACCCATCTCCTCCCACCAGAGGGACTCTGGGCCGTTTACAATAATAATCAGCAAAACAATAAATATATGGCTGAGTTAACAGTTTGTTTCCCTAGGAATCTGAGAAAATAAACTTGTCTAACTTAAGGCCATCTTCTACTTCATTCCCCCCCGCGAGCTATGAAATGCAATAGCATCTTCGTTAGCTCTGCTCTTCCAGGATGGTGATGGTAGTTATCCTGACCATATTTCAGCCAGCTCTTCTTCACTCTGGTATGTGGAAGAGAGGTGGTTAGCCATTTGCTAGGTCAAGTCCTCTGGGGAAGTTATTTCATGGCAGTGTGATGTGTGCATCCAGGCAGGTCAACCCACAACACTTCACAGCAGTAAGGCTTGTCAACAGGCAAGCACCTGGAAAGATTAAATCCATTGTAGTGCCAGACAGTTCTCCAGGTGGCCCCCAGGTCTCAGGAAATGACCAGCAGCTGATGTTGAAGATGGGGTTGCTACTTTAGCCTGGATAAAATGGGCTAAAAGGTTTGATCAAAGACTAATACTGGCCCACAATCAAGGTGGACGTAGTGGCATTCAAGAAAGGCAGTATGTACTGAGCAGGGATAGAAAGGAATTATTCAGCCCCCAAATGGCCTCAATATTCCTCTTTGGGAATGCTAGACCTCAAGGAAATTGTTGGGATGATGCCAAAACCCAGAAATGTTTATAATAATAAAGCAAACTGAAGTAACATAGTATGGTTTAAGTGTAAATTGGCATTATTAAAATAAGAAGAATGTGAAAACTTTTCTTCTTTGGATATGTAGCTTAGTAAGGCATTTCCCATAGAATGACATAAAGGGGAAACAAAATTGGAGGACAGATTATCTGAGTATTTTCTGGCTTGCTCTTGTCAGAAGCACCTGGATAGATGCACCCGGGGCCCAAGATGCAAAGGAAAGAACTGTTAAAAAAATCTCTGTGCATGGGCAGAGGCCATGGGAAGACAGGCAATGAAAGCACACTAACTTTCAAATACTCAGTGTTGCTTGTGCATTGAACTAGATTAAATTTCTCTGAAATATCCAGGTTTATAATCTGAATCTTAAATGAATGCTGCAGCTCTTTCTTCATTCAACCTCTCCAGCCTTCTTATTCTTCCAGCCGTGAGTTTTATCTACTAAAGAGAAATGGCTTTCCATACTGCACAAGAGGACAGGTAACCTGCCAGTATGCAGATTGCCCCTCCACATATTAATTTCATGAACACAGCCAAAAACATACAAGATTTTCTCTCCATTTCATTGTCTGTGCTTAACAAAAAAAAAATCTGAGAAAGCAGGAGCTTTCCATCAGCAGCCTATTTGCCACAATTCTTTGAAAGGAAGAGTGTGGAGAGAAGGAGGCTGTAAATGGGGAGGGCTTTAAGTAATTTTGCTTGAGTAATACCATCATAAAGAGCCAGTGTGGTGTAGTGGCTAAGGCACCAGGCTAGAAACCAGAAGACCAGTTCTGGTCCCACCTTGGGCACAAAGCCAGCTGGGTGACCCTGGGCCAATCACCGTCTCTCAGCCCTACGAAGGAGGCAATGGCAAACTGCTTCTGAAAAACCTTGCCAAGAAAACTGCAGGGACTTGGCCAGGCAGTCGCCAGGAGTCAAGATTGACTCAAACACAAAATACACAGATAATAACATCAGGGGAAAAAAAAACCCTAGATCAGCAAGGTTTATCCTAACACCAACCCAAAAGAGAAAGAGTCAGGAAAACTTTGAGACTGGGGAGCTAATGTGATCCCAGCCCCCAACCTTTTGGCAGAAAGAGGAGGTATAGCGAGACAAAGGAGTAATTTCTTGAGAGGAGAACTATTTTCTTTTTCTTCTTTTTCTTTTCTCAAGTTATGAAACTCTCTGAGTCCTCTGATAAAAAGGAGTGTATACATCTAGTAAAAACAGACAAATATATCAATGCACACTACTCCCCCTTCCCTGTGATACTTCAAGTGTCACTCCAGATCATCACAGGGTCCATGTAACACAATATTACAGGCAAGACAGTATTCCTAACAGTATGAAATTCAGAAGAAGCACATTTTTGGTGTGTGTTCCATAAATCCTGAGTAGAGGCCCACCTTTACTACTTTTAATGATGAAATGGGTAGACATAGCTGTTCATTTTGTCAATCATCTGCACTAAATGTAAAGTAACATTTTCTTTACTATTCAACAAGGTGAGATAAATAAATTACTGTGAGATGCTATTTTTTTCCAAAAGCTCATTTAGACATCTGAGTGTCAGGTACATTTCAGCAAAACACTGACATGTATCACTTACTTATTGAACTGTAAGCAAATAATACATGAACAATTTGGTTTATAACTGGTTCTGTACATTTCAATAAAATAATTGGCCTAACCAATATAACCGCCCAGAGTCCCCTTTTCGGGAGAGATTGGCAGTGATAGAAATTTGAAAAATAAATAAATAAATAAATAAATAAATAAATAGACTGTCTAAAGCAAACATTTTTCTTCTTTTTCAAAGCTTATTGTGAGGTGAAACCTTTGGATAAAAATTTACAGAAAGAGGGAGGAAAGATGGCAAGAATTCTTTCTAGCAGATTTAACAAATAATGTCAATAAGTTTGACTTAACCAGGATGTGATTAATTAGAAAATCCATTTAACTGGGACATTTCTTAGGGAATAAAATTAAGCCAAATGAGATTTAACTGGCAAGGCCCAGTGCTTAATTGGGATGATAATTCCATTTAATTGGGATGCCTAAAGGCAATTAAGTGATTTTCTGATATATAGTCTAATATATTTAGAAACATATAATTCCTTTATAAAATAAACCACTTATCAATTCTAGATCAGAATCCAAAAGCATATAGCTCTTTGAATCCAGCTTATATTTGGGTAATCTCACATGGTAGTGATTGTAAAACATGGCTCTGTGTAAATAAAGTTGCACAAAGCAAAGATAGCAAAGGAGTTTAAGGAATAACTTTATTGACAGCTTCAAAACTTCCCGACAACTTGCTTAAAGGTTTAAATGCTTTTAATGCTGCCTGTTGGGATAAGTACCTTTCAGACTTACTATTTCTCCCTTAAAATGGGAATCATTTCCCCAACAGAATGAGTAAAACTGAGTCAACGATAAGTAGTTTCAGTGAAGTTAAAAGAGCATTTTTTCCTGTTTTTTTTCCCTAGGTAAAGGTAAAGGTTTCCCTTGACATTAAGTCCAGTCGTGTCTGACTCTAGGGGGCGGTGCTCATCTCTGTTTCAACGCTGTAGAGCCGGCGTTTGTCTGTAGACACTTCCGTGGTCATGTGGCCGGCATGACTAAATGGAATGCTGTTACCTGCCCACCAAAGCGGTACCTATTAATCTACTCACATTTGCATGTTTTGGAACTGCTAGGTCGGCAGGAGCTGGGATTAGCAACGGGAGCTCACCCCGTCACGCGGATTCGAACCACCAACCTTCCAATCGGCAAGCTCAGCAGCTTAGCGGTTTAACCCGCAGCGCCACTGCGTTTTCCCTACTGATCTGATATTTGCTGCCATGTTTTTGATCTTGTATACCAAAAGCACTCATACTTGACTTTTACAATGCCCTGCTATCTGCAAAGACTTTACACTGTACAGAAAGATAGTATCTTCTGCTTTTTTAAAATTCTGAGTGGTTTAACTCTCATCATGAATAAAACGCAGAGACACAGTATTGTCATGAGTGCCGTTGAGCTGAAGACATCAGCGCAATGGCACACATGACAATAACGAGGAAACAGGGGAAGGGGCTCAAGATAAGCAGCCATCAACTCACAAAGACGAAAGAAGAAGATACAATGGCTAAGCGGATCGCGAGGCACACCCAAGCTGTTAGCGCTAGCGCAACGGAGATCGCCCAGCTGACAGCAATCACCGGATGAATAAGGAAACCGATGATGGGCGATCCTGGAGCGCCAGCGGGGCCTCGCAACCCCTCACCTACCGGCAAGACAGCATGTGGGACAAAGGGGGGGCGTAACCTCGACGTAACCTCGAGTGAGGGGGCGCTGACCGGCGCGGGGTATTTAAACCCCGCACCGGTGCGCTCCTGTCACTCTCAGCTTTTTTCTACAACTGTAACTACGCTATGAATAAACCAGAGCCTGCTTCAACTGAACCAGTGTCTGCGTGTTACTCGGCGGTAGGCAGTGCATGACAAGTATTTTCACAAAGTAGGCCGTTCACAGTGTGCTTGTAGGACTAGAAACCTTTTGATTTTCTCTCATAGCAATGAACAAAACATGTTAATGTTTAGTTTGATTTAAGCTATTATTTGAAAACCTCCATGTCAGATAGTACTCAGTTAATTGCTTGCGTAGCTATGAATATATTTAATGTATTGCCTTTGACTATCCAAAAGTGTTAAATCCTTGTTTGGTTTTGCTTTCTTTATTGATGGACAATGTCAGTCACAATCCACATAATATATGCCCTTTTAAAGCATAACTAAGCATAGAAGCAGTTTCTCACTGCAAATTATTGGAGGTTGCACAGTGGAACTTGTGATAATGCGTCAAATTCTTTTGCTAACTATTATTTATGTAATCGACATAACTCGAAACATTCCCCATCTTGGTCTTAAATATAAAATTGCCTTTCATATTTCAATTTGGCAGATGACATCCTGCTCCTGTGTTCCTATTTTCTGGGCTATATTTTATTTACAAACAGTAGATGAAAAGGGTCAGGTTACAAAGGATTCTGGTAAAACCTAGGTAATTTTTAATATAATTTGTTAGTTGCTATTTTCTCCTAACCATCAAGGTTGTATTATTTTAGAAAAGAGTCTGTTCTCCTATGAATATCAGTGCAGAAGCTAATTAACAATTGAATTATACAATATCATTCTGGTGTTTTTTTTAAAAAAAAACTGCACAAAAGTTTGCATTTAAATAACTATTTAAATATGTATTTTGTACATAGCCTCAAAATACAAATCACTGAATACATTTCCCCTCCAAAGATGAATTCATATACACATTTAATTTCAAAAATAGACATTTCTTTAAAATGCATTTCAGTATGTGTCTTTTGAGCTGTGATGCATTATGACATTTAGAAAAGCCTGAAATCTGATAGATGATTTGTTCCAATCCATACATCAGCCTCTGAGGTTCAGATCAGGTCACATGGTACCAATCATATTCTGCCTACACCTCCTACCATCCATTTGTACTTGCTGATTTACAAGGAAACAAAATAGATGAAACAAAATGGAAATGACTTGGGCCTGATATATTTGGTAGTGAAAAATAGTTTCATTTCTAATCATAGCGAACAGGGGAAAGAACTGTAATCATTCTTATAGGCAAGAACACCTTTTTTTATTGCAGAAAAAAGATTTCCCTCTTGCCCTTGCTATAGGAGTATGGAGATACTTCAAGCTATTAAGCTCTGCTTTTCCCCCTCCCAACTCACCCTGGGGTCAAAGTTCTTGCTGAAAAAGTTCTGCAGGTTTCCTCATCTCTCTGTCCCAAGCAGCACCATAACACCAACCTCCAACCCCTCTTTACTACCGCATATTTTAAAATGGAGAGCAGGAAGGAGGACAGAAGTGCCAATAGTGAGAACACAAGATGGAAATCCTTGCTACTATTTCATTACTCCTACAAGGGGAGAAGATTTGGTGAGCAATTTGGCACTGAAGAAGCCAAGAAATGGCAGTTCAGACATTTTCAATCAATGAAATTGGTTCTAAACTTTTCTTTCTTTCTTTCTTTCTTTCTTTCTTTCTTTCTTTCTTTCTTTCTTTCTTTCTTTCTTTCTTTCTTTCTCCTTTCTGGCTATGCTTTACTTTTATCTCCCTTTCGGTCCCCTTTTCCGGAGAGATGGGCAGTGATAGAAATTTGAAAAATAAAATAAAATAAATAAATAAATAAAAATCTTCCTTTTTTTGCCCCCAGAAATTGTAATTCTGAAGAGAGTCCCAAAGGTTTTATTCATTATAACTAATTCAGGTACTGTATGTTTTAATTAAGAGTAAACAAATAGAAAAACAAACAAACAAAAGCTGCTAGTCAAGCCTAATAATAGCTAGGATGAACAATTTTATTCTTCAGGAATAAGAAGAAGGGACAGAGGTAATACAACCCCTTCTCTGCTCACTAAGTGGCATGTATGCATTCATGCCCATGACACTATTCCATTTTGGGATGAGAGTTATGCCAAGCACAGAAAGAGAGAAGTAATGAGCAAAATAAATTAAAAGAAGATAAAAGAAAAGGAAATCTACCTAAATCTTGTCTACACCAACAACATTTACTATACTTCTCCATAGTTTCTGTGCTTTTTCTTGGTTTCACCATCATGTATATACTAATTTCCTTTTGTTCTTTAAACTTCTCACTTCTTTTTGAGGATTTCACCATCCAGCCATGATTTTCTCAGTCTTCCCCCACTCTTAACTCTTTCATTCTTTCCTGATATATTTGTCTTGCAATTCAATCCATATTCATACTCTCTCTAACCACCTCAATGAACTTCTTCATATTGGTCACTTTTTAAAATTTGAGCTAGATTCATTCAGTACCCATTCATTCTTGTCCAAATCTCTTTTTCTTTTATCTACCACAGGTACGTCTTCAGGATCCCATTTCCCATACATTCAATTTGTATGTGGGTGTGCTTTCAAGTTAGTTTCTGACTCCTGGCAGCTGCCTGGACTAGTCCTTGAGTTTTCTTGGCAAGGTTTTTTGTAACTGGTTTTATATTGCCTGCTTACTAGGGCTGAGAGAGTGACTGGCCCAAGGTCACCCAGCTGGCTTTGTGCCTAAGGTGGGACTAGAACTCACCGTCTTCCGGTTTCTGAACCACTGATGCCTGAACCACTACACCAAACTGGCTCTACACATTCAATTTACTTTAAGTTTTTCCTTATATATCCAACTCTTACTTCTATATACAAAATGGGCATAAACATATCCTTATAAAGAGCCATTTCCCCCTCTTTTGACAAAAGTTAATTCCTTGCAACCAACCACATATTACCTCTACCTTTCCTTCAGCATTTAAAGATCTTAAAATTTCTCCATCTATTTTCTGCTTTTTAGTGAAAATTCTGCCAAGATACACAAATACACATATACTATAACTTTTCACCATTTACATTTAACTTTCAATTGTTTGCTACATTTCCCCTGTAAAACACAACTAACTTGGTCTTCAATAAATTTTCAAGTCCATACTCCTTATTGTATAATACTATATATATAACTTCCACCACAAATCATTCGTATAATGAACCAGCAATATGGCTTCATCTAAACCAAAAGTACATATATTTATGTTCCCAACCAACACATCTCTAACTTTTAAAAGAAGAGACAGACTACGTTGCCAGTCTTAGTCATATCTGTGATGTAGGTAAAGACAATATTAGTGAGTCCAGAGACATTTTGGCCAGTATGCCAAAGGGTCAACCAAAGCTTAATTTAATAGGAAGCATACTCATGCTATTCTGGGCAAACTAAGAGACCAGTTTACAAGTCAACATCCTGTTGCCCTTCTCCCATCAACTAGCAAGTACCTGCTGTGTATTGATATATTTAGAATACAAACTAAATCATAATGTGATTTAGTTTTGGTTTAGAGAGTTACATGATGTCAGCCATTGTGGTTTGTTTTTATGATTTAGTGCAAATTGTGGACTAAGCCATTATCATGGTTAAGTAAATCATGGCATACTTAACCACACTTATTTACTGATTCTATTTGCATATCATGCCAAACTTGGTTTTATTCTTACAGTGTTTTTTATAGTTTACTGACCTGAGGGAATCCAGCCCAGTTGGTCAGTCAATGATTCAATGTATTGCGTAAATTCAGAAAATGGGTTAATTCTGTAACAAAATTTTGTGCATATTTTTGGTATTTAGGCATGAAATACCTAAATATTGGAGTTCTCCTTCCGAGAAGAAAGGACAAAATAGCGCTGGCAATGGCCATCTTAGCATTGATAAAGCAAGCCTGTCTGAAATGAAAGTAGCAAGGGTTCTAATCAGGAAAGGAATAAGCTTCTTGGGATAAGCAATTAACTGTGTGAAACCAAGGCTCTCTTTAAACAAACTAATACAATCCTCTGAGGTTCAAGAACAGATGGAACTCATTAAGTCAAAGTTCTTCTGCAGGTAGGAAACAACATTAGAGGCACCCAAACAATTTTATAACCTGTATTGTAGCAGCACATTCAAAAAGCTGCAGCAAAATGGTCTATCAGATTTGTGAGAGCAGAAAAAATTCTGAGGCTTATATTATCACTACTCTTAACTACGCCTGTCTTCAGTTGACTTCAGGCTGTTGCCTTGTATATTGTTCTCTTAAACCTTTGAAATAAATGCCTTCCTCAAAAGCCTAACACTGAAGTATATACATAGTCTGGGAGCAGTGGTATCCAAGGTGCCTTCTGTATTCAAGCAGTTAAATGTGAACAATTTCACTGAATGTTTGAGCATAAATCCAAGTTGCAACATGCCAATATGTGGCCCATCTCAGACTTATACCTGCAGATGTATCTTGCAGGTTGTTTTTGTCTCTTCCAGGTCAGTAGAGATCTGTAGTCTGTCTGGATATAAAGATCCCTTGAGATTACTGTTCTTCTGCCTTTTCACTTAGATGTCTCTAGGCAGAACTTTATGATCTATGATTCATCAGCCTAATGAAAGCAAACTCTGACTATGACTTGCTCCGTACTGGCCTATCGGGAGTCCCAGCAGAAGATTCTCTTTCAGTGAGTTTTTTTTTCATTATCTGCGGAAAGTTATCTGCAGATACATATAAATCTGGACTACCATTAATATAAGAAAGCTCAAGAGATCACACATGAACATACACAACCCCAAGATCCTACAATTTTTGAAGTGGAATGGAAATATAGCCAACATGCCCTCTAAAGAAAGGTAAGCAAACATTCTTAAAGAAAAAAATATTATGCAAATTTCCACACAAATTCCATTAGTGTCTTTTTTAAAAATCTTGATGAGGCTTATTTCTGATTTCAGCAGGAACACTCTTGAGTAATATCATCTTTCAGCTTGCCAATAAACCCCTCATTGCATCGTGCATTGATAGCATTCCTGTAAAATCTAGGCAAGTGCAGTGCAAAACAAGTGGATCCTGCAACTCTGCGGGACACATGCTAAGAGAAACATCAATTCCTCTTCATGTTGAAAGCCTTCAACATATAAATGCTTCATATAGACAATTAAATAGCTCATCTGAAACATGTACCACCTTTTAGTAATGTTATAACAAGCGTGCATAGTGCTGTTCATAACTTGTCTCCATGCATGAATGTGTACAGAGCCTTGATTACATTCTGCTGGTGAATATCCCACTTGTTTTTATTTTATATGTCAGATTTTTTGATTGATTATGTGCCATCAAGTTGTTTTCAACTCCTAACAGCCACATAGATTTTCCCCATGACAATCTATCCCTAACATGGCCTTTCAGGTCTTCCAATAGTGCACTCAACACCACCATAACTGAGTCCACCCACCTTGCTGCTGGTCGTCCTCTTCCTCTCTTTCCTTCTACGTTTCCCAGCATTACAACCTTATCCAGAGAGCTGGGTCTTCTTCGCATAATGTGTCTGAAGTCTGAAGTAGGATAATTTGAGCCCGGTCATTTGTGCCTTGAGTGAGAATTCTGCATTAATTTGTTAGATGATCCATCAATTTGTTTTCTTGGCTGTCCACAGCATACTCAGGTGTCTCCTCAGAACTCCCGTTTTAAATGTGCCTCTAAGCATGTACAGAATACCTTAAAATACAGAACAGCAGATAGTCTTCCTCTTTCTACAGGATTTGTTTTTGTTTGGAATGTTTCTGGCCTTTTTCTGAAAAGCCTCCCTTCCCTGCCAAGATCCTTGTTCCAAATTGTAAAATTATTTAACTACATCAGTAGTGGTGTCCTTCTGGAGCAGTTTCTTAATCATTACCTATAATATACAAGGATGTAAATAACCTCCCACCCCAAGCCCTACTACAATAGGAGTGTTTGCCTTCTTTATCACGTTAAATAAACAGCAAATACTTCCAGGGGTGAAAGTGCCCAGAAATATAAAAATAAAAAATAAAAACAGAAGAAACAAAAGGCCAGCTTATTTGTTTGATAAGCTGAAGGAAGGCAATGCATGCTGCAACTGAGGCTTAGCAATATCTACTTTAAGAAGTCATGAGCATTACCATGGTTTGTTGTTGTTGTTAGTTGTCGTCGAGTCGTTTACGACTCGTGGTGACCCTATGTATAACAGAACGAAATGCTGTTCAGTCTTGCACCATACGCCTGACTATTACCATGACATTACCATGGTATTCATACCAAAATATATGCTTTTCATCATCTGAATTCAATTGCAGCAATCTGATAGGAAATCTATATCTTATGATGAGCCAGGCATGAGATACACCTGATTTTTCCTTTTAACAACTTTTCACTTGCTCTAATGCTGAGCTTCCAAACAGGCTGGGAAATATTTCAGAAAACTCCAATTATGCATTCATACAGTACATACCCATCACATTGTTCTTTTTTAGGGTAAGCAGCGTTATACAAACCACAGAAAGAGAGCAGTAATAGTAAGCCCAAGAAATTAATGGCATAAGATAAAAAAGGATATATACCAACACTATACAGTATACCTTTCCATACCTTTCTATTCTGGTGTCTACCAGGATTTATTGATTTGTTGATTGACTGAGATTGATTTATACATTGCCTTTTGTTCCTAAAACTTCTCACTTCACTTCTGGTCTTACCCCTTCTCACAAGCCATTCATTCCTCCTTCATATATTTGTTTTGTCATTTGGTCATCATTCATTATTTCTCTGTGACTAAATCATCTAAACTAAACCATCTCAACACCAATCACTCTGTCACCTGGCTCTTGAGCTCAGGCCAGTCTCTCCTTCTTCATTGGACAGATTCAGCTGTTGAAGCATCATTTTTTACAGGTCTTCTATATACAAAAGATGAATATGCCTTGGTTTCTTTGCACCGCCCCTTTATAGTAACTGCTTTTTTTTTTTTAGATCACCAGACAAATGGCATCCAAAAGCATCATGGAGGTAGCATTCTACAAACAGCAATTATTTTCTGAATAAAGCCATCCTAGGAGGACAGGTGTTGCTACAGTATTTTTTACCAAGTACCATTAAAGATCTGAGATCTAATATCATGTAATCTACAAAGAGCTTTTCATAGTCCTTTGCAGCTCATACACTTAAAATACTTTCAAGGAAGAAAATATAAAATCTTTGACTTCAATTCCTGGTCATTCTACAGATTTAGATTTGTATCTTGCTTTTCCTCAGGACCTCTAGGTAGCATACAGTATATTGTATTCCTTCTTCCCATTTTCCTCCCAACAGTTCTGTGAGGTTCCTTGCGCTGAGGGATAAAATCACCCACTAACTTTTATACATGAGTATAGGCTAGAACACCTTAAGACTTTTAACATACTGGCTCTTGCCTAGTTTTCTACACAATTTTCCCTGGTATGCACATTTTGTATCCTAAAGTGTAGATATATTGACTTAAAATTATTGTGTGCAGCAGTGCATTGCAATATTTGGAGAAGTGAAACATCCAAAGGACAGCTCTATTTTGATCCACATATTAGTTTGGGAGTTGAAAATTAAGTCTGTTCACTTAAACATGTGGACAAAATTAATTTTTTGCCATCCCTAAAGGCAGGTCTCTGGGGGTTTTGTTGTCAGATGCGTGCTTTTCATAAGGTGTCACTTCAGCAGCACAGTAGACTGCAGAAAAGTAGCTCTCATCTATGCAGTATATAAAAAGATAAGTGCATTTGCTACTGCAATAAATACTACTTTGATAAACAATAAAACATCATAAAACAAATTAAAGTTACCTTGTAAAATGGAAAATAAAAGACAAATTCTCTACTATAAGTTTGTGCAGAATGAACTGCTGGCATAGATTTTAACAAACCAGTTAATAACAACTTTGTTGTTTATATTATAAATTTGAAACTATTATAAATCTGAAACAAAGCAGTAAGGAATAAATCTAGCAACACATTGTAAAACATAGTTGTTACTGCTGCAGTAAACCAAATCTTAAACCTCATATCAGCTGTTGAGAAGTTTAATTATTAATTTTTTTAAAAAAATACCCTATTTATTATTTTTTCAGTGCTCTGTAAAGTGCATCATAATCATAACCATAACCAACAAAACACAGATCAATCGAAGAGAATATCTGTAGCTCAGGGTTGAACTGTGGAGTCCTTGTTACTCTCTGAGCCTTGTTGTTTTCTTGCAGATGTTCTGTTCTGCCCTCAAACACCTAAAGACAGACCAAACTATCATCATCCTCCCATCAGACAAAGGCCGCGCCACCATCATCATGTTCAGATAACAATATATACAAAAGGCCAAAGAATTACTTGAGGACAAAGAAACCTACACCCCAGTAAACACCAATCCCATACAGAAGCTGGACAACCAGGTCAAAAGAACACTTAACAACCTTACCAAGAAAGGCCAAATTACAAAAGAAGAACAGAGGCGGATGAAAAACAGTGGAACCACCCTCCCATGCTTGCTTCTACAGGCGCCCCAAAATACACAAGCCTGGCATTCCACTTCAGCCAATTCTATCATTACCAGGGACTCCCACATACAACATAGCTAAAGAGCTCACAAAGAAACTTGGGCATCTCACAGAGGAGAGTGAATACTCTATCAACTCCTCACTACAGTGCCTCCAGAAAATCAAACACTTAAAAATAGAAGAAGATGAAATTATGGTGTCATTTGACGTTACAGTGCTCTTTATGTCCATAGACCCGGCATTAGCGAAAGAATCCATGGCTGCAGTTCTGTGCAACACAGCTGACTTAGCCAAATGCACCAAAATAGAAATACCCAGGATAATGGACCTCATCGACCTCTGCCGCACCGCACAGCCCTAATAAATATTAGTCCTATTTTGTCATCCCCTGGATTAGCTTCTGTAGTCAATTCGTTAGCTATCACTTTTCCAAACTACACATGGGAAAGAGGGAAAAATATATTCAAATGCATATTAAGATTGCATTCCATACTATTTACCCAACAGTAGAATCAATGTATTTATGATACGGTACCTACTTCAAATAATAGTTCTCTAGAGAGTGGTTTAGATCATGGAATTTTCAGGCTGTGGAACTTGTATGTTTGTTTTAAAATTCCCAGAACCCTTGGTCAAGAGACAAATGTATTTATTTAATTTATATGGCTGCCCATCTCAAGTATATGACTCTGGGCAATAGCAATAATTGAAAACAGAATTTAAAAAATGTAACAACATTATAAATAACATAAATTACAGCTGGGAAAAACAACCAACAGCAACAATTAATAATTATTTGCAACAGTTAATACAACAGTTAATAAAAACTGTTATGAGTTGTCATGGGCACAAATGTCCTTGGGGGAGGGGAGCTTCTGAATGACAGCTGATAAGCCCTGCCCTTTCTGCATACCTTCGAAAAATTGCTATGGGTGCCCCTGGTTCCATTCCACTGAACTGTTTTTTTTTCCTTTAGCCTCTCACAAAACCCCATCACGTTCTTGCAGAACCATAGAGTTCCATAGACCACAGTTTAAAAAACCTTGGCTTAGATAATTGGGCAGAAGCAGGGTGAATTGGCAGTACAAAAAGATAATCAAGGATAAACTTCTCTTTTCCTGCTTGGCCTGGCTAGTTGTATCTGATTTCTCTGATAATGCAAAGAATCTTGGGATACATTCTACTTTTTTTCCCCGGCAAGTTTTTCCTTATGGTTAACCTTGCCTGTATCCTGTTCCCTAGCTCTAGATTCATGCTCCTTCTTCCCTTTATCTGTAACAGCAGTCTCAGTTAAGCCTGGTAAATCCAACATCTTTTCCCTGTTTGCATTCATTTCTCCGATTTCAAAAGATAAAACAAGCAACAGTTAACTCATTTGGCAATTTCAAAAAAATTCTGTTTCAAGTACAGAATAATCAAGGATTGGTATATTTTTCAACTGGTAACCAGGACAGTACTAGAAGGGGACCAACATCTAATAATGGTGATGATTTTCAAGTACTGCTCTTAGTGCAATAGAATGATTGCCATATACATTTCTAACAGCTCTGCAAGCAACTTACCGGAACAAGAAATTTTTTAATTTCTTCCAAGGCATGACTCATCCGTGAATAAGCTTCTCCAGGAGGGGCAAACACTTCAATTAATACATGTAGTTCATCACTCAAGTGTGCATATTTGGCTTCCCCACTTTTTCTTAGTTCTTCTTCCTGTGGAGAAGAGTATTTTTATAAATCACTTTGCATTGATTTAACATTTTCAGAGTAGTAAACCAAAGGTCATAATCTAGGCAGACTTTCAGTACAGTGAGGCCCTGTGAGAAACAACAAAATTCTTGTATAAATTACTTGAGGATCTGGAAATCACTTTGTGTGAATAATGAAAAGTAGCATAATTAATATCTGCAACAGATTTTAATCAATAAAGCAAAGAATAGTTAATGCCTCACAGGGTGCTGAAACTTCATGTAAATGCAAAAAATCCCATTTCTAAAAAAAAAAATCCATTCAGATTTCTTTCACCAGTGTACCTGATGTTACAAACTGAAAAATATATCCCAAAGTACTATTTATTTTGTTTTGTTTACATACGACTGTTCATCCCAACAGAGTCATTCACAGAATATTTTTGTAAAAAAAGAAACGAACTAGAAGAAACAATTATCAGTAAAATATCTTAACAGACACTTTAAAAATAACAGCATTCATTGCAATATCTAAAAGCATTTATCAAAACTACTCTTCTCTAGAAAGTCAACCACTCTGGGAGAAAAAAAATATATTTTGGCTGTTGTTCTGGATACACACTGGAGCAAAGGGAACTCAGCCAAAACTTCTGAAATATGCAAGCCTTGGCAATTTGGTATTATCCCTAATCTTTTGTTGCAGGTGCTTAGACAGAAAACCTGGTTTATATTTTCTCCATACTGTCCAACCCAATGCAATCTGTATCATGGCCAATGTATATCCATAGAATAATAATCAGATGCTGAGCTCAACTCTAGGACATCTTTACCTTATGCAGATTTCTTGACACTTTTATGTTAAATACAAATTCTGGACTAGATGTTCCACTAGAAATATGGAAAGAAAGAAATCCTCTCCTCTGAAGCACTAGTGAAGGCTTTCTCTTGCCGTTTCCCATATAATGGGAAATTTATCTCTAGCACCACAAGTCAATTGCTGTGACATTTTGCAGGAGTGGGGACAAGTGCCAGCCTTTCAGGCACTTAAGAAAAAAACAAAGAATCATGGTGGCAATTTCTGCCTATGGAAAAGCTATTCACAAACTGCTCTCTTTCCTCACCAAGGGGAAAAAAAATCAAATGAATTTTTAGACATTATTTATATTCATATATTTTCCTGCACAGAGAAATGTGTGTCAGCTATCCAATTTCTCTGTCTACATATTTGATGAAGAATTCTAAAAGGCCACTTGTACTAACTTCAGTTCTGGGTTGTTCATTATACAACCATAGAGCTTTACATCCTACCTGCTTTCCCTCAGTACAGCTAAATCCCAAAGCAAGACATTACGAATGAATTATACCCTTTGGTCTTTTACAGACTGGGAAGTGTGGCAGTTACAGAGGTTTCAGAATGTTGTAAAGATACGTAACAGCAAACAACACCAGCAGTAGCACCCTCTATCACTCTTAACAATAAAGAAAGCACAATAACCTCACAAAGAGAAATTCAGAAGACATTCTCAAACACTCTCAAAAGAAGGGAGAAGAAAAGACCCTCATTTACAAGAGATAACATTTTTCCAGAATTTCCAATGTTAATTTCATCTTGGGAGCCCAGAAAGGATAGAGTTATACTTCTATTTAAAATTCCACAGAAGATGAGCCCTTCTGTCCAGTAGAACAGGGACAATGCTGAAGTTCATCATCTGGTACTCATGCATCCAGCTCTGCTACTTTGTTCACTGTCTTTTGGGAATACAGCTTTGCTGAGCAAGAAGGAACTACACCATCCTGCAAAGTAATGTGGGAGAAACGTGAGAAAGGGGAGACTGAGAGTAGAGAGACTGAACCTACCATCGTGAGCTACAGTAGTTCTTCTGCCATATTGTTGAGGGTTTTTTTCCTACAAAAAAGGATCCCTGGGATTTAATTTCTAATTCAGTATTGAAGAGTGCTTTGAATCTCCCCACCTCACCTCATTTAAAAAGTCACATGCATCCTTTTAGACAGCTCACTGAATGAATTGATGTCAGGGGACTGGAATCAGCAAGCCATATGTTACTGAAGTGATTTCAAGGGTTCTTCATGGCCTTGGGGACATTCTCCAACTCCTTACTGTTTTTTGCCAGCTCTTCAAATCAGGTGTGATGTGAGAAAATCCAAATATGATTAAAACTTCCATCCATAGTTTTTGTTCATGAACCAAAACAGATTAAATGAACTGAAAACTGAAGAACAGAGCTGACCTTATATAGAAAAAAGTATTTAGTACAGAAGAATTATATTCCTTTGGTTCTCTATACTCCTGGGAATTAATTTTTAGATATACCATTTTGCCAATAAGTATGTTTTGAAAATGTTGGCCTTTACCATGTTTCAAATAGCAATTAATAGAGCTGCTATACGGCAGTGATTCCTGGCTCTTAGAATTTTTAGCATTTAGATAAATTTCAGGCTGTTTCTTCAGGGAAGAAAACTTCAAGACTGGCATTGCTAGAAAATCCAGACCCTACAGGTCTCTAGGTTCACTGAAAATCTCAAACTAATAGAGGAAATAATGTTTCTTGATCTATCACCACTCCTCCATAAAGGTGGCACTAACTACACTTCAGAATTTCATGGCCCATGGAATGTTTCAACAGATTTTAGCTCAGTAGTAAAACAATATTCTCCTATAGTTAACCTAGCAGTGAGATCTTCCTTTATTAAGAATCTCACCTCCCTTGTACATAACAGGATTTTTGCTTGATTTTGGATACTCTGAATTGATTTTACTCAGACTTCATCCATTTTAACTGCCTCATTCAATGTTTACTGCAACTCTCAAATACTCACAAAAAGGAGCCATGTTTTTCCTTGCAAAGGAAGAAGCAGTCATAGAAGAACTGCAAAATCCAAAGTACAAATAGTCCTCACTTAATGACTGCAATTGGGATTGGCAACTCCATTGCTATGTGATGCAGCCATTACGTGAAACATCACATGACCATGCTGGACTTATGATATCACTTCCGCTGCAGCTGTTAGGTGAATCATCTGCAGTCGTTAAGTGCAACATCGTGTGACTGCGACTTGTGACTTACTGCTGGCTTCTCCACTGACTTTGCTTGTCAGAAGCCAGCTGTGAAGCTTGCAAATGGCAATCAAGGGACCACGGGATGCTGTAACTGTCGTAAATGTGCACTGATTGTGAAGCGCCCGAACCACAATCATGTGACTGTGGGATGCTGCAACTATCATAAGTTTGAGGACCAATCGTAAAGCTACTTTTTCAGTGCTGTCATAATATTGAACAGTTGCTAAACAGAGCAGTCATTAGCCAAGGACTACCTGTAGTACTGAGTTCAGTAGGAAGGAGTGAAGTTTTTTTTTTCCATGTAACCTGTTTTGTTGTTCATTATTTTAAGATTTATTTTTACTCCTAATACAAAAAGAATAAACTATGTCAGCTCCAGAGATGGTCAGTTTTCCTCTGTTCTGTGGGCATTTCATGGTAATGGAAGGTTTTTGGTTCTGCAGAGTAAAATCTTTATTTAGACCATCTCCAGAATGCATCCCTTTTGCTTTCTTCACTGACAGAGTTCTACTAATGGAGAAATGATGGTAAGTCTGCTCAGTGCTCTTTCCATGAGTGGAGAAGATCCAAACAATACTGTGATTTATGGAATACTTAGGAATAATTAACATACATTTAAATGAACTTGCTTAAGTCTTGGTGAGTAAGAGCTTGAGTAGCAGAAAAAAAAGTCTGAGGTATAAAAGATTGCTAAATCTTTTCTACAGAACGTAAATCTGTTAGGTAGCCTTATATAAGGTATCATGTTTAAACTTCTTGATCATTCTGTTCATGGATGAAGCAATACATGGGTAAAGCAAAACAAAGAAAGGCTTCAAAAATAGTGTTCCTCATTATGAACTCAGGACTAACCAGTATTGCTGTAAGAGTCCCTCCTTGAGGGGGGAGATGGGCGGTGATAAAATTTGATAAATAAATAAATGAAATAAATTGCTGTAAAGACAGGAGAACAAGAGAGAAATATTGCCCAGAGCAATGCTGCCACTTTACATCTATTTGTGTTAAGTTGTTCTGGTAGACTACGTATGTGACAAGCTTTCTGAATGATAATGTCTGTCTGATGAGCCATGCAAAATTTGCAGGTTTTTCAGCCAAAAGTCTAAGAAAAGTGCAAGAAACTATGTCTGAAATTGATGTTACTACTAAATTCTGCATAACTTCAGAAGAGATCTCTCTCTCTTTCCTGTTGAGATCTAGCACATATTGATCCTATTTTTAACCAGAAACTGATTGTTCTGGATGTGTACTTATTAAGCATTCCATGGCATACAAAATAATAATTAAGTGTTCTACTAATGAGGTAGATGTAGCTATTAGGTATATCCAGAACATACAGTTTCTCAATTGACTTTGAAGTATTGTCCCTAAAATGTTATTCTTCATGGCTGATTTAAAACAAACCAGCATTAAGATGGAAAATACTGTATACTCTGCTCCCATTGCTACAAAATCCCTTCTGTGCTACTGGGAGACTCAGCCAAGTGTAGTTAATTTAAAAATCATGAATAAACAAGCCATAGTTTAGCCAATGTGTGTACTCAACCACAAAATCCCAGAGCCACAAAATCCCCACAAAATTCTCATGAAGCCACAAGCCACTAGCATAATTCTCCACTGGATCAAAGCCTTCTGTTGAGAAAAAAAACATCTCCATTCTTGGAAGGTAGTGTCTGAATCCAATTACCTGATTTAAAATACTGTACTATATCCCAATTCCCCTGGCAGAAATGATATTTTAAAAAATTTACAATTACAATGCATAGGTGTCAGCCTGTGATATTCAGAAAGGTCCCACCCTGATGACATTCAGAAAGTTATTGAAAATGGCTTGTCTCCCAGCCATGGGACCAGATAGGTGGTTGAGCCCCTGTAGCTTGTTTTATTGTCATTTATAGTATATCTTCTGAGCACTCACTATTTAAATAATTCCTACTTTTTTAATGTAAGTCCCCTAGAGGCAACCTTTAATAACTAAATAAACTAAATATATGAATAAATAATATAACAATAAATAGATATTTTATTAAAGTCACTGACCAGAATTGCAAACAGAAACACATTAAAAATAGAAACAAAACAAAACAAAATAAAATATTACAATTGGTGGTGGGTTCATTGGTGGACAATCAAAATCTACCTAATTTTAAAGGCAGCATAACAAAATTAGCTATGTTCAAAGAGACTGAGTCATACTGATCTGACAACAACAACTATACATTAAAAAGATCAGAATTTCCTGGGTGTTTTATCAGGTAGGGAGTTATAAGGCGAGACCTTGAATCCCTATAGAGGGTATATTTTTAAAAATTATTTTACTATTTATTATTATTTTAATAATAAATAGTAAAATAATACATTAAAATAATGAATAGCAAATAATAGCAAATAATTAAATAAATACATAAATAAAACCACTGCTCCTGTCCCAAAACAAATGGTCCTTAGCCCATTTTGACCCATGGATGGAAGAAGAGATGTAAGATCTGAAGTTTGGATCTACTACATATATGGCTTTCCAGTTTGTGGTTGTCTTTTTTGAAAAATTGGATTTTCTAGTATCTGTAATAAAATTTATTAAGAACTGTGTCCTTCAATCTCTGCCTAAGATTCTTCTGGTCCCAGTATTAGTTTGGCTGAAGCCTGACACATTGACAGACAGACTGGTGACAAAATATTTTGACTTTATATTCTAAAGTATGAGAATTTTTTTTAATTAAAGCCCTTTTTAAATATTGTACATCCACTTTCTGAATAAAATTGTCTTTGTTCTTATCCAAAACACACACATGTAATGTGATCTGTGGAGTCCTTGGTGCTCTCTGAGCCTTGTTGTTTTCTTGCAGACGTTTCATTGCCAGACTAGGCAACATCTTCAGTGCAAAGAGGGAGTGGGCCCTCCCTTCAGTTTATATACCTTGGCTTTCCCTGCTTGTGTTGGTAGGGGTGTTGTTCTCTCCTTGGGAGTTCTTTGATTGGGCTGTTGTTTGCTGCTTGGTTGATTGTCTGAGTTAATAGTACCTTGATTAGGGTGTATTGTGCTGTTTGATGGTTCATCTTGTGTTAATCCTGGTATTAATCTTTGCATATCTGGGTGTTGATTGCTGGCAAGGAGGTGTTCTGATCTTTTGGCTTTTCTATTGTCTCTTTTGAATGGCATGTAAATGTTGTTTACCTCTATATGTCTGGTGATGGCTGCTTTGTCTGAGTGCCAAGCTTCCAGGAATTCTCTAGCATTTTTGGATTTGGCTTGGTTTAGGATGCTCACAGTTTCCCAGTTGAAAGTATGTCCATGTGTTGTGAGATTAAGGAGTTCTCATCATGTCTTCTGACTGCTAGTTGGTGTTTGTGGATGCGCTCTGCTAGTCTTCTGCCTGTCTGTCCTACATAGTGGCTGTTACAGTCTTTGCATTGTATGTTGTAAATAACTCCTGTTTTTTCTTCTTGGGCTATTGGGTCGCTTAATATGTTTTGAAGAGTTTTAGTTGCTTAATGTGCTATGGTGATGCCATGTGGTTGTAACAGTCTGTTGGTGGTTTCTGAGATGTTTCTGATGTATGGCAGTGTTATCCTTTTCATAGTTTCCATTGGTTGGGTTGTAGTGGGTTGGGTGGTAAGGCACTTTTTGATAAAGTTGAGTGGGTATCCATTTTGTTGTAAGATGCTGTGCAGATGTTCTTTTTCTTTTTTCTGGTGTTCTGGGTTGCTGCAGTGTGTAAGTGCTTGTCTGAATAATGTTCTTACACAGCTTCTCTTGTGGGAGGTTGGATTGTTATTTTGGTAGTGGAGCACTTGGTTGGTGTGGGTAGCTTTCCTATGGACTTATGTTTCTAACTTACCGTCATTTCCTCTACTGATGAGGATGTCCAGGAATGGTAGTGAGTTGTTGTTTTCTTCCTCCCTTGTGAATTTTATTCCATTAAATATGTTATTGATGGTTTTGTGGGCTTCTTCCAGTTGTTTCTTTTGTATTATGACAAAAGTGTGTTCTACATACTGGATCCATACTTTGGGTTGTATGTGTGGGAGTGCTATCCTTTCCAGACGCTGCATTACGATCTCTGCTATAAGTCCTGAAGTTGGTGATCCTATGGGTGTTCCTTTGATCTGTTGGTATATTTCTCCATCAAACTGAAAGTAGTTGTAAGGCAGAGGTTGATGAGGTCCATTATTCTGGGTATTTCTATTTTGGTGTATTTGGCTATTAACTATTAACTCAGGCAATCAACCAAGCAGCAAACAACAGCCCAATCAAAGAACTCTCAAGGAGAGAACAACATTCCCACCAACACAAGCAGGGCAAGCCACAGTATATAAACTGAGAGCAAGGCCCACTCCCTCTTTGCACTGAAGATGTTGCCTAGTCTGGCAATGAAACGTCTGCAAGAAAACAACAAGGCTCAGAGAGCACCAAGGACTCCACAGTTCAACCCTGAGCTACAAATATTTGCTTTGATTGGTAATGTGATCTATCTGATAATTTACAGATTTAAAGATGGATCCCAATAGGTTGCCTGCCTAGTGTTTCCGCTGTAATAATCACATGAGCTTTTCTCTTCAGTGTAATACAATATCAGATCAATAAATATGAAGGAATTCATGCAACGAGTCATGAGATAAAGCTGAAACTGCTTTTGTAAATAATGTTATGTCCACCCCAAGGTCCCACCTGTAATAACGATAATATCAAGTTATGGTTTTATAACTGTAAACTAAAAACATTAGTTAAATCAAGCAAGACTTAAATTGCTTTGTGCAGAGCCAGTCCAAAACAATTGTCACCTGCGGGATAGCACAATATGGTACCATCATCTCATGTGTAGAAGCCAACCAGATAGTTGAATTTTGTAAGAGGACAGTAGGATAGTTTAAGAGAATCAGGACGAGCTTATCCTCCTGTCCTCTGCTCTAGTCTCCCAGCCTATGCTACTTTTAGTTACTGTTTCTCTCTGCCTAAATATAGGATAACCCTGACTTTCAGACGTCCCCTGTGAAATCCTTTAATAAGTTTTCCTTTTTCCTTCTCTCTATTTTTTTTTAATTTTTTAATTTATTTTTATTGCTTTTAAAATAATAACAGAAAAACACTAAAATAATTATAGTGTGAATACATACATTTTCAAAGTAGAAGAAAACTATGCATAAAAAGTGCTTGAAAACTGAAAAAATACACAATGGGAGAACATGTGGAACAAAGGCTTGAAATTCACTTTGAATTATAATCTAAAAGAGAATTTTTATAAAACGATGTATCATTGGTATTTAACACCTGATAAGTTGTCAAAAATGTATAGTTGAGTAACAAATGTTTGTTGGAAGTGTTCTCTTGGTGAAGGAACTTTTTATCATCTCTGGTGGACTTGTGAACAGCCTAAGAAATTCTGGGATCAAATATGTGGTATTATTCAAAAGATTCTTAAAGTAGATATATAGTTGAAGTCAGAACTATTTGTCTTGGGTTTGATGGACCAACAGCTTGAGAAGCAGCATGGGACTTTGCTTCTATACTGTTGGCAGAATGCTGGGAAAGCCTTTAGCCCAGGAGAGATCAGAAAAGTCACACACCAAGCATTTCTATAAAAATAATTTATTTACAGAAAGCAAACCAAAAGCAAAACATATTTAAAGGACTTAGCTCTCATTGAGAGCAAGCCTGGCTGACTACATGCCGGCAGAGAGAAAAAAAAGAGGAAGTAAGAACAAGTCCGGGCAGGTTTCCTCCCCCCAGGCAATTTGCATGAAGCACGTGAGAGGAGACAATCAAATACAACCTCTTCACCCAGCCAAAATGATTAGATACAATAGCAGTCTTAATTGTTAGTAGGAAAACCTCAACATATAGATGATAACAGCAGCAAGACTTTTATAGGCACAAAGATGGAAAGATCCACAAATCCCCACAATGGAAGAATGGATGGTTAAATTAATGGAATTGGTACAAATGGCCAAGTTAACAGCATTGATAAGAGAAAATACTGTGCCTGGATTTGTTTCTATTTGGAAACCACATTTGGACTGTTTGCTTGTATCGGAAAAAAATGAAATTTTGATTTGGGTTTTGATGATTAAATGTTTTGATTTTATAAAAATAATGTTACCTAAAGTTTAATTCTTCAGCAAAGGATCGTTACCTTGTCGTGGTGCTGGAGCTTGAGCACCTCAATGATGCCATGAGCTAAACCGTGAAGGGCCACCCAAGATGGGAAGGTCATGACAGAGAGTCAGACTAAATGCGATCCCTGGGGAAGGTAATGGCAACCCACCCCAGTATTCTTGCCGTGAAAACTAAATGGATCAGTACAACCAGAGATATGTCGGTATACCATCGGAAGATGAGACCCCCAGGTTGGAAGATGGTCAAAATGCTACTGGGGAGGAACAGAGGATGAGTTCAACTAGCCCCAGACGTGATGACGCAGCTAGCTCAAAGCCGAAAGGACGGCTAGCGGCCGACGGTGCTGGTGGTGAACGGCGAATCCAATGTTCTAAGGATCAACACACCATTGGAACCTGGAATGTAAGATCTATGAGCCAGGGCAAATTGGATGTGGTTATTGGTGAGATGTCAAGATTAAAGATAGACATTCTGGGCGTCAGTGAACTGAAATGGACTGGAATGGGCCACTTCACAACAAATGACCACCAGATCTACTACTGTGGACAAGAGGACCACAGAAGAAATGGAGTAGCCTCCATAATTAATAGTAAAGTGGCTAAAGCAGTGCTTGGATACAATCCAAAAAACGACAGAATGTTCTCAATTCAAATTCAGGGCAAGCCATCTAACATCACAGTGATACAAATATATGCCCCAACCACAAATGCTGAAGAAGCTGAAGTAGAGCAGTTCTATGAGGATCTGCAGCACCTACTGGATGACACGCCTAAAAGAGATGTTATTTTCATCACAGGAGACTGGAATGCTAAGGTGGGCAGTCAAATGACACCTGGAATTACAGGTAAGTATGGCCTGGGAGAACAAAACGAAGCAGGACATAGGCTGATAGAATTTTGCCAAGACAACTCACTCTGCATAACAAACACTCTCTTCCAACAACCTAAGAGACGGCTTTATACATGGACTTCACCAGATGGACAACACCGAAATCAGATTGACTACATCCTTTGCAGCCAAAGGTGGAGGACATCTATACAGTCAGTAAAAACAAGACCTGGAGATGACTGTAGTTCAGATCACGAACTTCTTCTTGCACAATTTTGGATCAGACTAAAGATATTAGGGAAAACCCACAGATCAGCTAGATATGAGCTCACTAATATTCCTAAGGAATATGCAGTGGAGGTGAAGAATAGATTTAAGGGACTGGACTTAGTAGATAGGGTCCCGGAAGAACTCTGGACAGAAGTTTGCAATGTTGTTCAGGAGGCGGCAACAAAATACATCCCAAAGAAAGAGAAAACCAAGAAGGCAAAATGGCTGTCTGCTGAGACACTAGAAGTAGCCCAAGAAAGAAGGAAAGCAAAAGGCAACAGTGATAGGGGGAGATATGCCCAATTAAATGCAAAATTCCAGAGGTTAGCTAGAAGAGATAAGGAATTATTTTTAAACAAGCAATGTGCGGAAGTGGAAGAAGATAATAGAATAGGAAGGACAAGAGACCTCTTCCAGAAAATTAGAAACATCGGAGGTAAATTCCAGGCAAAAATGGGTATGATCAAAAACAAAGATGGCAAGGACCTAACAGAAGAATAAGAGATCAAGAAAAGGTGGCAAGAATATACAGAAGACCTGTATAGGAAGGATAACAATATCAGGGATAGCTTTGATGGTGTGGTCAGTGAGCTAGAGCCAGACATCTTGAAGAGTGAGGTTGAGTGGGCCTTAAGAAGCATTGCTAATAACAAGGCAGCAGGAGACGACAGCATCCCAGCTGAACTGTTCAAAATCTTGCAAGATGATGCTGTCAAGGTAATGCATGCTATATGCCAGCAAATTTGGAAAACACAAGAATGGCCATCAGACTGGAAAAAATCAACTTATATCCCCATACCAAAAAAGGGAAACACTAAAGAATGTTCAAACTATCGAACAGTGGCACTCATTTCATATGCCAGTAAGGTAATGCTCAAGATCCTGCAAGGTAGACTTCAGCAGTTCATGGAGCGAGAATTGCCAGATGTACAAGCTGGGTTTAGAAAAGGCAGAGGAACTCGGGACCAAATTGCCAATATCCGCTGGATAATGGAAAAAGCCAGGGAGTTTCAGAAAAACATCTATTTCTGTTTTATTGACTATTCTAAAGCCTTTGACTGTGTGGACCATAACAAATTGTGGCAAGTTCTTAGTGGTACGGGGATACCAAGTCATCTTGTCTGCCTCCTGAAGAATCTGTATAACGACCAGGTAGCGACAGTAAGAACAGACCACGGAACAACGGACTGGTTTAAGATTGGGAAAGGAGTACGGCAGGGCTGTATACTCTCACCCTACCTATTCAACTTGTATGCAGAACACATCATGCGACATGCTGGGCTTGAGGAATCCAAGGCTGGAGTTAAAATCTCTGGAAGAAACATTGACAATCTCAGATATGCAGATGATACCACTTTGATGGCTGAAAGTGAAGAGGAACTGAGGAGCCTTATGATGAAGGTGAAAGAAGAAAGTGCAAAAGCTGGCTTGCAGCTAAACCTCAAAAAAACCAAGATTATGGCAACCAGCTTGATTGATAACTGGCAAATAGAGGGAGAAAATGTAGAAGCAGTGAAAAACTTTGTATTCCTAGGTGCAAAGATTACTGCAGATGCTGACTGCAGTCAGGAAATCAGAAGACGCTTATTCCTTGGGAGAAGAGCAATGACAAATCTCGATAAAATAGTTAAGAGCAGAGACATCACACTGACAACAAAGGCCCGCATAGTTAAAACAATGGTGTTCCCTGTAGTAGCATATGGCTGCGAGAGCTGGACCATAAGGAAGGCTGAGTGAAGGAAGATCGATGCTTTTGAACTGTGGTGTTGGAGGAAAATTCTGAGAGTGCCTTGGACTGCAAGAAGATCAAACCAGTCCATCCTCCAGGAAATTAAGCCAGACTGCTCACTTGAGGGAACGATATTAAAGGCCAAACTGAAATACTTTGGCCACATAATGAGAAGACAGGACAGCCTGGAGAAGATGTTGATGCTAGGCAGAGTGGAAGGCCAAAGGAAGAGGAGCCGACCAAGGGCAAGGTGGATGGATGATATTCTAGAGGTGACGGACTTGTCCCTGGGGGAGCTGGGGGTGTTGACGACCGACAGGAAGCTCTGGCGTGGGCTGGTCCATGAAGTCATGAAGAGTTGGAAGCGACTAAACAAATAAACAACAACAACAACATTTGTGTTACTGTTAATCTTTAATTTATATTTTTATATTTTTATAAAATTGTTATATAAAGGTAAATATTGTTAGGCACTTGAATGCTTGTCAGAACAAAAATGCAGATTATAATCAGTCAGATAATTAAAAATAGAAAGCATCTGCATACCTACTGCGGACCTTTAGCTGTAGAAAATATGGTTCATTTCTTTTTGTGTTCCCTTTTCCTAGTTGATGCAGTACAGATCTGCTAATGGAAGTTCCATATTATTACTGGATTAAAAAGTGCCCATTGGTTCCAGTCATTGATGTTCACATCCTAAATACATATTGTTACAGTATCATGAAAATAGAACTACAGATAGAAAGTTTAATTAATGGTGAGAGATTATATTTGGATAATATGCTTTTATATCTGTGTTGGAGAAGGTCAGAAGTCACTTTCTTTCTATATTTTCTATCGGTTTTTGCACTTTTATAGTTCCTTTTTTTTAGTTCTGTATTCTATCTTTTCTGTATTCTATCTTTTGTACTTTAATCACACTTTGAAAATCAATAAAGTTTAAAAGTAAAAAAAAAGTTACAATTCTATATATACTTATCTAATGGAAATTATATTCAAGTATGTATATATTAATTTCTCCTTCTGTGTAACTTGATCCACTATGAAGTCAGCTCAAATGAAAAAAAAAATCTACTAGGATTAAATCCATCCTAAAATAGCCTGAGAAGTCATTAGCTACTTTTACATGCTTTGGCACTATACACAATACAAAATTCAATTAAAATGCAGATGTGCTCATCACCAAGGAAGGCTGGTTAGACTTCAGATGAAAGGTTTGAAATTGTCTGAACTTTCTAACTAGTCACATTCTAATGTAATTTTCTATGATAAGAAGTTTTCCACTAGGAAAATAATTTCTGCTTTATTTGGGGAAGGCAACAGATTTTTGGTCACTGTTCTACTCATCTGAGTAGATCCTCTTGGCCTCCCAGAAGGCCATTAAGGTCTGTTGTTTTCCCCAATGTATGTGTGTCTATTTTGTGAATTGTTATAAGGGAGCTCAGTTTTCTTTGATGTACGTTATTTTAACTTTGTTTAATTATGGGTGTTCTTCTTATACTGACTTTGTAAATTGGTCATTAACCCCCAGGGTTATGGATTTAAGATAGGCAGCCATTAAATTTTCTAAATAAATAAATTCTAAATAATCATGAATGAACAATCCCCCTCAAAAAGCTGCCCCTTAGGAGGAGCCTTTGAAATCGTAAGAGATCTGTAGGAGATTGGGGGAAATAACCACACACTCCGCTTTGCATGGAGCTAGTCTGTATTTCTGACTGTAAGATATGCATGAATTGTTCCAATATGATTGCTGAGAAGAGCAGAACCCCTGAAAATAGCTGCAAGCCCTTTTCCATTTAGTATGATAAGGCTTAATACAAATTCAGACTGCACTGAAGACTGCGGCTTGGGACATTTAAGTATATTCACTTTATTTATTATCCGTAATTAATACCCTGTCTTTCTAGCTAATAGGAAGTTAAGTCAAGGAAACACTTCGGACATAATTCAAACACACAAATAAATATTTACATGGTTTTATGTTTTTGGATTTTTAGTGCACGCCTACGAATTTATTATTCAGCAAACCCTACTGGGCCAAAATGAAAAGCCTAATATTGAGGCTGTACTTCCAAATCCCATGGAAGTGATATCTGGGTTTTGGCAGAGAAATAGGAAGAGCTATATAGGGATGGATCCTGGTGTCAGATGTTGGGATCCAGTTCAACTAACTGGAAAGAGCATTTTGTCTGTGACTCTTTCATACCAAAACAGAAGCATCACATTCTGTGGTATAGAACTGTGCACTAAAGCCATTCAGAGCAACCTTAAGGGCTCCCATTTGCCAAAGCGTAATCATAAGGACCTATTCAAAGTGAAGCACTAAAGCCAGGTAAAAGTAAATGCCCTGCTTGATTCAGACACTCAGAGAAACAAATCTGCTGAACAAGTACAGAGGTCCTTTTCTACCAGATCAGAGGAAAGAGCCAAACTGCATCAGCCTCCTTCATCTGGTAACCATGTTTACTCAGAAAAGTTAGTAGATCTGATTCCAGTAGGCAAACATGTCAATTCCCCAGGACTTTCTGTGTTTGGCCTCAAGGTGGTTGAAACTTTGGAAAAGGAATTACACAGACCAATTAGAAGATTCAACACTATTTCTCCCAGGTTAAAGGTAAACCAAGGTTTATAAACAAACTGCATATACTAAATACATGCTTAGTGGAAAAATGTCTCCATACTTAGTGGAGGAATATCTGTGTCAGATCTAACTGCTTCTTTATGCAATTATTTCTGCCATGCTTCCTTCAATACCCCTCCTATCTCCTCTCCTTCCCAACAAGATAAATCTATTCTTTCCTCAAGGAGATACACTTGGGAGGTAGCTGTTTTACTGATCCTTGAGAAAGACCAGTTGTCCCCCCTCACTGCAAGCAATAACACACAGACATATGGTCTGACTGACTTATGATCTAGATTTCTTGTGGCTCAAAGTGAAGTCTAATCAGTGACAACCCACTCAATGCAACAGTTTCACTGATTGCAGTGAAGCTTAGCAAAGCCAGAAAAGAAGGCTTGGGTAAATCACAACAGGAGTCACAGAAGAAGCAAGAGTACAAAGAGATTAGATTGGGTTAGCCAAATGAAATAAACCAGAGAGTGAAATGATGTGGACCAAGCAGAAAAACAGAAACAGACATTAGTATGCAACTGACATATTACCATTGGCTTCTAGCTGGTGAATAAATTGTCTTCAAATATCAAAGTACAGACATTATGAAGAAATGTTTCATCTGTGGTTTTTTTCCCTTAAATGAGGTCAACCTTAAAGATCAACATCAAAAAAATACCTCTGCGTTATATACTTTGTTGTAAATCAGCTCCTCCTTAGGGAAAAAAAAGAGACGTTTCAGTATAGATTTCTTAAGTGGCTTCTATTTCTTTTCCTAATTAAGTACAAAAAAAATTTATTCCAGCTACAAAATAATAGTAAAATATATACATCTGGGACATATATATAGCATGTTATTTCCTTTTCAGAGGCAATTAGAAAAAAGTAAATCTTCCAAGCAAAGGGTATGCTTAAAGAGTACACTTAATCTTTTTGGAAAGAGGAAAATTTAGATTCTAGAACCAGAGTATAATACCTCTGCAGTACACATGAATGACCATCCAGGATTCCAAATATATTAATCTTCCTAATTTATTAATTCTAATACCCAATTCATCTTAAATTACATTGTGTAATTACTTTATAGAATTTTGCAAATTACTTCCTGGGAAAAACTGAAGTACCCATACTTTTCAGATAAAATTATACAGTCTTTATAAACTATAAATTTTAAAGGTCCTATTTTCTCAGGTGCTTTGAGGAAAGAGTTAAATAACATAATAAATTCTAATTCCTTCTTAGGTCTTTCAAAAGGGTGAATACAATACTCTTTTTCTTCTATTCATTACAGAACACGTGACATCTCTTCTATATGGTTCTAGCAGAGTCTCCTTATTGTTGTCACATGTGTCATAAAAGAGTCTGCTTTGGTGGAGCATGGCATTTCATGATAAAAGACAAGATAGCTCTGGCAGGGAAGGACACAGATGGGCTTTTGTTTCTTTTTTGCCTGCCAAAACATTTTTGCCCACCAGTGAATTTCACACACCAATTAATTACGTCCACTTATGCCAGCTGTCTTGTGCTTTTTTTCACCCCCAAATGGATTAAGGTTAGGGTTAGGGTTATCGATCATTGGTTGACAGTTTCCTCTATGCATTTATGTACCCATGCAGTAATCACAACAAGGATATTGCAAGGATCAATCACATCCATGGCAGGCAAAAACATTTTGGACATGAGATTTTAATCCTAGTAGTGAGCAAAAAAGGAAGAAAAGCCCACATACGGCTCCCAATACCACACCCTATGCCATGACCATTCAGAAAAGGGAAATGCTCAGTTCCTAATAGATGCAATATTACAGTGTTTCTCAACCTTGGCAACTTTAAGGTATGTGGATTTTAACTCCCCAAATTCTCCAGCCAGCATGCTGGCTGGAGAATTCTGGGAGTTGGTCCACATATCTTAAAGTTTCTAAGGTTGAGAAACACTGCAATGTTGATTAACTTCCAAAAAGCTGCAGGTTGCAGTTGTGGTCAGAGAAGGCTTGGAACTGAGAGGATGGGAGGAAATGCTTATTATATGCTCAGCATATTCAGGAGTACCAAGAGCAGAAATGAAGAAAGATTCATTTCAAAGGAGCAGGTTGGTTGTGGCTGAGTTTGTGGGGAAGAACTGCCAATGTGGATGGCTTCCCTGGCCTACCCCAACCAAGTGAGCCACCACCAAGCTTGGGATTGTATTTTAAGAAATCCCTTGTCAGAATCAACCCTAAGCAATTTTGACTAGGAAACATTGCTGCTTTAGATAGAGACCATGATCCAGTTCACTTATCACATCATGTTATAAGTCTAAGCCATATGCTGTGGCTTTCAAATCATGGTTAGGTTCACACATCCTTTCAGCCCAAACTAAACCAACTGCAACATGAGTTTCCATGATGTGTAATTCTTCAGGGTTAATGCACATGCTTACATGCAGAAATCTTGATACTCAATCCCTGGATTCTCCAATTAAAAGGGTCAATATGTGGTGAGTAAGCTCTCTGTCTGAAACCCTGGACATAACAATCCAGGTCTAGACAGAGAAACAGGAAGCTGTGTTCTTCGGGCATAATGTTAAACAGAAAGCTGCTGCAAAGCCCTCATGAGAAAGGAAGCATGTTTTGAGCAAAAAGAAGAGCAACGGCTTAACCTTTGCCTTTTATATCCTCTAACCTGGAATCACCATTGCTTGAGGAAGTAAAATATCACCAAGACACATTGAAGATGTCTTTTTGTGTTTTTAAAGGCTGAAAGTGTCATGATTAATATATTATTTTTCCTTCTGAAAGGTGAATCTACCAATATTTGAGTGGTAGCCTTTTGAAAATAATGCAATTTTTTTAAAGGAGTACTTCTCAAGCATTCACAATTGTCTAGTCTATCAATGGATTATAAGGTCATGATCATTTAAACAGTAAAAGGTTTAAAGAAAAAAAAAGAGGAGATGGGGAAAAGGAAAGGAAACTAAGGGAAGAACCTTTAAACAAGCCACACTGACTGGTAACCATTTGATCAGAGAAAATGTCTGAAACAATAAGCAATAAGCCTTGCTATAAAACCACAAGGAAAAAAAAAACCCGAGCCAGAAACCACACAGCTTACTTTTAGAATAGTCTGGGTTGTAATGATGGTAAAAATACAGCAAGTGTTGATATTAGATAATCAGGAATTTCCTTTACTCTTCAGCATAGGTGTACTGTTAGAATGCATGAAATTATTTCCATCATAATGCTAAAATTAAAGTAATGCTAAACTGGTCCCAGTTTAGAGTTCTTCACAGGCAACAGCCTTATGTGAGAAAAATTACATTGAGAGGGTCACTTTTCATTATGAGATCTCTAACATTGTTCTTTGGGAAGAGGCAGGGCCACAACTAGGGGAGGCAACCAGGGCATGTGCCCCGGGCGCCATGCTGGTGGGGCGGCAAAATGAGTGCTGGGGGGTGCCAAAATGGGCTTGGAACCCATGTTTGCCCCTGGTGACACAGACCCTAGTTGCGGCCCTGGGAAGAGGCTATCTTGAGACACATGTTGTATATCCGTCTTCTGGATAGACAGCCCCATCAAGTGTTTCATGTCCCTGGAGCACCCATTTGCACATTTAGATCACACCTAAAATGATCTGAAATTCTTATCAGTAGAATACCTTCATTAGGCCAATTTGTTTTTAAAATAGTTTCAAGCTCTCAAGTTTCCAAGATGCCTGAACCTCTTCAACAGGCAAGATGGTTAAAAAAAAAAAAACTGGGAGAAGGAGAAAAATATATTGTTTATATTCTAGCTATGTCTGTAGCACGCTATATGCTCACATGAAGTGAAAGAGGGTCTCCAGACATGAAAAAGGGTCTTTAGCAGGTATGTAGTTAATGTTGTGTTGAAACAGGAATTCCCTGAAAGTTTGCATGCAAGAAGAAAAAAGCAAAAAAAAATTCTGGCTTATTTTTTAAAATATACAGTTCATCTATTAAAGTCAAAATTATTTCCATATTTGAAGTATTTTATTTATCTATTATTTTGAAAGACACTGGTTTCTTCACATGATATCTGCTTGAGAACAGAAAATAATGTCATTACATACAAATCATTTGTTTATGGTCTCAGACCGTGAAACAAAAGTACAAATTTTAAAATACAGAAAAACCAAACCTGAAACAATAATGAGAAGGAAAAAAAAAAAAAGCTTCCACAAGCCGTATCTTCAAAGTGGTTGTCTGAGATAGGTCTTGCAGAAGGAAGATTGTAATTTCTTGGTCAGAGAGACAACTAAAATTTCTGACAATTGGATTTATGAGTGCAAAATGCCTTGGGTGGTACTTGAGCGTACATAACAATACATGGATTATTGACTCAACTTCTGTATCTGAGCAGATACAATGAAATTGTTGTACAAGAGATTAGAATATTTGTATATTCTCCATAATAGGTAGTATGACAATTCAAGCCACGGTAAAAAAAAATCTACTATGTGGAATATGTAGGATGTTACAGAGGAAGCTAGGAATGGTCCATGGAGAACCTGCAAATGTACCATAATAAGGATGGAAGATTTTGGCCCTATCATTTTGTAGATCTAAATCCCAAATTCTCTGTTTAAGTTTGATTAAGGCTTTATCTAGGCCAAGTGACGATATTGCCAGGAGTGAAGGCCACAATATGCCAGATCACAATCAATTTGTCTCCCCAGGGATGAGGAAAACCTATCCAGTACAGTGGGGCATCAGCCAGGCATCAGCCCAAAAGATTTGTTTCAGCCAAAGTCTTAGGCAGGCCCCAAGAAAAATGCAGCCAAGCTCTAGCTGAACAAAGGCATTTGAGTATGAGCAAGGGACATGAAGTATGGCTTTCGAAGACAAGACAGCTTCTAAAGTAGCAGTATCCTTATAAACACAAAGTTGTGCACCATATAACAACAAGCCAAGGACATTTGCTTTCTACAATTTTATTGATGCAGGAACATAATTATTGCCTTGATTATTAGCATATTTTAATATCGTATTAGAAACTTTTTAAGCTCTAATAGAAAGTTCACACAATTCCTTGTGAGAGACTATGGAGGAAATTAGCTGCAACATCCACTGAACATCACCTTCTCAGGTTGATGAATCTGTTACATTAAAATACTACGGTGAACATTAGAGGCAATTTTGTTATGGGTATTTAACCACCCTCATGCCTATCTTCAGAAAATACAGAATTCAGAATATAGGGTTGTATTCTTGCCCCCTTATCATTCAACTTCGATATAAATGACATTGTTGTGGCCCTTTCTAAACTTGAACATTACCCTCCAACACTTGCCCACCATCCTATTTCAATTCTTTTGTATGCAGATGATGCAGCCATAACCCAAGCAGGCCTTCATAGGACTGCTGTAGTGTTGTACTCTTCTAGGAGTTTATTGAAATCAATTACTCAAAAACTAAGGTTCTTGTTTTCTCTAGAATGTGCTTTAAGTCCCCCATTAAATGGTAAATTAACAAAAGACCATTTGATCAGGTTAAGGACTTTAAGTACCTAGGCATCCACTTTCAAATCACCACCTGTTAGAACAAAATAATGTTGGTTTCCTTCAATGTCTACCTTGCCTAAAATCCTGTTTCCAACACTAGCCAGTCAGGCTGATACCTTTTACAAGCCAACAAGCCTAATAAGAAGGCAATTGCTTTCTCTTCGTTGTTCTCCAATAATTAGTGTTCTGTGACATATTGCACCTGGATTGAAGGTTCCATAAAGATAAGGACTGTTGATGTCAGTATAACTGGCCCACCAGACTCAGATGGAGTGGTCCTCTGGCCAGATAACTACCCTGGAATTTCCTTGTTGGCCTCCTAGGCACTAACCAGATTTGAACATGTTAAGCTTTTTGAGATTAGTCAAGATCCCTTAGGTAATAGCACCCATTAGGAAAACATTGGGGTTAGTAATCACTGTCTGCAGACATATCTTTGAATTTGTTTGTTAGATCTCTAAGAAGTTAGCTATTGTCTTGTGGCAACTAGGTTTGCTTGAATCAATTGATTTAAGTAACTTATTTGTCTCATAAAACTGATCTGATTCAAGACTTCAAACTAATTTGGAAAATCAAGATGACTCTGCTGAACTGGATTAATTTTATAAATTTCTGAAATGATTCAGGAAAAAGCTATTTCTGCACATTGCATAAGTGTCTGAACCTTCTCAACTGATTTGAAGGCATTTGATTTAATTTCAGTTAAACTTTCCAGTTTGATTTGGACAGCTCATACTTTTAGACATTCTAAGAAATTGCCTTTGAATTAGCTTTTTAAAACAATTTTTGCACAACCCTAATAGCAACTAATTCCAGAAATTAGCTATGCAGTGCATGTTGTTGTTGTTTATTCATAAAGAAGGGCTACCCCTCATTATTTCAGATATACTCAAAGGTTCACTGAATGATTACTGTACTATGAGGAAAGGAGAAAATACAGCACTAATTTTCTGCACATAATCCTTAATCGTATATACATTTCTATCAGGCTTCCCTTTCATTGTCTCTTTTTCCAGAGAGAAATATCCTTTTCTCAAAGTAAGCTGCTTTGATTCCCTAGTATAATTTTGCTTGCTCTTTTCTACATCCGAGAGCCTTTTCAAGATCAGAATTTTGCACCATATTCCAAATCTGGTGCAAAAGAGATTTGTGGAAGGGAATTAATATTCAGTAATAATAATCCCAGCATGGAATCCATCTTTTTGCCAACTGCTGCATGCTGCCATTATCCATCACAAATCCCAGGTCTGTTTCCTGGTTAGTCACCACTAGCTCAGACCTCATTAATGTATTATAGTCAAGTAATTAAGATGGGGAAAATAAAGCAATGAGATAAATTGCTATGAAAGGGCCATTGGTCATGGATCCTTTCCTGGGAATGAGGTAAAAAATTGCTTGATAAATGAATGAGAGGGATTTAAGTAAGTATAATTTGCAGTGATTGCATTAATGTTAGCCTGATTTTTGCAATTTAAATTCAACCCAAGATGGCTGTGACTAGGTCACCAGTGGAACAAATAGTACTGACTATATGAAGGTGTGGTCAGGGCTGAAGCTGTTTGACTGTTTGAACCCAGTCTTAATGTTTAGCTGCTTTTATGACATTTCTACCCATTTGGGGGGACGCAGTGGCGCTGCAGGTTAAACTGCTGAGCTGCTGAGCTTGCCAGTCGGAAGGTCGGCAGTACGAATCTGCGTGACGGGGTGAGCTCCCGTTGCTAGTCCCAGCTCCTGCCAACCTAGCAGTTCGAAAACATGCAAATGTGAGTAGATTAATAGGTACCGCTTTGGTGGGCAGGTAACGGTGTTCCATGTAGTCATGTCGGCCACATGACCACGGAAGTATCTACGGACAAACGCTGTCTCTTCAGCTTTGAAATGGAGATGAGCACTGCCCCCTAGAGTCGGACACGACTGGACTTAATGCCAAGGGAAACCTTTACCTTTACCTACCCATTTGCTAACAAAGAAATCAAAGCTACTCATCTTCCTTTGAACCAGGTAACTCTCTCCCAGGTGGAGTTGGGCCACTAGTGTAGGCTATGGCTGGGAAAATCTTCACACAATAACTTCCAGTGTACCAGTTGTGGCCTTTCCTGGATCAGGAGGCTTTACTCACAGACATCCATGTCCTTCTCACCTCCCCACTGGATCACTGTAATGCACTCTGCATGGGGCTATCCTTGAAGACCATCTGGAAGCTTCAGCTGGTGCTACATGCTGCGACTTGGATAGTTATGGGTGCAATCATGTAACACCCCTCTGATGGCCAATTAGCTTCCAAGGACAATTCAAGGTCTTGGTTGTCAGTTTTTATGGGTCTGGGACTGGATAGCCCCATAACCTCCTCCTACAAGTCGATCCTGCTTTTCTAGTAAGATCTAAAGGTACTGACACCACAAGAATACCTGCTTCACGGGCCCTAGACTTCAGCCTCCTTGGCAATGGGTCCCCTCCTTTCAAACAGCTTATCCCTGACCATACAGACCATCCCTCCTTTATTATGGTTTTGGGGAGGCATAAAAACATACCTCTTCAGAAAGGCATTTGGGAATGAGTAAGAATGTGCTGTGTTTGAATGGTGGGGCATTGGATTGACTGTCTATAATTGCATTAACTGACTTTTGTTTTTAATCTTATTATATTAATACTGTAAGATGCTCAGATGTTCCAGAAATGTAATACAGTTGTAATAAAATAATTGTAAATGATGAGTTTTCAAGATAATTGAATCAGTAGATAATGTTTTAAAGAATTAGCCTCAATTATATTTCTATACAGATATTGGATGTTAGCTCTATTATGTATAGAACTTAAATTAATAATAATAATAAATATTTAGTATCTTCTGATGATACAATCTTTTCAGATGCTATTTCTTTATGTAAAGAGAGAAGACTGTATCATGAGAGATGATCCAATCAATTAATTTACCAGAGAAATGTAGCCCGAGAAAGTTATTAAATATTGCATTACATTTTGTAAGTAATCTACTGTTTCATATTTTTGGATATTTTAAAAAAACCTGAAGCTTGAAATTTGACTCTCTTATCAGCTTGTTATAAATAATTTAGTTATACTCAGCTCTTAATAAGTGAAAATTAATGTTATGTCTAACGTTAATGGCTCCTTTGTAAGCAAAATTTATTCTTGTATTGTTAGTTACACTGACATAATTTGTCAAAATTCAGCCCTGAAGAAATCCTTGAAATTCAGCCCTTGATAGCAATTAGTTCATTTGTGACAAATTAAGATGCAGTTTTACTGGAATTTTTGATACCACTCTGTTTGAAGTTTTAAAAATCCTAAATTTTCTGATGCAATGAAGATGAGATTCATAATGTTCTTGTTCTATATATGGATTTTTTCAGTTTATAATTCAGAACTGAAAAGCAAAGGAAATTCAGTTGAATGCTACAAGAAGACAAATAGAAATATCACAGTAGTAAATGACTCACTACTATAAAGAATTGAAACAAATAACTGTTCAGATCTCTTAGCTTCCTGAAATATGCTATCTGCCAGGAACAAGAGCCAGGATGTCAAAGAATGGCTAACTAAATTCACTGACAATAATCCACTGACAATTATCGCTTTCTTTCAGTCCATTTGAATACAAATAGTACTGAAAAAAGCAGCTACATTTGTATTACCAAGGACTTTGAAGATCTAGGAAGATTGGATGGTGTTTGTCTTTTCTTTAAATAAGAATTTTATTAAGTTTGAAACAAAGATAAAAACTACAAAAAGAAAAAAAACTAAAAAAGTGTGAAACACAAGAAAAAAGAATTTTGAAGATTACATAAAGAGGTGACTTCTGACTTTCAACAACAAGAATATACAACAATTTCCATAAGCAATCCCTTACTCTATATCAAACCAAGATCACATTATTTCTATAAATCATTCCATTAGCACATTATAAAAATCACCAAATACAATTGCTTCTTCCCCTTACATTAAAAGAAAAAGAAATATATAAACCTCCAAATCAACTTCCCCCCAAAACACATTTATTTAATTATTTCCTTCCTACCACTATTCTATATATTTCTGTCCACCATAATAAAAATCAGATTATACAAACATAAATTGTCTACTTTTATAATTAATACTATAACAGTCTTAACCCTATTAAACCTAAAACCAAACAATTATTATTATACCTTATAAATCTTAAAAATCAAACAAACCTTAAAAGCAATCCAGTAAATCTTAATCCAAATCTTTAAAGAAAAATGGAATCATACAAGCCTCAATATCAATCCAAATAAACAGTCTCAAATTTTTACCCCACTTCAAAATATACCAAAGCATTTACATATCTCCATATTACACACAAGGCATTTTTCATACAGAAATCAAACAGCCCAACTGCCCCCCTTAGAAACTCAGACTTCTCAGCAAAAAACCTCCCACAGAACAGAGCCTCTTCTTTCCCATAACATTCCATCAGAAAAACAACTCCATTTGTAACATGCAAATCAGACTGTCCCTTTAACCTCTTCAACACCAGACCAGAATGTAATCATCACCTGGCATTTCAACAAAGGCTTCAATCTCTCTGTCAATAGAAGCATCTCTATCTTTGTTAAAATCTTCAACTTCTTCCATAACATCCTCAGCCAGATTATACATTTTAAAACTAATATTTTCCACAATGTCCTGAATATCTTGCAAAATAGCTTGACAGGAATTGGAAAAGTTGTGTTTGAAGGTCTATTTAAGCTCACAATGGAACTCTGAGAAAGTCTCCTTGAAATCCTCCATGTTTCAGGCAGTAGATTATAGCACCCCCTAGATACTTGACTAGCGAGAGTAGGAGTTAATGAGTTAATGGAAAATTCCCAAAAGTTGTTGACATATGGGAAAGTATGCTAACAAGCAGCTCCCAGGGAAAGTGGTGACAGAAAACTGAAGATTCAAAACAGCAGATTCACCGTGTAGGAAAATATTAAATCCTTCAAATTCAATACAGAAATAATAACAGGGAGGTGATTATTTATTCTCAGTCCCCCCTAGTATTTAAATGGGAAAACAAGCCAAAGCTTAAAATGATTTTTAAAAATTAATCCAGAAATAATGATAGGCACCAAGAGAATTCGCTTCTCCCTGCTGTAGAAAGCCTCTCTTGGGGTAGTTAAACTTAAAAATATATATATAAATTGGGTGATTTAGAAATGGGGTGGCTTGTCTTAGTGTCCCTTTAAGGCTACAGAGTGGTTTGGAAATGGTGACATCCCAGCCTCCCAGCCTCTCTTAGCAGATTATAGTGCTAATGCTCTGGCTACAAGGCACCATTCTGGAGTACAAATGGGATGATTCCGAGCATTTTCTGTCCATGAAAACACTCTAGGGGTTCAGGAAAAGCCTGTCTGAGCTTCCCCCCAAAAGCTGCGTTGTCAGATCTGCCCGCGGAGCTCGCAGGTACAACTGTTCAGTCGGACATATCCCCACTGGAAGTCCAGTGTTTGTTATTCTTCCATTGCACAGAAGCTCAAGAGGAGAAAAATACTGTAAAGGAATAAATGACTACCCAAATAATGTTGAAAGAGTTGATTTCTGAGATCCTCATCTGGGTTATCTGGATGATGGACTATAGCATGAGATGGGTTGAATCTCAGAAAGAGTGGTAAAAATGTATGTTGCCAAAATGTGGTGATCAGGAAGACTTTAAACTGAAACATCTGAGGGTTGGAGACAAAGCTCTAATGTAAGAACTTTAAGTAAAGACTTGTGCACTATAGAAGGAAATGGGATTGCTGCTGTGAGGTTTGAGCCTACTTCTGACTCCAAACATGAAACTTATCAGGAAGGACTTGGAGAATCTAAACCAGGAAGTGACTCAGCAGAGCAGGAGAATTTGCAGATGCGGATTGAACAAACTCTGGAGGGGGATTTGAATCCTCCAATCAGCGCTCGAGACAGGAGAGCAGAGAAGCACGTGAATCAGAAGGCAGCCAGATTGGCTGCAGGAGAGAAAAGACATGGAATGGATCACTTTAAAGGGCAGGCACATGAGGAGCAAGCTGCCAGAGGCAACCGATCCTTCAAGCTCACAGCACTTGCAGAAGAGTCCTTACCTGTGTCAGAAGCCTTGCCTGTAGCCAGTGTGGAACCAGCACCAGCATCTTCTGCCACTGCAGATCCACCTTCTGCACAAGCCACTCCAGTCGAGCCTCTCCCTGCCATCCCTGCAGAGCAATCTCGCATCCAGCTCCAAGCCTCATCGTATTGCTCCAGTGCATTCCAGGTGTGCTCCCAGATTCAAGCCTTGCCTAGACTCTCCAGTCCAGGACAACCTTGCTTCCAGCTCTCAGCCTTGCCTAGATTCTACAGTCCAGTCCAGTCTTGCTTCCAGTTTTCAGCCTTGCCTAGACTTTCCAGTCCAGTCCAGCCTTGTTTCCAGATCTCAGCAGTGCCTAGACTCTCCAGTCCAGCCCAGCTTAGCCTCCAGAGACAGGCCTTGCCCAGAGGTTCCAGTCCAGTCTTGCCTAGTCTCCACGTGTCAGCCCAATCCAATCCGCATGCCAGCTCACAGAACCTTGCCTGCAGTTTCTGCTTTGCCACACACTCTAGCTTCACCAAGCCTGACAGCTTCGATCAGAGAGTTAGCTGAATTCTGTCTTGCTGTTCTGCCTCAGTCTGACACCACTACCTTGCCTGTTCATCCGTCATTGCCTGGGTGGTCTTGATTGAAATTGCTTATTTATTCACAACGACTTTTACTGTTGTATGTAGTTGTTTTAAATAAAGAGTTTGATAATAATTCTGTCTGGCTGCCTCATAGTCTGAACAGGACAGCTGCCATAATTGGGCTTCTTAAGCCACTCAGTAAAAAAATCAGAATGAATATTGGCTCATAATATTCATGGGATTCACTGTCTCAGTCTCAAAGTATAAAAAATAAACTAGATGAGCTTGAACTCTTAGTACTCAAAAGAAAATATGGTTTAATATGTGTAAGAGAGACCTGGTGGGATGAGTCCTATGATTGGACCAAAGCCAAGGATGCTTTTTTAAAAAAATGTTTATGTATTCTTTCTTTCTTTTTTTATAAGAATTTGAAGATCTAGGAAGATTGGGTGGTGTTCAGGAAAAACCTGCCTGAGCCCAAAAAAACCTGCTGTGTTGTCAGTTCTGCCCACGGAGCCCACGGGCGCAGCTGTTCAGTCTGCCATGTCCCCATCGGAAGTAAAAATATGTTTATGTATTATTACTGATTAGCCTTTCATTAATAACTATGAAATCATGTAGAATTTGACAACCACGTATATATTTGACAACCATACTATTCTGCATGATAAGCTCCATCTGCTCCCAATGTAACAATGTGTATTATACTAACATTATGAATTGAAAAATAAATCTTAGGAATTTTTTTAAAACTTGCCCTGCGAACATTTAAAAATATCAAGCAAAAGTCAAACCTTAAGTATTTTGGCTGAAGGTGTACTGGAGTAAGTATTGAGAGTGCTGCAAATTGTTATGGGATTTAAGAATAGTTTTGCTTACCCTGCACTGCATTTCAAAAGCAGGGGTGAATACCATGTGATGATTAGAGGACCCAGAGTACAGGTTCTGTGTTAGAGGTAGGCAATCCAATACTGTATTTACCAGAAAGACAGAAAAGTTTTCTTCCTTAACTAAGTAACTGTGAATGGGGGAAGAGGGAGCTCATACTAGAATTTCTGAGGGTAATCATAATAAGTAAGTTAAGGTAGCCGAGGAAGATGTTGTTAGGAATGAGTAAATGAGGAAAGGCACAAATAATGAAAACAAGTGGCTGAAACAGAGAGATAAGAGAAACTGCAATTGCCATTTCAAGATGGAAGGGAGATGAGTATTTCTAGCTCTGCCCTTCCATATGCAGAAAGTGAATGTCTGCAATGGATATCTACCTCTATCTATGGAAACCCTTCACATGAAGGAAAATCAGGATCTTCAGCTGGTAAGTGATGTCTACAGATAAAGATGCTGTTACAAATGCTCATCCTCAAACATGGAGAATACAAGAGGATGAGAGTAACACACTGACTGAATAGGACTAAAAATCCCATGGTTAAGAGCTACAGAGCTCAATAAGACTTACTACAAATCATGCATAGCATTCCTAATGTGTTTGCAGCTCATCACAAAAACTTCTACTACTCCATTTAGCTTTTGCAAACAGAAAGAAAAATTAGCTCAGTACCCAAAAGATCTCTTACCTAAAATAGACTGTGTTAAACAAATCCATTGTCACCATAGTAGCAGCTAACATATTCAGCTGAGAACAAGAGCCACTGAACTCAATAGAACATATGCTAGAGTAAGAACACATAGGTTTATGCTTACTATGCTTACACATTTCTATAATCTCTCTCTCTCGCAATATATTTGTGTGTATACATGAGCGTGTAAGAGGGTAGTTTACATACATGAAGGTTTTTTTTTAAATAATGCCTTCTCACCCCTATGGGTGGTATATGTCTTCCTCAATCTCAGGTCGTCTAACAGAGGCCTGGGAGTCTGAGGGTTCTGCACAGTATCTTAGCTCTTCCTAGCACTGCACTCTTCTGGACCGAGAGTTCTGATGTTGCTCCTGGGATCTGTTGGAGCCACTCTCCCAGCTCTCTCAGTCACAGCCCTGAGTGCTCCTACCACCACTGGGACCACTTTGGCCTACTATCCACATCCTCTCTAGTTCCTCCTTCAGGCCCTGGTACTTCTCCAGCTTCTCATACTCCTTCTTCCTGATGTTGCTGTCACTTGGCACTGCTACATGTATCAGCACCGCTGTCTTTTGGTCCTTGTCTACTACCACAATGTCTGGTTGATTGGCCAGTACCTGCCTGTCCATCTGGATCTGGAAGTCACACAGGATCTTAGCCCTGTCATTCTTCACAACCTTCTATGGAGTCTCCCATCTGGGCTTGGGAGGGTCTAGCCCGTACACTATGCAGATGTTCCTCTACACAATGCCAGCTACTTGGTTGTGCATCTTACACCCTGCCACTATGTGTTGAACTGTCTCTGAGGCCTCTCTGCACAGTCTGCACCTTGGGTCCTGTCTAGTGTGGTAGACCTCTGCTTCTATGGTTCTGGTACTTAGTGCCTGTTCTTGTGCTGCTATGATCAGTGCCTCAGTGCTGTCTTTTAGTCCAGCCCTTTCCAGCCACTGGTAGGATTTCCCAAGGTCAGCCACCTCAGTTATATATAAATAGAACAGGAAATTAATTTTAATCAGTACTCATCAGTTCAATTAATATTAATATTAATTTTATTCATTTAATTGTTTCCCAATATTTGTTTGGGGGGAAAAATGTCCAGGGTTGGTTTCAGTGAAAGATGGCAATTCTAGATGACAAGGTAAGGAAACTATAGAAAACTGTGGAAAATTCCACACAGGATTTTTGTTCAGATTTACAACTTTCTGTCTAATCATCCTTTTTTGATGGGATTTTCATAAATTCAGGATCACCTTCCTTTTGGATATCAGATGTCTGATACTCAACATGCACTTAATACAACTATTATTCAGAAATGGTGGGTCTTTCATATATAGTGATTGCTGCTCAGTGAGAACAGAATACAAAGTTTCCTGTTCAATCCCCAAAGCCCTTGTACTGACAGCTACTGCTATTTTTCTTTCATTTTCTTTGAGAAGTCATGGCGGGAATCAGCAACCAAATGGCTGAAATGCAATTTTCTATTCATCTGCCAAAGTAAGCTCCCTGACTTGGGTATTCTGCAACGTGACTTGGGTGGCAAGAAGGGAACATGTGGTGCTCTGACTGAGCCACTGAAATGTCTTAGACTGATTCTGCTGAAGGTATATTGGGCAGAGGGCACCATCTGAACACATACAGAGAGAAGGAAGCCAAGATAGCCCCAGACACTCTTGCAGCCCTCTTATCTTTGCTTTGGGAATATGACTGAGTGGGGGTGGATCTTTCTGTTCCACCATGAAAACATTCACATGTGAGTTTCTGTCATGTACATTGGAGAATTTCCCCAAATCTTTCAACACTAAACTAGACTTTCCAGCTTTCTGCTTCAGATAGACCACTGCACTGTCACTGAAAGCTTATACAGATAGCACATAAGAAAGCCGCTTGAAACGCATTCTTTCTTCAGTGAGTCAGATAAAAGTGAACCATAGGTTTTTGGATGCCCATGTTCTGACCATCAAATGTACAGTGAGTAGTTTCACAGTGACAGTGTTGAAAAGCACCACTATTTAAATTCAGAGAATGTTCTATTCTACAATAATGTTGTGAAGCAAGTTACATTATGAATAACATTGCTACATTGAATATGATACATAAGAACATGGAATATTATTGTTCTATTGTCAGCCCTTTCTCCTATAGGCCACTGCTTGGAAGGTATTGCATTACAGAAATGGGGTAGGGGAGTGATGTACAATTTTCCATTGTCGATAATCAAGAGTTCCTTTATGCAGGTATTTGACTTGGATTTCTCTTTCCATTTATTTATTTATTTGGTAAATTTATATATCTACCCATCCCACATACATGACTCTGAATGGCATACAAAGTTAAAAAACTAAAAAAAAACTACAACGTAATAACCACAAACGTAACAAAAATCATTTAAAAACATTAAAGACCATATCAAACATTAAAAACCATACAAAAAATTCTATGATTCTGCCTGACCTGTTCTCTTCCTGAGCATTATGTAAATGCCTCAATTGACCTGTGGTGGCAGAAGTCAGTATCTAGGAACCTATATAGTGAGGAGAATTACGTGAGGGTGGAGCTTACAAGGGGAGAACTTGACCCGACGGTTCTATAAACACTGACCAGGGCAGCATGAGAAATGGACTGTAAGAAACTGTTACAAAACAGGAAGAGAAAGAGGCTCAGGGTTTAAATGTGGGGCCATACATATATGCATAGAACCAGATTCTCCTGTATTTATTTGTAGCTGCATTAAGTATCTTTTCTCCCCAGTAGAGGTCTTGTCTTCCTGTGAGAATGCAACAAGCTGGCAGATTGCATGAGGAGACCCTCTCTTGCTTTATTGGGATCCCCCCAGCCCCCTGGTCCAGAGGGTGGGGTGACGGAAGCTGCAGTCTGTCTCCTGCCACCCTCCCCCCCCTGCCCCCATGGATAAGACACATCACATCAAGTGATCCAGGCATGACTAAGGGCTTCCCAGTAAAAGTGGACAGGAGACTCTCCCCTGCCTTACTGAGATTCTCCTGCCCCCTTCCCCATCATCATTTGTGTCAGATAGCTAATCCCATTGCTCTAATCATACATCAGAAAGTACTTCTTTCCAGGACCACATTAGGGAGAGTAAGTGGCAGATTTTTTATCACTACGGAGGAAATCCACTAATCACTAAATCTTAATGTGCCTGGCAGTGAGCAGTTAGGAGAACACCATTCAGTGGGCTTGTTACTGACACAAAGTGGAGATTGGCTACATAACAGACCAAATTTATGCTACCATACTTTGTGATCCCTCTTGGACTGGCAGAGAGCATGTTAAACCAGCTATCAGGATTGCACTAAAAGAGAGGGGAAGAATGAAACAGATCTGAATCAAGGTAGTCTCAGCTTATGGAGTGGTTTTGATGAATACGTGCAGGCAAGTAAATTTAATTGTGAATGAAAGGATTAAAATCAGTGTCAGGAAGTATGAACTGGTGTCTTCTGGAATGCAATAACTGCATCTGAAAATAGGCAATGGGTACATTGTTGGAAGACTTGAAGGACCAGGTTAGAGCCTCATGGAGAAAATCTAACTACTATATGTGATCACTAAGAGTTGACATGACTTGAGGATACATAATCAATCAATCAATCAAAATGTGGACAAAGGAATTACCAACATTGTACAGTTAGTGCTCATTATATTGTTGGTGAGAAATTAACCACAAAAAGTACATTAAATTAGTTTAACAACTTTTGAAGATTGAATTAATTTGGCATACCTTAATTCTCCTTGTGACTTCAGAAGTGAAATGATAAGTCAGACAAAGTTTTCCTGAGATATATGCTCACGTCTGAGAATATACACAATTAAATGCAAGGAAGTTAATTTTTCCCTTAGTTATAAATGGCTACAAGCTGAAGTAACAGACTGTGCACGCTTTCTTTAAAACTGTTACTGAGGAATGACGAATTACTGCTGATTGCACCATAACCGTGCCAAGATGAAGTTCTAACTATAAAGATTTATTGATCCTGGTTAGATATATGAAGAAGGGATGTTACAGTACAATGGCAATCAATAAGAAAAGTAATTTAGAGGCTAATCAATGTCTCTGAATAAGGCAAGGGAACATTAATCCCTGATGGAGATATTATAAACACATATCTGGGTTACATATCTAAATTCCACTCACAGCTTCTCTATTACGTTGATCAAGAAACTGAATTGCAGAGCACTTGAAATTGCTGTTGCTCCAAGTTGAGATTTTTTTTTATTATTATTCTATTTAATTGTGTGCACTGTAATTTAATGTAATGCAGTCTCTATAGTGGCAAGTGCAAAAATTTTTTGTAACACTAACCCATTAAGGCATATTAAAAGTATTTATCATGGTTCTCAGGAGTACAGATAAACACAGCACAGAGGAAGCTTTAGCATAATTGCTCCAAATAATTCAAAATGGTCTTTTCTGCATTTATCTATATAAAAAACTTGGAAAACAACAGTAATAAGACAAAACACAGCAATATCAGAAATGAATGTTTGTGGAGTTCAGTGCATATAAATGAGACATTCTGGACTGTAAATTATGATTCTGCAGAAATGCAGATGGGTATGGCAATCAAGAGAAAAAAGACCAACATTTTTCAAAGAGCTCATAGCCAACCAGTGCCATAAGATGTCATTTGTTTATTCTATTCATATTTTTGGTTCTATTGTTATTTCAGACTCCCCTCACCTCGCATTACTTTATTTTACTTTATTTAAATTTCTGTTGTAGCTTTAATTAAGCCATTCCTCAGAGACATACAGAATTTGGTGAATGTAGGGGGTAAATATAAAAGGAGACATGAATTCTGTCTTCCTATGTAGAATGATCTCTTTTTTGCAACTATTAAAGGAACAGGAGTCTTCCAACTTTAAGTGAAAATGAAGGAATCTTAGTTACTGACAAGTTTCCTGGAGGTTTGACTTACTGTCTAGACCTTAAATTCAATTAGCTGCAATGAAAACTGTGCCCACAAAATAACTGGCACAAAACCTTTTTTCATATTGTCTTTCTATAATAATGTCTTCACTGCAGATGATCTTTGGGTGCAACACTTTATGTTTGTATTTGGCATCCCTGTTATAAGCAAATACAAGGAAAGGGGTTAGTTTGTAAAATAAGCTAACTCATACATAAATGCCAATATTTTATGGCAAACATTGAAAGTGATAATAGGTGGGCTTGAGATTGACTTGAAATATTGGACTTTAGTGTCATGGAGGTTACTTGGTATGTTTGCCAAGATGTCATGGTAAACTAATTAGCAATCCTTGTGAGCAATTCATAAGAAATCTGGGTGCTGTTCAAAAGCATTGTTTTATTTTATTTTACCATGGGACTTACACACTTTTACAGTTTAAGACTGGACCCCTAGAAATATTTGTTTTAAGTATACTTACATAGTTGTGATCTCCATAAGGCACTAATTAGTTGGTTCTCAGGCTTGTACAGTTTATTTGAAGATCTGCATTTTTCTGACTCTATCAAATAACCCCTCAGAAATCTCTCGGAGACCTATGTTCTATCCTTTTCTCACCACAAAAATCAGTTTGCCTAAACTCTTCCATTTGTTTTGGCAATAGCCAACTTTTCCCTTGGAGAAATATTAGGTAAGAAGGAGCACTGATCCTGTCCAAACATAATGCAAAATGCTAAGAACAAGTATGGGGTTGCATACTGTTCTATTGCTCCATCTTGGTTTCTCCAGCCAATGGAAAAGGCTAAATTAGGAAACTTTCATCCATAGGTGGTTCATTCCTATGTCCAGACTGGGATTCCTGGCTTGAATCTTTTCTAAGGAGCCCAAAATAGTAGCTTGGAACAAAATCTAGCTTGCCAAGGGAAAACAACCCAGAAATTGTGGCTTGGATAGAAGACTAAGCCAACTATGAATACAGGCTATCTAGTTTGCTTTGCCAGTTACAGGATGAGTCAAGTGACATCTAGAATATCATCCATCCATCTTGCCCTTGGTCGGCCCCTCTTCCTTTTGCCTTCCACTTTCCCTAGCATCAGCATCTTCTCCAGGGTGTCCTGTCTTCTCATGTATAGTATTAAGTATAATAAGTATTATTAATGACACCAACTTTAAACCAGTAGTGCAGGACTGGGCAAGGAGGGGCAGACTGATGAAAGCAGCAGCATGACACAAATCCTGCCCCTTTTGCTGCTAATATTAATTCAGTTTTGGATCTAGAAAGTTCAATCACATAATTGCAATCTGCTGAAGTTTATAATTTATAATTTAATTTGGAAACAGCTGAACCCAACAAAGCAAAAAAACACACACACACACAGCAGACTTGTTCTCATCTGGACTGTTTCTCAATATACTGATCCTTAATAGATTGGTTAAATAATTGTGCAATAGATTCAACTATTTTGGCTGACATGTGTTAATATATTGTTTTCTACTACAGATTAACGTTACTATGGTAACTAATCATTTTGGTCAGGTGAAGAGGTTGAATTTAATTGTCCCCTTTTCACGTGTTAATGGTTGCATTGCCTAAGGGAGGAACTTGCCTGAACTTGTTTTAGTTTCAGTTTCCCTTCTGTGTAGGCTTGCAGAGAATATGCAGCTGAGAGAAATCTCTCCTCTCAGCAAACAGCCTTTAAATATGTTTGTTTTCTGTAAATAAAATTATTTTTATAGAAATGCCTGGTGTGTGACTTTTCTGATCTCTCTTGGGCCAAAAGCTTTCTAGCACTCTGCCAACAGGTTATGGGCCCAGTAAGCAGCGCAATAAACCCAGTAAGCCCAGTAAAACCCAGAGAGAATAGAGAGATCAGCTCCACACCTCATGCACAATTTAAAGGCAGGTAGCAAAGACCTGTGAAGATTTTCTTTGGAGCCACCTGGGGATTTTCCACCAACTGCCGGTCTACAGGACAAAGAAGCCAGCTGAAGTGACTTGCAAAAGAAGGAAGAAGCCATGGCTACCTCCCAGCCCTCACTGATGCCTCTGGAGCGCCTATCAGAGACCAACTATTAGAATCAGGCCCTGAAGATGGAGATGTATCTTTGCAGAGAGAATCTTTGGCTGCCAATTGGTGAGCAAACCCCCCAAAATCCCAGTGCTGAATGGCTTAGACGGGATGAGCGGGCTAGAGCCACCATTATCCTGGGAGTTGAGGACAATCAGCTAGTCCACGTGCGAGGTATGCAGTCTGCAAAGCAACTTTGGGACGCTTTGAGAGACTTGTATGTAAAGGCAACAGCAGGGAGTAAAGTTACCTTGACAAAAAAGCTGTACAAAGCCTACCTTGCAGAAGGAGATAGACTTCCTGAGCACCTGCATTATATTCAGCAGCTGTTTGTTGAGTTGCAGGAGAGAGGAATGGAATTTATACCTCTCACAAAATCCTATATCCTCCTGTCTTCACTGAATGAAACGTGGGACACACTGATTTGTACCCTGGAGGCTATGCCTGAAGCAGACCTCACCCCATCATATGTTACACAGCGCTTACTTGCTGAATGGGAGAAGAGAGAGGAAAGATCCCCCCCCATCTCTTCTGGAAAACTGCAGTACCAGAAAACAAGGGAAAGGAAGGGAAAGGAAGCTGAGGCCACAGCGCTAGCCAGCCAGCGATGCTTCACTTGTGGTTCAGCTGGACATTTGCAGAAAGACTGTGCCTTGAGACCCAAGAGTAGAAAGACAGAGAAGAAGAACACAAGGGCAACACAGAAGAAGGCTCTTCAGACAACCCAAATTGCACAGGTTGCTGAGAAGGGTAATTTTGATGTATGGGTGTTAGATTCTGGGGCCAATTGTCATTTATGTAATTGTAAAAGCTCTTTTGTGTCACTGTCTAAAACTGAAAGACAAAGTGTATCTTTGGCTGATGGGTCTGTCACCAAAATTATGGGACAAGGTGACTTGTATTTATCCTGCTTGGGAGAAACTGTAAAAGGTGTGTTGTATGTGCCAAATTTACAATCAAACCTTTTATCTGTGGCACAATTGGCTGCAACAGGGTATGTCATAACATTTAAGAAAAATGGTTGTGAGATACGTAAAAATGGGAAATTGTGTGCTACTGGTATATTAAAAGACTCCTTGTACATGGTGCAAAATGCAAGGAAGCCAAGCTGCAAGGCTGCAGTTGGCAACACGCCATATCATGACCAATGTGTACACCTGATGCACAGGAGATTTGGTCATGCTAATTTCAAGTATATAGCACAAATGCCACAGCTGTGTGCTGACCTAAAGATAAAACCCTGTGATAAATACTTAGACTGTGTAGTTTGCAAAGAATGCAAAACACTAAAAGCTCCTGTGAGTAAGCACAGTGACAGTTACAACTAGACCTTTGGAAATTGTACACTCTGACATTATTGGTCCTTTTGTTCCAAGTCTTGGACAAGAAAGGTATGCAATGACCATCATTGATGATTTCTCAAGATACACATTTATCTACATCTTAAAACACAAAGATGAGGTATTTGAGAAATTTAAAGGTTTTGTGACATGGGCAAATGGAAAATTCCCTAGGCCTGTATCTGCACTCCAGTGTGATAGAGGAGGACAGTACCTTTCTCATAAATTCAAAAGGTTCCTAGCGGAAAAGGGGATAGAACAAATTCTTTCTAACCCTTACACCCCTCAGCAAAATGGTATTGCTGAAAGAAAGGGCAGAACCTTGCAAAATGCGATGGAATGCATGCTTAAAGATTCACATTTATCTTTTAAGTATTGGGAGAGGCAATATCTACTGCCTGTTATGTACAAAACAGATTGTATAACTCTGTGATTCAGGACACTCCATTCCATTTGTTTATGGTGTGAAACCAAAGGTAAACCATCTTAGAGTGTTTGGTAGCACTGCTTGGGTTCATATTCCAAAACAACAGAGAAGGAAAGGAGGCCCTACAACAAAGAAAGCCATCTTTGTTGGCTATGAACAAAGCCAGAGGAGCTACAGGTTCATAGTGGGAGAGAAATTGATAATTAGCAAAAGCGCTTCTTTTGCTGAACAAAACTGGGGGCGATTAAATTCTAGCTCTCCAGTTGATCTGACCACCACAAGAGAACAGCAAGGACTTGCTGATGGTGATCTTTTGCCTGATGAGGACATTAAACCAGAAAAGCAAACTGAAGATCTGTCTGATGAGACAGATGCTTCTCAGGAAAGTGATAGGAGTCAAAATTTAAGCCCTGTATTACCTCGCAGATCTCAGAGGAGTAATAAAGGCGTTCCTCCATCACCTTTTCAGGCTGAAACAGTAAAGGCTTTTCACATATTCACAGAACCTGAGTCTTTAGAACAAGTGAATGCTTTACCACATGAGATTACACAAAATTGGCATTCTGCCATGCAACAGGAGTTAGCATCCTTGAAAGAAAATAAAACATGGAAACTGGTAAATCTACTTCCCAGTGAACGCTGTCTAGGTTGTAGGTGGGTTTTCAAACTGAAAAGGGATGCTGATGGCAAAATCCAAAAATATAAAGCAAGGTTAGTTGCAAAAGGGTTCACTCAAAGGAAAGATTTAGACTTTGACAAGACTTTTGCACCAGTTACTAAAGGTGAATCAATTAGATTACTGTTAAAAATTGCTGCACTCAAAGGAATGTCAGTTCACCACTATGACATTCAAACTGCATTTGTCTATGGTGATTTAGACCACAAATTATATATGCAGCACCCCCCTGGCTATGAAAAAGGGGAGAATCTAGTCTGTGAACTGCAGAAGTCAATCTATGGGTTAAAACAAGCTGCTAGATCCTGGAACCAAAAATTAACTGAAAAACTGCAGAATTTTGGTTTTGAAAAAGGAAAAGCAGATCCATGTGTATATATGAAGAAAGACAAACAAGGCTGTGCATTTATGTTGATGATTTGCTGCTGTTCACACCAACAGAAAAACAAAGGCTTGATTTTGAAGCCTGCATGAAAAGCCATTTCACATTAAAAAGCCTTGGAACTGTAACAAATTACCTAGGTTTGGAAATACACAGGAAGAAGGATGATAGCTTTCTGTTAAACCAAAGGGGAGATAATGTTAAAATAATGTGAATGGAAAGACATACAGAGTTGTCAAAGGAAATTGGTTTGTGTCTTATTCTGTAGTATAAAAAGGGGAGTATTAATATATTGTTTTCTGCGGGTTAAACCGCTGAGCTGCTGAGCTTGCTGATCAGAAGGTCGGCGGTTCAAATCCACGTGACGGGGTGAGCTCCCGTTGCTAGTCCCAGCTCCTGCCAACCTAGCAGTTCAAAAACATGCAAATGTGAGTAGATTAATAGGTACCACTTCGGCGGGCAGGTAACAGCGTTCCGTGTAGTCATGCCGGCCACATGACCATGGAAGGGTCTACGGACAAACGCCGACTCTTTGGCTTGAAACAGAGATGAGCACCACCCCCTAGAGTCGGACACGACTGGACTTAATGTCAAGGGAAACCTTTACCTTTACCACTACAGATTAAGGTTACTATGGTAACTAATCATTTTGGCTGGGTGAAGAGGTTGAATTTAATTGTCCCCTTTTCATGTGTTAATGGTTGCATTTCCTAAGGGAGGAACTTGCCTGAACTTGTTTTAGTTTCAGTTTCCCTTCTGCGTAGGCTTGCAGAGAATATGCAGCTGAGAGAAATCTCTCCTCTCAGCAAACAGCCTTTAAATATGTTTGTTTTCTGTAAATAAAATTATTTTTATAGAAATGCCTGGTGTGTGACTTTTCTGATCTCTCCTGGGCCAAACGCTTTCTAGCACTCTGCCACCAACATGCTCCAGCAGTATATTCTCTTTGATTCTTAAGAAGATTCATTGTGCTTATTCCAGATAGTATCTTAATATATCACTGCTGAAAGATTAATCAATTTATGAGAAAGGACTGTGAAATATTTTTGGGATAAATAGACCATCAGTGAAATGGTTGAATTTGTGAGATAACCTTTAAAGTTTATATTTAGTGTTGGATTACTGCATATATAAGAGAGCCAGTTTGGTGTAGTGGTTAAGGCACTGGGCTAGAAATCAGGAGACCATGAGTCTAGTCCCAGCATAGGCATGAAGCCAGCTGGGTGACCTTGGGCCAGTCACTCTCTCTCAGCCCTGATGTCATGAGTAAGGATGGCGAGCAGGGGGCTCCCATCCAGACTGTTAAGTGCATGCGTAGCACTGAGGAATTGGGCAGCCATTCAAAGAGACACAGATCGGAACCGCCTTAACCTTTGGGGTTTATATGTCTGGGTTTTTCCCACGCTTCTTCAGTTTGTTAGGATTCCTGTTATGTACAAGCAATAAAACATTAGAGACCAGTTCCTTGTCTCAGTGTGGTTCCTGGCTGTTAGGACACCCAGGAAGAAGGCAATGGCAACTTCTTCTAAAAAACCTTGCCAAGAAAACTGCAGGGACTTGTCCAGGCAGTCTCTGAAAATTGGACATGATTGAACAGATTAAAAAAAAAACTTCACATATATTTTGGAAGAAAGAAAAGAGGAAAAAGAATGTCAGTGAAATATTCTGGTAAAGGATTTTTGAAAAGTAATGCAAATAAAATAAAAATATTCCCTTCTCACCCCTATGGGTGGTATGTGTCTTCCTCAACCTCGGGTCCCCTGCCAGAGGCCTGGGAGTTTGAGGGTTCTGCGCAGTATCTTAGCTGTTCCTAGCACTGCACTCTTCTGGACAGAGACCTCTGATGTTGCTCCTGGGATCTGTTGGAACCACTCTCCCAGCTTGGGGGTCACCCCCCCCAAGTGCACCTACCATCACTGGGACCCCTTTGGCCTTCACTCTCCACAACTTCTCTAGTTCCTCCTTCAGGCCCTGGTACTTCTCCAGCTTCTCATACTCCTTCTTCCTGATGTTGCTGTCACTTGGCACTGCTACATGTATCAGCACCGCTGTCTTTTGGTCCTTGTCTAATACCACAATGTCTGGTTGATTGGCCAGTAAATGCCTGTCTTTCTGGATCTGGAAGTCCCACAGGATCTTAGCCCTGTCATTCTTCACAACTTTCTGTGGAATCTCCCATCTGGACTTGGGAGAGTCTAGCCCATACACCGTGCAGATGTTCCTGTACACAATGCCAGCTACTTGGTTGTGCCGTTCAGTGTATGCTGTTCCTACCTGCATCTCACACCCTGCCACTATGCGTTGGACTGTCTCTGAGGCCTCTCTGCACAGTCTGCACCTTGGGTCCTGTCTAGTATGGTAGACCCCTGTTTCTATGGATCTGGTACTTAGTGCCTGTTCTTGTGCTGCTATGATCAACGCCACAGTGCTGTATTTACTCCAGCCCTTTCCAGCCACTGGTAGGATTTCCCAAGGTCAGCCACCTCAGCTATCTGTTGATGGTACATCCCATGCAGGGTCTTGTCTTGCCATGGCACTTCCTCTGCTTGATCTTCTTTCCATGTCTGCTGCTGCCTCAGGCATTCTCTCAACAGCTCATCTTTAGGGGCCATCTTACTGATGTACTCCTGGATGCTCTGGGTCTCATCCAGGACAGTGGCTTGGACACTCACCAGACCCTGCCCTCCTCTTTCCACCTGGTATACAGTCTCTGGGTGTTGGACTTGGGGTGGAAGCCTCCATACATTGTGAGGAGCTTCTGGGTCTTCACATCAGCAGCCTCCCTGTCCTCCTTTGGCCAGCTCACTATACTGGCAGGGTATCTGATGACTGGCAGGGCATACATGTTGATGGCATGGATCTTGTTCTTCCTATTGAGCTGGCTGTTTAGGACCTGTCTTATCCTTTGGTAGTACTTCGTTGTTGCTGTCTTCCTTGCCTCCTCATCGTGGTTCCCATGTGTCTGTGGATTACCAAGGTACTTGTAGCTGGTCTGTATGTCTGCTATGTGGCCTGCTGGTAGTTCCACCCCATCAGTCTTAACTACCTTCCCTCTCTTTACTACCATCCAGCCACACTTCTCCAGTCTGAATGACATCCCAATGTCCTCACTGTAGATCTGTGTCAGGTGGATCAGTGAGTCGATGTCTCGTTCACTCTTAGCATACAGCTTGATGTCATCCATGTAGAGGAGGTGGCTGATGGTAGTTCCACTCTTGAACTTGTATCCATATCCACTTCTTGTGATAATCTGGCTGAGGGGGGTCAAGCCTATGCAGAACAGCAGTGGCAACAGTGCATTGCCTTGATATATGCCACACTTGATGGCCACTTGTGCAAGCTGCCTTGAGTTGACTTCCAGTGTTGTCTTCCACAGTCCCACTGAGTTCTTGAGGAAGGTCCCGAGTGTCCTGTTGACTCTGTATAGTGCCAGGCATTCACAGATCCATGTATGTGGCATTGAGTCAAAGGCTTTCCTGTAGTCAGTCCAGGCTGTGCTCAGATTGGTCTGTCTAGGCCTTGAGTCTTGGGTGACTGCTTTATCTATGAGCAACTGGTGTTTGGAGCCTCTGGTGTTGTTGCCAATGCCCTTCTGAGCTGTGCTCATGTACTGGCCTATATGGTCCTACAGCTTGGTGGCTATGATGCCTGATAGGACTTTCCACATTGTGGGGAGGCAGGTTATTGGCCAGTAGTTGGATGGTGTTGTTCCCTTGTTGGGTTCTTTCATGATCAGCACTGTCCTACCATGTGTTAGCCAGTCTGGGTGGGAGCCTGCTGCTAATAGCTGATTAATCTGTGTTGCACTGCTGTTAGTTTCTTTAGCCAGTAGGTATGGATCATGTCCGGCTCCATGCTCTTGACCCGCTGTTGGATGTCTGCTACTGTGATGGTGACTGGGTCCTGCTCTGGGGGATTTCTGTGATCTGCTCTCAGGTCCTGCAGCCACTTTGCACTGGTGTTATGTGTCTTCTCTTTCTCCCATATGTTCTTCCAGTACTGTTCAGTTTCTGCTGCTGGTGGCTCTGCTGTTACTGTATTGTTGCACTGCAGTTGGGAGTACTCCTTGGATGGTTCTTTGGTGAACAAGGCATTTATCTTCTTGGCCTCTCCTTCTCTAGTATATCTCCTTAGCCTGGTAGCCAGTGCTGTGAGCCTTTGTTTAGCAGTCTGTAGGGCTTCAGATGGAGTCAGGCCCTTGCATTTTTTAAGTAGCCGAGTCTTATCCTTAAACTCTACCCCCTTCTATAGTTCTACCAGCTGACTGACTTCTCTCCGAGTTGCCTTGATCTTAGCCTCCAACCTCTTTTTCCGGGGGGGTATGTACTGCTGTTCTTCTTGATCATGTAGGCAAACATCTCCAGGATTACAGCATCTGTAGTGTATACTAGTTCATTGGTTTGAGTTATATTGGTAGTACGGATTGTCGCGAGGGCTCTATTGGCATCTTCTAGCATACTATCTGATGGCACTTCTCCACTGAGCCTTGGTAATCAGTCTTGAGAGTTGACTGTAGCTAGTTTATCCATGATGTTTTGCCTCATATCAGCTGCTGTGCTCTGTAATGGAAGGGGTGGCAGCAATGTTCCAGCTTCAGGTATTGGCTGGACCTCCAGCTGTTCTTCTGGGTCTTCTTGAGTCTGGGATATAATGTGTAGTTGGTCTATCTCAAGTTGTGAGAGCAGCTTCCTCTTCACTATGTTGAAGCGTTGGGTAACTAGCTGTTTCTCAGTGTTGATACAGGTCTTCTTTCCATCCATAGTTCCCTCATGTGTTTCATATATCCCCTCCCATTAGGTCTGCTGTTGCAGCATTTCATCAATTCCAGGTTCTCTTGTCTTGTCCATGTATGGTTTGTTCCAATAGCCCACTTACCATCAGATTGTCCTGGTTCCCCAATATCTGACGCAGACCTTGTTAATCTGGGCGACGTCCAACCCGGCATGACTGTCTTAGTTCGTGGTACTCTGATATTTGAGGTAGGCAGGTGAAGCATTAGGGGGTCTTTGCTCAAGGAGCCCTACTGGTAAGGTAGGTACAGCCGGGATTTGAACCCCAGTCTCCCACTCCAAAGGCAGCGTTCTAACCACTATGTTATCCAGCTGCTCAATACATACACACACACACACACACACACACACTACACATACACAATACAGACACAATATGTGTGTGTGTGTGTATAATGTTTTGCAATTATATAATGCTTTTCATATCTGCTAAATTAGAACTGGGTTGCTTATATGACCTAGATACTGAATACAGGTTAGCCTTGTTTAGCAATTGCCTCAGACAGCAACTGTTCACAGTTATGATGGTGATGAAAAAGTAACTTTGCGACCAATGCCCACATTTATGATCTTCACAGCATCTCTCACATATTCGCCTTTACAGTCAGTTAGTACACATTGTCATGTGCCTGACCCATTTTTTTCTTGTCTCCCCTCTCACAGAGCAGACAGATTGCCTAAACAAGTTATCTCTTCTTGAGCTACTTTTCTCCATAGTGCAGCACCTCCCTAAAAAGTTCTAACTGCAAATTTAAAAGTTCAGCTCTGTGACCTTAATTAGCTAGTTAGAAACCTCTGGCTGGCTCTGCTGCTGCCTGACTCTGACAAGATCCTAATCAGTTTCACATTAAAGGCTTTTTTTGTCTCCTAAGTGGTTCTCAGTGAGCATGCTAGGCAAACAGCTGGTGCTAGTGCATTACTTTCTATGTGTATTCCCCATTGTGTCCCTGCTTACTGTCTTGTAATCCTTTCCTCTTCAATGAATGTAAACATAAACATTAATTTCTTTGTTGCTAATTATTCCAGCACTGGGGTGAGCATTCCCAAGGGCAGAGGAGTGGGGAAAAAGGGCTATAAAATTTGCCCTTTTACCAGCTCCCTTGTGAGTCAAGTTTCAGAAACCTTTCCCGCCATTTGGGCTCACGCAGTTGTTTGGGGTTGTATCCTTTTGATGCTGTAAACCAAAGGAAAGTTGAAGTAAAATTATATGCACAGTCAAGGTCATGTGATTTTTCACTTAGCAACCACTTCACTTAATGACCAAATTGCTGGTCCCAATTGCGGTTGTTAAATGAGGACTATTTTGTTTGTTTGTTTGTTTGTTTATTTATTTATTTGATTTCTATAGCCACTCATCTCAGCGAGTGACTCTGGGGGGCTTACAACAATACTACCTATATTCATTAAATCATATAAAGTAGAATTATAGGAAATATAGAGTAGATTAAATCAAGAGCAACAATATCAAATTATCTCCACAATTAAAGATTCACAGGATAAAATATATGATTATTTAGGTCTGATAAATAATGTTTAAAATGTTTATACTAAGCTTTATATGGTTATAAAGAGTATATAATAAACATGTTTATTATATACTCTTTATATAAAGTATAAAGAATATATAATAAACATGTTTTTACTTTTTTAAAATAAAATACATTTCCCAATGATTTCCCAAAGGCTTTATTAGCATTACAAGAACTTACAGGTATTACTAAATCTATGAAAGTAGGAATGCCCCCCAGCCCATATAAATACTATGAAAATGCTGGCTGTTGTATTGCTAACAATAGTAATAAGGCATACAGTATGTAAAAGGTTTATTTGACATCTTGTTTTATTAGTGTTATGTTATTGTAATATTGAAACAGAGGAAAGATCCAAAAAATTGTGCATAGTATCCTGATACCTTTGTCAAATGCTAAAATTCTGATTGCAACTTTAGCATAGAGATTGCAACTATACTTCTATAGTTCATCCTGCACAATCTGGTTTTACAAAAGAGAGTTTTATAAATTTCTGATAAAATCAGTCACAGTCTATATTATGAATTTAATTTGAGAAACTTGATTTGGTTTGATGGCTTCTTTAAATGAAGAAAAAGATTTTCTTTTTCATGGTGCAGATTAAAATACTTGAACATGTTCTGAATTCGCCCCTCACACCAGATTTCCTTCTTTATTTACTAACAGGATTAGAATGTGGTATTTTAATACCCTGGCTATGATTATTATGAACTGTATTATTTCTTCACCAGTTAAAATCCACTGTGGAACTATTCAAGATTGTCCTTTATTTCCCCTTTACTGAAACCAGTGGCCTGTGCAATTAGGCAATCGAAATAAATTTTAGACATAAAGATTATTGTAGGGGAACATAACTTGTGTCATGCGCTGCCTACCTCTGAATAACGTTCAGACACTGGTTTGCAAAGCAGGCTCTGGTTTATTTCAGGGTAGGTACAACGTTGGTAGAAAAAAGCTGAGAGTGACAGGAGCGCGCCGGTGCGGGGTTTAAATACCCCGCGCCGGTCAGCGCCCCCTCGCTCTCGGTCACGTCACCCCCCTTTGTCCCATGCGTTGCCCTGCCATTGGTTGAGGGTTTCCAGGATCGCCCATCCTCAGGTTTTCATTCTTCTGCTGATTGCTTTCAGCTGGGCGATCCCCGTTGTATTGCCGCTGATGGCTTGGGTGGCTCCGTGATCCGTTTAGCTATTGTTTGTTAGCCGTTAGTCGTTGTGGGTTGATGGCTACTTAACTTGTACCCCTTCACCTATTTCCTTGTCATTGTCATGAGTGCCATTGCGCTGATGACTTTAGCTCAACGGCACTCATGACATACTGCCCCCTTTCCGAATAGTGTTCTCCCCCGGGTTTCTGGGTTTTCCCCATAGAGCTGTCAAAAGGCCCTTTTTTTTTTTTTTTTTTTTTTCCAAAGTTCCCGCCGGAGTAGTTGTCGCCCCTCCCTTTGCTCCTCCCTCTACCACGTGCCTTCCCAGGGTGTGTCCATGGTGCGCACGCTCGGGTTCTGACCTGGCGTGCGCATGCTCCAGCCACACCCTGTTTGTTTGGCTCAGTTCGGCGAGGCGAGAGGCGTGGCTGGTCGGGTGCTTCTCAGCTCCAGGTAGGGCCCTTCTTTTCTTATTTAGAGTGCGTCGCCTTTGTTGTGTCTCTTGGGCGTTGCCCCCAGGTTGCCCTGTTGACTTGCTTGCCACTCCCCCGCGGCCGGGGGGCGGGGGGAGGGTGCTGGCGATCGTTTGTCACCACCCCGTGGGCCCGGGGCGGGGGGAGTGAGTCCCGGGGGGGGGAAGGTCCACCCAAGTCGCGGGCTTGGGGGGGGCCCTTTCCCTTGGGGCACGGGAGGCGGGGGGAGGCCTGCGGGGGGGGGTTTGGTTTTGCTGACCTTGGTTGCGGTTTGTCGGGGTATGCCCGGTGAAATGCTCTGGTCAGGTCAGGCGCGTTAACGTTGTGCGCCGCCACCCATTCCGGGTGGGGGAAGTGTTTCCACCTGACCAGATAGTGTAGGGTTCCTCGTTGCTTGCGGGAGTCGAGGATGTCCCTTATCTCGAAGTGGTGTTGCCCGTCGATCATGAGCGGTGCGGGCTGTGGCGTGCTTGGGTGCCATCGGGAGGTGGTTGCCGGTTTTAGGAGGCTGGTGTGGAACACCGGGTGGAGCCTCCGGAGGTTGTGTGGCAGGTCCAGGCGTATTGCTACCGGGTTCACTATTTGCGTGACTCGGAACGGCCCGATGTACTTAGGCCCCAGTTTTTTCGAGGGTTGGGTTGACTTTAGGAACTTGGTGGAGAGATAGGCCATATCCCCCGCCTGGAACGTCGGTTGTAGGCGCCGGTGCTTGTCGGCCTGCTCTTTGTAAGCAGCCTGTGCCTCCTTTAGCGCCGCCGTGATTACTGGCCATGCTTCCGCGATCTTCCGTCCCCAGTCGCTGGCGTCCACCTGGGGTTCCGGGGGTTGAGGTAGCTCCGGGATGGGGACGAAGTCGCGCCCCGAGACTACTTCGAACGGGGTTTTCCCCGTGCTCGTGTGGACGGCGTTATTGTATGCGACTTCGGCGAACGGGAGCAGTTCAGCCCAGTCGTCTTGGTGGTAGTTCGTATATGATCGTATAAATTGCTCTAAGGTGGCATTAAGAACCTCAGTGGCTCCGTCCGTCTGCGGATGCCAAGCCGTAGATAGGGCCTGTTGGGTCCCCGTCAGCTTCAGGAAGGCCCGCCAGAATTTGGAGGTGAACTGTGTGCCCCTGTCGGTCACCACACGTGCGGGACATCCGTGTAGCCTGTACACGTGGATGAGGAAGAGTTTGGCTAGTTGTTGTGAGGATGGGACCGACGTGCAGGGGATGAAGTGGGCCTGCTTTGAGAAGTAGTCCTTCACCACCCAAATAGCCGTTTTCTTCTGGCTGGGTGGGAGGTCCACTATAAAATCCATAGAGATTTCCTCCCATGGGCGGGAGGGTTCTGCCACCCGTTGCAGTAGCCCCGCGGGTTTGCCTGGTGCCCGTTTGGCCCTAGCGCACGTTGGGCAGGACGCCACGTAGGTTTTTACGTCCCGCCTGAGCGCGGGCCACCAGAATTGGCGCCGTGTGAGGTGTAGGGTCTTGAGGAACCCAAAGTGTCCCGCTTGCTTGGCGTCGTGTGACCTATGCAAGATCGCCTGGCGTTGCGAGTCCGGGACGTAGATTCTGCCTTCCCCCCATGCTAGGTCTTGCGCCATCGTTACCTTGTCGGGGTTTGCCAGGAACCAGGGGTCGGTTTTGAGGGCGGCGGCGAGGTCCTTGCGCATTCCCCCTGGTAGTTGCGGTTGGCTTCTTTCCGTCGCCGGTTGTCCCGCCGTCGGCTGCGCCGTAGCGTCGAGCTGCCTCCGTGCGCCGCTTCGGGTGGTCACGGCCATCCCCAGTTGCGAGGCGGATAGGACCGTCCCAATGGTGTCTGGGGCGGGCTCTTCGTCTTGGGGCAGCCGGGAGAGGGCGTCGGCCAGGAAGTTCTTCTTGCCCGGCATGAACTTCAGTTGGAAATCAAAGCGGCTGAAGAATTGGGCCCATCGGACCTGTTTTGGGCTAAGGCGTCTAGGCGTTCGTAGGGCCTCGAGGTTCCGGTGGTCCGTCCAGACCTCGAATGGTTGGGTGGCTCCCTCGAGTAGGTGTCGCCACGTCTCTAGTGCCGATTTCACCGCGAAGGCTTCTTTCTCCCAGACGTGCCATCGCCTCTCTGTCTCGGAGAACTTCCTTGACAGGTAGGCGCATGGTTTCAGGAGCCCCGTGGAGTCTTTTTGTAGCAGGATGGCTCCCAGGGAGAAGTCTGAGGCGTCGGCTTGGACCACGAACGGCCGTTCTGGGTCCGGGTGCGCGAGGATTGGCTCCGTCGTGAACAGCGCTTTCAGCTTGTCGAATGCGGTCTGGCACGCGGGAGTCCAATTCAGCACTGTGCCTGGGTTCTTGGCGCGTCGGGTGTCCCCCACCCCTTTGGTTTTGAGGAGGTCCGTTAAGGGGAGGGCTATCTCAGCGAACCCCCGGGCGAATGACCTGTAGAAATTCGCGAATCCCAGGAAGCTCTGTAGTTGCCGTCTGTTGCGGGGCCGCTCCCAGTTTAGCACCGCTTCGACTTTTGCGGGGTCCATTTCGATGCCGTCCCCGGAGATTCGATACCCCAAATAGTCTAGGCGCTCTTTGTGAAACTCGCACTTTGTAGGCTTTGCATAGAGCTGCGCCCTTCTGAGCTTGTCGAGGACTTGCCTGACTAAGGTTACGTGTTCCTCGTGCGTTTTTGTGTAAATGAGGACGTCGTCGATGTAGACCAGGACCCCTTTAAACAGATGTTCATGCAGTACCTCATTGATGAGCTGCATGAACACCCCAGGGGCCCCCGCGAGTCCGAAGGGCAGTACCTTGTACTGGAACGCGCCTAGGGGGCAGTTAAACGCCGTCTTCCATTCGTCCCCCTCCCTGATTCGGATGCGATAGTACGCCTCGCGAAGGTCCAATTTGGAAAAGACTTTGCCCGTGGACAGGTGGGCGAGCATGTCCTTCACCAGGGGTAAGGGGTATTTGTTGGAGAGGGAAGCCGCGTTTAGGCCCCGGTAGTCGGTGCAGAGCCGTAGGGTCCCGTCTTTCTTCTCCCGGAATAAGACGGGGGCTCCGACCGGTGAGCATGCTGGCTCTATGAATCCCCTGTCTAGGTTTTTATCGATGAACTCCCGGAGGGTTGCCATCTCCTTCGGGGTCATCGAATAAATCTTTGGTCTGGGTAAGGGGACGTCGGGCAGTAGGTCAATCCGGCAATCCGTCTTGCGGTGGGGGGGTAGTTGGTCGGCTTCTGCCTCTCCGAAGACTTCGGAGAAGTCGGCGTATTGTTCTGGTAGGTCTGCTGTGGTAGCGGCATTGTCTTGTGTGGTCGCCTCCGCTCGTCCTACCGTGGGGTTGCTTTTGCCAGCTGGTACTGGTGCTCGATACTCGCCGTCGCCGAATGTGAAGGTGCGGGTCGCCCAGTTGATCCGCGGGTTGTTTTTCGCGAGCCATGGCATCCCCAGGACTGCAATGGGCCGTCCGATGGGCGTGACTACGAACGCTGTGCGCTCGGTGTGAGTGCCCATTTGCAGGGTGACCGGCTCGGTTTGTAGCGTGGCTGGTTTCCCTCCCGCTGTAGAGCCGTCCAGCTGGTGGAATGCCAGCGGCGTGGGGAGGGGGAAGCAGCGGAGGTCGAGTTTGGCGACTAGGTCGGGGTGGATGAGGTTTTTTGAGCACCCCGAGTCCACTAGTGCCGCGGCCGTGGTGGCTCCGTTGCCGGCAGAGAGTTGAATTGCTGCCAATATTACGGAGCTTTTGTCGTTTCGTTGAGGTGGTCCGCGTTGTTGTCCCACCGCCTGCCTCGCCACGCGTCTCAGAGCAAGCGGGGAGCATTTCCCGCCGGCTGGTCGGGGTCGGTATTGTCCTCTTCCCCCCAGTAAGCGTCCCAGCCCTCTTCCGGTGTCGCTGTGGCCACGGTCATTCGGCGGTGAGGGGGCGGCCCCGGGTTGGGTGGTTTGGGGCTAATTTTCGGGGCGGGCTTGGGCGCGCTGGTCGGCGGTCGGTTGGCGAAGCAATCCGCCGTCTTGTGCCCTAATTTGCCACACCTCCCGCAGGGCTCCCGGTTGAACTTCTTTTTTGGGTATATGGGGCCGGCCATCCCCCCGTGTGGTGCGGGTACCTTTTTCCCGACATAGTTTGTGTCTTCCGTGGTTGTCATCAGGAAGGTGCGGTGCGCGTGTTCGGCTTTCCCCGCGAGGTGGATCCACCCGTGTAACGTTTCTGGGTCGTCGCGGTAGAGGGCCCATTGGAGGACGTCGCGGTTGAGCCCCCTTTTGAAGATTTCCAGCAGGGTGGTCTCAGACCAGTCGCAGACCTTTCCCGCGAGGGCTTTGAACTCCAGGGCGTAGTCAGGGACCGTGCGTGTGCCCTGTTTAAGTCTCTGGAGTGCGCTTTTCGCCCGTACTTTAGCTAGGGGGTCTTCGAAGTAGGTTTTCATCTCTTTGATGAAAGCAGGGAAGGTGGCGAGGGCGGGGGAGCTGGACTCGTACAGTTGGACGTACCAGTCCGCCGCCCTGTCTTGGAGTTTGATCGCCACGGCGGCGATCTTGTCGGCCTCGGAGTCATAGGAGTGTCCGTGCCTCCCCATGAACTCCCTAGCGTTGGTCACGAAAAACGAGAGTTTTGAGGGGGTCCCATCGAAGAAGATGGGGAAGTCCTTTGGGGCCCGGGCGTTTTGTGCGGCCCCGCCTCTCGCTTCCCGGGGTGTGGTGTCGGCCGCCTGTGCCGTCTGCTGGCTCTCCGCTGGCCCGTGTGGGTTCGGTGCTTCGCTCGGGGTGTGGGCTTGTGCGGGGACGTCATTGGGTGGCGCGGGGGGCATGAGCGCCTGGAGCATGGTCCGGAGTTCCGTCAGCTGAGCCCGCATGGCCGCGAGTTCAGCTCGTGCCTCCTCGTCCACAGCCCGCGCCGCCGCTGGGGCCGGTTCCGTTGGCGCGTCCTCGGGGGTGGGTTGCCGGTGGGGTTCATCGTCCCTCCGCCGCGGGTCCGCTTCCTCCTCCGTCTGATGGGTGTCTCCGTCGTCCTCCTCCGTGTCGAGCATCGTGGGGCTGTCGCTCCACGCCCGTTGCTGGGGTGCGATGTGGGGCGCGGGGTCCTCCGCTGGTTTCGGAAGTCGTGCTGCTCCCTCCCGCGGTCGGGTTGCCTCCGTCGCCATCTCCCCTTGGGGTTGGAGCTGAGGCTCGGGTCGGGTGGGGTGGGCGTCCATGGCTCCGGGAGTCCGCGGTGCCTCTGGCCTCGGTCGGTCCTCCTCTGTCTCTTGCCGCGCGGCTCGCCCTCCTTGCCCGCGTCGTTCCGGCCTCATCTTGCTGGTCTTCTCGCCGTCTACTCCTCCCGCGGCTCGTTGTCGTCCGGTGGGGCTCGGCGAGGCTGAGTTTATGACTCTCAGCTTTATGTCATGCGCTGCCTACCTCTGAATAACGTTCAGACACTGGTTTGCAAAGCAGGCTCTGGTTTATTTCAGGGTAGGTACAACGTTGGTAGAAAAAAGCTGAGAGTGACAGGAGCGCGCCGGTGCGGGGTTTAAATACCCCGCGCCGGTCAGCGCCCCCTCGCTCTCGGTCACGTCACCCCCCTTTGTCCCATGCGTTGCCCTGCCATTGGTTGAGGGTTTCCAGGATCGCCCATCCTCAGGTTTTCATTCTTCTGCTGATTGCTTTCAGCTGGGCGATCCCCGTTGTATTGCCGCTGATGGCTTGGGTGGCTCCGTGATCCGTTTAGCTATTGTTTGTTAGCCGTTAGTCGTTGTGGGTTGATGGCTACTTAACTTGTACCCCTTCACCTATTTCCTTGTCATTGTCATGAGTGCCATTGCGCTGATGACTTTAGCTCAACGGCACTCATGACAACTTGTCATTGTATGGAAATGGTATTCGGGGTACTGATAATTAATCAAGACTCCTTATCTAAATTTGTTAATATAGTACAACGATATGGTAAACTATCAGATTATTCAACGATTGGAATAAATATAACATACTTCTGACCTGATCACAGGTATCTCTGAAATTTCTGTAAAAATGAGAATTGTTTATTTTAAATATCCTGAAATAAATATCTCCAAGAAGATATATTTTCTAATAAATTTCAATATTTTAAATTACATTACAGAGAGTAGTACTGATAAAAATAAACGATAGAACATTTCTGAGTTTATAAGAAAGAACACGTGGTTAGAATGTTACTTCTAGACTTTTTCATATCTTAAGAGGAATTCCTATGTTAACCCTTTTGAGATATTTTAAACAGGCTGGTAAACTATTGAGGAAATTTCAGTGGGATGGACAGACACCCAGGTATTCATTAGATAAGCTTAGGCTTTCCTATGAAGATGGGGCAAGCTTCCAGACTTTCAGGTATATAATAACTGCCCAGAGTTGCTCTTAGTGAGATAGGCAGTGACAAAATATGAAATATAAATATAAATAAATAAATAAATCTTATATTTTGACTTCAGTTTTCAAGTGGAATAATTTTGAATATATACCACTATGGATACAACCATAACAAGATATGGCTGCTTTAATAATTTGAAAAGTGGTGATTTCTGAAGCACCTCTTCTGAAGGATCTGCACAACCTCATTACACAGTTTCACTAATGCTTGAACAGGAGCTAATTTGAACAAATATGTATTGTATCTACCCAACACTAAGATGACCATCTTAACTATAAGATATGAAAAATATTATAAACATAGACAAAATTCCAGCGCACCACCCAGTCAACTACGGAAATCACCTCCACCTGAAATAATTTGGTGATTTTCTCTCTCAGAACAAGTGTGTGCTTATGTGTATGCATACATGTTTGTGTATGTGTGTACACATTGCATAATCTTAAAATGAGAAATTTAACAAAAGATTTTTTTTATTGGACACCCCAGAGAATGTATCCATATAATCAAGGCTTATTTTCTTGTTCTGTGTGGTTAAGGTTTAATTTCTCATTCAAGATGTAAGTTCCAGTGATTCAGTGTATGTTACTTTTCTTTTTCCGTTTTTTCTGTTTCCTTTTGGTTATTTGTTAATTTTGGGTATTATTTTATTTGTTTATTATTTCCCTTTTTCTTTCTTATAGGTTAAAGGTATTTTCTTAAAAAGCCACTGCAAAAGCCAACTATATCTGTATTTTATTAGCTGTCCAACTGCACCATTAATTCCTGCAGCCATTCCAATATTTAATATTCTCACATAATTTATTACTTACTTTTCATCCATTTTTCTCTGACATTGGCATATATAGCATTCATTTTAATTCCACTCTTCAACAATTTTTTTGAGTGTCTATCTTCTAACAATTTTTAATGTACAAGTTGTGTTTTTAATTCCTACAGTTCTCCTTTTACTCTAATTGTTTCCAGTTCTTTTCTTCCCAAGATCTACTCTTGGTACCACCAAATCATGACCAGTCTCACATTCAAAATCTCTCTTCAGCCTAGTATCCTTTCTATCTTTCATCAGAAACAAATCAATCATACTTTGGGACTTATATTCATTCTTTATCATATGTATGCATGAATAGACTTATGTTTAAACCACCTACAGTATTCAAACCAAATAGACCTTTTACTACCCAGGTACTCACCAGTCACCACTCTCATTCTGTCTTGGGTCTTGAATGTCCCAATCACTTTCTCTGTACTCTTTCATCTTCTTCATACCCACTGATCCATGTCACTTAAATTGAAAATCTTTTTTATCTCCAGATCACAGTTATCTAGCAAAGCAGTTCCAGTTAAGCTAGTATATGTAATAAAATACAGAGGGATATAACTGTCAGTCACAGCTAATATATGATGGGCAACAGTTATATCACTTACTTGAGTTTATTAAAACAATTCTTTATTTGCATATATATGTATGTATTTAATACCACATAATTACTAACCTAAGGTGTTACCTTGAAAAATACGGTTGCAAATATAATTACTAGTGATTGCAACCTTGGAAAACATTATACATCACACAAGTGTTTCCTAAGCACTATATATAATTCTACTTGTAATCAAATTTCACTTGTGTTTAGATTTTTAATTGCTTCCTTTCATCACTTTCTGCCAGACTGCTTGAAATTCTTTTATGAGGAGATAGGGCAGCAAGGTGTGGGTAGAGAAGAAAGAAGAATGGGGAGAAGAGCTATTCAGTCACAGGACTTTTAATTCCCAAAGAAGAAGCTTGTAAGGCCATTCTGGTCCAGAAATGACAAGCTTAATGCAGTGCAGGAGACAGGATGGAAGTACCGATTATTTCAGTCTGTCCAAGGACTAGTGTTGATATTGGCTGTTATTTTACAATGGGTACAATTCTCTCCTGTTGCATCGGGCACAGTTCCATCATGTTAAACAAACTGCAGTGAGTTCATAAGCAAACTCTGCAATTTAGTCCCTAAAATGTTTGAATTATATTATTTAGAAAGACACCAACATTTATAAATCTATTCCCATGTTACTTGTTTAGGCTAAGGGAGAGAGACTTCTTACATCCTCCTCCAAAAGTCCATCCTTTTTATGTATTTCTAAAGGCAATTCTTTTCTGATCCATACTGAACTCTCTGGATACCCTTTGAAGTAGCTGACAACAGGGTCAGTTCAAGCCTTCTGTTGCTTGTGACAGAATAGCAAATAGGACACTCTTACCACTCAAGTCAAGCAGCATCGCATCCAAGGTCACCCATGTTACTGTGGTGCATAAATTCCCACAAGCATCATACCATTTACTAATCTTCTTAGTAAAACTACAAGAACAAAATAAATAATAATTTGCTGCACCAGCGTGACACAGAAAATATGCTGACTTCTCTTTTCCTAATGGTAAGGCTGGCTGTTAAGATGAATCTTGAGTTGAAATTATATGATATGCTTCTGGTGAAAAAATCAAATGTTGAATATAGGTGGATGGATCTGTTCTTTGTGGAAGGCTTTCTGCAGCTCTATTCATTTCAAAAGTCTCTAGAGCCAAACTAGGTGATCTGTGAAAGTTCTAACTTTGGAGCTGACATTCTGTTTTCTTTTCAAGAATCAGTGTGTGATTTGCATTTGAGATAAGTCATATGAAGATGGAATCTGACCTTTGTACAATACCTCAGCCTAAATTTTTGTAATAACCTGCTATTAGCTAGAAAGAAGGAAATATCCATGTAGCTTTGGCTTAATAGCCCAAGAATTTTCCAATGAGTAGTACTCAGATATTAGCTACTCAGATATATCATGTGTCAATTATTCATTACATTTATATTTCCCATTTTATCAGGAACTCAAGGCAGTGTTTATGTCTCTTCCTTCTCCCAATTATATCCCTAGTAATTTAGAGAGGCAGCAACTGAGCCAAATTTACTATCAAATGTTATAGTTTGACTCATAACTCATCTAGCTCTCACCAGTTCTAATTCCATACTCTAATCTCTACACCACACTTTCCATTTTAATTTTATTCTAAGTTATGGTTCTTTTAACTATGAATTGTTAAAAAGGCATAATCAGTCCTCCAGATGATTAACATGATCATTACTTGCTTGGACAATTTTTCCCTTTCCTTTTTAGCTGTGCCTTTGTAACTAGTGCCTTGTACTTTGCATATTGGCCATAAACTTGAGGACACAAAACCAAGCAGAATAAGCAAAGAAATTACCAAAAAATCATACATTTCTGTAGCACATTACAGGAAAAAGATGTATTTGAGCTGAAGAGAAACTAGAGTATTATAGTACATTACACTAAGCCACAGATGGAATTAGTAAACCAACATTTATTGTCTAACAATAAACTGAGTTTTATTCACTGCTCCCATGTGAACACCACACTAAACCAAAAACCATACATATCACATTATGACTTAATGTGATATGTAAACCAGTCATAATGGCAAAATGCTATGTATATATCTACTTACTCTGTCTTATTCAACAACTATGGTTCAGAAAATCATAACTTAGCGTTGGATCTATGCTAGGACCAATATTTACTTCACATTTTCAGGGCTGGCCCACGATGTTCTGTTGCCTGTGGCAGACAAAACTCCCCTCTCTTCCAAGTACAGAAGATTATGAAGTTGAATGATATTTCAGTACTGGCAAAAGGACAGTATTTTTACTACACTAAATAGCAGTGTTTCAGTTAGGGAAAAGGGGAAGCAAATGACACAAACTCATTTCTCCTGTAACTGGCCAGTATTTACTCACCACACCACCAAATTGCTAGCCATCCCATAATATATGTGGCCAGAGTTGACCAGCCTTCTTTATTTGCCTACTTCATTTGCCTTTTGATAAGGCAGTCCTTACTTTGTACTGTAAATGTTGACTGGGTGAATTTGCAAACACCTATCCACTTGCAGTGACAATAATACACTGAGTGTCTCATTATGTTAATCACGTATCTCTGTGTGTGTGTGTGTGTGTGTATGCATACACACACACACACACACACACACACATATACACATATAATATATTCATATAGACACACACACACACAAATAGACCTTGGTTTGAATAAAATAGCGATTCTGGACCATGCTGTAGCAGGAAGTAGTCTGGTGAAAGAAGTTAATAATTCACTTTTCTCCCTGTCTCTTAAAGCAATTGTTTTATCTCTTATTATGATGTTTTAACTGTTGAGATAAATGACAAGGTTGAGAGAAAGATAGAAAGGAACTGGGATTTCTGAGCATAGTGTCAGAAATAACTGAGATTATAACAGATAAACATGCCAGGCCTGGGATACAACAATCCAAAAGAGGGTGTAGAATCAATAACCAGATATGAGTCCTGGTTCTGCTTTAAGAAATGTTGCCATCATCTTCTACAAAGTCCCACAATGGAGTAGCAAAATAACTGAAGGAATAGGTGGGAAAGCTATATAGGTGCTAAGTAACTGGGCTGGGGCAGAAAGAGAGAAAAAAAGGAAGGACAACATTATCCTTCTTGAGAAGCTACCTCTATCATCCTTTCTTCTTCCATGAAGGGGGAAACTAAGATATTTATATGAACTAAGATCTTTATAATATTAAGAACTGATTCCTGAATTTGCTTACTTTTCTTTCTCCCAAATCATCTTTTCCCCCTTTTGTGTCATTGTAATTATAAACTTGAGGACAGGGACTAACTAATTCATTGATCAATAAACTGCATTGAATCATTCATTCATTCATTCATTTTCTATCCTGCCTTTATTATTTTTATAAATAACTGAAGGCGGGGAACGTAACTATTACTCTATCCTCCTCCAGAAGATAGATTGATAGATAGAGACAGATAGAGATACTATAGAGACAGAGATAGATAGACAGACTATGCAATGCTTCAGACTTGTTTGAGAAGAGATGCTGTATGCATGCTTCTAGCTGTTCTGAAATATCTTGGTGCAATCGAACCTGAAGCACTGCACAGGCCTGATAGAAAGAAAATATTCAGACTGATACTATCTAATATAGATTTCATGAAATTTTAGTACCGTTCCAAAATCCCTTTCATCTACTATGAATTCTAAAAGTCCATATGCAAGCCCAGTAAGGTCTTATTCACCTTGTCCTAGTGTAATAATAATAATAATAATAATAATAATAACAGCAGCAATAATAGTACAGGTCTGCTGCACGAAAGCATAATTTATTTGCAACAGTGCATATTTTCTGGGTCCCTTCCATTTTATCTTCACATCAGTCACCCTGTAAATTGGGTTAAAGTGAGGTATAATGACTGGATCATGTCACCTAATGAGTGTCAAGGACATATGAGCAACAAACCTAAGTTTCTCTGGTCTCAGTGTAGTACACTAACCACAACACTAGTTGTAACAATTTCCATACTGATTTAATTTCAAAAAGTATAATATTCCAAGAATAATAGTTCGAACTGTTTTCATCTACTTTTGCTAAGATTGGAAATTAAGACTTGGGTTACAATACCTTGGCTTTGTCCCTCATCGAACCTTTACCGAGGATAGACATTTTTGCACCTGTTTCCTCTTGTAATCTTTTCAAGGAATTTCCTCTTGGACCAAGCAGCTTGCCCACAAAATTAAACTAAAAAATAATCAGAAAAGACAAGGGATAAACATTAGAAAATATTTCCTTTCTGAAGTGCAGTAGCAGGGAAATCTTGTCCAAGAAGAGAGGATCCAGAAATATCATGTCTCTGCAGCCTCAAATCTACTGTATTTTATATATCTCATTGCTATCTTATCTCATTCTAATGACTCTTAACAGCCTACAGAACATAAGAAAAATCATGCAAGCATCCACTGTCTGTTTAAAATAGTGGCTGAATAAGTAGCTCATAAAATCGCAAAATCTGTGTACAATATAACTATACAATAAAACAAAAATAAGGAAAAAATATAAATAAAAGATGGCACAGTCCATAAACTCAATAGAACGTTCTCTAAAATAGCTCATTTTTAACATCCTCCTGAATACCTTTAGGGAGGGGACTAATCTGATCTCCGTTTGAAGACTACTGTAAAGCAGTAGCTTCGTCCTCCCATCACTACCCAGAAGTGTGGGACTACAAGGAACTTCTCTCTAGATTATCTAAGTAGATTGATTCTAAAAATATGCAAAGTGACAATGAGGAGCTTAAGCTTAATAATATGTGGACCTGTATACCACTTTCCAAATTATTTGCAAAACCACTCACAAGTAGATTAAAAGCATATCATCATAACATACCACTTACTGTATATTTACATTAGCACCTAATAGATATGCGTATAAATGGCTTAATATATAAAAACACCTGTCTCTTATAAATGTTTCTTATCCCCAATATATTGACAGTTAACAAAACATTAATGCAGTGATCGTACCTAACAATATGATATCAATAGGATATATATCTATATCTATCTACCTACATATGAAATCAATTTATATTCAAAAAATTATCAGAGCATTGCAGTAATTATACCAATTTTTCATGAGTAATTCATTGGAAATAATCTATTTTAATCAAAATCCAGACTTTCTTTAGCAGTTTTAAAGCAGCCAAAGAGAGGGAAAATATTGAATTCCATTTCTGTAAATTGATTTGCCACCCCCAAATTACTAGGACAGCTTGAGCTAAACCACTTTCTTTTTTGTGCTGAAATCACAACTCCCAACATTCCCAGCCAGCACGGCCAATCACAGAGAGACAGAATATCAAGAGTAGCAGATCACCAAGTCCAACCCTCTGCCCAGTGCAGGAAACTACTAGTATGCCTTCCCCACAAAACAGATGGCCATCCAGCAAGGGGGAATCCAACATTTCCTGAAGCAATCTGTTGCACTGTTGAACAATTATTACCATTAGGAAAATTTCCTGATATCCAACCAAAATCTACTTCTTTTTAATTTAAACCCATTGTTTCAGTTTCAATTTATAGCTTGGCGACTTCAGGAGGGCCATCAATTCTCTACTCCTAGCGTACATCAAATAGGAAATACGTAAAATAGGAAATATGACCGATCATGAATTACTGTTCTACAAACAAATGGTTCTTTCTCCTTTGCTCACTTGCCAAAAGCTGGCAGGAAATTTTTACTGATTGACTTTTGATTTGCGGTGCCAACTCCCAAACTGTGCTAGAGAATATCCAAACTCTCCACAAGATCTTTGGGCTATAGAAGGAATCAATAGCCACCTCTTCCCTTCTTTTAGTAGGTGCCCTGGAACTTGGGCATGGCAGATGGCTGAGAATTTCATTCTGTCTGTTTTTGGTAAGAATGTACCTAAAATTCAAATATTTCCTCATAAACTAGTTGGAAAAAGTATGTATCTTTTTTTAAAAGAATCAGATGTAGGAAAAAGTGGGAAAAAATCCATCCTCATTTCAACGCTGTGCAGCTAATTAAAAAAAACAGAAAAAATAAAGCAAAGTTACATGAGCACTTTCATTTCAGTCATACCTTTTGGAGATCTTTCTTTGAAATTTCTAATTACCTTTATACAAACTTTCTTCAAAAGAATTGTTATACCCAAACTCATCAAGTATAGTGTGTTTGTATTTTTTATAATACAGGCATCAATCACACTGTAGTAATGTAGAACAATTCTCCAAAGAAGGAAACCAGCACTATTCAATTTTAAGTCAGTGTGGAGATTGTTATAATGCCAGGTTCTATCAATGGTTTTATGAAACATTTTTAATTACATGATCAGCCTGTATTATGTATTATATATAACCTGGCTGACACTCAAGTTGGAAGAAACTTAATTATTTCAAAAATTGTATATCAAAATCTAATTACAGGATGCATTATAACTCATTGGAATTTTGTTATCCTCATTAATAGCAATTATAATTAAGGCAGTACTTACATAGTGATTTGCATGTTCATAACGCAATGCAAACATTAATTTTCTTATTCAAGTCAGACTCATATTGAAAGGAAACTACTTATTTTAATTTTACTGATGTGCTCTTGCTCATTAACATATTTTTAAAGAGGCCATATTCATTTACAAGCAGCTCTGTTTCAGCAGAGGCAGCTTGAAAAGTTACAATTTCCCAAAATTTGAAGCATTAGAGTGAGGAAATGGGCTGAAAGTGCTGGTGTTTCTCCACAACCTTACAATTATTGGAAGTGGGAATAAGACTTGTGTCTCTGAAGGCTCTCAACCTTACTACACATCAGCTACCTCCATTAATCAAGCATTCCTATGAGCAGCATGTTCCCCCCTTGATATTCAGTGGCCATGTGATCCACAAAAAGCACTTTCTTAAAGGGCCATTGCCTGGTTTGCAGCTACTAGCTCCTGTGGAATACAATGGTAAGGATTTGTACTGCGTTGACTGTGTATGTTTAGCCTTAAATTCAGTAGGGATACTTGGCTTTTGCTCTACAATATTATCAGTTCCTGATGATATACTGGAATATATTACTTTTATGATACTTTAGATCCACATCTTCAAACCTGTTCTTCTTTCTTGATGGCTATCAGTTGGTGATGCCATGAGAGTCTTAGCATATGAGATGATCTGTAGTGTTGTAAAATAATATTGTTACTGTTATATTGGTATGTATCATAAGTGTGGTTCTGTATGTTGTTATAAAGAACTAGATTCAGATTAGGGAAACTCAGGTTCAAAACCCTGCTAAGTATATAGCTCTCAGTCTGACTTGGGCCAGTCAGAGTTATTGTGGTATGTGCCATGTTGAGCTTTCTTGATCAAAGGTGCAAAATAAATATAATAAAAATGTGTGTGTGACTGTGTGTATGATGAACTCCTGGTGTTTTCTTGGCAACAATTCAAAAATGGTTTACCACTGTCTTCTTCCAAGACAATGTTTTTTGACTTTCCAGTCCAGTCTACAGCCCTAGTATTTCTTAGTGGTGTCCTATTTGAATACTAGCTAGGTCCTATGTGGCTTTTTGAGATCTGCCAAAGTAGCTAAGTGTTACCACCCAGCTGGGTGTGTATACACACACACACACTCACTCTAGACCAAAATTGTGTTCCTAAGTATCTCCCTATTTACATTTTTGCAGTCCAAGTAGAAAAATGTAAAATTGTTCCTTGTTTGAACACTTTTTGCATATCTTATTGACATTTATTTCATCACCATACAAATGTGCATAAAAACAAATGTTATTAGTTTTTATGAAAATCAGTTTAATAGCACATACTTTGTTTTAAAATATGTGCTTAGTCGTGAGGTCTTGATATTCAGTGTTATGTTATTCATCAGAAGATTCATACTTATCTTCACTGGTAGACATTTTTAACTCCCCTTCTATTACCTATAGAGTTTCAAACTCTTCAAATAATGCTTTCAGAATAAGGTTTCCTGGTTAGCAGTAACCATAGATAAGCCCTGATTTAACAGGGAACTCTGATGAAAGCAAGCCAAGAAAAGATGGAAGAAATGAAGAAAAAAATGTGGAAGGAGATCCCGCTGCATATTCCTCATATTGTGCCTGAACAAAACCTCTCTTGGTTGTTTATTCTAGGGAGAGCTCTGGTGGCCTCTGTGGATTCCACAAAATATACTATGATTAGTGTGAGATGATAAGCAAACATTTAGGCTTGAATTTGGATCTGGCTACAGCTATGTGTGAATGCCACAGGGTTTTAAAGGTATCTCCACATTTCCCCAAATTCTGAATAGATTAATTCAGATTAAGTTGAGCTAGACAGCCAATTTATTTTAATGATTAAAAGCACCAGGCTAGAAACAGGAGACTGTGCGTTCTAGTCCTGTCTTAGGCACAAAGCCAGCTGGGCGATTTTGGACCACTCTCTCTCAGCCTTAGGAAGAAGGCAAACACAAACCACTTCCAAAAAACTTCCCAAGTTCCCTGCAATGGTCCAGGTAGTTACCAGGAGTCATATATGACTCAAAGGCAACAACAACAACAAAAAGTAATATTTTCCAAAACAGGGAAACAGTTGTCTTAATCTAATTTCTGCCATACTCATAACCTGATTACATTTCTCTAGTCCACTTCCATTCTACCACTGTACCAATTTTATTGGTTCAGTACAAAGGGTGGGTGGAGAAAAGACCTTGTTGCCATTAGTTACCTTTTCCATAGCAGTAGTAAAGGCAAGGGTAACAGACAGGTGAGAATGAGAGGAGGAGCTTGCAGACTGAGCAGGTAGAAGGAAGGGATGACAACTGTGGATGCCTGACTCAGGAGACAAAAAGGACTGAATCCTTGGATTAAAATCTGAACCATAGAAGTAAGAGTATTATGATCCCCTGAGACTTCATTTCCAGATGGGTATGAATCTGAGTGACATTTCTGCAATAGATGTAATTGCACTAGGTAAATGTGTTAAGTGACTGCAGTGACTATGAATGCCTTTACCATGTGCCAGAAAAAGATGGATTTGGGTATCATGACCCATTTCTTTGTTGCCTCTTGCCTGAAATATGTAAGTCAGTCTTTGGACACTTCAACTAGGACTAGATCCAGATTGTTGTCTACTATTCAACAGATACCCTGATCCAAGTTTGTTAATTTCCAGTTTGTTTTCATTTGCAACTGCACTAAGCCAGTAATCCAGAGATTACAAACCACAATGTCTAGGTTCTCATAAAATGCTAAGCCAAAACTAAACAAACTCTATTTTGGCAAAGCACACCATCTACACTCATCTGTTTCTTTGAACTGTGGTTCTTTCGACCAACAGACTTATAAAACCAGAGTTCCTGTCAACCATTCATGTGCCAGATACCAGTTGTTAAAACCCTCAGAACAAACTGTAAGAATGGGTCTCCTCCTAAGAAGGCCTCTCCTTTATCTTGGTGCCTGAAGACAGAAATACATGCCTACCTTAGGGTTTGGTGGGCCATTGGTATCTCCTTCTGACATGAATGAAGGGATCTCTGTCTCGTGATGGTTTGAGTCTAGACCTGAGTTTGGGATCATGAGCCTTCATCCACGCTGCTAGGATGACTATGTCCTCCAAGGAAGTTTTCTTCTAATGAGATTTGCTCATTAGAAGAAAAGGGATCCACTGAAGTGGTTTCCTACTACTGGTGCTACTGCTATGGTAATTATAACTAATAATTATTATTAATATAAAAATAATTTGCTAGATAACTCATTGTTTTAATATAGGGAAAATACAGTATATAGTTAACCGTGAAGCAAACAAACAAGAAAACAAAGCTAAGCTAAAAATTTACGCTCATCAAATATACAGTAGCAGTTTTCTCTTCTAGCTTTCATGCCAAAGGGCTCTCCATTTCTAAGAGGATTACATCCTTAATACTCAATTTGCTTTTAAAATAATAGTACTGGGAACTTTACTTCCATTGCCTAGGAATTCTCTTTTGGCCCTTGATATTTATGTGTGAAAATGAAACATTTAGCCGTTTTTAACATAACTAAGAGCAATCCATTTGACAGATATATTTGGAAGACAAAAAGGCAATATTGCATAGTGTTTAGGGCTGGATAGGTCTTTAACAGAATGCTTCTCTTCACTGAAGGCTCAAGCATAGCACCCTTCAGAGCTGATTCACAGTCCACCTCACTACTCAGAGCAAAGCCAAGTAGCCATGTTGCTTTGCTCTATGCTTCTTGCCAGCTCCTTGACACCATCCTTTGGCACTTGCACATAAACCTCATCCAACACTTCCATTGCCAGGCCTCTTTACCTCGGAGTACCACATATTTCATATCAGGCTGGTGTTGCTCAACATAGCTATCCTGAGATTTTTACATTGAGAGGGAGCACATTTTATTCCCGCAGCATCCTTATGGTGTTCAGATGTGTACTTTTACAAAGTTTAATACCCTGGAAGCTGCTCAGTCCAAGTTATAAGAGCTATCCTTGCAGTTCCGAGATGCATCAAGAATGCCACCTTAGCGCTAGAGACAGGTTTGGTTTTTGTGGGTGCCAGAGCCTGGTACTATCTCATTAATTTCTGGTTAAAATGATTTTTTTTTCTCAATAGGTCTGGCTGCACTGGTTCTCAGAGACCATTTTAAATAAACTTGGCTAATAAGAGTTAATAGCAAACTTCAATATCTAGGTCTCTCTTAGGAGAGCCTCTGCCCATTAGGGTTTGAAAACGCCAGGAACTATCTTAAACAGAATATTTCGGATACTGATTTTCAAACCAGTCTAAGCCTAGTATCCAACCCTACAGCTCCTAGATTTTTCTTCATATAGGCATGTGTCATGAGTACTGATGGTGAGCAGGAGCGGGCCCCTATCCAGGGGGGAAAACGCATGCGTAGTTTAGAGACTTTGAGCTGTCATTCAAAGAAACCCAGAACAGACCCGCCTTGACTTTTGGGGTTTATCTGTCTGGGTTTTCCCACACTTCTTCAGTTTGGTAGGATTTTCTGTCTACAATAGCAGTAATAAAACACTAGAGACTTTCTCCTCATCTCCGCGTGGTCTTGGCTTAGCATGTGCCCTCATCCTCCATTCTTACTCTGAAATTTTCCCTTGGGCAGGTTTGATGCCTAGTGCGGTGGGGGGGTTGTTATAAAAATATCCCCGCCCATCAGCACTTATGCCTTTGTGGGGATAGCTCTGTGGAGTCACTGAGCCACATGCTCCTCTCATGTTCTCTTTACAGGGAATCTTGGATGACTTTCTTCTATCCCATTCTGAAGAAATACCCTGGCAGAGAGTACGAAGCTTATTTGTTGCTTCTTCTGTCTGACCAGGACTCTGATGTACCTTTCCAGGTTGCTCAGTTCTGTGCCTGTTTGTTCTATTCATCCAAACATGTAACTGAAGAATAGTACTCATCTTGGTGATGGCCACTGTGATTTCTATTGTTGTTGTTATGTTGTTATGTTGTACTTTATGCTTATTTTATCCAGCAACATTTCCTGGATTACCCCAATGTCTATGATATGAATTGAAAAAGTTACCCTGCCAGTCATCCTCTATTTTATTCACAATAAAATGGAGCAGATTTCTTTTTAGATTATTTTATTATAAGACTTACTGCACGGAGAATATAATGGATATAGATTTAGTAGGAGGTGATACCTGAACTAACTGAACTGGTGATGATAAGAAAATATTGGTTAGACATAAAATTATCAAGCCTGCAGAAAGATAAACCTTGCTGAACAAGAATAAATACGGCTCTGCAAAAGTAAATCCAATGTGCGGAATGAAATTCTGCTATTACTCAGCTAAAACAGACACTTAACATGAATCCCTGAAGAAGGTTTGATTGGACTTCCAGAACTTCCTCCTTGGGGGATGGTGTTGAGGATGATGTACATTTTACATCACAGAAGATTTCTCTAGTGAAAAGTTACCAGAACATGTAGCTTTGCAATAAAGAAAAACAAATTGTTTTGTGCATTTTATATAGATTCACTGCACTGAACAGAACAGAACAGAACGAATTTCATCTAAAACGTCTTTATTTCGGAACCAGCATCACACTAGTTTAAATGAAGCTTATACCAATACAAGGTTCCTTAGAATTGCTTCTTAGATATGTGTATCGTGGTGGGCCTATCTTAGAGGTAAGAAAAATTCATAAGGGTAAGGTTAGGCTCCCTTGTAGGGTCTACAATAATTTCTATTTATTTATTGCATTTGTATCCAGGTTTCCTGAGAGCTCAAGTCTATGTGCAGTGGACGGTCTGCACTAGGTTTATCTCCTTGACAAAACTGTGAGGTAGGTTGGGTCTAAAGACTGGCCCTATGTTTCTTAGAAATCATTGTGATCAAGCATTCTCCAGACCAAGTCCATCACTTAACCTCTTTAATTACCATGGCTCCATTATATATTTTTCATTTATAATGACTCACAAAATCAAATCAATCAATAGAAAAAGAAAAGAGCCTGTTTGGTGTAGTGGATTGATTGACTGATTGATTGATTGATTTAAAGATTTATAAGGCCTCCCAACAAAGTGCTGGCTTAGAAACCAGGAGGCAGTGAGTTCTAGCCCTTCCTTTTAGTCATGAAAGCTGGCTGGGTGGCTTTGGGCCAGTCGCTCTCTTTCAGCCCAACCTACCTCACAGACATAGGGTGGTTATGGGGAAAAATAGGAGGCAGGAATATTAGGTATGCTTGCTGCCTTGAGCTGATTATATATAGTATGATATGATATAATGTATGGTATAAATAATATATAATATATATGGAAAATAATAATAATAATAATAATAATAATAATAGCTTTAATGCATTTAGTACATATCACTTATTGATGGTGTCCTAACACCTAAAAATGCTAAATAAATTTTAAAAATCTCCATAATATATTCTATTTTCGAAGTATGGCTCTGCTCATGGAAGAATGGAAAAAAAAAACACATTCAGGATTATAACATATTTTTATCCCTATGGGATCAGAAGAAATGCAGACCTTAGAAAACAGATTGTTTTATTAAAATGTCACATAACATAAATTTCTTTCAAGCTTCATTTGAAGCATTTAAAGACATAGATATTTATCTCAGATAAAAAAGACAAGAGAATAAAGTTTATTAAAATTATTATGAAGCATAATTACATCCCTTATTTTGCCAGTATCTATTGTTATACCACTGAAGTGATATATGAAAGAAGAAGCTTCAAAGAATTTTTTGCTGCACAGCTGTAGAATTAAGAATCTAATGATTTCCTGTTGATTTACTCATCTTTATTTCTAATTCAAGTTCTTGTATGTTTCTGCTGTTGAAGCTGAAGTGGCCCCACCCACTGACAATCCTAAGGTTTAGAGAAGTATATGAAGAAATGTACAGAGAAGTATATGAAGAAGGAATGAAAGAATGATTAAACATCTACTTAGTTCCAGGGGTGGGGTGGGGGGTCAGGGGGTAAGAAAGAAATTCAAGGTAACCCTTGAGATTATTTTTAGTATAAGAGGGGGCAGAAGGAAATTTGGTCAGGCTTTCAAAATTCTATTAGAATACCCTACAACAATAGAGTTCCAGTGGTCCTTGTGATATGTTTCCTGACCTAGCCTACCTTGAAAGGCTCATAGTATAACACTCCTTTTGTGTGTGTATGTGCCTTGTGTCAGTGTTGACTCCTGGCAACTGCCTGGACAAGTTCCTGCAGTTTTCTTGGCAATGTTTTTGGAAGTGGTTTGCCATTGCCTTCTTTCTAGGGCTGAGATAGAGTGACTGGCCCAAGGTCACCCAGCTGGCTTTCATGCCTAAGGTGGGACTAGAACTCACAGACACCCAGTTTCTAGCCTGATGCATTACCACGATACCAAACTGCCTCTATAATGTTATTTAGGAGAAACAAATCCTGATAGATGACCTGCCCGCTTAGTGAATAAAGAATGTAAACTGGGGCTCAGGGACAAAAACAATGGAAAAGCAAGTCAAATGGAGTAGCTGGAAGAGGAAGACAGAGGAAGAGATAAAAATATATATTAAAATTAAATGCAGAACTCTTTCTGTGTTTGAATAGCTTTTCAGAAATTGAAGTTACAGAAACTTAAGACTGTAATATAGCTGAGTCTGAATTCAAATGGAACTAGATACATCCATTATTATCACAAAACAATATGATGAGAAAACCTACTGAACTTCTAACTCCTATTCTAAAATTGCCTACATTTGGGAGCATAGTGATAGGACTGTCACATACAATGTCTGACACTTCTCAATACTGGAGTCTACTGTTGTGAAAGACAGCCTTTGTCTGAGATTGCCTGGTGGGAGAAGGAAAATGTGGTAATGGATTTTCTCTGATCTTGAAGAGGAAAATCCAAAGACTTCTGGGACAGAATTCTAGGGACACCAGGATTATATTCTTAGTAAGTAAGCAATCCACTATGGATACTTTCCCAAAGTTGGAAATACTGTATCTGGACAGAGAGGATTGCTCACACATAATTTTTGAGAAATGTAAGACAAAAAACAGAACTAAAGATGCCAGGCATCCCATTCCATGCTTATGAAAATGAGAAATTACTGTGTTGGAAGATAGTTTTGCAAGACATAACACTGACAACAGGCAAATATAAGTGATTTTCTAATCGTACTTCTTATAAATAATCCATACACTCATAGCACACACACACACATACATTAAACAAATACTGGACAGAAACAAAGGCTGGAAACTTCTGATTTTTCTTTCTAAATGATGCTTATGTAGCCTATAATTGAGTTAATCTGAGTTGCCCTCCAGATTCCTCACAACCCTCCCAACAAATCTGCATTCATTTCCACAGTTGAATTGAAATAAATTATTCATTATGAAAATGGCTTTTTCCAGCTAGAAATAATATTTATTTCATTATTACTCTGCCATTAAGGAGCAACATGCACACACAAGACAAAACCCATTCAGCAGAAGGCTAGAGTGGGGAATAATACATACTTTTTTTGTATGCATAGCCATTTAATAGACTTCTTGGTCATTTTTCTTATCATTATAAGCTTTGGAGATATAGTGATCAGCTTTAGGCTTGAGAAAGTGGAAGAATTCCTCAGTAATCAGGGGTTCCCCCCTTTTTTGTTGTGGGGGTGGGGAGTAGGGAGGAGACATGAGTTCTACTCTGGTGAATAACTGATTATTGCAGTAAAAAGCAGTCTAATTTGCTTTTATATAATATTACTCAGAGGAGGAAAGCACTGAGAAGCTGCCACAGAAGGATAATTACAGGTTTATGATGCATGGTAAGATTCATGGTAAGCATGAAAGAAAAAAAAGCAAGATTTTTGTCACAAACACAATGGTGCTACAGTGACTATATGTTTCAGAGAGATGTATACTATTAAAATGAGGGGAATTCCATTCACAGATACATTCTAGATTTACAATATATGAGCACTGTGTGAAATATATGTTAAATATTCAACATTTTGAAAGTTTAGCCATCACTGAGGGAGAGAAGATGAAAGAGGGTGCAAACTTACTTCTTTCTTTCACATTTTTAAATGATTTGAGGAAGTGGAGTCCTGCAGCCCTAACCATGTGGAGACTACCATTTGCTTTTTCAAAATATTTTCTTTTAATGGACATTTTAGAGAAAAATGCCAGTTTTAGTAAAGGGACACCATTTATTTTTGTGGTGGCTATTACCACACTTCTCAACTACCAAGTAGGTTCAAAGTAGTCAATCCTTTCCTTCCATCTCCTTCTCTTTGCTTGTCCTTGCATCACCAACAGTTGTTTTATGAACTTTCCTTCCAATCTTTCCATCTCCTCATGCTCTGCCATGCCATGTATCCATTTTATTTCAGTGGCCACTTCCACTGCTTCCTCCAACTCTGTTGTATGGGGGCTGAGTAATTGGCATGTAGGAATAGATGAAGAGGGAGATGTGACAGCAAAGGCCAGTTGCCTTATAGAATAGCATACCTGTAGGAAAAAACTAGGGCAAGGTGCCATCATTCTTCTGTTGCATGGATTGGACAGAACCCATCAGCAACATAGGCATTTTTCTCAAGAAGAGAGAGAAAAGTGGTAGATTTCCAGTCAGGAAGAAAAGGAGTTTCTGACTGAATTTGAGGTAGGCAGCTGCAGAAGTCTGAAGAAGGTTATGAGGTTATATGATTAGGAGGAAGGACATCTAGCTGGAGAATGCAGAAAATATTGGATTACCAGGAGAAGACTGTTACTTGCATGGAGTTGATTCCTTTTGCGTGGATAGGTGGGAAAAGGCAGAACATCAAAGGGTATGTGCAATTTGCTTTGAAAGGCTATGGTATGCATGCATGTGTGTGTATATGTGTAATGGGAAGTGGGCATTTAAACTGCCGAATCCAGCCCCCTTTTCAGGCTAGAAATTCAAATTAAAGCATCCCTGAAAAACACCTATCTGTGTCATCACTTGCCTGGAGGGCTCCTCCTCTGAAGGGGAGAAAGAAATAGAAAATCAGTCCTGGGTTGTGCCTGCAGATGTAAACCTTCTAATGGAACTGGCCAAGCATGAGTGGCTTATCTTTATGGATGACCCAGACACACACACCCAGTCCAAAAGAGAAAATTCTCCTGAGGGTCCAGCATCCTTCACAACGTCTCCCAGAATAGACTTTTGTGCTGGTGCTATATCTACATAAAAGCTCTTACAGCTTTTCCTAGTGAAGAGGAATCCAAGAAGGAGATGCGAAGTGACACAAAAGACCCTCTCAGGGCCAAATGTGTGGCCTTATCACCTTGAGGAGACAATTGTGTTGTTTTGCAGTGCAAACCCTTGTTGAGCAACTCAAAGAATTAAAATGTCCCAGTGGAAAAGGAAGTTTATCATTGGTAGGAAATAATATACTGTAGTGTAATTAACTAATATGCTTGAAAATGTAAATTGTCCCAATAGAGAGTATCTGTAGCTCAGGGTTGAACTGTGGAGTCCTTGGTGCTCTCTGAGCTTGGTTGTTTGCTTGCAGACATTTTACTACCCGACTAGATAACATCATCAGTGCAAAGTCAGGTAATGCAATGTCTGCAAGCAAACAAGCAAGCTCAAAGAGCACCAAGGACTCCACAACTCAAAGACAACTCGGATGGGCCTATGGGTTAGTCCCTTTCACTTGGTGATTCAGATTTGCTTTGATTTCCCTGATCTGAGGATCACTGTCTTCAATGAAATAAACAAAACACAGAAGAAGAAAAAACAAACCCTGAGAGTGAGTTAAAAGAAAAAATAAGCCAATTAATATTACTGGGAAGTACATTTTAAAAATGATCATATAATGGTTGCTGAGATAATCCATGCATGAAGAGAGATGCCCAGTGTCAATCAGGTAATGCCTGAATGTGGAAGAAACCCTAACTGATTCTCTATTCCATTCTGAGAGCTTCTGGGACCAAGGAAACCCAGATTTAAGCCCATCCTCAACCAAGGAAACTGATTAGGTGACTCTAGGTCAGCTGCAGCCTCTTAGCCCAACTTACTTCACAGTACAACAAAATAAAGGTAGCAAATTTAGAGCAGTCCCACAGGCAGTGCACCCAATATGGGCTGGATCTGGTGAACTATTGCTTGTGATATCTTTGATATCCCTTTAAAAAAAAAATTCTGAGACGTGGCTCTAGCATGCATAAAATCTTTTTTCGGCATCCTCATTACAACATGCCAAATTACATGCTTCCAAGGCAATCAAAAATTTTTGTTCGTTTGTTTCTGCTGGCAAAAGGGAACAGGCATGCACGCCATTACTCAATGGTAAGTAAGCTGGGTACATTTTAAAACAATTCCTCCTTTTCGGAAAGCTTTACTGGAATTCCTTCATTCTGTGTAAGCAGATCAAGGTCCCTGCTGACCTGCAAATGAAAGCTAATCGATGTTCCAATGTCTCCTAACAAAATTTAGTAGAGCATATCTGAAAACAAATACTATAAATCAGAGACTTAAAGAGCAAAAAATAGTGTATTAGGCTCAAAAAGATCTGTCTCTTGACCATAAAGTGGGTTCCTATAACTCTTCCTCCATTCCTCCTTTTGGAATATTAGAAAAAAAGGGTTTATGTTGTAACACTAACCAGATCCTCTCCTGGTACATCCAAAATAAATTGGCAGACTACGTTATCCACTTTTGATTCTGTATGATATCATCAACAACTGCAGCACAGTAAACTTGTGACTGTAAAGGCACTGTTTCATGAAGTGATGAAAGCTTGGAGTTTCTACATGCTGTACTACTGAGAAGCATTTCTGAAAGATTCAAATAAATATTGTTGTTTATTCGTTCAGTCACTTCCGACTCTTCGTGACTTCATGGACCAGCCCACGCCAGAGCTTCCTGTCGGTGGTCAACACCCCCAGCTCCCCCAGGGACAAGTCCATCACCTCTAGAATATCAACCATCCACCTTGCCCTTGGTCGGCCCCTCTTCCTTTTGCCCTCCACTCTCCCTGGCATCAGCATCTTCTCCAGGGTGTCCTGTCTTCTCATTATGTGGCCAAAGTATTTCAGTTTTGCCTTTGATATCATTCCCTCAAGTGAGCAGTCTGGCTTTATTTCCTGGAGGATGGACTGGTTTGATCTTCTTGCAGTCCAAATACATACAGCATTAGAAACCCCAAGCTCCAGCCATGGATGGCATTTCTAGAGTAGTTATATAACATGACTGACATACTATTGGTATATCTTGCTTAGGGCTTGATGTTTTGTTTCTTAACTGAAAGGCCTTTTCTAATGCACTCTTTGGCATTATAATCAGAAACAACATACATGAGATTCAGTGTAATCAAGAAACAATAAGAACTTAAATCAGCCTGATCCACTGGTAATTTCTCTTTAGGTGGTTGTTGTTATTGTGAATTAGCTCCCTGGGAGGAAACCAAGTTTACTATGCTGTAGAATTACTTCCCAAATATTTGGCATTTGACTGTTTAAAGAGTTTGTGTCATATCATGCTTGAACTTCACTAAAAAAAAAAAAAAGTAAGTATGTATTATTGGAAAGACACACATATACCAGATTATAAAAGCTGACTTAAAGAAACTTGCCAAATCTCATCCTTTAAACTGGCTTTTTACTGGAAGACAGGCAGGATCAACAATATGATCCTATATGGCCTAGGTTCAATATATGCGATATATTCATTCATAGTGATATATTTAATTATGACATCATTTTTACTATCGTGAAAAAGTAAAAAAAGTTACAGTATTATTGTGGGGTGTTTTGTTTGTCCCATTTTTTTGTTTCTTTATATTATCATCATTATCATTATCATTATCATCTTTTTAATTTAATTTTTCTTTTAATTTTTAGCTTGTATTATTTTGTGTTCTTGTACATATATCATTTCTTTTTGAATAATGTGGAATGACACTAGTAAGTTTTGGTTTTAATTATTATTAGTAGTAGTAACAGTGGTAGTAGTACTGTTTATAAAATTCAGTAAAATTACATTTAAAAACCTTGTGAAACCATAAATAAATAAAGCAACCAAGTAACCCTTTACAAAATATTCACACATAAATTAACTCCAAGATGCCCCAACGTGAACAGGAATTACATTCCCCATGGCATCTCATCCAAAAAATTCTTACTGCAATGGGGTGCATTCATTGACAAGCTGTACATGGGCTGAGTATCAACCATTGCCTCTTTTCACATAAAAAGCTCATTTGAGTGCTTCAAATTAACATAATCACTGAAAAGTAGCAACCCTGTAGCACAAGGCAAACACACTGATTCCCATTAGGTTTCTAATATAATTAGTATGGTTTCTAAGGCAAGGAATCTATTTTTAGTAAACAGTCAGTGGAACTGTATCTGGATTTACAAGTCTGATATCTTAAGCTTATCAAAATATTCCTTGTTTAGCTCAAATACAACCCAACCTATTAAATACCTCATTAAATTCTTTCCATCCATTACAGAAATATGGTTTTCCTGACGTATTAGATTATTATAAATGTTTCAAAGGAAGATAGGAAGTTCATGGACTTTTTTAAAAAAAGGACTTTAGTCTGTATTCATGAAGACAAAGAAAAAGGCATCTACTAGAATAATGCTGCAATTAAGACTATATATTAATCAGATGTTTTAAAGCAGGAATATTCACAGAAGGAATCATTTTCTCTGAAAAAAAGTCTTCTGGAAAGTAGGGGTTAACTAATATGCCCTAAATTATTAAACCCACATTTGGAACCACCTGAAGCTTTGTGAGTGATTTGATATTTTACAGGGCTGAGAAAGCTGGGCTGTCTCTCTGCAAATATATATTGTTTTTGAGAGGGGACAAGTGTCATTTGGGAAATTCTGGTGGCATCTATATGCCTTCATCCACAGATAACTGGATTTGAGGCCTGGTTTTGAAGTTTGGATCTAGGGATAAATTAGTATTGCTCCTGTTGTACCATCCCCCTGCTGCATGGTAACATCCCTACCCAGGTTGCTTGACCTCAGTGCCAAGATGGTGGTGGAACTCTCTAGGCCTATGTTGCTGAGGGATGTCAATCTTCCTTTCATAGATGAGGAGGCAGAGGTAGCCCAGGGGTTCATGGCTATCATGACAAAAGTCCAAGTCATGTAGGAGGAGTCAGGTCACTCTTTAATTGCTACCGAGTTGACTGGCACCATTAATATTTACAAGGAAGATACATCTAGTAGAACCTCTTGGTTTCCAGAGGGCAATTGAGGAGTTTCCTGAGACTCTGGTAGGTAGTTCTGCTAGGCTTTGGCTGCCTGCTGGAAGGAGATGACTGTAGCTCTAGATAGGATTGCACATAAGGAGGGATCCAGGGAACAAGGAACTCTGGGAGATGAAGCAACAGAGGAGATGGTTAAGTGTGGATGGTGGAAAAGAAAGATTCTGACCAAGAGCTCATATTCGAGTCTGCACCATGGCAATAAAAGAACCAAAATGTCATTGCTGTAAATACAGAATTCTGCATGGTGGCTCTTTTTAAAGTAACCCTGACTCTACTAGGTAGGCCTCTGTGAGGATTTTTCTAGACATCCAGAGAATAAGATTGCTCTGATCTGCTCAGACACCAGCTGGCCAAGGTGACTGAGACTAGGACTTGCAAGGTTATCTAGGATGAATTTGAACCTTTTGGTGCTGAGGAAATGGGCAGGCCCTTTTGTGATATCAACTTTCATCCATAATTTGGATCTGCTGCCCCACCAGGTAGACTAGACCAAGAAATCAACTCCACAGGAAAACTAGAACTTCTTTATTGAGATTGGTTATAATAACAGAATCTTGCAAATCTAATTGTGCTGTACAGTACCTCCCCAGTTTCTTATACTCCAGTGAATGAGGGAGGCATCTGCCTGAGGCACTTCTAAATATTACCTTGTTTTCCAGGGCTAAAAAAATGTTTCAGCCCGTTGCCTAGGGAACAGTTCTTCCATGCTTCCTTCAAAGTCATCCTCCTTACTCTCTATAGCATCCTGTCCTTTCTGACTAGTGAAAACCAGCAGAGAGATGACAGAAGACTGGGCCAGAATGATGGTGAATGCTCCTTGAAAGAGAAGATAGTGTCATCTGCCTTGAAAGAGATGGTGGCATGTCCCACCTCAATGAACCATGGTTTGACCTGACAATATTAGATAACTGTAGACTAGTCTCCAACCTTTTATTTTTAATGAAAGTTATGTTTCTTTCAGCAGCCATAAGGGTAGATAGGTGATAAAGCTGTTCCCTCTTGCAGTGAATTTTTGTTTATTTGCTTGTTTAATTGATGTTAATTGTTCTCTGGTACATTGTTGATTGTTAGTGTGTGTGTGAGACTATATGTGTGTGTGTGCATACACATACACACACACACCCTTAGTTATGAAGATCTGGCATGTAAGCTGCTTAGAAGCTTGTAACGTATTTATTTATTTATTAATCAATTTATATGGCTGACCACTTCAAATACATGACTCTGGGAAGCTAACAACAATTAAAAAACAATATAAAGAAAAAAACCAATCATATATGTATGTGTGTGTGTGTATGTGTTTGTGTGTGTATGTGTGTATGTATATATATATAAATATAAAGATATAAAAACCATATACACAGAATCAGCAGCAGCCAAGGTACAAAAACAGCAACAGCAATCAACATAATCACTTCACAAGCTCTACCACACATTGAGATCCCCAAGCCCAGGGCAGTACCATGCCTTTAAGGCTCACATAAAGCAAGTGGGGTCAGGACCAATCTAATCATTGGAGGGATGATGTTCCACCATGACAGAAAGGCTTTCTTCTCAGGTCCTGCCAGATGGTACTCCCTCAAAGACAGGATCCAGAACACGCCTCTCCTGCCAGACCTAATGGGTGAACGTAATTGGGGCAACACAGACCCTCAAATAACCTAGGCCCATGCCATGTAGAGCTTTATATATCATCACCAGCATCTTGAATTGAACCTGGTAACCAATGCAGCTTGCAGAGAAGAGGTGTAATGTGTGCTAATCAAGGAATGCATGTAACTGCCCATGCTGCTGCATTCTGCACTGGCTGTAGCTTCTGGATGTTCTTCAAGGGCAGCCCCCTGTAAAATGCATTGCATTCAGGAGGTGACCAAGGCATGAATGACCATTGGCAGAGCCTCACGGTCCAGGAAGAGGCACAACTGAAGCACAACATGAAGTTGTGCAAAGTCAACCCAGGCCACGGCTGCTACCTGCTCCTTGATCATGAGTCATGAGTCCAGGTGGACCCTCAAGATGCACACAGGTTCTGTTTGGGATACTGCAACCCCATCCAGAACAAGAAGATGGCAAGCAAACAAAGAGGCGAGGACAGATTTTGAGTGACTGACAGGTTTACCTTCTAATATAAGGGAGTGCTTCACCAGCAGATCTCCAATCCCAGTCCTTTTGTCCATACAATGGTTTGTTCAAGTGTGCTCTGTCTTCTTTGCTAGTTCTGTCTCAGTGGAGCAGGATTTTTGGGGGGAGGGGGTGCGCATGGAGAATCAATAAGAGATTGCTAGAGTCTATGTGTTTTTTTTTTCTTTTGTACCTTCCAATCAGTTCTAACTTTGCAAGCATTCTGTTCTTCCTGTCATAATTAAATTTCATTTCCTGCTGTTTGTCAATCTGTGATTGTTGTTGTTTTTTACTGGATAGCATTCATTTATTTAATCAATTCAAATTTAGCTCTGTCCGTAGGGTTGCTACATATTTGGCTATCATCATTCACTTATTTTGAATCATATACAGTGCCTTAAAAGGGGCAGCCCTTGAGTTTACTTTCTAGTTGGAAGGTATTAGGGCTGTTTGCTGTTACAGGGTAGCACTAGCTTGTCCTGCCAGGGCAGAGATGTCAGGTAGCCAGATCAATATTGGTCAAGAGTAGGTTTTTGGTCCTACAGCCATAAGAAACAGAAGCTTAGGCAGGAAAAAAATGGAGTGGGAATTTAATTGGCCAAATACATCTTTTTTATCTCTTAATTGCAAAAAGCTTGAAAAGAAACCTGCAAAAAACAATATAATTATACTTACAAATAGAGAGGGAAGAACCAACAATCTCATCAGGCCGAAAAGGCAGACAGTTATCTTGCATTCAGTCCAAAGCTCAACTTGGATGTAAGTCTCGCTGATTTCAGTGAGAATTGCTTCTGAATAGCTTTATTTTCTTTCCCATTTATTTTTTTTAAACTCCAATTCTTTCTGTCTTATGTATTTAAAATGATACGTGGTTCTTGGTAAATTCTTTTTAAAAAAAGCTGAACATCATCTGCATTGGCCATATTAACAGTTACAATTACCAGTTTTACTACCTTGGAGAAGATGCACTTTGACGTTGCTGTTAGACTATATAAAATCCTTGTATCATAAAAGTGGAAGTGACAATTTAAGCCACCGAGTCTGACTCTGTGCCTCATGCAGGTTTATAAAATAAAGCATCCATGACAGATGCCTGTATGGCCTCTGCTTGAACACAGTTCAGCAAAAGGGAGGCCATCAGCTCCCTAGTTAATTGGTTCCGCTGCAGTGCTATTCTTCCTTTTAGGTAGTTTCTTCTAACAATTAAGTGGAATCTGGTTGGAATCTATTTATACCGACTACCTGAGATGACAGAGTCAGATATTTGAAAAGTGGAATCATAACTCCACTAGGTCTTCTTTTGTTTCCTGAAGACTAAATATTCCCAGTTTCTTCGGTGTTTCTTTATAGGACTCCAATTCTGTACCGCAGTCATCCTTGAACCTGTTCTAGTTTCTTAAAGTGAGATGCTTAGAATTGGATATAGTATTTGAAGTGAGGTGAGGTAATTCAGAATAAAGTGGAACTGACGTGTAATGATTTGGAAATTATACTTGTGTTGATGCAGCCTAAAATTGCACTTGTCTTCACTCCTCTTTTTCACAACTATTCCATGCCATAGTTCTTGCATCTTGTTTTTTCCCCCCTACTTTCTTAAATAATTGTGGAATTGTGCTCTCATTAAGTTATAGAATGATGGATCTGGAGCTAAACCATCTCTCCACCTCAAATCTGGAAACTTTTCTTTTATATGGCTCAATTTTGTCATCTATTCTGTTAAGCCCTGCACAAATCCCCTGACTAGGATTGGGCTGTGTATTACAGACCCTGGCTTCACATGGCTTTATTAAACCACTTGGTTTGAAAGCAGCTGAAGGTTCTCAGACACTTGATACAAGGTGGCTTGATAAGACACTGCACTGCAAATTAGAATAAGCTCTCTAGAAGGCTACAGTTCCTGTGCTTTTTCTTCCCGTCTCTACATTTCATAGTGTTGAAGCTGACCAGCTGCGGGTAGATGGCATAATTGATATCTCAGCCCCAACAACTACTGGCTTTCAGCTTAACACATACTCTGTTGCTGTATTTTGTACTGAAAGAACCTCCATGACCTTGCCTGGTTATTAAGATCCTTCTCAGAGGCTTTTTGTGGAAAGAATTTTCATCTCCCGAAGCGAGCACAATGAGGGACAGAGCTTTCTCAGTTGTGGCATCCTGGCTGTGGACTCCTTCTTCCATTTGCTCAACTCACTTTTTGAGTGCAGTGAGATGTTTAGTTTGTTTGCTTTAATCTTTTATTATTTAAGCAAATGTTTAACCCAGTGTTTCTCAACCTTGGCAACTTTCAGATGTGTGGACTTCAACTCCCAGAATTCCCCAGCCAGCAAGGATGATGAGTTGAAATCCACACATCTGAAAGTTGCCAAGGTTGAGAAACACTGGGTTAACCATTTTGGGACTCTTTAAGGAATTCTTTTTCTGCTTCTGTTTTATTTTCTTTAAATACTGTTAATTATTGTTTTAATTTGTTTGATTTTGTGCTGATATCTTTCTCTTTGTGGCCTCTGTATTATTTGTATTTATTATTTATTTATTATTGTGATTTTAATTAAGCTGTAAGTGGTCTCAGAATAAAATGCATACGTAGCATAATAGTCAGCTACGTGGCCAAAAGAAATAGAAAAGCTTGAAACAGGATTAGAGTGGTGAGTGGAGACTGGAGAGAATCACTAGAGAAATAAGTAGACCAGATCTGTATTGCTTAGCAAGGCTTCCTGCACTAGCAATTAGCAGCACCAAGATCTCTAGAGAAAGCAGTAGACAGATGACTAAACTGGCTGCTCTAGCCATCTCTCAAAACATGCCCTTTCCTCCAATGTTAGTCCCCATTAGGAGAAAGATTTGTGGATGTTGTTCCCACTGGCTCGGAAATCCACCAACTGATGCATGTTAAGTTGCCCTGCAGTCTCATTTGCTGGCCTTGGAGTAGAGACCAGCTACATAGACAGAACAAAAGTATTCTGGCATACTTTACGCCACCTCAGGGACTAGAGGAAAAGATGTGAAAAAGGCTGTCTGGATGCACACGAAGATCAGCAGTTCAATCTAATGTGCCTTTATTTAAAAATTCCTCCATGTATTAGTATGGAAGTGAAAATTTAGCTTTAGCAGTCAGAGACCAAACTACTATTTGAACCATGACTTAGAGAAAGGCCCTGTTGAAAAGATGATACTGTAGCATGGTGATGAGGGTGAAAATTTTAAACATGCTTTGGAGGGATTTGGAGGAGTAGGATAGAGTTTTTGATCATCATTTTGGAGAAAAAAATGTTAAACATTGTGATCCTGAAATCAGCTGCCAAATTTCAGCAGCTCAGCTAGAGCCACAGAAGGAGTGGGGAACTATATTTAACCTAAAGGTTGCCTGTTATGGGCTAGAACATCACTGACATGAAGGCTCCATTCAATCAATACACTCATCAGCACCCAGTATAATACAGTAGTTTGAACAGCAGTTATCAAATATATGCCCATTATAAAAGGATGCTGTTGTAAGCTGCTGTCAAGTCGTTTATGCCTCATGGTGACCCTATGTATAACAGAATGAAATGCTGTTCAGTCTTGTGCCATATGCCTGACTCTTCCAATGTTTTCACAAAGGATATTTCGGTATTAACTGAAAAACTTTCTTCCAGCCTTTTATAGAGAATTCTAAATCTGTTTCATTAATGTACTTAGATATTTGCATCATTAATGTTGTTTATTCGTTTAGTCGCTTCCGACTCTTCGTGACTTCATGGACCAGCCCACGCCAGAGCTTTCTGTCGGTCGTCAACACCCCCAGCTCCCCCAGGGACAAGTCCGTCACCTCTAGAATATCATCCATCCACCTTGCCCTTGGTCGGCCCCTCTTCCTTTTGCCCTCCACTCTCCCTAGCATCAGCATCTTCTCCAGGGTGTCCTGTCTTCTCATTATGTGGCCAAAGTATTTCAGTTTGGCCTTTAATATCAGTCCCTCAAGTGAGCAGTCTGGCTTTATTTCCTGGAGTATGGACTGGTTTGATCTTCTTGCAGTCCAAGGCACTCTCAGAATTTTCCTCCAACACCACAGTTCAAAAGCATCTGTCTTCCTTCTCTCAGCCTTCCTAATGGTCCAGCTCTCGCAGCCATATGTTACTATGGGGAACACCATTGCTTTAACTATGCGGACCTTTGTTGTCAGTGTGATGTCTCTGCTCTTAACTATTTTATCGAGATTTGTCATTGCTCTTCTCCCAAGGATTAAGCGTCTTCTGATTTCCTGACTGCAGTCAGCATCTGCAGTAATCTTTGCACCTAGAAATACAAAGTCTTTCACTGCTTCTACATTTTCTCCCTCTATTTGCCAGTTATCAATCAAGCTGGTTGCCATAATCTTGGTTTTTTTGAAGTTTAGTTGCAAGCCAGCTTTGCACTTTCTTCTTTCACCTTCATCATAAGGCTCCTCAGTTCCTCTTCGCTTTCAGCCATCAAAGTGGTATCATCTGCATATCTGAGATTGTTAATGTTTCTTCCAGCGATTTTAACTCCAGCCTTGGATTCCTCAAGCCCAGCATGTCGCATGATGTGTTCTGCATACAAGTTGAATAGGTAGGGTGAGAGTATACAGCCCTGCCGTACTCCTTTCCCAATCTTAAACCAGTCTGTTGTTCCGTGGTCTGTTCTTACTGTTGCTACTTGGTCGTTATACAGATTCTTCAGGAGGCAGACAAGATGACTTGGTATCCCCATACCACTAAGAACTTGCCACAATTTGTTATGGTCCACACAGTCAAAGGCTTTAGAATAGTCAATAAAACAGAAATAGATGTTTTTCTGAAACTCCCTGGCTTTTTCCATTATCCAGCGGATATTGGCAATTTGGTCCCTAGTTCCTCTGCCTTTTCTAAACCCAGCTTGTACATCTGGCAATTCTCGCTCCATGAATTGCTGAAGTCTACCTTGCAGGACCTTGAGCATTACCTTACTGGCATGTGAAATGAGTGCCACTGTTCGATAGTTTGAACATTCTTTAGTGTTTCCCTTTTTTGGTATGGGGATGTAAGTTGATTTTTTCCAATCTGATGGCCATTCCTGTGTTTTCCAAGTTTGCTGGCATATAGCATGCATTACCTTGACAGCATCATCTCGCAAGATTTTGAACAGTTCAGCTGGGATGCTGTCGTCTCCTGCTGCCTTGTTATTAGCAATGCTTCTTAAGGCCCATTCAACCTCACTCTTCAGGATGTCTGGCTCTAGCTCACTGACCACACCGTCAAAGCTATCCCCGATATTGTTATCCTTCCTATACAGATCTTCCGTATATTCTTGCCACCTTTTCTTGATCTCTTCTTCTTCTGTTAGGTCCTTGCCATCTTTGTTTTTGATCATACCCATTTTGGCCTGGAATTTACCTCTGATGTTTCTAATTTTCTGGAAGAGGTCTCTTGTCCTTCCTATTCTATTGTCTTCTTCCACTTCCGCGCATTGCTTGTTTAAAAATAATTCCTTATCTCTTCTAGCTAACCTCTGGAATTTTGCATTTAATTGGGCATATCTCCCCCTATCACTGTTGCCTTTTGCTTTCCTTCTTTCTTGGGCTACTTCTAGTGTCTCAGCAGACAGCCATTTTGCCTTCTTGGTTTTCTCTTTCTTTGGGATGTATTTTGTTGCCGCCTCTTGAACAATGTTGCGGACTTCTGTCCATAGTTCTTCCGGGACCCTATCTACTAAGTCCAGTCCCTTAAATCTATTCTTCACCTCCACTGCATATTCCTTAGGAATATTAGTGAGCTCATATCGAGCTGATCTGTGGGTCTTCCCTAATCTCTTTAGTCTGATCCTAAATTGTGCAATAAGAAGTTTGTGATCTGAACTACAGTTAGCTCCAGGTCTTGTTTTTACTGACTGTATAGATATCCGCCACCTTTGTCTGCAAAGGATATAGTCAATCTGATTTTCGGTGTTGTCCATCTGGGGAAGTCCATGTATAAAGCCGTCTCTTAGGTTGTTGGAAGAGAGTGTTTGTTATGCACATTGAGTTGTCTTGGCAAAATTCTATCAGCCTATGTCCTGCTTCGTTTTGTTCTCCCAGGCTATGCTTACCTGTAATTCCAGGTGTCATTTGACTGCCCACCTTAGCATTCCAGTCTCCTGTGATGAAAATAACATCTCTTTTAGGCGTGTTGTCCAGTAGGTGCTGCAGATCCTCATAGAACTGCTCTACTTCAGCTTCTTCAGCATCTGTGGTTGGGGCGTATATTTGGATCACTGTGATGTTAGATGGCTTGCCCTCAATTCGAATTGAGATCATTCTATCGTTTTTTGCATTGTATCCAAGCACTGCTTTAGCCACTTTACTATTAATTATGAAGGCTACTCCATTTCTTCTGTGGTCCTCTTGTCCACAGTAGTAGATCTGGTGGTCATTTGTTGTGAAGTGGCCCATTCCAGTCCATTTCAGTTCACTGACGTCCAAAATGTCTATCTTTAATTTTGACATCTCACCAATAACCACATCCAATTTGCCCTGGCTCATAGATCTTACATTCCAGGTTCCAATGGTGTGTTGATCCTTAGAACATCGGATTCGCCGTTTACCACCAGCACCATCGGCCGCTAGCCATCCTTTTGGCTTTGAGTTAGCTGCATCATCACATCTGGGGCTAGTTGAACTCATTCTCTCTTCCTCCCCAGTAGTATTTTGACCATCTTCCGACCTGGGGTCTCATCTTCCGATGGTATACCAACATATCTCTGGTTGTACTGATCCATTTAGTTTCCATGACAAGAATACTGGGGTGGGTTGCCATTACCTTCCCCAGGGATCGCATTTAGTCTGACCTCTCTGTCATGACCTTCCCGTCTTGGGTGGCCCTTCACGGTTTAGCTCATGGCATCACTGAGGTGCTCAAGCTCCAGCACCATGACAAAGTAACGATCCTTTGCTGAAGATCATTAATGTACCTTAACAAATTAGCATTTGTTAAGCCTTTATGTGTGTGGCATTCTTCTGTCCATAGAAGGCCTGTTTCATTCCAATTGTAGAGCTCCAAGAATTAGGCTGTAAAACTCCAGAGGACCACTAGATAGCAGTCAAAGCAATATAGGAAATTCTAATTTGTTGCCTTCATTTAGTGGTCAGTTTTTACAGCCAAGATATAGTATTTATGTGCTTGCTTGTTCGTTTTTCAAATTTGTACTTTGCACCCCCAGCAAAGCTGGCTTGTGGTGGTTTGCAACTTTAGATAACAAAAAAACTTTAGTTAAAACAGATACATTTAGCAACAAGAAACAACAAAACCATTATATCAGAATTATAAAACAGCCATAAATATATAACATAAAGTGAACTTCAAGGAGGAAATGTGGGTTTATAGGGAAAAAAGGCTTTCAGGTTATATCTAAAAGCAATCAAAGAAGATGGAAGCCATACATCAATGTGAAGAGAATTCTTCAACATTGGAGCTACTAGAGAATTCCCTATACTTGGTTAATTCCAGCCAGGTCTCCTTTCTTTGTGGTGCCCTCAAAATATGCTTGGCTGATGAGCAGAGCTCCTGATTATTCATTTAGCTACAAAGGAAGTTATTTTAGTATAAGCACTTTTGAGCATTTTCTTTTGCAGAAATGCATTTTTTCCCTTCATTTCCAGCCTCCTTTACTTCATACTAGGGACGCGGTGGCGCTGCGGGTTAAACCTCTGAGCTGCTGAGCTTGCCAATCGGAAGGTCAGTGGTTCAAATCTATGTGACGGGGTGAGCTCCCATTGCTAGTCCCAGCTCCTGCCAACCTAGCAGTTCGAAAACATGCCAATGTGAGTAGATTAATAGGTACCGCTTTGGCGGGCAGGTAATGGCGTTCCATGTAGTCATGCCGGCCACATGACCACGGAAGTGTCTACAGACAAACGCCGGCTCTTCGGCTTTGAAACAGAGATGAGCACCGCCCCCTAGAGTTGGACACAACTGGACTTAATGTCAAGGGAAACCTTTACCTTTACTTACTTCATACTTCCACCAAGCATCCTTTATCATATGTCCCATTAGGATAATTCCACACACCTCTGTAGCACTCTGCAACATAATTCATAGAATCATAGTTTTGAAGAGACTTCAGAGGTCACATAAGTCCAAATCCCTGCTCAGTGCAAGAACTGTTAAAGAACTTGGACAGATGGCTATCTAGCTTTTCTTTGAAGAATTCCACTGAAGGGGAATATATCATTTCATGAAGCAAGCTATTCCACTGGTTGACAGCTTACTATCAAGAAATCCCACCAGCAGAATTATTTTTCTCCCCTGGATTACATTCATTAAGAACGTTGCACAATGTTTCCCCAAACTATCTCTGGTTCTTCCATTATCATCACTTACTGGAGGTTACTATGCAAATATCTCCAATATTTGGATTCCTATTTTCACATGCACCTCTCTTATACCAATTCATATTTTCTGACAGACATTTTAGCTCTTCAAATACTAATTAAATCTCCACCTCCTTTTTTCTTCATGTATTCACCAATTCCATTCCACAAGATCAAACCTTCATTCAGATCTATTACATTCTATCTCTTTTTCCTAGTTTTATGGACGTACAACATACCTATTTTTCCTTTATTTTATTCACTTCATTGTGCTTTTTATCATTTACATTTCTTACATTCCATGTGTCATGGTTGCCAGTAGATGGGGCCACTGCCCATCATTAATTTGGTTGAGCAAGACTTTCACATAACAATTTTTAGTAATACAAAGAAGGTGTCTGGATTACCAGCCTTGATCATACCAGTACAAGTTACACTCCAGTTTTGGCACATATTGGCCAGTATGCTATAAGGATAATCAAAGCCCAGTTTTACCCCAAATATGCTCACACTGTGTTATGCAGATTCTGCATAATTAGACATTAGATGTCTAATCTAGACATTACCTTACAAGCCAATATGCTATTGCTCATATCACATAAACCAGAAGTCATATATAGGTTAATTACACACTCAAGTAGCATTGTAGTTCATATGGACTTAACTTGTTAGAACTGTTACTCAAACATGGAACAGTGGATAATAAAGGTTCAGAGAAAACCACTGATGGTAAGTCAATGAGCAATGCAGAAATAAATGTATATACAATATTACTTGAGACTCTTTAGCATTTCAGCTTAGCTCCATCACATTCCCTCTGTAAATTCAAACTGGCATCTATCATCACCATACTAACCTTCTGGAGTTTCAGCATCACTAGCTTCAACAGAAATATTTAGTAGACTTGAAAGTAGAGCTTGGTAACTTTTGATATTTCTTCCTTGATAAATTATTTTGCCATTAAGCTAAACTTCTTTATTATTATGAAAAGTTAATAATTTGCCACTTTTCCCCAAGCATCTCACAGGCAATATGAAACAAAACCCCTAGAAACAGGAATACAGTAAAATTTAAATATATGAATACAATTTTCAAAATAAGGTTAAAACCACAAGTGTGGTATTCTATATGTAACACTGTAATGGAGCAAATACTCCATTTTAAAACTGGCCATCCATATTAAATAATATGTATGTCCATGCCCCATTCTTTCTATAAACCTCTGTATCACTTCATAACTCAGGTGATTACTTTTAAAATCATAAAATAATGTACCGTAAATGATTTCCTCTAATAAGGTAAAGCTCTTTTCAGAACACTGGGGAATATTCTTCCTTTTTGGCAGTTACTTCAAGTGTTTCTTAGTGGTAATGCTGATGCAGATGTTATAGGTGTTCAGTTCTACTCTATTCCATGTAACCTTGTGCAGAAGATATTGTCACCATGTAGAAAAGTATAACACTAAAAATTGCAACTGGTCTAGAATGCGGTGGTGTTTCATGGTGGTGTGACACCTTTACTCCATGAACTGCATTAGCTACCATTAGGCTTCTGGGTTCAATGGAAGGGGCTAATTATCACCTAAACCATGGCATAGGGCCTGGTTATCTAAAGGAGTGTCTGTCCTCTGTAGTTTCTGTCTGGCCAGTATGATCAGGCACAGTGGCCGTGCTACAGGTCCTCTAAGTAGTGTCATCTGGTAGGACCTAGGAAGCATGCATCTCTGTCACAGCAACTGCCCTTTGGTACATCATCTTTCTTGATTCATCTGGCCAACACCATGGTTGTATTTAAAAGAGCCTTGAAAACGTGGCTCTTCCACCAAGCCTTTGGTTAGAATCAGTGGCAAGTCCTCCATGTTTTTTTTTTCCTTTTAGCTAGGAGGGTTGTTTTTTCTGGATGTTTAAAGTTTTTCATTTTTATTGCCTGTATTTTGTTGGTATTTTTATCATATGCTGCTCAGAGTCACTGTAGAGTTGGGTGGCATTATAAATTTAATAAAAGAGAAAAATAAAATAAATAATAAATTATACGTTAATATAAAAGGGAAATGTTCAATAAAGTTAGGAAATTTAGAGAAAGCTGTTTCTCACTGATGAGACATGACATTTGATTAATTACCATCAAATCAGGGTCGACTCTTAGTGACCACGTGAGCAACTTCTCTCCAATGTCTTCAGTGTGGCCTTTTAAGTCCCCCACTGCTGCTGTAATCAAATATATGACACGGGCAAAACTTAATATAAGGTAATATTTTGCAAATAATTATAGTAAAAAAATTACTTAAAAGTAATTAAATGCATAATTAAATTATGCACATTTACTCCATAGAAGGGGGGGATATGTAAATCTGCCTGGGAATTTTTCACTGAAATAAAAAAATTGCCAGGAATTATTTTTTTCAATCAGTTGTGATTTTCACTATGTATTTCAGTTCACCGATCTATCTGTTTTCTAGCTTAAAAATAAATTGTGATAATTTATTCTATTTTGCCCTTACTCCCCTTTTTCCTAGCGCATGTTCTCTTGTTCCACTCCCCTTTGCCCTTCAGTATTGCCCAACAGGATCTCCTGTTGGAAGAGTGGGAATTACATGATTATTCAGTTTTTTAAAGTGTCTTCAAGCAAGGCACATCGTTTATCCAAAGGGTTTTCTATAACGCAGTATAAACATTACAAAGACAACTTTTAATTAGCTATGCTTATATTTTTTATTAAAAAGGGGAATATATTTCCCTGTATTCTAGTAATATGACCTCATTAACTCTGACAGAGCCTTATTATGTTCATTAAAAATGAGACCATTGTAAGGACCTTGTCCCCTTTACAGCTCAAAATGTCTTCTGCTTATATTTTAAGCCCTGTAGACAGTGCACATATCGTCCATAATTCAGTAAAGAGTTAATTATGCTTAGTCCTTTGATTTCAGTAAGATTTAAATATTCATCCTGCCTTAGCAATAAATATGCCCATGTTTACTTATATAATTACTTAATGAGAGAGTAACTATATTACGTGAATAAATGTGAAACTAGGAAAATTATTTGAGTATTTGCTTGTGTTCTTGCATTTATAAATAGGTTCAGTCTGCACTGCACCTCCCTTCCCCCCATCACTCCACTGGGTTCAGTACAAATTACTAAAATATACCAGCCAGAAATTTGCTATGGGTGTTCCCCCAAAAAGTAGCTTGAATGGCTTTTAGTTTGCTGTAATTGGAATAGCACCAGTAGAGAAATTTTGTACAAAAAGGTGAAGAGAAACATGTTCTTGAGTTTTAATGATGTAATAGCAGCTGCTATTCAGTGTAAAGAGCTAACTAACATATCAATGCTTACTGCCTGAAACATGATGAAGCCATATTAGCTTCTTAACCTGGGTTAAACATGCAGAAAGAAACTAGCACAACCAATACATTGAGTAGCAATGTAGAGTTCTTAAAGAGAGTAAGGAAAGCATGCATATTATAGGTTCTGGAATTCTTTAATAAAGGTTCAAATGACCAGGAGGAACAGGGCTTAAGAAGGAATCAGTCAAAATTATTTCAAGCCCCTGCTCAACTGCCTCACTCATAGGGATGCAGTGGGGGAAATATTTCTGCATTTTTTCTCTGCAGCCAGCAGTAGGATCCAGCTCATTTTTTAAACTTGATCTTTATTTTGCCGCCACCTGTTGCCATACCAAATATGATCCTGTTCTGTTCAGTTTCCAGAGAATTATCCTGCTGACAGACAAGACCAAGTGCTGAGCCCCTTTACATAATTTCTTTCCAACATCACATTGGTTTGGAAAGAATAAAATGCCTGACTTGATCAATTTCACTACTTGGGAAGAAGATTCTGTCTGTGACTTGTTATTTAACAGCAGTCTTTCTGTCAGTTTTGTTCAGACTTTGGGTAGAAATCTTCACCTTGTTTACTTTGCCTTATTCAGCTACTCATAGTAGTGTTACTTTTAACTTAGCTTCATATGGTTTAATGCTGGTTTTAACACTGGTTTTGAAATCTTTGAAATGTATTTGTACTTTAAATTGTGTTAATATTATTGAAATTATTTTATTATTCATAATTTGTAGAAGAATTTTAGAAGGGAGGGAGGGAGGGAGGGAATTTCTGTTGAGAATCCTGAGGGTTTTAGTTCTTGAGAAAATCTAGGGACTTAGTAGCAGAAATTAAACAACAATAATAAAAAGTGAACAATTAACGACAAACAAGCTTAATTTAGATGTGCTTTTGTAATATTCAAGATTAACTTTAAAAAAACTGTTATTTGATCCACAGCCCAGTTTCATCTTAAATTCTTCAGCTGAAGGTATTTTTGTTCTTTCTAATGAAAGAAATGCTTTAAGATAATTATATTATTATAGTCTGTTACAGAATCATCTGGTGTGTGAACCTATATATTCAATTTTCAAATACATTTACAAGAGTGAGTGACCACAATTTTACAAATACATTCCATGTGTTTTCTTATCATTGCTCCATCTGTGCAAAGAAATATTATCAAGGCTAATCTATTTTCATTGCCATTACTATCCTTCTGAGCTCTTATCTAAGATGCACAGTTTGGATAGTTTAAGGTCCACTATGGATACAACATCTCCTGAAGTGAAGGGATTGTCCCTGAGCTAGTGAGTTGCACAGTCCTGTTTGCTGTTCTACTATTACTAAAACTGGAAAATACCAATTCAGACACATTACTTTAAAAGAGCTGAAAGGCAATTTAAGAGCATCACACGATTTGCTTTCAGTAGATAACAATGGATCATGTCACATTATCTCTCAGGCAGAAGCCAGGGTGAGTTGGCATTCAAAAGTACAATCCTATGATTTCAAACCATGATATGCTTTCACATGATTTCACTAAAATCTGCCATCTTGAGGTCCAAAGTACATGACTGGCCACTCACCTTTCCTTCCCCAGCTATCTTGAAATTTTAGTATTAAGAGGATCCCCCCCCCCCTTTCTCTGCACTGTGCATACTTTAATAAGCCTCTTTCCAAGAAGAAGGCAGTTTAAAGCAAGCAGCAGAATTTTTATCTTTGACAGGCAGGGAGAAAGGAGTTTGACATTGGAGAGCTGCTTCTCGTGTTGCTGCTTTGGCTCTGAATCCTAGACTGGGGGAGTCATCTATCATGCCAATCATGCTGGGCTGGCTGACTCATTGTCTGGGTTAATTGGTCCATCTAGGTTGCCACTTGACTCTCGTATTGAATCATGGAGTTGCAAGAGTATTGGTAACCATCATTTTAATCCTGGAGCATGTGGTCTCCTCCCGTAGTGTTAAGAATAGGAGTGGTTGATCCTGCATTGGACTTCATGCAGGCATGTTGGCGGATGCTGGGAAAGCCTTTAGCCCAGGAGAGGTCAAACAAGTCACACACCAAGCATTTCTATAAAAATAATTTATTTACAGAAAGCAAAAACAAAGCAAAACACATTTAAAGGACTTAGCTCCCTTTGGAGCAAGCCTTGCTTGCCTACATTGCTGGCAGAGAGAAAAAAGGAAGTAAGAACAAGTCCGGGCAGGTTTCCTCCCCCCAGGCTATTTTGCATGAAGCACGTGAGAGGAGACAATCTAATACAACCCCTTCACCTGGCCAAAATGATGTGATACAATAGCAGTCTTAATCGTTAGTAGGAAAACCTCAACACTCCCCCTTTTTACACTATAGATTAAGATGCAAACCAATCTTCTCTGACTTTATATGTCTTTCCATTCACATTAGGTAAAGGTAAAGGTTTCCCTTGACGTAAAGTCCAGTCGTGTCCGACTCTAGGGGGCGGTGCTCATCTCCGTTTCAAAGCCTTGGAGCCGGCGTTGTCCATAGGACACTTCCGGGTCATGTGGCCAGCATGACTCACGGAACGCCGTTACCTTCCCGCCGAAGCGGTACCAATTAATCTACTCACATTTGCATGTTTTCGAACTGCTTGGTGTGCATTCACATTACTTTACCATTATCTCCCCTTTGGTTTAACAGAAAGCTACCATTCTTCTTCCTGTTTTTTTTCAAACCTAGGTTGTTATAATTCCAAGGCTTTTTAATGTGAAATGGCTTTTCATGCAGGCTTCAAAATCAAGCCTTTGTTTTTCTGTTGATGTGAACAGCAGCAAATCATCAACATAAATGCACAGATACATACAGCCTTGTTTGTCTTTCTTCATATATACACAGGGATCTGCTTTTCCTTTTTTCAAAACCAAAATTCTGCAGTTTTTCATCTACTTTTTGGCTCCAGGATCTAGCAGCTTGTTTTAATCCATAGATTGACTTCTGCAGTTCACAGACTAGATTCTCCCCTTTTTCATAGCTAGGGGGTTGCTGCATGTATAATCTGTGGTCTAAATCACCATAGAGAAATGCAGTTTGAATGTCATAGTGGTTAACTGACATTCCCTTGAGTGCAGCAACTTTTAACAGTAATCTAATTGATTCATCTTTAGTAACTGGTGCAAAAGTCTTGTCAAAGTCTAAATCTTTCCTTTGAGTGAACCCTTTTGCAACCAACCTTGCTTTATATTTTTGGATTTTGCCATCAGCATCCCTTTTCAGTTTGAAAACCCACCTACAACCCAGACAGCATTCATTGGGAGGTAGATTTACCAGTTTCCATGTTTTATTTTCTTTCAAGGATGCTAATTCCTGTTGCATGGCAGAATGCCAATTTTGTGCAATCTCAGGTGGTAAAGCATTCACTTGTTCTAAAGACTCAGGTTCTGTGAATATGTGAAAAACCTTTACTGTTTCAGCCTGAAAACGTGATGGAGGAACGCCTTTATTACTCCTCTGAGATCTGCGAGGTAATACAGGGCTTAAATTTTGACTCCTATCACTTTCCTGAGAAGCATCTGTCTCATCAGACAGATCTTCAGTTTGCTTTTCTGTTTTAATGTCCTCATCAGGCAAAAGATCACCATCAGCAAGTCCTTGCTGTTCTCTTGTGGTGGTCAAATCAACTGGAGAGCTAGAATTTAATCTCCCCCAGTTTTGTTCAGCAAAAGAAGCGCTTTTGCTGATTATTAATTTCTCTCCCATTATGAACCTGTAGCTCCTCTGGCTTTGTTCATAGCCAACAAAGATGGCTTTCTTTGTTGTGGGGCCTCCTTTCCTTCTCTGCTGTTTTGGAACGTGAACCCATGCAGTGCTACCAAACACTCTAAGATGGCTTACCTTTGGTTTCACACCATAAAACAAATGGAATGGAGTGTCCTGAATCATAGAGTTATACAACCTGTTCTGTACATAAGTGGCAGTCGATATTGCCTCTCCCCAGAACTTAAAACATAATCGTGAATCTTTTAACATGCATTCCATTGCATTTTGCAAGGTTCTGCCCTTTCTTTCAGCAACACCATTTTGCTGAGGGGTGTAAGGATTAGAAAGAATTTGTTCTATCCCCTTTTCCACTAGGAACCTCCTGAATTTGTGAGAAAGGTATTCTCCTCCTTTATCACATTGGAGTGCAGATACAGGCCTAGGGAATTTTCCATTTGCCCATGTCACAAAACTTTTAAATTTCTCAAATGCCTCATCTTTATGTTTTAAGATGTAGATAAATGTGTATCTTGAGAAATCATCAATGATTGTCATTGCATACCTTGCTTGTCCAAGACTTGGAACAAAAGGACCAATAATTCAGAGTGTACAATTTCCAAAGGTCTAGTTGTAACTGTCACTGTGCTTACTCACAGGAGCTTTTAGTGTTTTGCATTCTTTGCAAACTACACAGTCTAAGTATTTATCACAGGGTTTTATCTTTAGGTCAGCACACAGCTGTGGCATTTGTGCTATATACTTGAAATTAGCATGACCAAATCTCCTGTGCATCAGGTGTACACATTGGTCATGATATGGCGTGTTGCCAACTGCAGCCTTGCAGCTTGGCTTCCTTGCATTTTGCACAATGTACAAGGAGTCTTTTAATATACCAGTAGCACACAATTTCCCATTTTTACGTATCTCACAACCATTTTTCTTAAATGTTATGATATACCCTGTTGCAGCCAATTGTGCCACAGATAAAAGGTTTGATTGTAAATTTGGCACATACAACACACCTTTTACAGTTTCTCCTAAGCAGGATAAATACAAGTCACCTTGTCCCATAATTTTGGTCACAGACCCATCAGCCAAAGATACACTTTGTCTTTCAGTTTTAGACAGTGACACAAAAGAGCTTTTACAATTACATAAATGACAACTGGCCCCAGAATCTAACACCCATACATCAGAATTACCCTTCTCAGCAACCTGTGCAATTTGGGTTGTCTGAAGAGCCTTCTTCTGTGTTGCCCTTGTGTCCTTCTGCTCTGTCTTTCTACTCTTGGGTCTCATGGCACAGTCTCTTTGCAAATGTCCAGCTGAACCACAAGTGAAGCATCGCTGGCTTGCTAGCACTGTGGCCTCAGGTTCCTTTCCCTTCTTTTCCCTCATTTTCTGGTCTTGCAGCTTTCCAGAAGAGATGGGGGGGGGATCTTTCCTCTCTCTTCTCCCATTCAGCGAGTAAGCGCTGTGTAACATACGATGGGGTGAGGTCTGCTTCAGGCATAGCCTCCAGGGTACAAATCAGCGTGTCCCACGTTGCATTTAGTGAGGACAGGAGGATATAGGATTTTGTGAGAGGTGTAAATTCCATTCCTCTCTCCTGCAACTCAACAAACAACTGCTGAATATAATGCAGGTGCTCATAGGAAGGCTATCTCCTTCTGCAAGGTAGGCTCTGTACAGCTTTTTCGTCAGAGTAACTTTACTCCCTGCTGTTGCCTTTACATATAAATCTCTCAAAGCGTCCCAAAGTTGCTTTGCAGACTGCATGCCTCGCACATGGACTAGCTGATTGTCCTCAACTCCCAAGATAATGGTGGCTCTAGCCTGCTCATCCTGTCTCAGCCATTCAGCACTGGGATTTTGGGGGGTTTGCTCACCAATTGGCAGCCAAAGATCCTCTCTGCGAAGATACATTTCCATCTTCAGGGCCCAATTCAAATAGTTGGTCTCTGATAGGTGCTCCAGAGGCATCGCTGAGGGCTGGGAGGTAGCCATGGCTTCTTCCTTCTTTTGCAAGTCACCTCAGCTAGCTTCTTTGTCCTGTAGACCAGCAGTTACTGGAAAATCTCCAGCTGGCTCCAAAGAAAATCTTCACAGGTCTTTGCTACCTGCCTTTAAATTGTGCATGAGGTGTGGAGTTGATCTCTCTTTTGTCTCTGGGTTTTACTGCGTTGTTTACTGGGCACATAACCTGTTGGCAGATGCTGGGAAAGCCTTTAGCCCAGGAGAGGTCAAAAAAGTCACACACCAAGCATTTCTATAAAAATAATTTATTTACAGAAAGCAAAACAAAAAACAAAACATATTTAAAGGACTTAGCTCCCTTTGGAGCAATCCTTGCTCGCCTACATTGCCGGCAGAGAGAAAAAAAGGAAGTAAGAACAAGTCCGGGCAGGTTTCCTCCCCCAGGCTATTTTGCATGAAGCACATGAGAGGAGACAATCTAATACAACCCCTTCACCTGGCCAAAATGATTTGATACAATAGCAGTCTTAATCGTTAGTAGGAAAACCTCAACAAGGCATAGCTTGATTCATGCCTCTATAGATTCTTGACACAAACACACACATGCCTGTACTTCATAAGTAGCAAACAACAGAACCTTTAAAAACTCAGCCACGTTAGATGAAAAGGTTTATTTCAGAGTAGAAGTTCTTATACTGTATCTACTGTAATCAGATCAATTCCTGCCTTGCCAGCTTGAGCCCTGACATTCCTGAAGAGGAAAGCGAGGGTCAAATGGCTGGAGACAATAGACATGAACACTGACAGACTGGCAATCAGACACCAAATCAAATACAAGCCAATGTTAAGAGTGAATATATAGTCAAAAGACAGGCTGATTTTTAAGGAATGAGTTTGACAGAAGAGATCCAAACTGCAGAGGCAAGGAGAGTCCTACATTTTATACAGAATATTAATGATCTTTGGTGGAACTGTTATTTTTATATATTTTAAAATTTTAATGCTACAGTAAAGATTTAATTTAACAGACCTTGGTTTTGTGGCCTTTGGATATAGGGAACAAGATTTGTCCATACACTGTATGTTTCTGCATGTGTGTCAAATTCCATTCACCATTTTATGCATGGAAAATATGTATTTCCATGCATAAGATGTATAAAATATGGAAAATGAGGATGTGCAAAATCCCATTTGGGTTTAATAGCCCTTCTGCTTCCCCTTCTCCTGATAGTCCATTAAACTGAGGGATTATTGTATTTCCCTTTAGTTTCTTACCTTTAAATGATTCTTTCTAGAATCTTGTACTTCTGCTGATTATTTCTGTAAGATTTTATTGAACAAGTCTTCAGTTTGAATCATGCAGGGCCTTAAAGGAGTTTGTGTTCACTCAATGCAGGTTTGTTTAAAACAGCATGAAAAGGCTTCTTACCACTGTGTTGGTAGCAGGAAATGGATAACACACAGGCCTAAAAATGCAACTGCTCTTTAATGTTACAAAATGAGAACTACAGAACTTCTGCCCAGACAATATGGCTGCAATGAACCAAAGAAGTATAAACTAACAAGGCAACACCCCTGGCATGCAAAACACCCCTCCTCACTTGGCTACCATAATCCTTCATCCATTCAGGGGGAACTTTTTCACAGAGTGGCCTTTTAAATTCAACCAGAATGTAGAGAAAATCTAGGAGGTTGGGCTTTGGCAATTGCTGTAGGTCAAGCACAATAATCAGAGTGATTCTATATTGGCTCCGGTATTTCCACAGGGAATGTGGTGGACACGTTAGTCTTACAGTAGGGCATTACCACATTGATAACTAAGAAGCTGCTCTTAGACTGGACTGGTACCAACAGATTCATTAGAAGACCCTTTCTCAGAGCACTCTAAGCTAATGTGTCCATTACATTAACGAACAACACAGCACCCCAGCATACAGAACACTGATCTACTGTATGGTTCCCAACAGTAAAATGAGTCCCAACTAAGATCATATCTTATCCCTGCTACTACCTCAAATGACTCTCCAGGCCCTTCTGTTCTGTTTTGTTTTTGCCAGCTTACTCATGTCCAACTTACAGCATGTCCCCCACACCTCACGGGCTCTTTTAATGTCTACTGTTAAACTTGAAACTCAGGTGTAACTGGATATAGGCTCTCTGCCCCAAACAAGCATGGATGTATGGCCAGTGAGCTGTAGAACTATTCACATCCAAATGGCCCATAGGAGCTGTAACTGATTTTGCCTTCAGTAATATGCCTAGAATTTAAAGCTGTGAATTATTACAAATGCATGGCTTTGATTAAGTCATCAAACCCACACTCCATGACACTGTACCGATAGGTTTACATGTGTTCATTGTGCTCATGGTGATACAGAATCAGCATTAAGTTCTGAATAACTAGCAAAACCTATACACTTTGTGGAAGATAAGTATCAAGAGATTACTTGACATGTGACCTCATCTGCTCTGATTGCATCTACAATCAGCAAGCCTAGCTAAACCTTGCACTGTAATAAACAAAATTTATTTTTAAGTGCTTTTTATCTGATAGCTCAGCAGGATATGATTTTTAAACTGATTTTTCTTCCTTTTTGAGATTATTTTTGATAGCACGGGTTGCATAGTAAATGTGAAATGTTTAAATACCATTCCAGAAAAGGAAACCTTGGTACAGAAATGCACCAAAGTTAGCCATCTTAGTACTTTTTTTTTTTTAGTACTGACAGGAACATCCTCGGAGATCTGAAAAGTGGACAAAAAGCAGTGTTGTCCTTGAAACACAGTATCTGTGTTCAAAGAATGTACGTAAGTCAGAAGTGGAAACTCCTTTTCTCCATCTGTGCACTTAGAATAATTGACCCAGAATTGTTCAAATTTATGTGAAGATTATCCCTGTAATGTTTCCCAGGTCAATGTCAGCTTGGATTACCAGGCACATGTGATGTGTATGAGATTGCATAAATGGAAGCAGCAGACCAAAGATATTGCATGGGTTTGTATGTTATATTGCTGTTATTTCCAGATGGAGAATCACTGGAGTCCCTTTCTTCTTTATCTGAAGAAATTTCTGAAAGGTGAATGCTAATCTACATTTAAAATGTCAAAATCTTTTCCAATTTTCTGAAAGTAAGCTTAAATAGCTTCTATATTTATTTATATTATATTGTATTTTATATTTTGTAACTTGTTTTTATTTTTATGGGATTTTAACGTTATAGCATTAATTTTATTGTAAACCACCCAGAGTCCCTCTTTTGGGGGAGATGGGCAGTAACAAAATTTGAAAAATAAATAAATAAATAAATAAATAAGACTCATCCAAAAAAAATCTGAAACAAAACACCTTTCTTTCAGGTGTTTTGGGCTGAGCTTTAAGCTTACTTCTGGGTTAGAGATGGCTTCTGTTGTTACTTTATTTTAATTGTTTGTTTATTTATTTAAAAGACTTACATAGCTGCCCATATTATGAACCACAACCCTGGATGGCTCACAAAACATTATTTTTTTAATGCCTTCAAGTCAATATGACTCCTGGCATGTGCCTGGACTAGTCCCTGCAGTTCTCTTGGCAAGAGTTTTGGAAGTGGTTTGCCCTTGCCTGCTTCCTACAGCTGAGAGAGAGTCACTGGCCCAAGGTTGCCCGGCTGGCTTTGTGCCTAAGGTGGGACTAGAACTCTCAGTCTCCCGATTTCTAGCCTGGTGCTTTAACCACTACGCCAAAGTAGCTCTCCACAAAACAACAAAAACATCAAAAAACAAGACAACCCCAATAAAAACTGCCGGTGCCCCATAGCAACACTTTGCCACACATCATCACTCCACCATGCTGGGCTCCAGCCTCATTCTACCCCAACACTTGTGGGAACAGCCATCTTTTCAAGGCCTTCCAGAAGGCCAGGAAGGTAGGGGCCTGTTGGGTCTCAGGGGGGAGGGTGTTCCACAGGGCAGGGGCAGCTACAGAGAAGGCGTGCTTCCTAGATCCCACTAGATGACAACATTTAAGAGACTGGATCTACTTTTTTTCTGTCACATTTATCTCTCTGCGTCCTTCCTTGCTGTCCTTACTTCCTGAACTGATAAAGCCCATAGGAGGAAGTCTCTCCTGATACCTCCACCAGATATTTCATTGGAGCACTGGAAACCAGGAAACCTCAGACCACTGTGAAGATGACTGCATCATGAAAGATGGAACACTGATATATCCCTCAATCACATCATTACAAACCCACAATTCTTACAGTTCAGAATTTTGCCTTTGAATTTTTAAAACATAATTCCCCCACCCCCGTCAAAATGTAAGAGCAAGGCTGAAAAAAAGAAAAGAAATTTGCAGCACAGCATATGTTACACCCTATCACGAGTCTTTCAAAATGGAATTTCACATAAACATTGCCAGAACAGGAAAGGTCTTCACACACAGACACACAAGCACCCTGACCTGCTGCAGAGTGTGTGTGTGAGAGAGTTAACAGCAGGTAAGAGCAAATTGACAGAATGAAGAATATACCTACTGCCAGGGAATTTACATATTCCCAGCTCATGCATCGCCACAGCTTACCCGAGTCTAATAACACTTTTGAACTGACAAGATGATGATGCTCCCACTCGATGGGACTAATCAGACCCAGTAAAATGCTTCAGTGACCAAAATTGGAGGGAAACTTGCACAAGCGGCTCTTGCCTTAAAGACAAATGGGATCGCAGGGGCTCATTTAGTTTCCTTCAATTACAACGGAAGATCCTTTTACAGGAGGGATGTACAATTCAAATGTAATTGGAGGAAGGGAAACTAATTTAAGTTTACAAGACAGAAAGAGAGAGAGAGAAAGACTCTTAAAACTAAAAGAGAACACATGTTGACAATCTGCCCAGAAGTCTTCAGAGTCCCCACTCCCCCCACCAAATATATACCTCCCTCCCATTTCTTTATTTCCTGGGAACAAATTACACAAAAAGTAAAGAAAGGACTGTGACATGGCTGTGGCTAGCAGATTACATACTGGCTGCAATATAGCAAACTCTTAATGAGTAAGGATTTGCATTCCTAACCTCACCCTTAGAAACTGTAGACTGCTTATATTTTAAGATACTCCAATGAATATCAGAGAAATCAGACAAAATGTGGAAAAAGATCCTTTACTGTAGATATCATGGCAGTTTGTAAAATAATAAAAGCCACTAGTTGAAGTGAATAGGAAAGTTCCTTCATGCGGGAAGCTCCTTAAGTCAATTAGAATGTAGATGAAACTGTAGCCAGGAACCAGGACCACAAACAAAATTGAATTATTCTAGCGTGCTCTTTAAAGTCAACATATCACTGACCTGAATGTGATGCAAGTGTCACATTGGATAACGCAATATGTACAGTATTACTCTGTTTATTTTACAGAAAAAGCTAAGGAAACCACATTGACTCACAAGGGGAAAAATATCCAAAATCTATGGTCAGGCAATAGCTACAATTAGTTCTAGTAAAGATTCTACCTGCTGGTGAGTTTTGCTTTTTTCTGGCACTGCTGATGGACATTTTGAGAAACCATATTGATTCTATAGGTATGATAAGAGAAGCAGAGGATATCCAAATCACAAAACAAAGCACAGAAAAAAAAAATTGTGTCTTTTTTTTTCTAGTTACAGCTGTAAGGGAATATAGTACTACTGCTTAAACTGCAGAAAAGCCCAATCCTGTGGACAGCATTCACATTCTTCTGATAGATGAAAATAAAGTTATCTTGGGCACTAATAAAGAGACAAATGACATTTATAACTGTCTATGGCTTTAAACACTTTTGGCAAAGACTCATACCAAGTTGCTCATTAGAAGGAATTAGAGCTTGTTTTCACAAAGCAGATGGTAACATTTTGTGAGAAGGGGTCAAAAACTCAAATGAGCTCCTCTATTACTTTCAAACTTTTCTTCCCTTATCGTTCACATCACTTGCACATACTATTCATATTCTGTTCACAATGAGTCAAGTAAACAGGAACAAGGACAACATATTGGTTGTTGGTGGCCATGATGCTGAAAAGACTTTGATCAGTCATAAATGTTCTCTTACGACACTTGCTAGCATTTACAGGGCCAGAGGTGGCCCTGTGATAAACCATGGAGCAGTTCCAATAGACGATAATATATATAGCTCAGGGTTGAACTGTGGAGTCGTTGGTGCTCTCTGAGCTTGGCAGTTTGATGCTGTTACCTAGTTGGGTATGAAATGTCTGCAAGCAAACAACCAAGCTCAGAGAGCACCAAGGACTGCACTTGGACCACTTGCTAGAGTGGTTTTTAATATTCTCAAAACCTGAATGACCCCACTAGCAGGCACATTTTAATGATGGGGAAAACATTCTCAGAATTTGTAATTGGTAGGAATATATCTGGGCTGCAGAAACCTGATTGACCACTAGATGGGAGCAAAGTGTTGTTTTCTGCTTGCCATCTAGTGGTCATGCAGAGTTTTGCAGCCCAGATCTGATAACCCTAACAGAGGTTGCCAACAGGCCTTTGAAGGTTGCACTATGCAAATATCCAGGTTCATTAATGAAACAGATGTAGAATTCTACATAAAAGGCTGGAACAATTGATCAGAGAAGTTTATCATTTAATACTGTAATACCCTTTGATATGCTTTTATACTGAGCACATAGTAACAACTGTGCTGTTGTTAAACTGCAAGAGCCCAGAGAAAGATTTCTAATGGATTTCTCAGCATGAGTGAATTATAAATTCACACCCACTTCATATTCAAACAGATGGGCCCAGCTATGTTGAAGAGCAAGACTGTTTATTATTGGATAATAACAGTGTCCTTGTTTAATAATGGCCATCAAGAGATGTTCTGATGTACTGTTTCCATGGAGATGTGGAAGTGTCATTGCATAGTATGTTTGCTAAGATACTCATTTCTTCTCCTATGTAGACTATCAATAAAGGAAGAAGACATGCTCAGCCCTCACTTGTCAACAAGGAATGTTGCAGTAGAAATGAGTGTAACCTGTCACTAGCCCCAAAGCATCCAGGCTGTTTCTGCTTATTTTGGTTTGAGGGGTCAGGGCTCTATGCTATCGTAGAAGCATTAGTCATTCATTCATATCAGCACTGTAATTCTGGCGCCAGATTATAGGAACATACATAGTATGTCTTGCTGTATGAAAACAAGAAAATCACGTGCATAGAACCTGGTCTTAGAACAACGCACTTTTTTGGAATATAAACTTTTCAGGGCATTTATTTTTTACCCCAATTTTCAGCCACCAACCCCCATACAGGAAGTTTAGCTACTGAAAACAACAGATAATCCACCCATAATTTTATTAAAACCAAAAAATCACTGTAGTCCAATGGTAAAAAATTTTGAGAAACCGTATTGACTCTTCAAATTCTTGAAGAAGCCTACACAATGGTGGCAGTAATTTCATTAGCCCAAACTAAAGTACAGCTATTATCTCTGTATGCTTATTTGAATACTATAGGCCACACTCTCACATAAGGATGAATAGACTACAAACCATAGTCACTCGCTGAGATGGGCGGCTATAGAAATCAAACAAACAAACAAACAGATAAATAAATAATTCTCACTGGAAAGATTATTTTATTCCAGGCCAAATCCAGCGCTGTGTTGAGCAAACTGTTGCTTTTCTTCTATGTGATAATTAGAACGTACACCAAACCTAGAGAATTATGGAACGTTTTTCAAAAGCAAAACTGGCACTAAGTGCAATAATTAATTTGTCATCTGCCCTGTGTTCTTGTATTTTTTATAAAAAGTAAAAAGATTTACATCTGTGGAACAATATGCCTGCAACACAAAAATCTAAGCTTAAATTAAGCAATAAGAGAGGTAGTGTTTTGTTTTCCAGAGGAAGACAAAGATGACCAATATTCAGGGAACATGGAGTTCTACTTTGCTTATCCATTAAAATTGTTCCAGGATTATCTTGATGGGAATCTTATTTTCATCCTAGGTAGAACTCTAATGTTTCAGATATGCCCAAAAGTGTCACGTTCACTGATTCAATGTAGCTTTATGTAATGGTTTATGTAATGGTTGCCTATTCTAAAACACTATCAGACTCATGAGCAGGAATTCAAAGATATCTGATTTATTAAAGAATAGTATGCAGGATCACAGAGAAAGCTGAGAATGATAAAAGAGTGCCAAATGCAAACTAAAAACCCTTGGTGCAAATGAGATCTCTCCCCCCGTAGAATCTTCCCAAGTTCACAATCCCAGGTGCTCCTAACAGTTTCTGATGGTCTGCGGGAAAAGTCCTTGAACAGAGAAAATAACCCAAACACATTCCATTGCACTGATTTCACATACAGAGCTTGGTACAAGGTCTCACAGCAGCTCCCTCCCAAACAGAAATGCGCGTCAGCGCCATGGCATGTGAAACGTTATGATGTATAAACTACATTGAATCAGTGAACATGACAAAAAGGAGGAGGGGAAGAGTTTAATTAAACGGGCATGCTTTGCCTATTACTTACAGAGAAATTTTCTTTTGTGTTTATTAATGGCATTTTATATCCAAAAGAAGCAAATAAATTTTCTCAAATGATGACAGTTGCTATGATTATTTGTACTAGATAATAAGATAAATAAAAGTACTTATAAGATAAATAAGATAAATAAATAAAAGTGAGCTGATAAAGTATGGAATATATTTCTGTGGAAAAAATTAATATATACATTAGGAAATCAGCAAAAATACAGGATATATAAGTGGATGCTACTGGTACTTTCTTCTATTCATTCTACTGTATTTTTACTATTCATCAAGTTACAGTATATTATAATGTTATATTCCATTGCTCCATAGCACTTCACCACCCTATGAAAATAACCTTAAAAAGGAGAATTAAATTTTAATGAAAATATAAATTGAAAAAGAGGGTAATATTGAATGCTCTGAACATCCTTGGATATGAGAGCTCCTCCAACATGCCTGCTCTTAGATGAGATCTTGAACTGAAGAAGAAATTAAAAACAAAACAAAACAGATTGAAGCCAGTGAAGTGAATCAATCCCAGGAAGAAGAAGAAAGAAAGAAGAAAGAAGAAAGGCAGCATACTAGTTGCTCTTCTTGGTACAACTTCCAACATAAGGGTGTTTACCAGAACTGCCTCTATTTAATCTTCACAAGATTCTCTTTTTTGGAGATGCTTCAATTTCTTTTCCATTGCAGTTTGTCGAGTGTTATGTTGATATCCTTGCTCAACATTTATTTCCAGTTCTACCAAATCATCAAATTGTTTTCAGTTTGGCAGGCAAAACTGCCACAGTGTGTGTCTTTAATGTGCACTTTGTCCAGAAGAAGTTAGAAGTGAATGCAGTGACCATCACAAAAGGGTCACAGCTTAATTTGAGCATTCCATTACAATATAGATATTCAGTAGTTGCAAATAATTTTTGGGTACTGTAAAAATGTACACATTTGTACTCATTGTTGAGTTTTAATCTGTATCTCAAAACTCTGAAAATGGCAGATTTCTCCACATACTCTAGGGCATGTATATACCGTAATCAAGAACTGCATTGCAGAAAGCCATTTAATACATGGACCAAAACTTCGTTTCTCCATTCTTCCTCTAAACATGACAAAGTCTAACTCTAACTGTATAGTTTTAAAGCCATTTAGATTTCTCTGGCTACCTTAATGGCAACTACATTTATTTTTAAATCACCATTTGGTACGGCCTTGATCATTTTGTAACTGTTTTGTATTCACAGAAAATTATAGGTAGTTTTGTTTCCTATAAGCAACAATATGCTGCACTAAAATATATGTTAGGAAACTGGTTTATTTCTACTGTATAATTATTACACACCAACTCAAAACATTTTTTAGAGAAGACAACTCACTTGCTTACAAGAACGATACATACAGTGTAGGTGACTCTATCAATTCATGATTAATGGGATATTTTTTATTCATGAAGTTAGATGTCAGACTTGACTGAAAAATGTGCATAATCTCAAATGTATTTATTCCAAAACAGTTAAATTGCACTTTTGCTATAGATGGGTACAATAACACCACATTTCACTGTTTTACAGATTAAAACAGAATACATGTCAACTGATGACCTTATATGTTCGCTTGTTGAACATTTCATTTTAAGTTGCTAAATGTAAGGAAAGCCATAGTTTCACCAGAGTATGGCATAAAACATAAAATAATAAACAGACCCAAGTCTATTTCAGTCCTTAAATTTCCTATGCAGAATACTGGGTTTGCGAAGCATCTGATTTATAGACTACTAGACAACACATGACCCATTGAGTCATCGTTTCAGAAATATTTCCTTACCCAAACAGAGAAACAGAATGACCATGGGTGGATTACCATTGATTTGATTTGAAAATTCAAGAAGAAAACATCAGTTTATTAAAGAAGGAAGATGTATAGCAAGAGAAATATAGATGCTTTTTGTTTAACAAAGGACGCTTTTGATGATAACATTTCTGGTTGATCTGCCATCCTTTAAGAATACTCTAACATGTTCACTTCTTTCCCCCAGCTTAAAGCGACATACAGAGATGTGCATGCCTCTCCTCCTCTGTCTCTCCTTCTCTCCTGTTATTTGTCCTGTTTGATTCTGAGTCACGTGGCCCTGGCCCCATCTAATTCTTGTTCTCTCTTCTTCCTTGCCACTTCCCAATGATGTTTGGTGCCATCCACTGACCATGATGTCCTTCCCACTCTTTCCACATGGCATAATTAGGCTGACAATATGTTTTTGTGCTTGTGCTTGTGCTTTACTTTACTTTTGCCACAGTGCTGTATGGTGCAGTCATCCACCTCAGATTTCCTACCAGCCAACTTTGCCAAATTTCAAACCCTGAGATATACTGTGCCAAGAGTTCAGACTTCCTGCTGGCTTACTTCGCCAAAGTTCAATCCCTAAGGTAAATGGTGCCACCATCACCACAGAAGAATTCACACTTCTTGCCAGCTTCCCCACTGACTTGTGGGAAGCTGGCAGGGAGAACTGGAAATGACAATCACCTGACCACAGCAGTGCAGTGGTGCAGGGGCACAGCAGTGCAGCAGTGCTGAAGCAGCCACAACTTTTCCAAAGTTCAATCCCACAGGAGTAACAGGTACCAGATTTTGGATGCATTCTTTAAGTTAGCCCATTTGAGGGACATTGATTCAAAAATTGTTGCCCTATGATGCACTATTTTGCCCAATTGAAGGTTACAAACAGACAAACAGGAGAGTTTTAGTAGTGTACCAGTCAACCTGTAACCCATTGGGTCATCCTTTCAGAGATATTTTCTTAGCTAAACAAAGAAATAGAATGACCAGGGCAGGCAAAAAAGCAGTGGGAGTGGGAGTGACTTCCAACTTCCTGCTGGCTTCCCCACTGACCGTCCTCATGGGAAGCTGGCAGGGAGCATTGGAAATCTTCCTTCCTTCCCTCCCTCCCTGTTCCTTCTTCCCTTTCTCCCTTCCCTCCTTCACACCTATCACACACCCCCTTGCTCCTCCCCCACCAGGCAGTAGCCATTTCCTTGTCTTCTGGCTTGGACCTGCAACTTCCTGCCAGCTTCCCCACTGACCTTGCTTGTGGGAAGCTGGCAGGGAATGTTGGCAATCATGATTGAGTTTAGATTTCCTGCCAGCTTCCTCATTGACTTGTGGGAAGCTGGCAGGGAGCGTTGGAAATGACAATGACGTGACTGGCTGATTGTGGTGGCAGAGTGGTAGCACTGAAGCAGACATAACTTCCAAATTTCAATCCGACAGAAATAATGGATCCTGGGTTTTGGACACATTCTGTAAGTTAGCCTGTTTTAGATACCTTGGTTCAAAAATAGTTGCCCTATGATGCACAGTTTTGCCCAATTGAAGGTTACAAACAGACATGAGAGTTTTAGTAGTATACAAATAGATTGCTGCAAATAAGCCAAGCTGGATAAAGACCTGTAATCTGTTATTATGTGGTGCAAGTAGTATAGTTTTAAAGTAAAAAGCCTATACAGAAATCCACAAAGTGAAAGAAAAAAATAGATTTGGAATAGAGCTAAAAAGAAGGAAGAACACCTGTGTCTATGTGGTGTGAATCCACTTATAGTCTGTGATCTGGTTATGCTGATAGGATGTCTGAAAGACCCTTCCAGAATAGAATAACTCTCCAGCTTTTATTGCAAACAAACAGGAAAGAGAACATTGAAGTATGTGTTAGTTACATTAAGGACCTTCACTTTTTTTAATAATTGAGGGATGTGATTTTTTTTTAATTGGCACCAAGCAAGAGGTCTAATTTACCCTCCCTAGCTATGATTTTTACCAATTATGACTGCCCCATGCAGAGCAGAGGGTACTTTCCTAAACTCAGAGCAGTGAAAGAGTGCTACCATTGATAAAATTGCAGATGAAGTGGGAAGAGGATGTCCCCTAAAAAATAGACCATTTCAAATCCAAAGAAAGCAATCCCAGTTGAAATTATTTCTCTGCCTGCACACATATGTGTAGAGAATTGGAGACAGCTTTTAAAGCTGCCATGCACAATTTTCAAATGATGTGGCTGCTTTAGAAGGGATGTTTTACTTTCAGTAAAGTCTCTTGCAAAGCCCCCTTTCTGAATGCTTTGTGCAGTCCTGTTAATTATCCCTTCCATTCTCTCTCTCCTCCATTGCTGAATGCTAATGTTAACTATTAGCACCTTTTGGATACATCTCTTTCGGTGTTATCTCACTTTGTAAAATATAATGTGCTAGGGCTGCCATACCTGGGCTGCAACAATCCAGATGACCATAGGATGTTGCAAAGAGATACGAAAAATGTTAACCCTTTACCACCATATCATGGCTATCTGGATTTTTGCAGTCCAAATATTATAGTCTCATCATGTATTATGGGTAGGCCTATAATGTAGTAAGAATTAGATCTTCCAACATCATAGTTACAGGATAAATTCTAAACATAACTTTTATTCAAGGTTTCCAAAATATGTATGAAAAAAAAGGAGATTACATGATAACTGCTGTGGAGTAGAAAGGGTTTACTCAAGTCTCTGAGACTAGGATTAAGGCTTTAAGGCTGAGATACGAAAATGTCTTCTTTCAAAATTTGTTACACCATTTGCAGGACATCAAAACAGTACACATTCACTGATTTAGGGGACTGATATATGGCAAGGTTTTGGGGGGCTTACCATCACCATACAAATTACTCTCACTTTAAAAAAAGAGAGAGAGACATACACATTTCTGCAAATATACTATAACATATCATTCCTCCCAAATTGAAAAGGAAGCTTGAGTGTTTGTATGTCATAGGAACTGATCCACATCTTCTGCTCAGTTCATTTTCAAATGAGGGGAATGGTGGATTGCTTAAATTATGTTTATGTGAAAGATCTGGTTAATCTATTTTTCATCTCTAATACATGAAACAAAAGGGTGGGGATGAAGCTCATCCCTATAGCTAAAAACCATGTCTGAACAAAGCCTGAGGTACAGCAACCATGTGAAAAGTCTCTCTGTGTGTGTGTGTGTGTGAGAGAGAGAGAGAGAGAATGAAAAAAGGTAAGAATTAAGAAATTTTCATGTGAAGCTTTCATCTGATGTGGAAACACTGCTCATTTCACTATAATCTCGTGGGTACTTCACACATACTCATATATCATGGAAACTATTAAACTGTCTGATAAATTCATCCAATTTAACTTCCATTTCAATGGGTCATTGTGAGGCTATCACATCTAAAAAGAGTATCATTAGAATCCATGGGCCATGAAATCAAGAGAATTAAATGAGGGAAAATTTAAAGTAATATAGTAGTAAATCAAGCAGCTTACTTATACCTGACAACCAAAGACTGAAGAAGGATCTGAAGGTTCCTACATCAAACCCAGATGGAAACTTTGCTAAAGTCAAGACTGAAATTACACATATCTGGATGAGGTGGGAATATGAATAAAACTCCTTACTCCCACTCCAGGCAAACAGAGAAATGCATGGAAGCCAATTTTGATGTAATATATTAAATTGGGAACATGGTTTCCATGTGAAAAGTTTAAAAATATCATAAAAAGAAAGACAGCAGGGAAAAAAAACTTAGAATAACATGAAACAAGAAAAAAAAACTAATATAAGCTATGAAAACGGATCTAAAATGATTTTTAAAGTGTAAGAAACCAGAATGGACTTTGGCATCTAAAGACTGATGAAGACAAACAAATGGATCACCAAACACATGTTTTGGGAGATAGAATTCCACAATCTGAGTTCCATAGGAATCCCTATTGTTAGCCACCCATCTATGCAGAGAAAACCTCTGAGACTGATCTGAACTGCTGGTCATGGACTCAATTGTATGGAGAGAGGAAGTCCTTTCTTATTTTCTTTAAGGGCCAAACATAACAAAAATACTGAGCTCCAGAACTCCTCATATGAAGTTTGGCATGTCCCTGTGGGAGAGAAATGTTCCCCATTTGCACTGGGAGCACTTACTCCCTAAGCATTTTTCATACAGAAGGAAACCTAGATATCACAAAATGATTGTTAACTTCAGTGCTGTTAACAAACATCTCCATGGTTACATGTGCAGAATTGCCCTTGAAATGCTACCATCTCTCAAACAGTCAAGAATATAAAATATAGACATAGACTTCTATATCATGAATATGGAACTGGAGTGTTTGATTTTGCCTCTTATACAATGTAAAACACTGTAATGCCCAACGATGAATTTAACTTCAGAGTATGAGTAATTGCAGCCAAGTTGAAACTAGCTAACTATCTATGTTCTCAGTGAAAGAAAAGATACCCTATATAGGTGATTCAAAGAAACAGAAATCTTAGATAACAGTATTGCTGATTATAACTCTCCTGTATCTGGTACACACATAGTAGCTGTAGTCATTTTCTGCACTTAATGGTAGTATGGTATGTTGCAAAGAAGGAATAAGCTTTCAGTCCTTCATCATAGTCAAGATAAAGCTGGTAATACAAAAGATTCCACTCATTCAGAGGAATTGGCTCTTCGTTATTTAAGGAAGATGGGAGAGTAGACTAGAATTACCTTTGCCTTTTTCCTGCTTCATTTTAAAATGGATGCTGCCAGTATATGCCATAATTGAAGTACATCCATGCGAATACTGAGCCAAATTTTTCCTTGTGGAGCCATTGACAGGAAATGGCTCATTTGACAATCTGCATGGTGATATTTTTATGATAATTCAGGCCAAAATCCTGTTTTCTCTTGTAAATCAAACCTACCATAGAGTGAGCATTTACCTTAATTGTCATTTACGATTATTACTGATCAATTCTATAGTATGGCTTGAGGTGCAAAGTATTTTGCATTCCTTCTCTCATTACTCCTAGCAGTCTGCTGCAACATAATATAATCCTCTGATATTTGGAAAATTGTGGCTGAGCAGAAAACAGCACTCTATTGAGACACTGCCTAGGAAACAGGTGATCATAGGGCATGCCAATTAAACTAAGGCCAACCTGATACTCCTTGGATTCCTCTAGTTTTAATCTTTTTTAAAGTCTGCAACATGTAAGAGCTTCATCCACCAAAATAAATATAGAGCTACAGCTACTAGTTTGTTTGTTTTTTAAATAGGGGGCAGTAGAGAAAGCATTTGTGTGAATTTGGACCAATCATTTTATACCCCCAGCCCCAGCCAACATCCCACGTTGTTCTCCTGGTGATAAAAAGAAGGGAAATTCCCATATAAGCTGTCTTGAGGAAGAAAAGCAGGATATCAATCAATCAATCAGTCAATCAATCAAATTAATAAACGTCATTTTTTAATCTGCTCCTTTATACCCTATTATATTACTAACGTTCCAATGAGGTAGGTCTGAATAACTCAAAACCACCTAGGGAGCTTCATCGCTACTCAGCCATGCATGCAATTATCTACAGGGCATCCTAGGGCCAGATAAAGCTTCCGCTGAGTCATGCTACAGCTTTAGGCAAAGGGGGCGTACAACTCCAGAAAATTCTGGGTGAGGCCCTCCCAGGTCCTCCAAAAGCTGCTATTGAATTAGAATTGTTATATGACAGAAAGGGGAAAGTAACTAAATACAAGGGAAGTAATGGTATTCATATTTTCATTAGAGTAAAATGTAAAGAACAACAAAGACATGTCTAGACATGGTGGAAATATGGATGGTTTGCAAGGATGCAAAGCTAAGGACAGTTATAGTGAATGGTATGGGGGTAAACTAGATCTACCTAAGTATCCATTTTTTCCTTATCTCATGCCTTTAATTTCTTCACTTTAGTCTTCTATACTCCTGCGCTCTGCATAACATCGCTTATCCCTAAAGCGAATAGAGTGATGGGAATATATGTACATATGTATTTTAAAAATAAAACCAAATGTAATGTTAGCCATGGCCTCACCCAATTCTTTGTCCTGATGCCACCCACTATGGGATTTTAAAGCACAAGTGTAACCCTTGCCATCAAGAAGATGTTATATACTGCTCCCTTAGGCCTTCAGATATTTTAGTCCTCCATTTCCCAGTTCAACCATGAAGCTCATTGAGTATCTTTAGACAGTTACCCTTCCTTCCGTCCTTTCACAGAGATGCTTAAGTCTGTAAACATAAGAATATGAATATGTGTGTATGTGTGTAATACCGCAGTAGAATGTCAAGTGGAATGCCCATAATCAAGGAGATCAAGGATTTGTTCTATTTTTCAATGTCAGCCCGCTGAATCTTATCTCTTCTACATCACTGAAAGTAAACTTATTTTCTGTTATGTGGTATATGGTATACAGTACAAATGTTTGTGACCTTCATAAGTATCATGAGAGAGGGGAAATACAGTTGTGGGAAACTTATCCCTATTTGATGTTCGGTCTGAAAATGAGATAGGCATCTCTTTCTTCCACGGCCGAAGCTTTGACAGCTCTAGCCATGTGAGTGGTATGTATTCAGCCATTCGGGCAAAGATAAGTGCAATGGTCTGGTTGATTGCATACCATGTGCTGCACATTTGATCAATTTTCTTAGCCAGTCTCTGTGGACTGTTGCATAGCAGCAATTTTATTTTTTAGAATTCTTCAGGAATTGTGTAGGTTTCTTCTTCATCAGTCATTGTCTGATTGTTTAAGATTTTCTAAGAAATGAATGCTTAATGTTCAAACCCCTTTTGAAGGCACACAGAAATGTTCGATTAACAAAACAGCAACCTACTTGAAGCTGTAGATAGAATTAAGGCCAAAGAAAAAAGCAACAAAAGAAAAAAAAGTGCAAAGGGTCCAAGTGATTCAACGGAGACTAGGTTTTTTCGGTCTGTAGTCCTGAATGATACACTTCAGCTATTCAACAAATGCAAAGGAAGCTTGACAAGTGCTCCAGTTGACCTTTTTATGGTTGTAAACCTACTGAGGCATCTTGGAACTGTTCTTCAACAAATTCAGGGCAATTGTTATGACTACAGAACTAGGCATGGATGAATCTGTCAGTTACACTTTATCTAACACATTTTTAAAGCACAAGTTTGTTCTGAATCAATTCATTAATCTGCAATTTCCTTAAAAGTCTTTCATATAAGCCAGCCAAAAGACAGCAGAAATGATGAGGCAGTTGCTCAACATTCAGCATTAGAGAGGACTTCAGAATGTCTAATGTAATACTTTTTATACATTTCTCACTATTGTACATATCTGTGTAGGGAGGAACTCTCTAATTAATTTTTATAGGTATTTTTGTTGGAAGTTAATCACAAAATGTGGAGATGTGCAAAATTTCCCCTCATCCCCAACTGCTACTTGCTTTGTTATTAATGGTCACTAATTAGTGGAGAATATAATTTATTTCTCTTGAAAAAATACTGAAAGTATCCCTAATTTGTCACTGTAATTCAGTGGCTCATCAATGCTTTGTTTCTCTTGAGCACTTTTTATTGTGAGAAACCCAAAGATACTCATATACTTCAGAGTTATGATGGGGGAGGGATCTAAACTCTATAGTTGGGTTATACCCTTAGCATCAACCAAAATGAAACAATAAAGCTATTATCCAACAAAAAAACAAAATCAACATTACTTTCTTCCATGAGATCTACTGCAATATCTAACCATCTTAAATTTTTGTAACATTTGCTCTAAGGCCACTTCTCTGCTGAATGTCACTTTCATAACAATTACCTTTACCGTTAGGACATGGAAAATTACTCACAATATATATAGTGATATATGTTGGGGGTAATTTTCCATGTCGTAACTGTAAAGGTTGCTGTTGCACAAAACACCTGGAGCCTGGTTTTTTTTTTTTTTTTGAAATTTTGTAGATTAAAATTTCAGGCAGAGAGGGCATGTTACAGACCCTGTCCATAAGGGATTGCCAATTGGCAGGGTCTAGGAAGAGGGCGTTCTGTGCCGTGGCCCCCGCCCTTTGGAACAAGCTACCCCCGGGGGTAAGACAGGCCCACACTCTCCCAGCCTTTTGGAAGGGAGTAAAAACTTGGTTATGCCGCCTGGCCTGGGATAGGAGGGGGGACACTTATTCATGGGGGTGGTTGGCACCATGAGGGTGCCAAGGTTAAGATCTTCCCATCTGGAATTTTATATTTTATATTGTATATTTTGTATATGTATTTGTATTTTTAGGTATTTATGTTGAACTGTTTTAGTGATTTGCTATTTTTACTATTTGTAAGCCACCAGAGTTGTCATACACAAGATGGGTGGCAAAGAAATTTAATCAATCAATAAATCTCTCACTCATTTCACATGCCAGTAAGGTAATGCTCAAGATCCTGCAAGGTAGACTTCAACAATTCATGGAGCGAGAATTGCCAGATCTACAAGCTGGGTTTAGAAAAGGCAGAGGAACTAGAGACCAAATTGCCAATATCCGATGGATAATGGAAAAAGTCAAGGAGTTTCAGAAAAACATCTATTTCTGTTTTATTGACTATTCTAAAGCCTTTGACTGTGTGGACCATAACAAATTGTGGCAAGTTCTTAGCGGTATGGGGATACCAAGTCATCTTGTCTGCCTCCTGAAGAATCTGTATAACGACCAGGTAGCGACAGTAAGAACAGACCACGGAACAACGGACTGGTTTAAGATTGGGAAAGGAGTACGGCAGGGCTGTATACTCTCACCCTACCTATTCAACTTGTATGCGACATGCTGAGCTTGAGGAATCCAAGGCTGGAGTTAAAATCTCTGGAAGAAACATTAACAATCTCAGATATGCAGATGATACCACTTTGATGGCTGAAAGCGAAGAGGAACTGAGGAGCCTTATGATGAAGGTGAAAGAAGAAAGTGCAAAAGCTGGCTTGCAGCTAAACCTCAAAAAAACCAAGTTTATGGCAACCAGCTTGATTGATAACTGGCAAATAGAGGGAGAAAATGTAGAAGCAGTGAAAAACTTTGTATTCCTAGGTGCAAAGATTACTGCAGATGCTGACTGCAGTCAGGAAATCAGAAGACACTTAATCCTTGGGAGAAGAGCAATGACAAATCTCGATAAAATAGTTAAGAGCAGAGACATCACACTGACAACAAAGGCCTGCATAGTTAAAGCAATGGTGTTCCCCATAGTAAGATATGGCTGCAAGAGCTGGACCATAAGGAAGGCTGAGAGAAGGAAGATAGATGCTTTTGAACTGTGGTGTTGGAGGAAAATTCTGAGAGTGCTTGGACTGCAAGAAGATCAAACCAGTCCATCCTCCAGGAAATGAAGCCAGACTGCTCACTTGAGGGAACGATATTAAAGGCCAAACTGAAATACTTTGGCCACATAATGAGAAGACAGGACAGCCTGGAGAAGATGTTGATGCTAGGGAGAGTGGAGGGCAAAAGGAAGAGGGGCCGACCAAGGGCAAGATGGATGGATGATATTCTAGAGGTGACGGACTTGTCCCTGGGGGAGCTGGGGGTGTTGACGACCGACAGGAAGCTCTGGCGTGGGCTGGTCCATGAAGTCACGAAGAGTCGGAAGTGACTAAACGAATAAACAACAACAACAACAAATCAATCAATCTCTCTCTCTCTCTCTCTCTCTTTGGAATGAGACAGTTTCTTGATAATTTTTATCCAATTCTGTCAACAAGTTTGACCCTGCTCAATGTTGCCTTGCTTATAACCTGGCAGTTCAAATGATATGAAATACCCTTTTGGTGTTTTTGTAGTTTTGTTTTTCTAAAATGCCATGAATCATGGGAAGTGTAATGGTTGCCTAATCCCAAATACTCAGTCTCACAAGCCCGGGCTTAAAGATAACTGATTTATTAAAGGAATAGTATGCAAATACAGAGAAAGCTGAGAATGAGCAAAAGTGCACCAAATACAAACTTAAAAGCCTTGCTTCCAACCCAGTCCCGCCCCGAGCGCTCGTTAGCAACCACCCCCTCCCAGGTGCTAGCAACCGTTACATCTGCCTGGGAAAGTAACCTTGAATAGAGTAGGAAACCCAAACATACATTCCAAAGTAGTAAAATAAAGAACACAGCAAGAACGGAAAATACCAGCAAACGTCCAAGCATGTAAGACACGGATTGACGGTTTGACATGTGAAATGTTACGATGTTAACAGAACATTGTAATGGTGAACATGACATATTGCCCCCCTAAAAAAAATTGCTAAGGAGCCGGCTTGTCCGGATAAGCAGAGTGAAAATGCTCAACCAGGTCGGGGGAGCGAACATCGTGCGCAGAAACCCACTCAGGATGAGGGAAATGTTTCCAGCGGATGAGATACTGCAATGTGGAACGCTGGCGGCGTGAGTCAAGGTTTTCCCTGACTTCAAAGTGTTGTTGGTTATTGATCATAATTGGGGGTGGTGGGGCCGGTTGGGGATGCCAGCGGTCCGACGGCAGGTACGGCTTGAGTAGGCTGCAATGAAAAACAGGATGCAAACGTTTAAGATTGTGAGGCAGGTCAAGTTTAAAAGTTACAGGGTTAATTTGCGCAATAATAGGAAAAGGACCAACAAACTTAGGACCAAGTTTTTTCGAGGGTTGCGATGATTTGATGAATTTTGTGGAGAGGTAGACTTTATCCCCCACAGTGAACGTAGGTTGGGGGGAACGTTTAGCATCTGCATGTCTTTTGTAGGTGGTTTGGGCATGAGAAAGGGCTCGTTGAATGTTGTGCCATGAGGCTTGTAGGGTTTTAGCCCAGTCAGTGAGAGAGGCTGGCAGTGATTGTGAGTGCGGGAGTTCAGGTATTGGAATGAACTCCCGGCCAAAGACAGTTTTAAAAGGAACTTCTCCAGTGCTTTGATGTACAGCGTTGTAGGCAACTTCAGCAAAAGGAAGGAGGTCCACCCAATTGTCTTGTTGATAATTGACGAATGCCCATAAATATTGTTCCAGTGTGGAGTTAACAGCTTCAGTAGATCCATCCGTCTCTGGATGCCACGCAGTGGAGAGGGCTTGTTTGGTGCCAAGCAGTTTTAAAAATGCCCGCCAAAACTGTGACGTAAATTGTGAGCCCCTGTCGCTCACCAAACGGGCAGGGATCCCGTGAAGCCAGTACACGTGTACGAGGAAGAGGCGTGCTAGCTGTTGCGCGGTGGGGATGGAAGCGCATGGGATAAAATGCACTTGTTTGGAGAAAAAGTCCTTTACTACCTAAATGACTGTTTTTCATTGACTGGGGGGGAGGTCGACAATAAAATCCATGGATATGTCCTGCCATGGGTAGGCAGGGGTTGCCACAGGTTGTAGAAAGCCTTGAGGCTTGCCAGGTTTGCGCTTGGTTGTTGCGCACACAGGGCAAGCGGCCACATAAGTTTTAAGGTCCCTGAGAAGAGTTGGCCACCAGAATTGACGTCTGATGAGGTGAAGGGTTTTAAGGTACCCAAAATGTCCAGCCAATTTATCGTCATGGCAGCGCCGGAGGATCGTTTTTCGTAAAGCCTCAGGGACATACAGACGATCGTTTCGCCAGGCAAAGTCGTCAGTAAAAGTTACAGTGTTTAAATTCGCTTGTAACCAAGTGTCAGATTTAAGGTGGAAAAGCAACTGTTGTTTCAAGTCTGATGGAATTGGCAGACGCGTCAGACGGGAGGGAGGTGGAGCGGTCGGGCGTTGAGCCTGTTGCACTCGTGTCTGACTGCGTGTTACAGCTGCCAAACTCAATTGCTTTTCAGTCCATACAATACCCTGTATAGTTGGCCCGGGGCCAGCATCTTGGGGTCTGCGTGATAAGGCATCTGCTAAAAAGTTTTTTCTGCCTGGTATAAATTTGAGTGTGAAATCAAAGCGAGTGAAAAATTCAGCCCATCGAAGTTGTTTGGGGCTGAGTTTTCGACTGGTGCTTAATGCCTCTAAGTTCTTATGATCAGTCCACACCTCAAAAGGGTGGGAAGCCCCTTCTAGTAAGTGACGCCATGTTTCCAAGGCTGTTTTGACAGCAAACGCCTCTTTTTCCCAAACATGCCACCTTCTCTCTGTTTCTGTAAACTTGCGAGAGAGGTAAGCACAGGGTTTTAGAGTGCCAGATTGGTCCGCTTGCAGCAAAATTGCTCCAATGGAGAAGTCGGAGGCATCCACTTGGACTACAAAAGGGTTAGTTGGGTTAGGATGCTGCAAAATAGGTTCAGTGGTGAAAATTTGTTTGAGCGCCTCGAACGCTTGTTGGCAGGCTGGGGTCCATTTAAGGAGCACACCTGGGTTCTTGGAGCACCGCGTATCCCCTTGAGCTTTAGTTTTTAGTAGTTCAGTAAGGGGAAGTGCGGTTTCAGCAAAATTTTGGGCAAATGCCCTGTAAAAATTGGTGAATCCAAGGGAACTTTGTAATTGCCGCCTGGTGCGGGGAGGTTCCCATGCCACAATGGCTTCAACCTTGGCAGGGTCCATCTCAATGCCCTCTGCTGAAATTCTATACCCTAAGTAATCAATCTGTGATTGATGGAAGGCACACTTGGAGAGTTTAGCATACAACTCTGCTTTCCTGAGTTTAGCAAGCACTTGACGCACCAAGTGAACATGTTCTGTCATGGTTTCAGTATAAATTAACACATCATCCAAATACACCAAAACCCCTTTAAATAGGTGGTCATGCAAGACCTCATTGATAAGTTGCATAAAAACCCCAGGTGCCCCAGACAGACCAAAAGGCAACACTTTGTATTGGAAAGCCCCAAGAGGACAGTTAAACGCAGTTTTCCATCATCCCCCTCCCTTATATGAATGCGAAAGTAAGCTTCCCTTAAATCTAATTTCGAGAAGATTTTGCCCTTGGCCAGATGTGATAACATATCTTTGATGAGGGGCAAAGGATATTTATTTAATATTGATACTGCATTGAGCCCGTGGAAATCGGTACATAGCCTCAAAGACCCATCCTTTTTTGGTCTAAAGAGGACCGGTGCACCAACTGGGGAATTTGCCGGCTCAATGAAACCCCTGGCTAGATTTTTATCAATGAATTCCCTCAGCATGGCCAGCTCTTTAGGAGACATAGGATAGATTTTTGGGCAAGGTAATTTCACATTGGGCAGAAATTCAATGGCACAGTCTGTCCTTCTGTGCGGTGGTAAGCGATCTGCTTCCTTCTTTCCAAACACATCTGCCAGATCTTGATATTGCTTAGGCAGTCCTTCTAGGGGTTGAACTGTCTGTACAGTGGTGGTAGCCACCCGTCCACCCTCAATGTCCTCCAACAAGTCCTTTTCTGGTGCTTTATAAAACCCATCAGCAAATGTTACAGTTCTATGCAACCAGTTGATAAAAGGATTTTGTTGCACGAACCAAGGCATTCCCAATATAACCAAAGGACCCCCCACTGGCGCTATGACAAAAGGCAATTTCTCCCAATGGGTACCCATTTGCAAAGCTACCAGTCCTGTAGAGTGGGTAACCGCTTTTCCCCCAGCCATGGTTCCATCCAATTGTGTGAAGATCATTGGTCGTGGCAAAGGAAACATGGGCAGTTCTAGGGCAGCTACAACATCGGGGTGCATCAGCGAACGTGAACAGCCCGAATCTAGCATGGCCCAGACTTCGACAGTTTTGGTTCTAGATCCCAATTTCACTTTGACAGTCAGGGTAGGAAAATTCCCACTCACCGAATTGTGATCGCGCCCGGTTTCTTCCACCTGCCCAACGGCGCCCTTCAGAGCAGGTGGTTGCCTTTTCCCGCTGGCTGGTCGAAATGCAATTCCTCCTCCTCTTCTCCAAATAGGAGTTCTGCAGGGTTGACTTCTGTGCAGGCAGCTCTCATCTTACGGGGTAATGCTGGTGATTTTCCCGGCGTTTTCGCCGGCCGCTCTTCCGGTCTGCGTCTCGGGCATGAAGTGGCACGATGCCCTTCTTTCCCGCATCTTAGGCACTGACCTTTCGCAAATCGTCGTTCCCTTTCCTCCTCCCAACTTTTCGTTTTCGGGCGGCTTGAAAATCCAGGGGCACGAGCCCCCTTACTAACTCAGGTTTGTCTCAGTTCTTTGCTCTGGGCGAACGTTTGTAGCGTGTTTTCCGCACTGCCCGCCAACTGAATCCACCCATACAACGTCTTGGGGTCGTCCCGACACAAACCCCACTGGAGGACCTCCACCTCCAGTCCCTGTTTAAACATTTCCACTAGAGTCGACTGGGACCAATCCTCCACCTTTCCCGCCAGGGCTTTAAATTCCAAAGCGTAGTCTGCGACGGAGAGGGTTCCTTGATAAAGTTTTTTCAAGGCGTTTTTCGCTCTCTCTTGGGCCAAGGGGTCTTCGAAGTGCTGCTTTAGTGCCCACAGAAACTCATCAAAGTCCTCCAACTCCGTGGCTTCTGCTTGGCATAACTGCACATACCAATCTGCTGCTCTCTCTTTTAATTTGTTGACAATAAAATTAATTTTGCCCTGCTCCGAACGAAAGCATCGCCCCCAATCATCCATATAATGTCTAGCATTGGTAATGAAGAAAGAGAGCGTGGTAGGGTCGCCATCAAACTTTACCCCAAACGGTGGAAAGGTTCTCATCGGCTCCGCCAGCTGTGCTGGCTCCGCAAATGTCAATGCGCGTCGAGCCCCCAGTGGTGGCCGCTCCCTCGTTGCTCTCGACTCCCTTCCCCTCAATTGTCGGGAAGCTCGAGTCCTACTTCTTCCCCTGACGGGGACCTCTCTCTCGGATAAGCCAGCTGGGAGGGATCATCTTCCCAATCTTCCTGTAGGGACCCCGACCCTCTGGGAATATCTTTCAGGAGGGTCACTATCATGTCCATTTTGTCCTCTATTGCCTTCATGCGGGCAGAGGTGATGGGCTCTTCTAGGGGTCTAGTGGTCACCACCACCCTCGGTGATAAGGGGATTTCATGTTCCCAGGATGGCTGGGGTGATTCCCTCCCCGTTCTTGCTTCCACCTCGGGTTGACGCTCCCCCCTTGTGGCACCCTGCACCGCCAGCAATAGTTCATCCAATTGGGCATCCCGCTTCTCTCGACGTGCTGCCCTTTGGGCTCGCGAGGTCGGAGCTACCAGGGTCTTTGTCGAGTCCGGCTCCTCTTCACTCCCCTCACTCTCACGTAGTTGAGGTTCTGTCATCGCTAGCGCTCCCCGTTACCCAAACTTTGGATGGGGCTAGCGGAAGATGGTTTAAATGATTCTCAGCTTTATGTAATGGTTGCCTAATCCCAAATACTCAGTCTCACAAGCCCGGGCTTAAAGATAACTGATTTATTAAAGGAATAGTATGCAAATACAGAGAAAGCTGAGAATGAGCAAAAGTGCTCCAAATACAAACTTAAAAGCCTTGCTTCCAACCCAGTCCCGCCCCGAGCGCTCGTTAGCAACCACCCCCTCCCAGGTGCTAGCAACCGTTACATCTGCCTGGGAAAGTAACCTTGAATAGAGTAGGAAACCCAAACATGCATTCCAAAGTAGCAAAATAAAGAACACAGCAAGAACGGAAAATACCAGCAAACGTCCAAGCATGTAAGACACGGATTGACAGTTTGACATGTGAAATGTTACAATGTTAACAGAACATTGTAATGGTGAACATGACAGGAAGGCTTTTAATAGAACTTCTTCACACTATCTAATTTAATAAGATACATTCCTGGCATAGTTTTGCATTCAACCTTCAACTAATTCTGCCAGGTGGTGCCAACATGAAACAGCATAAAATATGCAATTAAGTTATCATCTTGAGACTAGAATAAGGCAATGGACTTTAGAATAATTTACTCTAACACAATATTATACTTGGAAATAAATTTAATTAATTAATTATACTTATTTGATTTAAACCCTGCCTTTCTGCTCTGGAAAGCACTCAAGTTAGCCAACAAAAAATAATTTAAATTAAAAATTAGTGATAAAATAAACAGTAAAATCATTTAACATTTACCTTTATCCTATTTAACTGATAATTCTGTTTGAATTTCAAATTACTACAGACAAGGATCTGAACAAAAGGTTTCTAGATTATTCTTTGGTATGTCAACTTCTTTCTTTTGAGTCTCAGTTCTTGTGAACGGTGAAAGGTCCTCTGTGCAAGCACCGAGTCATGTCTGACCCTCTGGGGGGATACTGCTTTCACGAAGTTTTCTTGGTAGACTATAGTGGGGTGCCTTCCCCAGCAAGCTGGGTACTAATTTTACTGACCTCGGATGGAAGCCTGAGTCGACCTGAGCTGGCTACCCGAGAATCCAGCTTCCGCTGGGATCGAACTCAGGTCATGGGAAGAGTTTTGGGTTGCAATACTACCGCCTACCACTCTGTGCCACACAAGGCTTCTGTATCAGTTCTTACCTGCCCAAAATTGTCATCTGGAAATACAATAAAACAGGTGGATATCCTAAAGCCATATCCCACATTTAGTTTTCAAAGGTCCTAGTATTTCCAAAGGTATATATTTAGCAATACTCCAAATATCCTGCCACTTCGGCCTGTTATCTTGCAATATTTACAAAAGGATTGAGGGAATTTTAAAATATTTTAATTATTATTTTTAATTCCATATATATACAATTTCTGGGCTTAGCCCCACCCACAGACCATTTGAAGAATCAAATCACCTTCTTGAAAAAGGTGGCTCACTCCTGTCCTAATATTATATTCAGCCCAAAACAAAGCCCTTACCATTTTATTTATCTTCATTGGAATACTTTAGTCTGACATATAATTTGAAGTCATATTTAGATTACTTTGTGGGTCAAAGGGAATATTCGGCCTTGGTATACAAAACTGAGCAAGGGGCAGACTAATAGAGTTCTACCAAGAACATTTAATATTTATAGTAAACACCTTTATTCAGCAGCCTCAAAGACGGTTCTGCACATGGACATCACTAGATGGACAACAGCCAAAGCAATGGAATAAATGCTGTGCAAGCAAAAATGAAAAAAAACTATTCTGTCAGTAGACTGGGTGCTGCCTATGGTTCAGATAACTTTTTCTTGAGACATTACAACTTAAACTAAAGAGAACTAAAACATCAGATCAACAAAATATGACCTCAGCAATATTCCATATGATCAGGGCCACCTTAACACCCTTGTAGGCCCTAGGCACATTTATCTTTATAAGTCCTAGGTAATAATCTGGGTGATTAAGGTTGTAAAGATATTCCCAGCATTTATATTCTTAAATATAAGACCACTGACTTGTACTTGTCTGTACTTGTCCTAACAACAACAAAATCCCACTCATTTTATCATAGACAAGGAAGATTCTGACATAAGTTAGCTATGATAAAATCCATCTAGCTATACATGTATTTTTAAGCAACTGCAGTTATGCACATGCTCTGTGATATCCTTACACTGTTTTAGTGCCTTGTTTTAGCTAAGTGATTCTAAGGATTGCTGATGATTTTTTTCTAGTTGTGTAATACTTAAAAGCAACAAATCATATTTGATTTATATGAACCTTTAGGGAAAAAAATAATTTCAGAGGGGAATTTGTTACTCTGTATTATCTTCATCACCACAGTGAAAACTGTGAGCAGACACCACTTTTGCTTCAGTGTTAGTTTCAGATGCTTCAGTGCTAATTTTTAAAAGTCATGCTGAAGCAACAGGAACCATGTTAACTTCTTTTGCTTTTCCATATGCCTGAAGCAAACATATCCTGAATTAATATATCTCCTCTTATCCTATTTGTGATAGTAAGCCTCTTACGGATGCTACATGTTAGTGGCATGAATTTCCTTGTTTGACTAAATAGGCATTTTGAGGTTGCACTGATCAGGCTGGAGCAGCAGAATGAATGAATGAATGAATGAATGAATGAATGAATGAATGAATGAATGAATGAATGAATGAATGTAACCTCCCCAAAAATGCGATGCATTATTAAAGCAGATATTTTTCTTGCTTTGTTGCAAATGGCTATGTGTAATGAAAGTTGATTTGTGTGAGAAGTAGAATCAGTGAAAAGTTTCAGAAGGGGAAGTTAGAAAGTTCAAAAAGGGAAAGGTAAAAAGTTCAAAAGTGTACACGTGTCTCAAACTCATAGGAATAGGGAAGTGGTAGAAGCTAGCCATCTGCTGATGCTAAAATGCTTATGTGTCAAATAATAAGAGGAAGATTGTGAGCCAAGCCCTCGTAGGAGGGGTGGACAGAGGGTATAAAAGAACATACAATATAGCTGAAAGTTGTTCCTTCTTGCATGGAGGGACCCGCCTTTGCAAATGCGTTATCAATAAAAACCCTTTTCTCTGAATCATCGAACCTTGTGGATTATATTCCTTTTGGGAGATTTTCCCGCTGACATTTGTTTGAAGTGTCTTTCCTGCCAGCTGGAATGTGGAAGTAGCAACTTTCTGCAAATATATGATTTTCCAGAAGTCGGGCTCATGGCAGTAATGGAGTAATACTGTGTGAAGTTACTAGTTGTGCTAAAAACAAACAGCTGATGGTGTCATTCTGGTATTGTCTGATACTTCACTGGTTGGGAGCTTTGGGATGTTCCATGTGTCACTTCGTCTCCCTACACAAAAAGGGTGTCTTTACTATCAGCCAATATGAACTCCGAGGACATATTTGGAAGCTTAACAGCCTAGAGTGTGGTGACTAGTGAGCTGCCTTGTCTTAAATCACCTACTCTTTCCCCACAGCAAATAAAATGAACGAAGGGTGGGAATGGGGTGGAGAGATGTAATTTGACTTCAACTGACTTGCAAGACAAAGCTCTAGGATTAGCTAGTTCTGATATAAAATGTAGAATTGGTGGTCAAAAGAGCAGTATTTTCCATTTGCTAACTTATGTTTCATCTGGTTATTAAGCTCAGCCCTTTAATAACAGGAAGAGACTCATGGTCTAGACCAAGAGTAGACAATCTGCTGTCTTCCAGAAGATAATTTTCAGAATGCCTTGTCTTTAGCTATGCTGCCTATGATTCATTTCACCAAACATACCCCAGGCAGTCTGCTTTCCCCTAGCCTAGACTCATATATGGTTAGCACAGTTTGCCTTGGTTTAGAGGGAATATAGGCTTGACCCCCCCCCCCCGATTTTTATTAGGGCCATTAAAATATTATTTTGCAGAACTTTGGGTGCAGAATGATTGAGTGATGAATCTCCCTTGTTACAGATTGCTTTTTTATATGAGGCATAGTGTCCTCATTTGGATAACTGTAACTATAATGTAAATGTTTTTATTATTGTTTCTTAACCTTCTTACTTTAAGAGGGTATGCAAGCTGTTCAGTGGAGCACGGTAAGTAAGCAAATACATAAATAAATGAATCTCTGAAAATATGAGAAGTTCCAGGAAGTGATCAAGGACCATGTTGCTTTTATACAAACATAAGACATCAGAAGCAATATGACTGAGAAAACCCCACTATTTATAATATTAATATTCCAGGAAACCTCTGAGTGGCACAGGATGCATTGTGCCTGGTTCACATGAAACAGAGGCACATCTGTTGTCTATTGGAAAAATAAGTAAAAAGCCAAGTATAGGTTAGAAATTGTTCTCTCACTATGCTCTCCACTATGCCCTACCTATCAATGAAGAACAAGACCAAAGGGTTATTAGAAGTGAAGCCACTGTTTTTGCTTTCTTTTACTCTTAGAAACAAGGAGGCCATGTTGCTTTGCAAAACAGCTTCAGGAGAGTGCTGACTCCAAACCTCTATTGAAAGAAGCAGAACATCTTTTCAAAGATTTGCCCAGCCCTAATGCTAATCACAAGGCTTAAATGGTAGCATAAGTTTAACACAGTTATTCTTATCTGAACATGATTGCGCTATGTTTTTTTATAACCAAGTCTCAATGCAACCCACACTGGATGTTAAAGAGTCTGACTATCTATGGGTTATTGTCAGGTATGGGTGAGGTAATATCTGTGAGATCTGCCAGTTACAAACAAATAGTAGCACAGGATTTAAAGCTAGTTTTATTTATATTCTTATTTTTTAATTTAAATCATACTCATAATTCTGCTGTTTTGGACAGGATTATATGACATTTTTAGGAATAGTTGTCCCTCCTGTGGAGATAAAATCTGGAAAAGTTCAGATAGATAGTAGAAGGGATTTTGTTCAAATAGAATCTTTGCAAATGCCAAAAGTTCAACTGTATAATATTATATGGGAAAAGTTTCACAAACTGGCAAATGCTACAAAAAGGCTGCTTGATGAAAACTTGCCAGATTCAGAGAAAAAGGTGCAGGTATTTTGAATCCAGTGTTCTTTAAATTGTTTTGTTTTTTTATAAAAGCAAAGTAGTTTGCAAAGCAGTGTAAACTGTTGTAAACAGTGGTTTCAGACAGTATTAAATATTTTTTTATACTTTAAGGCATCCTTTCTCAACCTTTGACCCCGGAGGAACCCTTGAAATATTTTTCAGGCCTCAGGGAACCCCTGCACATTCAGGTGCAAATATAGGCCAGAAGTTACAAAATTATTATATTGGTTTCATGGGTAGGCCTGTATATATGCACTAACAGTGTTCTTAAACTAAAAATAAAGGATGAAACTTACCTCTTTGATGTGAAGTTGCCCAAATTCAAAATAATTTCTTAAATAAATTGTGATCTCGCAGGGGACCCCTAGTGACCTCTTGCAGAACCCTAGGGGTCCATGGAACCCTGGTTGAGAAACCCTGCTTTAAGGGAACTAAAGGACTCCACAAAAGCATTGTGATTGGAGAGCCCCTGGCAAACCACTTCTAGTAATTGGAAGATAGGCCAGTCAGTCACTTTCTGTCCCTTCTTCTCATGCTGGAGTTTTATGGAGAAATAAAATCTGAATATAGCTTTTTTTTTCCTTCAGGCCCAGTGACTGTCTTTTTATAGCAAGCAAAAGCGTTGAAACATGCATAAAACTGTGCTGAAATCCTGACTCAGTTCCCACATCACCTCATAAGACCACAGAATCAGTCTGAAGCTGTTGTATTCTATTCGACCCAGATCTCATGTACACACTGCATAATGATTCCTATAGCCCTGGATACTTTAATCAGATAAAACGAAGCGACATTCCAAAACATAGTCTCCAGCACAATGTCAATTTTTGAAACAAACAATCATGCTAGGTATGATTATTTCTGACAAAAATCAATATGATGTAAAGATGTGAGTGTACTTTTGAATTATAGACCCAAACCTTGGAACTTACCACTATAAGAAGAATTACAGATTTATCAAGCATGAGGTCAGGGACAAGGATTCCTCCTGAAAGCTGGAGACAGAATGTCTCCCCAGATTTACAATCTTGAATTGCCAGGATGTGTTTGTTTTCTGTTTGTTAATTAGGTTTCTACCAATGGAAAGACCAGTCAATCTTATTCGCGGCATTAAAGTTTGAATGATGGTTTTTAAAATTAGGCTGAATGATTTCCTTTTATTTGTTTGTTCTTTCCTTTGTTCTTTCTCCCTTTCTCCCTCCTCTGTTTGTTTCATGTTTGTTTCTTTTTTTCCCTCTCTAACAATAATTCAAGCCAGTCTGGTGTAGTGGTTCAGGCACCAGGCTAGAAACCAGGAGACTGTGAGTTCTAGACCTGCCTTAGGCATGAAAGCTGGCTGGGTGACCCTGGGCCAGTCACTCTCTCTCAGCCCTAGGAAGGAGGCCATGGCAAATCACTTCTGAAAAACCTTGACAAGACAACAGCAGGGACTTGTCCTGGCAGTTGCCAAGAGTCAACAGTGACTTGAAAGCAGGAGAAGGAGAAGGAGAAGAAGGAGGGGAAGGAGAGTTTGGCCTAGTGGTTAAAGTACCAGGCTAGAAAGCAGGAGACCATGAGTTCTAGTTCCGCCTCAGACACAAGGCCAGCTGGGTGACCTTGGGCCAGTTTCTCTCTCTCAGTCCTAGGAAAAAGGCAATGGCAAACCACTTCTGAAAAAACTTGCTAAGAAACCTGTAGGGACTAGTCCAGGCAGTCACCAGGAGTCAAAAACTGACTTGAAGGCAATAATAACAACAACAGCTGCTGCATTACTAGCTGAGTTCCCCTGAATGAGAGAAGGGCAGAAAATTGCAGCTTCAAATCAAATCATATTGTGAGCTAAGAAGGAGAAACAGGTTGCAAGAACATTAATCAAGGCCTGTTCCACTCCCACCTGCTTTCTTTTTTCTGGGTTTTGACAATATAACCAGGTTCTAACACATTCAAAGGTTTGTAACAACTACAGACTACTAGTAGGTTGGCCTAGTAAAGATGTCACCATGCAGTTATTAAATATTTTAAAAAGTTGTCTTCCCACAAAGTACCAACCACATGTAATTTGGCTCAGCATCCATAAGTCCTGTATATAATGCATCTTCAGTTGATGGTTTGGTACCAAGCATTCTGTTCTTAAGAGTTCTGCATTTGTGTTGTGGATTGCATTCTAAACAAACAAACAAAACTTTACTACAGTCTTAATGCCAGAAAAAACAATATACATCAACTATGTACAGTATATCATATATATATAGAAACACATAGACCTTTAAATATAAAGGAAGCATAAAATACAATAAAATGACATTATTATTAATTATTATCATTATTATTATTTAGAAATAATACAAGTAATAATGGTGATCGGCAGGATTAGCACTATACCTCAACTAAAGGTGAAACAAATACAGGAAAATTAATGGGACCCCAATAGAGCAGGTATGCACCTATAAATACCTTGGGGTACAATTCAAGGCTTATCTTGGAACACATATTTCTCTTATTGGGCCAGAGTTGCTCACTGTAGCTCTTCAGCTGTTTCAAAAATTGTCCATTCAAAGAGAGCATATTTGATTCCCTAAACCTGCAAGATCTTTCTTGCTAACATTATTTCTTAGGTTCTTTATGGTGTTCAGATTTGTACTTTTGCAAAGTTTAATAGTCTGGAAGCTGTTCAATCCAGGTTTATAAGAACTATCCTTGCAGTTCTGAGATGCATCAAGAATGCCACCTTGCAGCTAGAGACAGGATTGGTTTCCATGCGAGTCAGAGCCTGATATTATTTCATTAATTTCTGATTAAAATGATTTTTTTTTCTGTAGGTCTGGCCCCACTCATTGTCAGAAACCATTTTTAAATCAATTTGGCTAATAAGAGCTAATAGCAAATTTTAGTCTCTAGGTCTCTCTTAGGAGAGCCTCTGCCCATTAGGGTTTGAAAATGCCAGGAGTCATCTTAAGCAGAATACCCAATTCCATAATCCATGGATTTTTTTCCCCCCAAATGAGCATGTGCCATCATTCTATCTTTCCTCCATTCTAATTCTGAAGTGTCCTCCATGGTGCCTTGGGGGTGTTACAAAAATATCCCTTTCCTTCAGCTTTTATGCCCATGTGGGGACAGCTTTGTAGAGTCCCTGAGCCACATACTCTTCTCTTGCTCTCTTTACAAGGAGTTCCCTATTCCATTCTAAAAAAAATACCTAGACAGCGAATGCAATACTAATCTGTTGCCTCTTCTCTATGCCCAGGATTCTGCTGTATCTGTCCAGGTTGTCTGATTCTGCATCTCTATTCAATCATACTCCAAAAGTTGGTTAGCAGTCAAATCTCACTGTAGTTTGTCAAAATTATTCTTCCAATCCATTTGAATGTCTTCACAATATTTCTCACATACAGTATCAGATAATGATAAATTTAGGTAAATGTGATTAATATTTATAAACGTTTGGAATAATAAATTGTATAAAAGAATCCAACCATGTATATTTTTATGGCTGTGATTACGTTTTTCATATTAAAAGAAGCATTACATTCAGCTGATTAACTGGACTGCAGAGTTTGCCCAGGACAGGATCCATTTCTTTTCCCCTCAGCCTATATATAATTACAGCTAATTTTGTACCGCAGCTCAAATGAACAAAAGCATTAGCTAATTTGCATTTTGCATGTCTAGTTAATTTAAAAACCTATTTATGTAAATAATAGTTAATTGAAACACAGCATACAGTATATGAGCAGACTATTTTATTTAGTTGAAAAATGTATTTTTTAATTTAGCCTCTCTTTATCAATGTGGCTTTTTACTCAAAAGCAAAAAAGCCACATGAAGAAGATCTTCTAGGACATCTCTAAGAGCAGGATATCTCTCACTGGACCACCAAAGTTACCCTCACTGGAGGCCCAAAAATCTGGAGGCAGCACCACTGGTGGTAAGTATCCCGTCTCCTACTTTAGCAGTAAAACACCCCCAGAGCACCCTTCATGCCCAAACTAATTCTCTGCCCACCCCAAAATGGAGAAAGTATGCCTAGGAAAGTTTGCCAATTTTGCAGATTCAACAATCATTTCTAACTCTGCAGATTTTTAGCTCGGTTAGAGATGGATAATTGCCATTTGGGACCAAGAACCACAGAGATGACCTTACAGAAGGACTATAGTAGCAGCAGTTAGCAAAACATGAATTAACCTTGGGAAGGAAAGAAAGTGTTGGAAAATGTTAGGGATATTTTGTAAACTGCAGTTTGTATTAATGAAACATTGTGGCATGTATGTACTTGTAGTTTAGAATTCTCCCTGAATTGCATTCCTGTAGGGACATGTGATCACTATATACAGCCTTTCTTTGCTAAGCTTACATGCCTTTGTAATAGTATCTTTCTACCTGTAAGACCTGCTGGACCATAAGGAAGGCTGAGAGAAGGAAGATAGATGCTTTGGAACTGTGGTGTTGGAGGAAAATTCTGAGAGTGCCTTGGACTGCAAGAAGATCAAGCCAGTCCATCCTCCAGGAAATAAAGCCAGATTGCTCACTTGAGGGAATGATATTCAAGGCAAAACTGAAATACTTTGGCCACATAATGAGAAGACAGGACACCCTGGAGAAGATGCTGATGCTAGGGAGAGTGGAGGGCAAAAGGAAGAGGGGCTGACCGAGGGCAAGGTGGATGGATGATATTCTAGAAGTGATGGACTCGTCCCTGGGGGAGCTGGGGGTGTTGATGACCGACAGGAAGTTCTGGCGTGGGCTGGTTCATGAAGTCACGAAGAGTCGGAAGCGACTAAACGAATAAACAAAACAACCTGTAAGCAGCATATTCTTGTAGCAGATCAATGACCCTGTGCCAATTGCTCATAGGAAACAGATAACAGGCCCCAGACTCTACTGTTTATATTATTTGTGTTACTGATAATGCTAATGTAGACAAGCAGTTATTTCATAATGACTTCAAGGTATCTCCAGGTTAAGGGCCCTCAGATGTCTTTCCATCCAGTAGTCATAAAGAAATTAGTCATGACATCTACATGACATTTATGCACCCCTCCATCTTTATATAATCCTTTATGTAGAATATTTGGGGCTCCCAGAACCTTTTCTTTGCTGAGGGCCCAGTGATCACTGTATTCTTTCCATGTCAATAATTTTAAAAAACCTTCTTCTATATATCTCCAATCGCTCTGGTTCCTCAACGGTGGGTAGAGCATTTCCACAAGAGTCTGGAGTAGTCAGCTAGACAGAATGACTAGGTATTAGGAGAGATACCCTGTTTTGTTGGCAAGCCTGTGGGGCTCTCTTCTCAACCCCAGTCTCTCCAAATCCAGAACCCATTTGGTGATCTTAGCAGGAGGGATGAAATTAGAGAAACTCTACAGGAGGAAGTTCTGGTTTGTTACCCAGGATGTTTGATTGACTCAGAGCATGCAAGTGGAGAAGTACCCAGTGGCTGATTCTGTTAGAGCAAGTAAAAGGCAGCAAGAAAGGAACAGTCATGACTGCAGAAGTAGCTGCAGCTGTAAACAATCAAATCTACCAAAACACAAAATAGAAGCAGAACAACTGAGACCCTAAGTTGAGATTAAGTGGCCATTAGGGATGACCAGAAAAGAGGGAAGGGATAGAACATCATGGGGTTAAGGATGAGAGACACTAATCCTGCGGGTCAGGATTGGGAACTGGGCACCATTTACTTGCTGGGTGCTGAAAGGTGTGCACATATGAACCCTGCTACATTTCTCCATCCGTAGACCAGGATTGGGCATCTCCTTTTCTTAGCCAAACCCAGCTTTCAGGGCTAGGGGAAAGCAAGGGAAAAGGCAGGTGTGTGTCTGTATATGAGCAAAAGATTTGGGATTTTCCTTTCTGCCAAATGGCAACTGATCTGTCTTAAGGACTATTCGGGCCGCTGCCCAAGGCTACCTGTAAGATATCTTGCTTATATCCAGCTGAGAGCTAGGGAAAATCCAGGTGTAGAGAGTAAGGAAGATGACCTTGATGGAGATAGACAATCTCCACTGCCAAAGTAAGAAGGGGTAAAACATTTTCTATGTACAGAATGTCCACACCTCCCTAATTCACTGACCTAGAAGAAAGAGGAGGAAGTACAACACAATCAGACTTGCAAGTTTCTGTTATTATAGTCACACTATTATAAAAATAGTTTTAGCCTTCCTGTGGAGTTGATTTCTTGGTCTAATCTACCTAGTGGGGCTGATACTGGCAACCCCTTGAAACTGAAAAGCAAGAGGGATTTGACAACTGTGGGTTGTGAGTGGTGTATGAGTAAATTTGATGATTTTCAATGAGAAGATGCTAAGGATCACTGAGGGGTCATTGAGCACCCTGTAATCCAGGGTTGCAGTTTCCAAGAAGATGGACAAAACAGTTCACTTGTGAGCCCTATCCATAAATAAAAAGAGAATGGAGGGCTCCGCATGGTAGCTCGCAGACTATTGTAACTGTGCATTGAGCTGAAAGTTTTAAACCAAGGAAGAGGGAAAGCTAGAAACACAGGTTATAGCTCTTCAGGTGAGTCAGCTGCAAGGTCCCCACTTTCAAATTCACATAGGCAAGTCAAAGGAAAGGGTACTACCAGGCATAGCAACAGGGAAACCTTTAACCCATTTTTTTCTAGATCAAATATCAGTCTGTCCCATGGGCTATTTCTCATCCACTCACTGTCTCTTTAATGATATAGAAATATATAAATGTATTTCTATATAGAAATATATATTTCTGTGGAGTCCTTGGTGCTCTCTGAGCCTTGTTGTTTTCTTGCAGACATTTCATTGCCAGACTAGGCATCATCTTCAGTGAGAAGAGGGAGTGGGCCTTGCTCTCTGTTTATATACTATCCAGCTTGTGTTGGTGGGGGTGTTATTCTCTCCTTGGGAGTTCCTTGATTGGGCTGTCATTTACTGCTTGGTTGATTGCCTGAGTTAATAGTTCCTTGATTAGGATGTATTGTGCTGTTTGATGGTTCATCTGGTGTTAATCTTAGTGTTGATTTTTGCATACCTGGGTGTTGATTGCTGGCAAGGGAGTGTACTGGTCTTTTGGCTTTTCTATTGTCTCTTTTGAATGGTATGTAAATGTTGTTTACCTCTATGTGTCTGTTGATGGCTGCTTTGTCTGAGTGCCAGGGCACTGTTGATGGCTGCTTTGTCTGAGTGCCAGGGCCAGCAATCAACACCCAGGTATGCAAAAATCAACACTAAGATTAACACCAGATGAACCATCAAACAGCACAATACATCCTAATCAATGAACTATTAACTCAGTCAATCAACCAAGCAGTAAACGACAGCCCAATCAAGAAACTCCCAAGGAGAGAATAACACCCCCACCAACACAAGCTGGATAGTATATAAACAGAGAGCAAGGCCCACTCCCTCTTCTCACTGAAGATGATGCCTAGTCTGGCAATGAAATGTCTGCAAGAAAACAACAAGGCTCAGAGAGCACCAAGGACTCCACAGTTCAACCCTGAGCTACAAATATTTGCTTCGATATATATTTCTCTCTCAAGTCTTTCTTTTCCTATAAATCTCCTTAGGAGGAATTTGCTGTGCAAGTTGCTCTACTGCATGCTACCCTTTCTCTCTTGTTTAAAAGCCAAACTCATGTAGTGTGAAGTAATCAATTATATTTGGAGATCCAAGAAAATGGCCACTCTGTCCCTATTCTCAATCCTTCCTCTTTGTTGCCTCTTTCAGATGAAACCACTGAACATGATTGCTCTCTGGAAAGCAGTAAAGGGAGGGAAGGGAAAACACTGTCAGGTTTCAAGATTCTGTTACTCTAATCCAGCCTTTCCCAACCTTTTGATCCTGGAGGAACCCTTGAAATATTTTCCAGGCCTCAGGGAACCCCTGGACATTCAGGCTCAAATATAGGCCACAAGTTACAAAATTATTATATTTGTTTCATGTGTAGGCCTGTATATATGTATTAACAGTGTTCTTAAACTGAAAATAAGGAATGAAACTTACCTCTTTAATGTGAAGTTGCCTGAATTTGAAATAATTTTTTAATAAATTGTGGTCTCCAAGGGAACCCCTAGTGACCTCTCATGGAACCCTAGGGTTACATGGAATCCTAGTTGACAAACCCTGCTCTAACTTATATCATTTCTGGGTTTGGGGTTTTTTTTGGTACCTTCAAGTCAGTTTTTGATTCCTGGTGAGTGCTAGACATATCACTGCCCTTTTCTTAGCAAGGTTTTTCAGAAGTAGATTGCCCTTACCTGCTTCCTAGGGCTGAGAGAGAGTGACTGGCTTAAGGTCACCCAGCTAGCTTTGTGCCCAATGTGGGACTAGAACTCACAGTCTCCTGGTTTCTAGCCTGGTGCCTTAACCACTACACCAAACTGGCTCTCTTATCAATACTGTAGAGTTCCAGTATTTCTTGTGGAGTCTGTTTCTTAACTTGGTCTACCTCAAAGGTTGGACATCAGGCCTTCCTTCTGTCTCTACTTCAGCTGTTTTCTCTTGCTCTAGTTTGTACATTTTGATGCTTCAGTTCTAGATATTAGAACAAGTCAATTTTCTTAGTCTAGGCCAGGAGTTCTTAACCTGGGGTCCATGGATCCCTTGGGGGTCCACAGATAGATTTCAAGGAGTCTGTGAATTTGGATGGTGTTAATTACAACTTTATTTTCACAGCCTCTAACTACAATTTAGTTTGTCTTGTTATTGAGTTAATCAAATAATAAAGAAGCACATACATTACTGTATTACATAGTTTTAATATTTTAGTTTTAATATTTTGATAACTGGGTATAATTGATTCCTTCTATGTCTATGCATTTTATTTTATGCAGTTAAACACATTTTGTTGAGAAGGAGTCCATAGATTTCACCAGGCACTCAAAGGGGTCCATAGCACAAAAAGGTTAAGAATTCCTAGTCTAGGCACTGGCCTGAATTTTGCTGCAATGACCAGACTACTAGGAGGCAGGGTAGTGCTGCTCTGCAGATCTCTACTGTCATATAGTCAGTGGAGGACTAATGCAGCAGCCTAACAAGGCATTAACAAGCAGCTCTCTAACCATGCATTTTTGGTGATTATTCTTCTACAATAGCACATTCAGAATTCAGGAGACAAATGACAAATTGGAATCAATGCACCCTTCTCTCTCTTTTACACACCTCTCATTTGAGTCGACAGGCTTTTTTACTCATTGAAATGTATTGCTATTGTTGATGAAAAAAATAAAAAGAAAAATGGAGAGTGTAAAAGCTAATAATAGGCCATATACCATCTGTCAATAATCAGCAGGAAAAATTACACTAGAGATAAAAGGGGTGTTTGCTATATTGGTTTGATTACTTCAGTTCAACAAATATTTGTGTAAAAAAATATAGTTACATGGGACGGGAGGGGTAGCAATTTTTCTTTATCTAAACAAATAAAAACCTCTACCTCCTTGTTCTTTATTATACAAATCTGCATAGTGGAATTTTGGTTTGGGGAGGGACATTGTCTAATTTCCCTTAAAGTTGTAGTGAATTCCTTTGAAGTAAATATTCTTTAACTTCAGTGTAAATGGGAAGAAAATGATTTATTACATTAGTTGAACTCTAGTAAGCAGTATAAAAGTTTCCAGGATATACTGCATCTAATAAGTAGGATTTTTTTTTTTCAATTAAGTATACATTTTAAATTTCTTCATAATAATGAGAACTTGTTTTCTTTATTTGGAATGAGACTGGTTTTTAAGCAAACAATCATTCTTTCAACTGTTAGCAGTTATAAAATAATTATTTTGCCACGCTGTTCAGGAGAAAAAAGGTGGTTTTATTCCCCACACATACAAATCCTCATCTATTACTTTTTATATGTCAGTATATTTTATGCCAAAGAGAGAGAGAGAGAGAGGGAAAAAAAAAGGATGCTGATTTCTGGCCAATGAAAGGTGAGAGTTTATCCTTGGGGATTAGAAAGATGCTGGTCCCATCTTGTTCTTGGTCTCTTTCCACTGATTTTTAATGTTGCTTTGGCCAGAATTCAGAAATATATGAAATGCTTAGATGAATCAAAACTCTGCCAACTGACATGCCCATTACTGGCAAAGTAATTTCTGCTGTCACAGTCACAGAGCTGGAAATCTTAAGTCCCTGAAAGATTTCCAAACCCCAGTCCCAAACGCCTAAAGCTACAAAAACCACATTATAACAGTCCACATTAAAATGGCAAAATTGCACACTGTGATCAAGGGGCAAATGACTAAACATACATCTTCACCTACCATACTCTGCATTCATGAGAAATGGGAACAAATCCACCAGTTTATTGGAAATTACAAGAACTCTGTGTGAAAGATGTTCTGACATTTCTTACAAAGTGGTGCAAGTGAAATCAAAGCCAAGGTCTTCCATGGATTTGACTCAGGTTGGAAGCTGCCTTTCAGGAGATTAGTTTGGTTACTTACTATCTACTCTTGACCTTCAGCACATCTTTAGCATCTCAGGCAGAAGCTTTGTTCATCACCTGTTACTGATCCTTTAAATGGGTCATTCCAAATGTGGAATCTGAGACTGTCTATATGCAAAGTAAATGCTACAGTTCCCTGTCTCTGTCCCTGTCCAGCATGTTTTCTCCAAAACCTAGTTTGAAAGAAAAAAAAAAAATCGCCCAACACTTAACTCAAAACAACCAAGAGGACAAAGACATTTCAATTCCCTTTAAAATATCCTGATGAAGCATTTGGAGCATGACATCTAATTACAACAATAACAACAGCCATTTATCAGAATAATACAGTGTATCTTATATTATGCAGTTATTACAATACCTTTGGATACTGTTTGACAGGAATCAATACCCTTTCTGACAGCTTTATATTTTTATTGCTGATGACATCAAGATATTTTTTCTCTTCATCTTCCTTTTTCTCATCAGAACTCTGGAACTTTTCAATTTCTGGAAAGAAAGAACAAAAGGGGACTTATAGTTACATTGCTGTTATTGTCGAATACAAGATCTCTCTCATTCTCTCTCTGTCTCCTGTAGAAACAGTCTACAGTAGTATCCACACACATACATACATATAAATGCATACTGTATATGAATATATTGCACTCCAGTCATTTTAGTGGAATCAAGAATCAGTGGTCAAGGATAGTTTATTTTGAATGTGCAGTTACCACTAGGCTTGTTTTTTTAAAAAACTCAACAATAAGGTAATAAGGGATAGAAGATGTAAATGTATATGATCTCTAGCTACTGTCTGTATCAAAGTTTCTGCATGCCTTTCCTGTAGTTTAATGTTTTCTACTTTGGATCAATATGAGGAAATAGAGGGTGTCCTCCTAGGAAAACAAATGTGGTTTATTTATGAGTGGAAGACATAAGCTGCTGAGGCTTTGATTCTGCTTCTGGAGCTCTATTAAGAAGAGCACTGAATATTGCCAGGAGATTCCCTGTCTGAAGAAAGGAAATGCTACTCATTATCAACGGGACCTTCAATTATCATTTCCCTTGTTTCAGGCCTTAGTGCTAACACTGGAAAGTAAGTAACAACTAACTCTGTGTGAAGTTTCGCTTTGAAGCTTTGAATGAATCACCCCTCAAAGCAATGCAGTTCCCTTGCTTGTAGGAGTGAAACAAAGCGAGCAAAGCAGAGGTCTAATTATGGGAGAAGCCTGAGCAGAGCAGAGATGTCTTCCGCAAACACAGTAGAAGTCTGAGAGGAACCTTCTTCCACAGTGCTGGCTGAAGTGCTTCCTGGCAGGGTCACTTTGGCACACACTATGAGACTGCCTGCAGGGTACACCAAAGGGGGCCGGCCAGAGCAGCAGGCTGAAAAGATGCAGTTGCTTTAGAAAATGCTTACAGCAGACATTAAACCCACACAGGCTGGAGTGTGCCATGGACAAATTGCTGAAAGCTTTATCTGCTCACGTTCTCTTGGCAAGCAGTTGGGATGAGACAAGCAGGGCACCTGTAGCACATGCCAAAAGTTTTCCTATGGCTAAGTGTAGCACTCACCAAAAACTGGTGTCTGGATGACCTTTAGCATGCAGTGAGGAGACTCCAGCTTAGATTCCAGGCTGGGCAGCTTTGGCACCCACAGCAGGTAATTGCAGTATACACAGCCAGCCAGCCAGCCTGGAGTTTCCTTGATGCATAATGAAGATTGTCTGGAGAGCTGCAGGTATCAAAGTCATCCAGCCTGGATCACCCTCATATTGCAGATCTTTCAGTGGCTCAGAGATGCATGCAGGAATCCCAAACTGTCTCTCCCGGAAGCACCTCAGTCAGTGCTGGCCAAAGTGATTCAGTGGGCCTCTTCAGTTTCACAAAGCAAATCATGTTGTCTCTACAGTATGAATCAATTTGCTGACCCAAACCTGTGTTGCTTTGTGTAGACCTAATAACGACAGCTTGGTAGCCATGGGCCAAGTCCAAACTGAGTTGAGAGCCAAGATGCACTTGATGGCCTCCACCCCCTTTTCTTGACTTTCTTGTGATCAGCTGAGAAAACTGAAGGTAAACTGTATCTGCATTTGCTTGAACGTAGGTTTGGTTCTCTGCATGAGACCAAGCTAGCTCACCTTTGAGCAAAACTGAGTATCCCTTTAGATCTCCCAACTGCACATAAAGTGGGGGAACAGAAAGGGCAGCATAAGCAGCTCATTTGAAACCCAGTTTGAAGTCCGCTGAATATCCAGGGAATACCTGAACAGGCGGAAGAATAATAAACATACAACATGGCATTAGCTTATTTCTCTTCTATCTCATTTTTAGAAAGTCATTCTATTTAATGATAAATGATAAATAAAAAATGTCAAACTTCACAAAGAATCTGTAGAAGCAGCCAATTCATAAGGGTTTTTGTTGAATATATTCATCTCAGTTTTCAGCCCCAAAGGGAAACAGCTTAAAATATGAGGCTGTGACTCTTCATGCAAATGTGTTGGTCTGACAGCAGTCTTAAAATTGTCCTTCAGGGAGTAGAAAACTGCCTTACTTCTCCTGCCCCCCAAGGGCCTTGTGACCTTTTCCTGCCTCAGCCCTGGCTGCTGACTTTGCAGTAGAGTCCAAACAATACAACTTCCCTGCTAAGGGTCATCTGGTAATGAGCTGGGCCCTGCAGAGCTGAATGAACACACAGCAGGGAACTTTCTCAAACAGCTAAGAAGCTACTTTTAAAAAAATACCACAAGGTTACCTAGAAAAATGGAAAATTAGCATGTGCATATGTGTCTGGATGAGTGAGAGGTTCTTCCTCCCTGCTTTGCTGAGCTCTTGGAAATTCTGGGAGAGCTTTTCATCTCTCTCAGAGGGGAGGCTTCCAGAAACTTTCAGAGTTTGAGTATTATCTGCTCATTTACAAATATGTAGGTTGCTCTTGCAGCAGGAGCAAGCTGGCACATGAGGGCTCTAATGTTGAACCATATTCATCTCTGCAAAGTAAAAGCCACACAAATTCTGTACACATATACACGCACACACAAGGTGACTTCAGAAACACTTGTTTGGGGTCTAACAGAGTGACACTATTCTCCTGGCAAAGTTTTTGCTATATATGTTCAGTGCCAAGATGGATGGAACCAGGGAAGAAATGAAGGATCAAGGACCATCTTCACTGTTCTCCTTGTGTGCATACATTCTTACATGCTTTAGCAAGTTTTATCTTATTTTTAGGAAAAGGAAGTATTTCTTCTTTTAAAAGAATTACTTAATGGCTGCCGTGCCATTAAGTATTAATTATACTCCACTTCACTAAACGTGACATTTGTTACAAAACTCATGTCACAGACATCATCTTTTTTTCCCATTAAAAACAATCATTCCTATCAGAAACATCCTTTTGGTAGATTTTGAGGCATGTCAAAACTAATCAAATAACAAATTCCCTTCCTGTCAGCCTCTTCAATCTACTACAAAATAGAATGCACTTTCCCAGACTGTAAGCAGTTGGTTCTCTGTCAGAACAGTAATGCTAATAGTTACATCATCGCACACTGGGCAGTATTTTTCCCTTTATAATTATTTGATTATGGAGAAAAAGGGTGTTATTAACATTGAGAATTCAACACTGATGATGCAACTTCATCATCAAACTGGTACCTGTGACTTATGTGGCCTTGATCTTACATAATCAGCTAACAAGCTATGTTCAGAATAATGTGTATTTTGAAATAGGTGTTGGCCAGCGTAACTACAATACAGTATAGTGGCTTTATATCTTTATCTTGATGATCCCCAAAGAAGTATTCAAAGGTGAATCTTTACAACTTCTTGGCTAGGAGAGCCACTTAAGCTGACCTGCCATGTCTCCACTAGGTAACTTGATTTTCTGTGATATAGAGGAAGACTCCCTCCTGTTGTCTGTGTTGAGAGAATATTTAATGGACAATCTGATCTAATTCTCCATCTGGAATGGGTGGTGGGAGTCATTGTTCTACTCCTTATCCTTTCCTCTGATATTATTAAAAAAAATATTTATTTTGTTTTTATCCTGCCTTTATTATTTTTATAAAAAACACAAGGCAGCAAGCATACCTAAAACTCTTTCCTCCTCCTATTTTCCCCACAACAAAAACCCTGTGAGGCTGAGAGGGACTGACTGGCTCAAAGTCACCCAGCCGGCTTTCATGCCTAAGGTGGGACTAGAACTCACAGTCTCCTGGTTTCTAGCCCAGCACCTTAACCACTAGACCAAACTGGCTCTCTCTGCTAGACCAAACTGGCTTGTGCCAAAACTGCTCCTTCAAAATGACTTTGGAAGTTTCAAAGACTCCATGATTCCAAGCTTGAAATCATAGATCCAGATAGTCAGGAGAAACCTCCATGGCATCTCTACTGTCTGCATGAAGCTGCCAAATGCAATGAGAATAGGAGAACGTTGCCTGATCCTTAGCTACCTTGCAAATGGTTCCATTAAGCACATGTCCTGAAATGCATGTATATAATTACTTAAGGTACCTTTGCCCTGAAGTTTATAACATGTCCCACTGAGCGATATAAGGCAGTTGTGTAAATACCTATAGGAAGGTTTCTTCTGGAAGTGGTTTTTACATGCATTTTGATAGACTTGGGCATTTGTGTGAAAGTACCCATAGGATGGATTTTCACAAATAAGTTCCACAATAAAATACAAAGAATTTGCTTAATGTTTAGCTAGCTAGGTATGTAGGCTTCATTCACCATAACTTGTACACACATATTAGAACAGAAACATGAAGGCAGAGAACAAAATTGTGTCCTTTTTTCTCCCCCCAAAGCCTTAGGCCATACTCCCTTTTTTGGTACAGGAGTCCCAAACCTGACCTTTACATAGCTGACAGTTGCTTGACTCCAAAAAGTAGGTATGGCTAGAACAAGAAGTAGAAGCAGCTAGGACAAAATTAGTTGATTTTAATTTTAAATTACAATAAAACCTCAGTTTAACAGACTTTGTGGGGAAGAAGTATCAGTTAAATCTGAATCCTCATTAAATCCAAATGGATATCATTTGCATCAATTTATGTCATTTAATAGTTATGTAATTGACATAAATGACATCATTTCCAGGAAAACTTTGATTCTATGGACAAATCCCAATGGAGGTGAAGACTGAGCAAAAGCTGTGTCATTGTACCAAAGTCTGTTAAACCAAGGTTTATTGTAATAACTATACATTATTATTTATAGAATAATAAATTAATTGTAAATTAGAGTCAATAGAATAATGAACTATAGTATGGTCACATATTCAATAATTATAACCTTTGTCAAAATTACAATTTGAGGCTACACCTAAGGTTCTTGGCATGGCCCTAAGGTGTCAGGTTGTACACTCCTATGCCACATGGACATAAATATCTGGCGGAACCTATTCACATATATATGTCTGCAAGCAAACTCTGCCTTTACAATCAGGAAAAGGCAAATTTTCATTTTCTTGGTATTAAGGAGACCTGCAAATTGAAATATGACAATGGAAGCTTGCTCCCCAGAAAAACGTGCTTCAGCAATGATCTAGGTCAGTCTGAGTGGTTATCTCTCTCTTTTCTTTTCAGGGAAAAATCTGCTGCAATTATCTATTCTATCACAAACCTACAAGAAGGAAAGCTTTATGCAGATACATGGACACTTTGTCCCTAAATGGTTTACTGCTGATCTGAAATTCTGGGGCTAACGGGAGGGCGTAAGGTTTGGTTGGAAATCAGGGGCTTCTGATTCTATGGTTGGAATATCTGAAGGTTCTACTGGAGTAGTTTTTATAATATCAGAGAATAGGTAGATATTCTGTAACAAGCAGTGGGCATGCAATGTACATTACTACGGATGATATGATACGTATGTTCCCTCTTGGTAACATGTCTGTCCACTAGTTTGTTTACCTCTTGGGACAGTGCGTATTTCAAAAGTCTTTTGGAGGAAATGCTTTTGTAGAGAGTCACAGAGATGACCTGGCTGGAGAATTCTGGGAGTTGAAGTCCACACATTCTAAAGTTGCCAAGGCTGAAAAACACTGGGCTAGACAGAGAGGACAGTTGGAAGAACATGTGTTAAGCTGGGGAACCAGAGAAAGCCACAGAAAGAGACTGATTCCTCCCTAATTTACTACAGTATGAGAGGGAGGGAAAAACTCAGTCAGGCTTTCAAGATTCTGTTACTATATCCTATACAAATAAAATATAAGTCCAGCCAAACTTGCGGAGTCTGTTTCCTGACCTCACCTCCCTTCAAGGATGGACAGCTTTGGGCCTTGCGCAAACAGAAACTGTGATGGTATGTGGGAAAGATCTTGGGAGATGGGGAAGAGCTGCAGCCAGGGCAACAGTTGGATTAGAGGCAGTTTAGCCTGCAGGAGGGATGTGGATGTAGCAAACATTCAGAAGGGACAGTCCCTAGTTTCTTGGGCTCTAAAGGTGACATGGGAGAGATGTACTTTCAGACTTGCAAGATTCTGTTAATGTAACCTTACAATAAAAGAGAGCTAGTTCTTCTTGGTGTGCTTCTTGCCTGGATTACCTTGAAAGGCTGACAGAAGCAAAAGTGTAGCATCTCTCAGCTATTTGTTAATGCAGTCCAACTTTTTAGGTTTGAAAAGGGATGCCACTGCTTGAAGGAATCCTCTCATTAAAGTTAATGTGACTTTTAAAGCACCCCCTCCTTTTCAAAGCTTCCATGGAAACCTGAAAAAAGCCAAGCTGCTTTAATGAATAGCAGAGAGTGCGACACTTGCATGAAGTCCAAAGCATTTCTTCCAAATCCTTTTGGAATTGTGCACATCTTCATATGTTATGGTGCACATGAATTCTTTACACTGTGAGACAGTAACTTTTTCACTTACAAAAACAACTAGAAGCATGAGAAATAAGGTATTCAAATCTAATCGAGAAGGTCCACAATGCAGGAAGTCCTCCTTGATTAGAGGAAACTTTACATTTGTCATAGATTTTTAAAAAAATGCAATTACAGCAATCAGGTAATCCCATTAGACTATGGTAATATAAGCATACACATGAAATTGGCCATTAAGATAAATCTAACAATTGAACACTATATTATAGAAAAGCATAAATCTAAAAGCACTTTTCCCTGAGGAAAATAGGACATATATGGTACCGTTCCCACAGTGCCGTGGTTCATCAACCAACACAGTTTGAATTACGAGCACAAGTATCAGTAGAAAAAATATAGGATGGAAAAAAATCACCCTTAAAGTTAAATTCAGATGATGAAAACACTACTATGAATTGGGGTGGGGGGTCATTCAGTTTACATTTGAATATAAGCCTAGGTAACTCACATTTTTTACACATTCAATGTGCAACCAAAAACTTGTTATATTTTGATATACATATTTTCTGAATTTCACAATGCAATTTTCTAGTTTAAGAGTGTGCACAAAAAAGAACACTACACTTAAAAAATGAATATAATAGCAAAAATAAATATACAAAAACCCATTCAAGGAAGAAAAGTCACTTGCAGAAATACATACGTAAGGAGAAATGTACTAAAAATGTGTTACATTTTCCAACTGATGTCAATATGGGATGAGACAGCCAGTTTGGTCTAGTGGTCAAGGCATCAGGCTAGAAACCAGGAGACTGTGTGTTCTAGTCCCGCCTTAGGCATGAAAGCCGACTGGGTGACCTTGGGCCGGTCACTCTCTCTCAGCCCAACTCACCTCAGAGGGTGGTTGCTGTTGTGGGGAAAACAGGAGGAGGAAGGAGTATTAGGTATGTTTCCCACCTTGAGTTGTTTATAAAAATAATAAAGATAGAAAGAATAAAATAAAAAAATACATTTTGACTGAAACAATGAGAAACTAAGAGAAATCAAAATGAAATATAAAAATGGAGAGAAACTGATATGGAAATGCCTTGGAGCAAGTAGCTGATACAGAAATGGGACAGAATCAAATTAAGAATAGGAAAAAAGAGATACATTTAAATTGACGGATAGGAGTATCCTTATGTCCTTCTGCATTCTATTTGGATATCCAGACCTTGATAGAACCTTGTAAAACATGCAGACAGTTCAAATCAGTAGCCTATGCACAATACATCTGATGATAATATTGCTGTATAGAATAATTTATTGAGTGCCTTGTTATACCATCAGTATGAATCAGATAGTATTTTTACCACATTAGGAGCGGTGGGGGTGGGGGATGAAACATCTGAGTCTGAGGAACAGAAATGGAAACAAAAGACCCAGGCAAGTATGTTCTTAAACCAAATTAGTTTCCTAACAGAAATAGGAAGTCAGTGAAACTGCAAAACTTAAAGTGCCATATCTGGGCTGCAAAAGTCCAGATAACCACTAGAGGACAGCAAAGAGTTTTAAAAAATCACATTCTTGTCCCCCATCTATTAATCATATGGATTTGCGGTGCAGAGAGTATAGCAGAAAAAGTGAATATATCTGAGGAGGGTTAAAGTTAGGGCCCAAGGAAGTTAGGGGACCTACCATTGCCAAGATTCCAACTGAACCTAAGTCTCTCTTTCTCTTCCATTTCTCTCTGGCATATTGTGTTGTTCAACACACACTACTCTACACACCTCCAAGAACAATTCCCTGCCTCATTCTGCTAGCAAGACAAACAGGGGTGCTCTCAGGCTTGTCAAATAATCTTTTGGAAAGATTCAGATTGTGTCCTTCTGAGAGCTTCATCCACTAGTATATTCACTGAATCATTCAGCTGATCTTCCATACAGTTTATGTTGCACCCTTTGAGATTTCTTCGAGCTTTCCTGATAAGATTGGATGCCTCAGTTGCAACTCAGGTATTTGTTTATATTCTCTGATGCATGTCAGGAATGCTCCATGGCTGATTTAACAAACTTTTTCTTTGTCCTTCCTATCTTCAAGTCCTTCCTGCCTAGTACAACATACAGGATTTCAGGTCTGATATGCAGAAAGTGGGAGAAAAATAAGTAACTATTTTTCTAAAAAATTAACAAACAGAAGAAAGCTTAATTGCTTCCTCTTTTTTTTTTTTTTTTCAGTCAGGCAATTTAGTAGTAGAGGGCAGCCTGGGTTGCAAACTGGGAATTCTCAAAGCTGACCTGATTTTGGTAGGATCCAGGCCCAGACTTGCTAAACTTGCTAAAACCAAACTAGATTCTAGTCCTTTTCTTTGGGTTGGCTCTTCAAGATTGCCTACTTTTTTCAGTTCGGGGAGACAGAATTCCAAATTCAAGGCCTATTTGAATGAGCAGCCTTCATTAGTAGCATGACTGAAGGCTTTCCACCATGTGGTGTCAAGTAGTAGCAGTGAGAACCATAGAAAGAAAAGCGATATCAGCACTTCTCAGGCTGGCCCCCTTAACAGATGTTGAACACCTGCTAGAATTCCCTAAGAGCATGACTTCAGTATTTGTTTGCTTCCCTTTCCTCTCCCATCACAGGCTGTAATCTATACATTCAGCAATGGTAACAGAACTTCCTTCCAGATCAGTGGATATAGGATCACACCAAGAGACGAAGTGATGCTTCAATATAATCAGTTAATAAAGTTAATATTAACTAAAGTTAATATTCTAGTAAATGCTATTGTTAAAATGACTAAATATAAGGAACTTGTTTCTACAACCTGCTTCTTCTGCTTTGTTAATGTCATTATTTTGGTAATTTTCCCTGTCCTTAGAAACAGCTTTTAAATCTAAGGTCTCCATGGTTATTTAATTTCCCTTCTTGCTGGTAAAAGAAAAAAAAAAAGCTTTCTACCAGAACAGGTTCCACAGCACCAGGATTGTGAACTCTGAAATAACAAAAGTATGATTGAAAAAAAAACACAACCCAAATGTTATTCAGTTGAAATATTGCACATTTTTTTCTTCATTATTGAAGAGAAAATATTGCCTCTTTTTTTCAGTAGGATGTTCAGTTTCCTTGGCATTCTAGTACATCTGAATCTTCCCCTTTTGAGTTTTAAACCATGCTTAGAATATGACAGCTGAGCAAATGCCCTTTAGATTCATCGATCTGGACATTTGAGAGACAAAACATATCCCTAGCACTAGAAAGGATTATAAATGCTCTGTGCTCTTTATTCCTCCCTCCCCTCCAGCTTTGCAAAAAGCAAACGGACATTTTGACCATGTGAAATTCCATATTAGAATCTATTCAACTGGGTATGCTAAAGGGGACTTTCTCCATTTTCTGCCTGCTAAATGAGGTGAAACTATCAGCAGAATAATAATTTGAACTAAAAAGCCTTTTAGCTCAAAAGGCTATACAAGTACAGAATTATAGAATGTAAAGGTTAGAAGAAACTCTAGTTTAGTCTACCTGACCATCTAGTCAACCCCCTGCCTGGTGCAGTAATCTACTAATACAGAAACCTGTAACATAGATTTGAAATGTATGTTGGTTATGTATATGTATTTCCCTAAAACATGAAAAAAAAATCCTACAAAAAAGAGGCCATAGTTTCCAAAATGATGTTTTTTACTGTGAGCACATCATAGAAAAATAAAGGAATCTATACCTTTCACTACACATATGTGATTTCTCCTTTCCTGCCACTTTTACGGATGTTCCTAGATAGAACAGAGATGGAGAATCCATCCTGAGGGGCCACATATGTCTGTTCCAAAGATTAATAGCAAATTGGGGGCACAATTTTCTGCCAGGGAGAGGTGAAAATAAGGCTTGTAGGTGGTTGATTTTAGCATGCTTCTATCACCCCCCCCCCCATCAAAGCAAAACATGAACCTGAAAATTCCAGCTCTCATTGTCACCCAGGCAACTTTCCCTTTCTTAGGTGAGCTTTTAAAAAAAGGAAGGTACAGCTCCATTTCATCCTTGGTCTTTTTTTGCCTTTTATGGGAGGAGAAGAGCACCTCTCTCCAGGATGGCTCCAAGCCAGGTAACCAGCACCCCAATCCCCCGGGAGTCTGAAAGCTAGATACAAATTAGAAACTTGACATTATTTTAGGGGAAATGATCTGAACGGTGGTGCCTTTGTTATCTATTACGCTATTTTGCTCTGTGTTCCCTCTTCTTCTGGTGAGAAGAGCAGCCAATGGGATCAACTCTGCAGACATCAACAGCTTTAATCCTTTCTCTTTTTGCCTTCACCTTCTGTTTAGTTCCTTAATTTTGATATCCCTAATAAAGACTTGCATTCCTTACTGAATCAGCCCTCTCAGCTTGAAAGCATTTTAATTTCAGCGCATGTATCACCCTGCTTGATTAAGCTACAGAAAAGGAAGGAAACAGAGGCAGGAGGATTGCCATTTTCCTCACCTCACGTAAACCAGTGGAGAGAAGGACTCTCTTCAGTGTCCTCAGGAGCATATTTAAACAGCGAAAGTTGATCAAAATGCAAAGGCAGCTCTTCAACCTCTGGTAGTTTTACTAAAGTATTTTTTATCATACTTTCTGTGCTAGTACTTTACTTCTGTGCCTGAGGGTTGAACGGATTGATCTCTTTTTTAATAATTACTTTTAAGTGACTTGGATAATATATCATTGATGTTTATCTGGTGGAAATAAAATTAATTTCTATCTAAAAGAATGTTATATAGGAGAAGTTACTGCATTGAAAAACAGAGTCAGACTCTGTCAAGATGGAGAAATACTTCCGCTGTCTCTCAGAGCATGGGTATGGCTAAAGCAACCCAACTGAAAATCTGAATTAATCCCTCTCTCTGCATACAGCAAATAATATGAGGGGGTGTGTGTGATCTCTAAGCACTGCAAGAAATCTAGTGGGTCTTTTATGATTTGCTTACAGTGCAATTTTATTTTTAAGTAAATTGTACTATTTCACACCAAGAACAGGGAAATAAGAAGTATAGCCCAATGGAGTCAGTGTAGATTACTCTTAATGAAGGGTGCTCAAGTTAGCAATTTAGACATGGCTCACTACATTGTTTTCACTATTTCTTAAACTATAATCCTCTCATTTTAGTGAATGCAATGCCACTTAAGTCTGAGAAAACACAGATAAGACCAGTTTTTTAGGGTGCAATCCTAAACATGCATTCTAGGCAGTAAATTTAACTGAATGTGATTTATTTCCCATGTCCACATCAGCCACTGAACTTAATTAAATAATTCTTTAATTGCATTTTTCACTGAATTTCTGCTAATTTTGTGTGTGCACAATTTTTTAAAATAGTTTTTTAAAAAAAGATTTTACATATATAATAAGAAATGCATTCAAATAAAAAGATACAGTAAATGTGAAAGATGAAAAAAGGAAAAAGAAATGAAGAAAAAAGGAGATAGAAAAAAGAAAAATAAAATAAAAAAACAGAAAATATGAAAAGAAATATAAAGAAATGTCTTCTGATCTTCCTCTCGGCAGTTATATATACAGTTCTAATCAAACCTCTCTTTCTAAGATTACATCACAATTCCCTTCTTTCTATAACCTATTCTTTCTAATCATCAAAACCATAGGTCACAAAATCATTTTCTTTTTTATGCAAAAAATCCATAAGGGGTTTCCAGTCATTGATGAATGTCAATAATGGCCTTTCTCTAATCAAAGAAGTCAGTTTGGCCATCTCAGCAAGTTCTGTCAATTTCACCAACCATCCCTCCATGGTGGGTGGTGCCAAATCTTTCCATCTTTGTGCATATAATAATCTTGCTGCAGTAATCATATATTGAAATAATCTTCCATGACTCTTTTCTAACTGTGTATCCATCAGTTCTAAAAGGAAAAGTTCTGGCTTCAATGGGATATTAATTTATAAATTTCTTTTTTAATCTTTACTCCCACAATTCTCTGATCTTGTCTTACACTGTATATCTCTATTCAGTACCTCAAGAACTAAAATGAACAAGAGTGGAGACAGTGGGCATCCTTGTCTTATTCCTTTTCGAATCTCACAAGGTTTTGTTAATTCTCCATTAACAATTATTTGTGCTTTCTCTGAGGTATAAATTGATCTTGCCCATTTAATAAAATTATCTCCAAAGTTTGTATCTTCCAGAACTCTAAACAAGAAAACCAGTTCAAATTATCAAAGGCCTTCTCTGCATCTAAGATCAATGCAGCTTCCTTTTCATTGTGCTGCTCCAAATTCTCCAGAATATCTAATATTATCTCATAATTGTCTTTTAGGTAAAAACCCACATTGATCTTCAGGAATAAAGACCTGTAAAATTATTTTCAACCTTTCAGCCAAAACCACTGAAACCAACTTATTATTCAATAATGATAGTGGTTGATAATTTCTTGTTAAAGTCAGGTGTTGGGCCTTTTTAGGTATTGATACTATATTGGCCTTTTTCCAGCTGTCAGGAATCTTTCCATTCTGTAAAATAATATTCATCGTTTGTTGTAAAGTTGTAAAAGTTCATCCGCAAAACATTTATAATAAGAGGCCGGCAGACCATCGGGACCAGACGCCTTTCCTGTTTTAATCTTTTTAATAGCTTCACAAACTTCCCTTATTGTTATATGTCCATTCAAAATTTGTTTCTGATTCTCTGTAATCTTCAGTAAATTCTGTTTATGTAAATATTTATCCACTTTTTCCAAGGAAATTTATTGACCTTTATATAAAGTAGAATAATACTGGTAAAACACTTTTCACATATTTGCATTATTTGTTACTACAGTATTTCCTTCTTGTAACTAGTATCACTTTCTTTCCTTCTTCTTTTTGCAACTTATATGCCACCCATTTCCCTGGTTTATTTGCAGATTCAAAATTTCTTTGTTTTGCATAATTCTATTTCCATCTCTTTCACTGTTAACGTAGATAACTGCCTCTTAAGAAGCTTACTGTAATTTGGTGGGTAATAGTTGTCTTCTCTGGGGACTTTTTAAACTCTTCTTTCCTTTTCTTTATCTCATCCAAAATCACTTGTATTTTTTTCTTGCCTTTTTCTTTTTAAATTCACTGTTACATTGTATAAAATATCCTCTTATAAAAGCTTTGTTTGCATCCCAAACCATTCTTACTTCTGTGCCTTTATTAGAATTATTCTCAAAAAATTATTTTAACCTCTTTTTGCTATCCTCTGCTACTGTTTCCTTTTGCAACAAGATCTCATTCAATTTCCATCTGAAAGAGTCATTTTTCCTTTTAAAAGTTAAAGTCACTGGGTTGTGGTCTGAAATAGTCTTTGGTAATGTCTCCACTTTATAAACATTAGTAGCCAGAGTCTTGGAGATCCAAATCATATCTACTCTTGAAAAAGATCTGTGTCTTTCAGAAAAATAAGTATATTCTTTTGAGTCACCATTTTTATATCTCCATACATCAACAAGCTCCAAATTGTCCATTAAGTCAAAGAAAACCTTTGATAGCTTGCCTTGTGTATTTTTAATACTTTTCTCAGATGTTGTATCTTTATGTGGGAAAACCACCCCATTCCAATTTCCCAGGAGACACCAATTTTCATACAGAAAGTCCTATAGTTGATCCATAAGTCCTTTATAAAATGCTCTGTTATCTTCATTTGGGGCATAAATTCCCAGTATCAAAGTCTTAGCTAACTTTAAACACAACATACAGTATCTGCCATAATCATCAGTCAATATCGGTTTTGGATATAGTTGAGAATTTATATACAAAATAACTCCATTTCTTTTCTTTTTTTTTCATTCCAGCTGAAATAAATTTTTCACCCAAATTTTTGTGACTCAAATATTTTATATCCTTTCCCCTAACATGCATTTCTTGTAAGCAAATCACATGTTTTTAAAAAGTTTTTCAAATAATGATTTTTTTTCTCTTTTGAGGAGCATTTGCTTCCACGTTAAGCATTTGTAATCCATAATTATGCCAAGATTTTTGAAAAATCAATACCTGTAGCACCCAACATGCTGTCATCTTCTGTGTCCTGTTGTATCTGTTGTGGCATTTGTTTAGTTACATCTGTCATTGTCACTTCCATTTGCATTTCCTCCAATTTTTATTTGAATTTTCCCAGAAAGTATCTTGCTTTCTGCACAGAGTTCAGTCTGAATCTCTGCTGTTTAAAAGTAAAAATCACCCCTTCCAACTTATCCCATCTAAATGGAATCTTTTTCTGTTTGAGTTTGGCAGAAAGAAAAATACTATTTTCTGTTGTGCAGTATTCTAATTGGAATTTCCTTAAGTACAATTACAGCTGTATTATCAATCCTCAATCTAGTATTAAAATGCTGCTGCAGAACTTGATCTCTAGTCTTCTTCCTGACAAATTGCACAAGGACATCCCTTGGGACATTTCTTAATTTTGCAAATCGTGTAATAATCCTATAAACTTTATCAATCTCTACCTCTTTGTCATCTTCATCCCAATCCAAAAAGTTAGACAGGGACTTAACAATATTTTATCTGATATCTTCCTCATGGTCTTCTGGAATTGCTCTAAATCTTAAACAAAATTCTTTTTCTCTCAGTTCCAGTAATGCCAGGTCATCCATCTCTCTTTTTATAACTTCTGTCTTTCCAGAATTTCCACTTTGTCATTAAGTTGTTTTACATCTCCAGCCAATTGTCCTACAGATTTTTCAATCTTCTTAACTTCTTTCATATCCTTTTTAAACCCTGAAAATCCATCTTCTATTTCCTTTTTAAAAGCATCCACACTATTGGCAACTGTTTCAGTCAACCTCTTGCCAAGTTCCCCAAATATTTTCTGCAATAAATCTGGCGTGATGCCTTTATCTGTAATTTGTTCTAGTGAACCTCTCCTTCCTTCTCCTATTTTTGCTGCTTTTCTTGTGGTTGTCATTGTAATATTTATGGCCCAAAGTGAAAGTATGTCAATTATTAGGGTGAAAGTAATCCTTCTCCTTCTCCTTCTCCTTCTCCTTCTCCTTCTCCTTCTCCTTCTCCTTCTCCTTCTCCTTTTTGTTTAGCTTTTTTCTATCTTTAACACTTCAGTCCCAATGAACTCTCCATAGCTACAGTCACACAGTCTGGCTCATATTACCCTTATATTCTTATTTTGTAAAATCCACCAATTATCTACTTTCCTTAATAATAAGCATTCAACATTCCCACAAAAGTCAGGTCTGTTTGTCTAGTTAATTTTACTATTTTCAAAGACATTTTTGTCAAAGAAAAAAAATATTCTTGTTTTCTATTTTTTTTTTTCTGTTCAATTGTGATTGTCAGAGACTGCCTGGACTAGTCCCTGAAGTTTTCTTGGCAATGTTTTTGAGAAGTGGCTTGCCATTGCCTCCTTCCTAAGGCTGAGAGAGAGTGATTGGCCCAAGGTCACCCAGATGGCTTCGTGCCCAAGGCAGGACTAGAACTCACAATGCCCAGTTTCTAGCCTTAACCACTGCACCAAACTGTCTCTTTTCTAAAATTACTGTCCCCTTTATCCATTTAAAACTTTCTTAAATCACAAACTTGTTAAGTTTTTGCTTAAAATCCTTTAAGATAGTATTTTTTTTGTCTTCTTAATTTCAAAAAGAAGGCAACTCAGCAAGTGTTTTATTCTTTCCTGCTGTTCAGAAGATCTCTCTTAAGTTGTCAATCAATTATCTCTGAAAGTGTTTTAAGAAACTGAGGCTTTTGTGGGTCAAGTGTCCATAAAGGCTGCACAGCGGTTTTGAGCATGATGGTACTCCCTCGGCTTCCAAGCCACTCAATCGACTGCAAGAAACTTAATTCCTGTGATTTCATTGTGAAGAGCAGCTACCTAGAGCACAAAGGGATGATCTCTCAATCTCTCAGTTTCCTTCTCAGGAGAGAATTTTGCTGGCCTGAACTTGCTCCCTGTCCACCGATCTTCACTGTGGTGCTCTCTTCGCTGGCAGACATGCTTGCAAGGATGTCTAACCCACCATAGGCTTTCCCCTGATGCTGTGCACAATTTTTGAATGAGAGTTGCTTTGCAAAATTCAGATTGGAGTAACCTGCCTCAACCTGCTGCCCAGAGTCACTTGTGTGAGATGGGCAGCCATAGAAATCATACAAATAAAATAATTACATTCCAATCTATAGATCAATCCATAAATGCAAATGAGATGGGTATGCTTGATAATGCAGGCACAACAACATCCTTTTCCACCTCTCTTTCTGAGTATATTAGGTTTGGATTAGGAAACAGATAAATCATGACACACTTTGCTAGGCTATTTGTTTTTAGTTGATTCAGTATCTACAGAAATTCATAACACACTAATCAGTAAGAGAGTTTCAAGCAATTGCTCCAATTGCCTGTCTTTCATTCCTCTAACTGCCTTTTATCTGGTTGCACATCTGTCACTGCAAATGTCAGCAGCTGGTCTGAAGGAACATCTGTCACTGCTTACTCCCTCTAAGAATGTTCATTACAAGAAAATAAACTTGTGCAAAACCTTTATTGATTCAAAACACTGTCAGTTCCCTTGATAAACAGTGGAACTACCCCTCTGGGTTCACAGAAAGTCAAAGGTTCATTCCTGACTAGGAAGTTTCCAGAAGGGGAGCATGTTGCTACTACTTCAATCTCTGCTTCTCTTCTTTCCAAGACATTACCTTCAATTTTGTGCAAAGTTTTTTTTCCCCCTTTTACAAGCATCCATCACTTTTCAAAAGTATTTGAATGCCTCTATATTAGGCTGAAGGACATAAAGTAAAAAGGCATTGTTGATAAAGCAGTATTTAATAATTTTTTATTTCAATTTCTAGGCCGCCTGACTGATAGATTAAACATTAAAAGAAAACAAGGAATATCAAGAATTCAAGAGAAAAAAATGCTGTGCTTCTCTCTCTAGAAACAAAATACCTTATAATTTTAGGGGGCAGAGCTAAGATAATAGTAACTAATCAGTCAATCAGTTAATAAGGAAAGATGGTGATGGATGAGCAGCTCTGAAACTAAGCTCCCTGATCACTTTTATCCTTTACTTTATTTGCTATCTTTTTCATTACACTTCCTAGCTTCCATATCATGGGCCTGGGAGCAGTGGTGTCTGTGGGGGGTGCTACACTTAGCAAGATGGCAAGCGGGGCATCACAATGCAAGCCTCTCCTCTTTTGTATGTTGTGTTACTTATGGTGCCCCCCTCCCCCCTCAAATCCCCCCCCCACACACACAGGTACCCCTGCTGGTGAAGGGAACATAGAGAAAGTAATATCTTTACCTTGTCTAAAGACATGTCTCATATTGAAGTGGTGTAACATGTCTCTTTAGAAAAGGTAACATCTGTTCCCTTGGCTACTGCGTGCACAAGAGAATCTAGCCATACGACATTCCTCAGTAACCCTTACTCTAAAGTCTTTTTAACCCTTTTTGTCATTTTCTGCCCATGTTAAGCAATTTCAGCAGGCCTTCTGGCAACATGTTTGTGACTGCTGGTTTTGATATACAGACTGAGCATGCCTTCACTCTCTCCTTTAACCTTGTCCACCAGAAAATATCAACTGCAGGAGTCTGTTGCAAGCTTTGATCAAAACTAGGTATTTTGAGCAGGACTGTGTTGAGTGTTCTGACCTATTAACTTGTGACTAGGGTGGGACTTTTGCAGGCTAGCCACTACAGCAGCAGTCATGTCCTGCTGCTCTTGGGTTAGACTGGATGGAGTGATGTGGGAATGGAGTGTTGAGGGAAGATAACAGATAAACATAAGGCTAGAAGGAAGGCGATGGCCCCACAGCTGCATGATTGCCAGCCTGTCATCTTTTCAAACCAAACCAAATTTTGTTAGGAAGTTAGAGTTAACTTGGGTGGATGGGTTTTCATTAGAGTATGTGTGGATGGATGGATGAGTTCCATGTGGGCAGGAATAGGTGTATGTGGAGGTACTGTTGTCTTTCATGTGTTGCTACAGCTGTTGACATTGTAATAAGACATGGGCTATGAGTACAAAGTTGGTTTGGTTGGTTTGATGAACTTTGGGACACAAAGTGTGCATGTTGTTATTTAATTAATTAATTTAATTAATTTGTATGACCACCTGCCTCAACAATGATTCTAGGCAGTGAAAAAAATTAAAATAAAAACAATTGCAGTAATACAAAAATTATGTTCTATTGATGCTGAGTTTTCAGGGTGCATTTAAAAATACAAGGTTGACTTGATTTGTCAAGCTTCAGGTGGTGCACATAGAAATGCATGCTCTTGAATGTGATTCTAATGTTAATACTGTTCGTGTAGTTGAGAAGCACCACGAGCTCTTTTTCAGCAGTTCTGGCACGTGCAAGCAAACACAAGTAAAGAACAGACGTGGCAGATAGGCAACAAAAGGCATAAGTATTGTTTTTAAATGAAAACATTAAGGACGGAATGAAGTTTGATTTGTTTTTACCTGCTTGGTTTATCTTCAGACTGGGAGACATGCTAACCAAAAGGAATGTTAAGGCCAACTTGACTAGTTGGTATAAATTCTGGCAAGAATATTGTTACTTCCAGAGGAAATGCATACTTTTTATCCTTATTTATATTTATTTGGAAAATGTATGTCACTCCCTTAATTAGTCTAAATGGCTTACATTTTTTTTCCAAAGGAGTGCAGAAAATTCTACTTGTTTGGCTCAGCTTAAGTTCAATAACCACCTTTGAATTATTTATTTATTTTTATTTATTTGTCCAATTTTATCACCCCTCATCCCCCCCAAATTATGCTAGTATATTGATGGAATGTGTATAAAATAATTTTAATTCAAGATAAGGAACAAATGGTCAGCAGTAACAAGCAAGAAATATGGTAAAAGAATATACTGTATAAAGTAGGGGCATGAAAATTGAATACTGCTACTCAAAACAGTACTTTATTTCAAAACTCATTAAAGTTAAACAGTTAATGGACAGTTTATCAGTATTATCAATTCAGATGCATTGTTTTCATTTTGGATATCAGCAGTGATTTCTATAGCCTGCTTCTGTTTATGCAGAATCCCAGTGGTGTCTTCTATTCCTACGAAGCAAGCCACCCAATTTCCATCATTCCTGTTAAGCTTCTGAATCATTTTGGGCACATTTGATGAGTGTCATTAGTAAGATGCTGATGTTAAAGTCATCTTCCTTTTTCTCTATCATGTTTTTATAATAACAAGCACCCTGCTACTGCTGAAGTAGAATTCCCAGCTACCAAATATTTCACATGACATGAAGTACTTGTAAGAAGGAACCACCTCTTCCAGTTCTGAACATAAGAAATAAAAGCAGCCCAGGTTGATTTGTGGGTTGAGGGTTTTTGTGTGTGGATGAGGGTGACAATCCATAATTATTCATTCATGTAAGTGAAATTCCAGGACTACTAAAATTAAGCAATAGTTTTAAACCCTAGTTAGACAGCTGCCAAGAGAGTTTGGGCAATAGACAGACGATTCCCTAACAAAGCATTCCAAAATATGATCTTGGATTTTGCAAATCTTTTGTTTTTGATGCTATCAGGAGTCAGTGCCATTTTAGGGATCTTGGAGGTGTGCCTTCTGCAAGATTCCTATTCTGTGGAATAGCATTTCTCCCAAAATCTATATGGCCCCAACTCTACTGTCCTATTCAGAAGGCCCTAAGCTGGGGCAATGTGTGAACACATTGGGATGCCATGAGAGGTAAAATGTTTATATTCTACTTTATATTCTAGGATGGTTGCTTGTTAATTTTGGTCTTTTTATTGTTATGATTTGTTTTTAATGCTCTTACTACAAGAGCATTGCTTGGCAATTAGGCAGTCTTAGAAATCAAATAATAATAAAATAAACCCATTTCCATGGAAAGGAAAAGAATGGCCAACACCATTACAAATGGAAAAACAACACTTTTACTCAAAGTAATTTTGCAGGACAAATTCATCTCTCATAATTTTTTTTTAAAAAGATGTAGGTCTTTGAATTAGAGTCTAAAAGCTGGATGGGAATAAATCAAACTTCAGTGTGACAGCAAAGCATTCAGTAAAACAAAGAACTTTTCATGCAATGCAGTTAATCAGTTTTGTGGCTGTTTTATGTGTATCTTCTTCCTAAATTAGGAAGTCAGAAAATTAGAATGATTCCTTGCATTTTGTTTTCTCCCTAAAACGTCCTTCAGGAAAGCAGGAAAAAAAACAACATTTCAAACATGCAAGAAGTAGAATGAAAGATGGAATCCAGCTAATATCAACAGTGGTTAATCCTTTAGTTGTAAACAATTGTTCCCTCTTCTTATCTTTAGTTGTAAACAATTGTTCCCTCTTCTTATCTTATCTTGCTTTATATGTATTTGAAAAGTCATTGAGATATAAATTATTACTGCATATTATCAACTGCTCTGACATAGATCGTGAGTGCTTTAGTCACTTGTCAGGGATAGCTATGTCCTGGGTCCTCTTAACCATATTTGTATTTTTACATCAATTTTTAATATATTTCTGTGTTTTAGCTTCTTATATTAGATTTTAATGTGCCTTCTATGTTTTTAACTGACTGTACCCCACCCTCCTTATGCTGGTTTTTGACTGTAATAAAGATTTGTTTGTTTGTTTGTATAATTTTACAGGGATTGATGATAAATGCAAGTTAAGTGCTTATTCATTTTTGCAATATTTCTTTTAAAATTATACTGAATTGTAAAGAAATGTGAAATGTTGTGAATGTGAATGTCATCAAATTATAGAGTTGGAAGGGATCATTTACGCCAACTCCCTGCTCAATTCAGTCATCCAAATTAATGCATCCCTGACTGTCCCACAGAATTCACATATGGCTCAGAGTTTTTTTTTAATCTCAGTGATAGATTATTGGTTGATTAGCGTAAATTCTATGAGAGTTGAGCCATGCCCAGACAATGATCATTTCTCCCAACAATTAAGGATTGGTCTCCCCTTGAAACTAGCACATTCTACAGAGAGCTATCTTGCACCTGTAGAAAGACAGGCACAAATCTTGCATGTTAAGTGGGATATTTCTTTTTCCAAATTCTTAAGTGTCCCTGAGATGGAGAATCATGCAAAACTGCAAGTAACAGGACAGGCCCCCGGTTACTTGAATGTTACATCTTTCTTATTCAGAATCTCTAGGAACATGTTGCCAAGGAGATGGAGAAGCTCAAGCCAAGTTTTAAGTACAGATCAAAGCCTGCCTGATAGATGGCTGTGCAGCTCTGCTGGAACTCATCCAGGGAAGGATTGCTCACTCTCTCCCTTGGCGATTGGTTCCTCTGCTGAACCACTCCACCAGGAAGCTTCTCCTAACAGTCAGCCAGAGTCTGGCTTCTCGTAATTTAACTCTATGATCTTGCATCCTGCGTCCTGCATCCTGGGATGACAGAAAAACAGGTTGTAACATTCTCCTCTGTGACTCTTCAGGTACTTGAAAAATGATACTGTAGTTCACTTCAGGCTCCTCAAGACTTAGTTTCTCATTTCTAATCCTCTGTATTTGTTCGAGTTTCCCTGAATCTTGCTTAAAATATGATGTCTTGTGTTTAGGAAGTTTAAACATGGTGCCTTTTTATATTCTTATGATAAACTAGACACAGTTCTCAAAGTAGTAGTCTAACCCAATATGGGATATAGTGGAACTATTTATTCATATAATTTGGAAATGACTGATGAATACTAAAGTTGTACTGAACTTTTTAACAGATGTGTCACACTGCTGACCCATACTTAGTTTGTGGTTAATTACAATTCCAGATCCTTCTCAAATGTACTCTTGCACGGCCAGATGTCCTCTATTCTATACTTGTGGTTTTGATTTTTTTTTCTTCTAAATGAAGAAGTTTATTTATTTATTTATTTATCAAGTTTATCACTGCCCGTCTCCTCACACCGGAGGGACTCTGGGCAGTTTACAACAAAATAATCAAAAACAATAAATATATAATAAAATTAATATTATTATAATCTTTTGAATCAAGATATATTATATTCACAAAATCCCCACAGTTTACTTCACTGCACACAGAAGCATGGAAATTTTTTAAAGGGAATGTTAATAATAACTACTGTAAATCATAATTGCTCAGGATGCTACTTTGACCTTGAATTTAGTTTTTGGTGGAATAATAAAATATAATAAACAACATACTTGTAGAAGAAGCAAATTGTATGAGTGTAGAGTGTTACATTGGAATTCTTTAATTTCACTGTTGGGTAGACAGAAGACAAGAGTGAACCACAGCCTTCCCCAACTGAGTGCCCTCCACTCATGTTGAACTATACTGTATCTTAGCCAGCTGAGCCTTCTGCTACTCAGAGATCTACAAGTCATCATTCTGTAGTAGATATCGTTCATTCTTTTGCTGAATAAATGATGAGAAGTGCCTACGCTTCCCATTCTTGAATGTGAGAAAACTGGATCGTGGTCTCACAAACAAGCAATTACAAATTGCTCCATTACCCCCAGGATATGCCCAAATTATCTCCAGTTTAAGAACCACTGATCTAAAGGCAGATCTTTCTCCTTTCCTCATCCTGTCCTTGCTGAATTGGTTTATTTGTGTATAGTACTAACACTGTAAGTTATATTTTCCCATTTGAAATTCTAAATTTTCATTAAAGCCTTAGAAGAATCAAAGGCAATTAAAGAGAGAAGACAAACATTATGTTCCTAAACAAACAGCATTTATTTTGAGACTGGATATTCCACTCAAGTAGCCCTGCTAAGATGCCCGCAGAGATCTCAGATGAGAGTTAAACTACGAGTGAAACAGTTTTCCACAAGTGCTAAGCTATCTGGCAAGTGTAACTTGTAAAGACTTTTCTTGTTTGATTGGGTTTGCTTACAACAATCCTTAGAGGTAGATCACTGGCCTCCTAATATTCCCACACAGATGCAAGCAATATTACTTTTAGGTAAGCAGTTTTTGCAGGAATTTCCATATCCCTGTGCTTCCAAATGAGGCAGACTGTCCTCCAGTACAGGTGTGTTACCTTAAATGCAAAAACCCTACCAATTAGGTAGAGCAGAAAATGAAACTAACATTTGGCTTAAAGGTTCATAATTCATAAGCTCTGTGTGTACAGCTGAGCCATTATCTTATTAAAGGCATTTACGGGCTTATCTGACAAAGCAACTTTAATCTCAAGAAGCTGCTTTGAGGGAGGGAGCAATCTTCCAACAAGCCCCATACCATGTCAGCGGGAGACTTTGCTGTGACACACAAGCTCCATAAGAGCCTTGGGGCCAATGCAAGCTTCTACAGCTGGGCTCATGGAACTGAATCATCCTTTTTTAATTTTTCCCCTTTTTTGAAAGAATATGTTGAAGATCAACAAGCCTTACTAAATGACACATGTATAAAAAAAGCCTAGGAAAACTTTCCCTGTTTTTCTAATTCTCCCTATTTCTCTAATGCACCCTTCATTAGCAGGAGTACTAGGGGGTTTTGGAAAAAAATCATCTGCCTTTCTCAAATATATCTTCTAAAATAGTATTTTTTTTCCATTTAGAGAAATAGAATAATCTTTCTGTAGGCATAATCTATCTACTGTGCCATAATTCTGTGTAAGTTTCATTGCAAGCCCCAGGTTCTTGCAAAGGAAGGAAAACATTCTTTGCTCTTTACAAAAAGCCCTGTATTTAAGGAATCAAAATGATGGGCTGTATTATTGCTGATTGTCAGAGTGTCTATTCTTGCATTGTTACTATGATGATATTACTGGTATCAGTATGTTCCTTCTATATAAATGACTTATAATTCATATTTAGCTATTGTGCCTTGGAAATTTGGATAATGGCTTCTTTAAAAAATAATTTATTCTATTTTCATATTGATATTATTTATCGCCATGGTGTTAGCAAGCAATCTGTTCTTTTGCGCTTAGAGAAAATAATAGTAACTTGTGTCTGCCTCAAGAGCTCTTTAAGCTATAACTATTCAAGGAATCAACATATATGGGCAATAATTACCTCTGCCGTGCATTTTCACCAGTTAAAACATGAAATATGTATGCAGGATGATTTATATATTTCCAGGACATATAAGCCACCCCAGTCAAAACTGACCCTGAGCAGTTTACATACATAAATATGTAACATAAGGTTGAAAAATACTCATTTAACAATGTCATACAAAATCCAGTATCAGAGACAAATAAAAGTCAGTATTAATTAATCTACAGGAAGAAGCAGCTCATTCCTACCCAAGCTAGGTAGGTGATGTGTGTATGCACATATGTGTGGAAGGGAGGAAGTATGGTGGAAGGAATTGGAAAAATATATTATTGCTTCATTGGCTATATAGCAACAGGTAGAAATACTTCGACAGAAATGAACTTCATATACATTTTTAAGGTATCTGTGCATTCTTTCAAAATAGTTTATGACCTGTTCAATCGCCCGATTTATTGAATCTGCAACTGCTCACCTGGGTTAGATAGAATAGAACCAGATGGACTGTTCCACAGGTGGGTAAGTGATGAAATGAAACTGCTTCAGCAACATATGGATTCTGATCTTAAACCAGTACTTATTTTGGCCACTGAATTTAAGCACATGCTTTAATTTCATCACTGAATTTTAAAAATTGCTAGCTTGTGATCGATGTTTTCTTATAGAATAGGTTAGCTATTAATCGTAACAGTGATAACTCTGTCCTCCCCCATCCCTCCCCACCTGATCAAATTAAGAAATTAGAGACTCTCAAATAAAAAAGTAAAACAATATTTTTCCTATTTAACTTGTACATATTCAGTAGAAAAATGCTTATATGGACTTCTGTGGTATCTTTCTTTTAAAAACTTATCTGGAAGCAATAAAAAGAGACTACTCACTCTGAGAACAGGAAAATAATAGTATGCTTTTTTTTAACTATTACAAAAACACATGAGTAACTTAATTTTTAATCCCGTTTAAATCTGATGCAAACTCCTAAGGGCAAAAGAGGCAGTAGAGATATGGCATTATCTGAACTTCAGTCTAGTAAAAATAAAATGATTATCAAATCAGGAAATGATCAAAAGAATAGACTCAAATTCTGATGTACACTGTATGAGGGAACTTGGTTTGTTATTTATGTACTTGCTGCTACAATTAAGATGCTTGGAAAATAGGTGCCGTTTTATGCAGCAAGATAAAGCAAGATTTGCTTAAGTCAGTAAGTAGATAATTTCTTGCTCATCCTTTGATGATAGCATTTTTTTAAAAAAAACACGAACTTTTTGATGTAAATCACATCAGTTAATTAATTAATCTTTTCTATGCCAGCATCAAAGTTCAGCCGTGATATTCTCTCTCCAGAAGGCATGAGAGAATCACCATTCCAATTAGAAGCTATGTTTGATCACTGTAGGGACTGAAGTAACTTTTTAAAACTAAGAAAAATATTCCAGTTTAATTGTGCCCTACATATGTTTCATGTTAAAAATCTTCAGTTGATTTGTTGAGGCAAAATATAGCCAATGTTAAACACAAAGCAACAGCCTAAGCAGAAATAGATTAAAATTATAATTCTCAATAAATTACTTACAATGTCCCCATGCCACATTACATTAGTTCTACATAGATATATTTTAGCTGGTATTCATCAGTTGCATTTTTATAAGGAAAGTACTTATACTTTCCTTATAAGGCACAGCCTCAGCACATTTTTCTCCCTTATGTACTGACCCAAACTTTAAGGTCCAAATGCCCCATTCTGAATGTCTTCACCAGAATATCAACCCTAACCCTGAAGATGGCCTTCCTGATCTTCTCTCCCTGACTGAATTCTTAGAATCCCTTGCAGTGGAAAGGTAGAGGAAAATATTCTTAACAAAAGTAATATGAGTATATTGCAGGTATGAAGAACATCCAATGCAAGGTACAGACATAATCTGGGAAAAATGGGTTGCCCTATTAATTTCAATGCAAGAGAATTAAGGGTAAATTTATCTACCACACGTGAACATATAAAGCATCAAAATAAAGAAAATGGGCTTGATTCCCTGATAAAACATATCAGAGTAAATGACATTGTTTATATCTATTGATCCTGAACCATTTGTGTTTATTTGCAGCAGATTACATTGAGGATTGTCAAATAAACTTCCATCATGACAAAGAGTTATTTGGTGGAGAGGGAAGAATAATAACTCTTAAATCCATCCATCCTGATGGCCTTGAATGGTTTATTGGTGCATCTCAATTCATTTAAAGAATGTGAAAAATCTGTACTAGCTGAGGCTGCATATCAGTGTGTTCAACTGCCTACTTCTGTGTGAATCCTTATCCTGCCCCAGTTTACAAGGATTGTATGTGAACAAATAAATAAATAGGGCAGGGTTTCTCAGCCAGGGTTCTGTGGCACCCTAGGGTTCCACGAGAGGTCACTAGGGATTCCCTGGGAGATCATGATTTATTTAAAAAATTATTTCGAATTCAGGCAATTTCACATTAAAGAGGTTATTGTCTTTATTTTTAGTTTAGGAACACTGTCAATGCATATAAACAGGCCTACACATGAAACAAATATAATCATTTTGTAAACTCTGGCCTAAATTTGAGCCTGAATGTGCAGGGGCTCCCCAAGGCCTGGAAAATATTTCAAGGGTTCCTCCAGGATCAAAAGGTTGGGAAAGGCTGACATAGGGTAAGGATTCACACAGGAGTAAGCAGTACACACTGATATCCAGCCTTAGCTAGTACAGATTTTTCACATTCTTTAAATAACAGCAAAATAGTATATATGTGGACATTCCTTCCAGCCTGATACATAATTCTGGATTTAGATTGCAAAGCAGTAATTGGTCTTCATGATTGTGCCAGTCCTGATTATGACAGTTTTGCAGGGATGGCCTACAAAATAAAACAAGAAAAAAACTAAGGGTGGGTGGGGAAGGGAAGGGGATCTTTAGAACTGTGGCATCCCTTTGCATGTTGAGAATTTATATTGCAAATATTAGAAAAGTGTTGGTCAGAAATATATTGTACATACATTTTTTAAACTCATCATGAAATGTGTTAAATACACAGTTTATCCCTTCATACGGTATCTGCAGAATTGCATAGGAAGTAGTTCACAGTGAAAATCACCTAGGGTGAGTCCTGGGCACATTCCAAAGGCTTTCAGAATTATGAGACTTAAGAATAATTGTACAACAATGCTGTAAAATAAGTCCAAAAACCAAGCATTATAGATCTAGGGAACTGATGGATGCAGTTAAACTTTCAGGCATTCTATAAAACTGGGAAGATACTCAGGGCCATTATTCTTCATAGCGATATCATTTTATAATCATGGGATAATCACTCTAGGACAGTGACAAGCATGTGGAGCCATCTTCTTCACAAGACTTAGCTGTTCTTTTCAGTGACAGGAACAATTCTGTTTTCTTTGTGGTAGGCATATACAAAGATTTATTTTAAGTGACAAGGCAAACATTATGAATGGCAGAGATACTATCTCCTACATAACTGAAGCCTTGAATCTGTGGGCCACAAAATGGGCACCATGTGGCTTCCCAAGGCTTTTTGTGAAGCATCAGCCAGCTGTTCATCATCTGCTAATGGTTTCCCAAAAAAATGAAGCACACTCTTTCTAAGAATGGATAAGCTGGCTGAGGACAGAAAGGGGAGGAAAATCCACATGTGAGGCCTGAAGCTGGCAAGTTTGGAATCAAGGAACCTATGAGACAAGACCATCATCAAAATGTTATAGGTGCCTTCCACACCTAGGGACAAAAAATGAATGTCAGGAAGTCTGTTATCATGTTTTGTGTAGATAGAGAAAAGAGATGTAGGTTTTAAACTGTGGTTCTGATATAAATATGACTTGACAGATTATGCAGTAGCTGCATAATTAGAGCTTTGACATCTACAATAAAAGCAACATCCATCTGAGCCTTAGCCTTAATTCTTCCACTATAAGCTCCTGAGTGTGAGTTTGAGTTTCTGGAAAGAAATTCATGTCTGTGTCCTGAGTGAAATTCTGCGTCACCTTCATGAAGCCCTTGGTTCAAAAAGAGTTTTGGACCCTAGAGTTATGACCACTACAACAATTGCTACTACTAGCATCTCTTCACTTATATTTCCAGTGTAATCTTGACCTCAGGAACTTAAAAAAATCTTATAACAGAACAGCAGAACCTGATGTTTCAACTGTATGCAGCTGTAATACAGTTGAGTGTCTAACCTACATCTCCTTAAAGCATTTCATGTGTCATGAGCACTGATGGTGAGCAGGAGGGGGCCTCTATCCAGGGGGGAAAACGCATGCGTAGTACTGAGGAGTTAAGCAGCCATTCAAAGAGACACAGATCAGACCCGCCTTGACTTTTGGGGTTTATCTGTATGGGTTTTCTCACGCTTCTTCAGTTTGTTAGGATTTTCTGTCTAACATAGCAGTAATAAAACACTAGAGACTTATTCCTTGTCTCACTGTGGTTCCTGATTGTTAGGACATCATGTATCAGAAAGAAGAAATAAATACATTGGGACAACATATAGGCAGCAGTTAACTAATTCAATTACATTTACATTTACATTTACAGTAGTTGAATAAAGCTTTGATTGGGCCATGGTCCACCCAGGACCGCAACTAGGGTCTGTTTCACCAGGGGCAAACATGGATTCCACGCCCATTTTGGTGCCCCCCCATGTGGCACCCAGGGCACATGACCCACTTCCCCTAGCCACATAGTTGCGGCCACCTTATTTTGGGAAAAATAGACCTGGACATGCCTAAGGTGGAATGAACCTCAGCATAATAAGGTTGTACCTTCTATAGTCTAAGAACTGATCATTTTTTTAGGCAAATAATTTTACCAAAAGATTCTTTATTTAAAATATACAAATAGAAATATATATGTGAAGAGCCAGAATAGACTCAGTGGATTTTTTTTTTTAAGAAAAAAGCTTTTGTTTTCTTCTCTGCAGGGCACTGGAAGATTGTGTTCAATTTCTTCAGGGCTCCATGCCAGTGATCCTCAGAAGAGTGGGTGAAAACAAGGCAGGGAGGCAAATGAAGCAGGGACAGGAAAATATTTATTGGAATAGGTAGCAGTGGATGGAAAAGGCAAGTTGACAAGACAAGATGCTAAGGAAAAAGGAGAATGAGACAAAATAAAGAGCTACAGAAAAGTATTTTGCTTTCATTTTTTTCCCCTTGGAAGAGTAAAAGAACAGAATGCATGATCAGGAATTCTAAAAGCACCAACAATATTTAAAACTTGAAAGAAATATGTCTCTTGAAAGCAGAAGAGGCAAATAATTATTACCATTATTTCTGTGAATTGCTCCTGAGAAGGATGAAATGCTTTTCTGTTACAGAAGCCCTGGCTTTCCACTGATTCAAATAGCCTTATGCATTTGCTCCTGTGAGAGAGCAGACCATCACCCTCCTTTCCATTTTTTACTTTTCCACATCAGGCAGAGTGGTCTGAAAACAGCAGGTTCCTGATCATACCACTTGATCTGAATATGCAACAGCAAAATCAAATTCCTTTCCCTTCCATTATTTGTGAGGTAAGTAGACATGGTATTTTCCAGCATTGACCACAGGCTACGGAAAGAGAATGTGTGGGTGGCAGTGGGGATTTCTCTTCTCTTTCCATAGATCTGACCAAGCTGGAAATCAGGAATCAAGTTGGATCCAGACTCAAAAAGATCTCAGCCTGGGCTTTTGGATTCCAAAGAAGGAAACAATAACTCAGATGAAAAGCAGTTTCATCTCTCTTCCTCTTTTCCCCTTTGGGTGGCAAGGAAGCACAGAAAGCAACCTGCTTAGATGCAGAGTCATCAGACAGATGGCAAGGGCTGGTACTTTAATGTACAGGGCTGCTAACTAGAGCCTCCCAAGGCAAGTATTATCCATCAAGTAAATTGCATGACTCTGCAATGATCCTAGGAGCATATTAATTTCATTAAACCAATTGGTGCTTTGTGATGTATACAATTCTATGCCCATATGTTTTTTTTAATTCAAAGGAAAATAATGCACTTTTATTTTTTTGCTTAGAAAAAATATTTTGGTCAAGATTAAGTGAGAATAATATCAGGTAATATAGACTAGGAATTTGACATCATTTTTTGGCATCAAGAATCATAGCAGTTTGATACTCAGAAGAGAGCCTGATGGTTGCCTATCTCTCTCATTCTGGTAGCTTAGTCTAAAATGTAATAATTTGATAAGGTCATTCAATAAGCTTCATGCTTGAGTGGTTTTAGCCTTCAGTATTCCAGATTTTCCTTAAAATAAAATTGAGCTAAATAACATGGGAACATCGGTGTTATTTATTGGAAAATATGTGGAAATGGTTTGCATTGTCTTCTGGGATTTGTTTAAAATGTTATTTTCCAATTTACTTATGTCACTTGGATTTCCTCATGGTCTCCTAGCTATCTACAAACCAGGCAAAATCCTACCTAGTTTTGAGATTAACCAAGGTCAGGTAGGTGCTGCCAGCTAGCTGGGCAGATTTATTTTCTGAAGTGCGAAAGTGCATAGTGGCCTGCAATGGATAGGGATCAATTGTCTAATCTTTCCCTCATCTCCTTTGTGTATGAACCCCACCCAATAAAGTAGCTTTTTCAATAGAAATTCTCCATTTTCTTTTGAATCCTGGACTCATTCAGCTTTTAAACAAGGGGGATGGGGAAGGAAAGGATTTGGCTGTGCCATCTCCATATAGTTTGCTGAGCAGGACTGGGCAGCTGGGTACTTCTGGAAGGGATGCTACATAATATGCCTTTTTAATTTTTTTTATTTATTTTCTATCCTGCCTTTATTATTTTTATAAATAACTCAAGGCAGTGAACATACCTAATACTCCTTCCTCCTCCTATTTCCCCCACAACAACAACCCTGTGAGGTGAGTTGGGCTGAGAGAGAGGGACTGGCCCAGCTGGCTTTCATGCCTAAGGCAGAACTAGAACTCACAGACTCCTGGTTTCTAGCCCAGCACCTTAACCACTAGGCCAAACTGGCTCTATTCTATAGAATGTGAAAGCAGATTTCTCCTTGGCAAATCTAAGACTTTGCCTGCTGCTGACACACAACTCTACCTAATTTATTCCTCTCCATCTCCTTCCCAACTGACTCAACTCTGTTTCTCTGAGCACACATGATAGTTCTTTACAGCTTTGCCATGCTCACAGAAAAGAAAAGAGATGTGACAGATCTGAATGCCTCACCTTTTGTATATGTGTGAAACTGGCTGCAAGAAAATAGCACCTGGGAATTAAAAAGCATTTCCACTCACCGTTGGTCACTTTTCCCCATTATTCTCTAGTTACCTTGGCTGAATTGCTCCCTGTCAGAATATGCTGCCTCCCTCACAAATGATCTTAATGACAGAACAACAGAGACTATGATTAACATTCATTAAAGTCTCATGTGTAAGCTGCATCAGAAGAAATGAAGTAGTAATTAACCTATACACTTTAACTGATTGTTATATCTAGCTATTAGGGCTTAATGAGGATAGACAGTGCTGGGTCAAAAAGTTTACACTCCTTTTCAAAAAGGAGCACAGCAACATCAGCTGTCACTCCATTAATTCACAAGCTCTGGCACACATTAATCCTTTCTGTTCTTTTTGCAGGAGCCGCTCTGCTCCTCCTGGTCTCCAAGCAGGGCTGTTTCATCTGCAGCAGTAAGACTGAAATTGGTCATGAACAGAGAGGCTGGGGGGAAAGCCGTTTGTTTATTTCTGCAAAAAGTACCCCCCCCCATTTCAAAGACTCTAGGTGATTTACAGTTAAATAATAACAGCAGCAAAGTTACACACTAGAAGTTACTAGACAACCCATGACCCATTGGGTCATCATTTCTTTACCTAAACAGAGAGACAGAATGACCAGGGTGGGCAAAAAAGCAGTGGGAGCAGGAATGAATTCCAACTTCCGACTTCCTGCCAACTTCCCCATTGACTTTCCTTGTGGAAAGCTGGCAGGTTAGGGAAATGACTTTGTCAAATTTCAGTCCCATGGGAGTAATAGGTCCCAGCCACAACTTTGCCAAATTTCAATCACCATATTCAATACAGTGGCGTCATCATCTCAGAAGAGTTCACACTTCCTGCCGGCTTCCCCACTGACTTGTGGGAAGCTGGCAGGCAGCATTCTTCTTTCCTCATCTAATATAGGCTGGAACCATTTCCATTCCCCATTTCCATTCCCCTTATGACCTTCAGCAGAACCCCAGTGAAGCCTCCTCCTCTTCCTCCTCCTCCTCCTTGGCTGACCCAGACTGCCTGCCAGGGGGAGGAAGCTATAGACCGTGAGGAGAACTGCATCCCCACTCCCCATTCCTGCATGTCCCCAAGGGCCACCTCCCTCCAGGGAGGAAGAGGGCTCACCCGTTGACTGCTGGTGCTCCTCAGCCAGTCCTACCTTGCCAGCAGGCATCTGAGTCACTCCCTTGTCCTTCCCTCACCACCCACCACCATTAAGAGATTTCAAATTTCAGCCTCGGATCCAAAGCAGCCAATCACCAGTCACCCATCAGTCCTTGCCGCCAGCTGATTGGGCACAGAGGCCAGAGGGAGGTGGGAAAGATGTTGGGGATATGCCCATGATGATCACATGACCTCAGCTGACTGCAGCAGCACAGTGGCGCAGCAGCATGGTGGCACTGAAGTGGCCACAACTTTGCCAAATTTCAGTCCCATGGACGCATTCTGTAAATTAACCCATTTGAGGTACCTTCTTTCAAAAATTGTTGCCCTGTGATGCATGGGTCCTGGATTTTGGATGCATTCTGTAAATTAGCCCATTTGAGGTACCTTGGTTCAAAAACGGGTGCCCTATGATGCACCATTTCACCCAACTGAAGGTGACAAACAGACCGAGAGTTTTAGTAGTATATTAGCCTTCCTAATCTGATATACTTCAAAAGAGAAGTTCACTAAATACTGGCTGGGAATTTTGGGAAATGAAGGCCTCACTCTAGGTTTGAGACATGTAAATTGGAAGAGGCTGTTGTTAAGGGCAGATTATTTTGACATTTATTTAATTATCTATTTATTTATTAATCGTATTTCTATGGCTTCCCATCTCATAAAGCTTGACTTTGGGTGGCATACAATAAAAAACATAAAATGACAATATTAAAAAATATTGTACAATTAAAAACAGTAATATTATTATGTAAAGGGTAGAAGGGAGCATTAGATTTTATAAACAATGGAGCCAGCTCATCAAATCACCATTCCTTTGAGACCCCCAGACCTTTTGACACAGTCACATTATTCACAATGCTCAGCATTGTGAGTCAGTTGTAGAATAACCACTATTACTTTATGGCTAGCAAGTGTGTGTATATGTGTGTGTGAAAGAGAGAGTGTATACACACATACACACACATACATACACACTTAGATGTTATATTCAGGAATCTTAATATACTAACTCTATGGAAATAACTCTTTTTAGCAAAGAGATAAATCAGTTGATGGGAAATGGAAAATAAGTATTCTGAAACGTTTTACAGAACTATTTATTGCAGGTCTCTGCTTGTCAATGTGCCAAGGCAATGAGTTAAGGACATTAAAATTCACAGGAACACATCACATTTCTTTAAGTGTGCACCAAATATATTGTAAAGTGTATAACTAAAAATGGAAAGTCTGAATAGAGGTGGGATAGCTCAGAAAATAAGAGAAAAAACATGTTTATGTCTTATTTTTCTTTTTTTCTTCCCAACATTTTGCACACCTACTTTTATGTGTGTGTGTGTTTTTTTAATTTTCTAGTCCTTTCCATCACTAAATCTGAAAGCAACAAGCATCTTTTAGAATGCAGGGACTTCTGGACTGTAGTGCTACTCCTGAAACATGTTGAAGGTTTTGCCAGTTGTAGATATGAAGCTGGACCTTGTCTTTTGTGTGGAGTTGACCTCTTAGTACATGAAATCAAGTGTTTTTCCCCACCTCTCATACAGAGATAAGAAATTCATCTGAATGTACTTACCTCATGTTGACTTCAGATTTTAGTTGAATGTACTTATCTAATATTTCATTTTCAAAGTAACACATGACCCTAAATTCATTCCAGGTTTCTCAATTCATATTTGTCAGAAATACGCACTGCCATTCACTACTCTTAACATAATTTATATTAGATAAATGATTGCACAATAATGTATAAGTTCATGAAACTGATGTACAAAAATGCATTAGGTTAGGGAAAATTGCAAAAACAATTCGACAAAACTACAAAAATACATTTATTGGAAAAATTTGTACTAAAAGAAATGCAAATATGAGTGTGATTTTTTTAAAAAAAATCATAGTAAGTTCCAGATTTGCACGTGGAAAAAGAACAATCCATCACCACCACAGTGACTAATTCCTAAAAATGAGAAACTGAAAGAAATGGTAACTGGCAGATCTCATCATTTCTATTGTATACCACTGTAGTATCAATGCCACTGCCTAATTCTGGTAGAGGTAAGAAAAGGCAGATGTGTAGGGGAAGTTAAACCACATTTTGTCTTTTTTTCTGGGCAGCAGAGGAGTTGTATCTCTGAGTCATTTAACTGAAGAGCAGAACACAAGTGTCCTAGTTGGTAAGATCAAAGGTCCATCTGATCCAGTATTCTGCATTTGAGAAACTTCCCAGCAGGATGTGAGCCTGTTAGCCCACTTCTGCTGTTACTCCCTGGCAGCTGAATAGTTAAGCCATGCTGCTGCTGCTTCAGGAAATAGAATATAGTACTAGCAGCCATGAATTTGCCTTGCTCTCTTTTAAAATTTTCCAAATTGATGCTCATCACCATATCTCATGGCAGCAGAGATTCAGAATTATGGTTAATCGCACAGTCAGCCAGATGTTTAGAGTGGATTTGGTATTTTTGTCCACCTATTGAGTCCTTCCCAAGGACCTGGGATAGGCAGATGTTGTTGTTTCATAATATTAAAGGATTAGTTGAAGGATGTAAGCTGTTCTAAGTAAAGTTGCCTTTTGCAATTGTCTGATGGTGATTTTGTCAATGCCAATGTTGTTCAAGTGCTGCTCCAGATGTTTTGGAATTGCACCCAAGGTGCCTATTACTGGTAATAATAATGCTTTCTTTTGCCACAGTCATTCTACTTCAATTTGCAGTTCTTTATATTTTGTGATTTTCTCCAGTTCTTTCTCTTCTATTCTGCTGTATTATTATTATTATTATTAATAATAATATATTATTTAGATATTATTAATAGATATTATTATATATTATTATTAATAATAATAATAATAGATGCAAAGTTAGATATTGCCTATATTTTGTAATGCAAGATATAAAATTTCTAGTGAAAAGAAGTATTGGATATTGCCTCCTTTCTTAATGCATGGTTGTGCTTTGGCTTTAGTGATCTTGATAGGGGCATAGATGGAAAAAATTAGGGAGCCTGAACCAAAGACACATCATAAAATATTTTTAATCTTACTCAACACTTCAAATAAATTCTCAGTTTTAATATAGAAATTTAGACTTCTTCTTTCTTATAAGATAAATTTTGGGTTTAACAACTCTTCTCAAGGTGAGAAGAATGAACAAATTGTTCTGCATGTGGTAGCCTGGTCAAAAGCCAGAAATAATGCAATGGACTGCTTCAGGCTTTGAAAATGTAATGTCAGATCCAGGTCTGAGTTTTGCCGCTGGGTTTATAAGATTAGTTTAGTCCTATCCCCAGTTACCACTTTCCAGCCAATGCAATAAACATTTCAAAATAATCAACATTTGAGTGCCAAATATCTTGAAAGAGTAGAGAACTTATCTTTAGCAAAGCAATAAGCCATTAAGCACCGAACTAACTAGTATCCCCTTTACATTTCCTGCTCAATCACATGGATTGTGGTATCAGCAATTCATAGTAATTGGACAATCAGTGTACTTAGCACTCCATATCTACTTATATTTTAAAACACTGTTTTAGATTCATGGATGTTAGAAGCAGGATCATTGTCTTCTGTAAAATTAGGAAGCTGCCCTACACAAAACTGAATTTTGAATCATCCAGCTGACTACTACTAAGCCTGACACCAATTAAACTACATGATACATAAAATACATATAGTTCAGTTGGGCTTCTATGTATTTCTTTTTTGCTCATTGTACAAAAGCTGGGAAAGAACATACTCCTCCACCAACTTTGTTCACCACCACCATTCACCGAAACTCTATTGGTAAGGTAGGAGTAAGAACCCAGAACACAGTGACTTTTAACCAATCCTGGTTTATTAAGATTTTTCCATACCTTTCTTTGCAGCCTATTGGGGGGAAGTGAGAAAGTAGTTAGCAAGCGGAAAAAGGAGGTATTGGGAAGGGATAAAATGGGGTACCCACCCTAATATTTTAGTTTGGATTCATCTATCGTTTGCTTCGTCCCTGCCCATCATGGGCATATGAGCCTGGCAGATCATCTTTGAAGGAAATACATGTACCAATAATACACTATACTTTTCAGCTCAAAAAGAAACATTTGTAGAGATGGTCAGTTTTGTCAGTTTTTGTTTTCATTCAGTGTCTCTAGTATCATTCAGTTCAGATGGACTTCTTCCCTCTACCCTATTTCCTATAATGCAAAAGTTCCTCTCCTGGGTTTTTCTAGAATTAGAACCCTAAATATTTATTTACTACAATTTTACATTGCCAAACTTGCCAAGGACTCTTGGTGGTTTAAAGCAATCCAAAACAATTGAAACATTCATGGAAATATAAAGGTCTTCATGGTATGGGGCCAGCTTATATGAGGGACTGCCTGTCTTCCATGGTTTTAGCCTATCTTGTAACACCAGGCAGAGTTAGTGCACTGCAGGTCCCACTTATTAAACAATACCGTTTATTAGGGTTCAGGAAACATGCCTTCACTGTTGTGGTGCCTGCCCTCTGGAATAACCTCCCCCTGGAAATCTCTGTGGCTCCCAACTTGATGGTGTTCCAGAAGTCATTAGAAATTTGGCTATTCTCCCAGGTCCTGGGGCAGGGTGGCTTTGAGCCCTTGTCAGGTATATTTTCATGTAATATATGGAGTTTGTCTTGTCTGGACATATGTATTTTTTTTTTGTCTATTATTTAGTTTTTCTTTTATAATGGAAGCCACTCAGAGAAATTCTGGAGTTGGATGTTCTTAAATCAAATAAATAAATAAATATCCATAAAATCTCCATGCTAACAATTCCAAATAAACTTGCATACTGAACTGCAATCAGTCCTGGGTGTTCAATTAGATCAGTGTTTTTCAAACTTGGCAATGTTAAGATGTGTGGACTTCAACTCCGAGAATCCCCCAGCCAGCATGCTGGCTGGGGAATTCTCGGAGTTGAAGTCCACACATCTTAACATTGCCAAATTCGAAAAACACTGAATTAGATTAAATTTAATATTCACAGAACCTTCATCCCTAACTTGATCAATAATGATCAAAGAATAAGAATTAGTGTTGATAATCAATTAACTCCCAAATGCTTTCTGGAAAAGCCAGATCTTTAACATAGGGGCTGATCTATTTGAGTTTAGATAAGAAGTGCTGCTCTTAATCTATATAATAAACTCTGCAGCATGACAGAGCAAAGAACTTTTTGATAGACATGGACATAAAAGGTCTAATTCATTCCAAGCACTGCTGTTATGTTGAAGATAGAAGTCAGTTTGCTACCATGCCAAGATGGATGGCAGTATGTTAAAAACATAATATGTCCTATGTGTTGGATTCTATTTGTACTTCATGTATCTGCAACTTAATCTCCCTCTTTCTTTCTAAAAGCTGTTCCTTTACTTAAATACCATTAAGACAAGATCGAGTCCATTTGAAGCCTCCCAGCACTTTGTGGCAGGAAAGGAAGCCAAACATCTTTTACATGCTATGTCAGATGCCAAAAAAGAAGATGGGGTCAGTGGTGAATGAATCTTCTCCAGAGCTCACAATGCTCAGATCTCTTGGGAGGCAGGTTAACCTCAAAATATCCAGGCTAAAGAGCAACTGACTGTAAAATATAAAACCTCTCAGCCAAGTTCTGTGGAGTCAGACAGAGGAAAACAAGACAGGCATTTCAATAGCATGAATCTTTGTAACTCCTTGGTCTTCAAGATGAATATGGACTTCAGCCATCATTTCCAATACCTTATTAAAACAAACAATGAGTCAATAGTTTAAAGGGTGCATGATCTCTAGAGATATCTACAGGCCAAAGTGCCTGGAACAATTACATTTTCATTTTGAAACAATCTATTTCCAAAGAAATTCAGTGTTCCTTTTTCTTCCAGCAATATGTGACTTTTTTAAAATGGATATGCAGCAAAAAAAATTGTAGAGAGTGCTCCAAGTCTTTGTCTTAACAATGCTTGGTAGCACCCACTCCAAATTTCAACCCAGGATCTCTCCAAACCCTGTCTGAAAATGTCAGGGATTGATTCTGCAAATCTCTTTTCTTTGATACCAAATGGCAGCCAAATTAGGTATATCTAATTTCCTGAAGTAAGTTCACTACCTTACTAAGTTAGCTTTCTTTATTTAAAAAAGCCAATATTTTCTATTGAAATTAAGGAACTTTCTATATTCATGGACCATTAAATAAATATTTGAAAAATGGGGGGGACCATCCAATTAAAGAAAGAATCCTTCTCTATGTTTTCATCTTTAACAGCATGGGAGTTCATTTTTTTTTGACAGGTTAGATAATGATTATAGTTGCTTTTCTGCATGCCTTTTTGATTCCTCCAATTTTAAAGGCCCCTTTAAACAAAATTTTGTATCAATTTTTTAAAAATTCAAAATTAAGCATTTATTATTTGAAGTACGTACCCTTTGCTATAGGCTAACAAATTTTAGCATGAACTTTCTGAATAATACTTGCTCTAACTTCACTTGAAGTAATCATTTATATTCTATCATAGCTAGTATATGGCCTTACTACCTAACATCTCCTCCTCCTGATCAACTAATAGGAAGTTGAGATAGTGATTCTCAGTCCTGCCTAAGTAGTATTGTTTTGTGATAGGGGACAGATATCTCTATAAAAGTATAGCAGTACGTGACCCATAGTTTCAATCTCCTTACTTACTAACACTTAAACTGATGAGATGATAGTTTCAGTGTGAAGTTTATGGCCATGAACAAAAACACTAAAACTGTGCCCACCAGATAATATTTGATTTCAATATAACAGGAGGAATACTGTCCCCTCCTGAGGCTTTCCCATTTTTTCAGTTGTAATATTAGATTAGTAATTTCAATGTGGATTGAACAGGGGGCCAATCTGGCAAGTCCTCCATGCGTCACTGAGAGTTATAGATATGCAATTTTCAGATGGATAGATGGATCAATAATAATCTCCTGTTAGGAGGCAGAGATGGGAATTTCACATGGCTGGATACAATATTCCCAACTGTAATACAGTTACCAGATTTGGAGGCCTGGATCAGTTGTCTCCAAAGATCTCTCTGAGCTTCCCTTTTTTCTTTTTCAATAAAGATTTCTACTTTCTTTTTTGTTCATGAAGTAAATTCAAGAGCAATGGACAGTCGCTATTATATAAATCTATGTTTAGGATTAGTTAGTTTTTGCATATTCTTTGTCATATTATAGGTTGGATCTTCTATTGCTAGAACAACATTCAGTTTCACAGATTAGTGCCTCTTTAAATATAATAATTAATGTACAATGTAAGTTGTAAATCCTTTGGGGGGATTTTTTATTAATTAAGGAACTGAATAAATTGTTTACATTGCCAGATTTATATACAGAGTATATTGTTCTTTGCATCTTCTCGGTCCATTTTATAAGAATATATATTGGGATTTGAAGAGTATACAGTGCAATTGGATTTTTAGTTTATATAAAGACAAATGGAAATTTAGAGGAAAGTCTTCACTAATCAAAGATTTCCCAGTTCTGACATTAGATGTACTGTGCTCATCACTACATGGGAAACAATAATGTAATCAATTACATTTGCTCCAAAGTCATCCCAGAAAGTGCAACTTCCAGAGATGTTACTTCCCCAGGCATCGTTCAGGATTAAGACATCTAAGTTATTAACTAACTGAGTCAAGCACCATCCTGCAAAATTAGCTGTTCTATCTCTTGAGTTTTGCATTGGAGAGGGAACTGGATGGTACCACATAACGACAGCTGTAGCAGCACCAGACCACACTGTTTCACTTTTTATGGTTCAGTGCCATCAAAACTAAGTTGGTTTAAGATGTCAGCAAATGCTATTGATCTTCTTAGTCTTGTTTCTAATTAGCTTAACTGACCTCCGCTTTGTCTTAAATTGTGCTCCGCTGGCAATTTTTATGCATTTTTAAAAAATACACTTTAATGAATTTGATGGGAAAGAAATTGCTTTCAAGGTTTTTTACAAAAGACAAAGTTTTGGTAAAATGTTCATGGGTGAAGTGCAGAAGTCTGGCGTTTAGCATTGTTACAAGGGGGTCAAGGGGCTTATGTGTGTATCTTGCCTTCCATTCTACAACCATCTTCCCAGCCTCCCTGACTTGCCATACTTCAATCATGTCCCAAGAGAAGTATTCTGAGGAACTCCTTGTGAGACTGTTTCAGATCTGGAAGCAGAAGCATCCCAGGAGGAGGGCGGGGGAACCCTACCACTAACTCCTAGGACACTTTGCAAAAGGAGCACTTTGCAAAATCTGTTGTATAAGCAAAGTGCACTTCTTCAAATGGTTATGGCAGCCACATCCTCTGGAAGCTTGCCACTGCTTTGAAGACTTTCCCAGGCTGTGTGCACATGTTTATGCATGCCCACACAACAATCCACTGGGATCATCAGCAAAGGAAATGCACAGTCATGCATTGACAGCCAAGGAAAAACTTCAAAGCAAACATGCCTGCTTTAAAACTTTGAGGAAGGATGAAGAACTCCTTTCGCATGCTTTGGATAGCAACAGGAAAATAATTTCAAAAACTCTCTCAAAAGAAATGGAAACAAAATATGAAAGCAGAATGCAAATGAGTTAAAAAAAGAAAAAAGCCCTTCAGCTGTCAGCCTTCCCAGGTAGACCAGACAGGAAACACGATCAGATGAGCTAATTCTACTTTATTGCAAGGCTACGTTAACTGGATCTTGCAAGTCTGAAAGTACAAATCTCTTGCTGGCCCCTTCTGAGCCTCTTTCTCCTCCCATTATGCAGTTGCGGGCTATGCCCTCTCTTATCTGACTGTTCACTAGGCAGGAACTCTTCTCAAGGTTTTTCTCACATACTATTACATTAGGAGAGGAAGACAACTTGGGAAAATCAGAAGAAAGATTTTGGTTCACTAATGACTCTAGGCATGTTCACATTAAAATTGGAAGTTGATGTCCTTCCTACCAAATTCCTCACACACCAGCCTAGTTTCAATGCCTAAAAACCTATCAGATTCCTGAACTGCCCTCAGCTGCAATGAGCAGAGTAAGGGAGGGCATTAAACACTTGAGATCAGAGGGAAATGAAATCCTGAAACAGATTATTTTTTTTTGTTTTTGCTAAATGGAGGACAAAAGCCACTGGGCTTCTGGCATATATTGGAAATTCTGAAATGCTTCTGAAATGAAATTAAATACAATGGGAAAAATATGGTTTTGGAAATCTATCATACCTGAATGATATTTCCAGTGAAGAAATGGCAAGCTGACGTCCTATGGAGAGTGGAGACATTACAGCTGAAAACGGCAGTTGGATGCTGAATCCAGATTGCCAAAATCTCTCCGGAGAAAGGAGATCTTGAGATCACCCATGTGTACTCCAGACAGCTGTTTTTTGTGAGTGGATGGCAGGAACCGAGGTTTTTGTGGTCAGCTTGCAAACAGCTGGGAGTTGCGGGATTCCATCAAACTCATAGCCATCAATGTAGCCTTTATGGACTCAAGGTTTGACCAAACCTCACTTCTTAATCACTTTGGATTTTACTATTTTTAAACTGCTTTTAAAAGGTTGAGAACCTTCAGAACTGCAAGTTTTATCATATTCACTGAGTGAGTTTTTTTTCCAATCCTTTAAGAAAGAAGTTTTAATTATAATTTTGTTTTGGAAATTTTTTTTTTTTTTTAAATATACAGCAAAAGTGTGTTTAAGAGTGTTGATTTTAGAAAGTTTTAAACCAAATAAGGGTCCAGATGGACTTGAATTAAGACTTTGAAAATAACTGTAAGAATCCTTCCCTTAGGAAATATTCTAAGTTTACATCTCAAAAAAGGAAAAAAAACCCTCGTAAAATGACTTTGTAGGTTGGTTAGCGGGCACCAGAAGGAAATGAATACATCAGTGTATCTGTTGAGAGAGATTTAAAGCTCAGAAATTAATTTTAAAGATATCTGCTATTATAGATGAACTAGATGGTGTCACAGAAGAGGAACAAGTTCCATCAAAAAAACTGAAATTGATTTAAAAGTGAATTTTAAAGTGATACCCTATGAGAAGGAGATGGAAAAAGATGAAATGGTGGATATATAAAAATATGAATTATTGAATATACAAATGAAACCAGCTGATGTTTTAACCATTCAGAAAGACACACAAGACATCACTGAACCAGAAGAGTGATGTGGATAACTTTATATTGGATTTACAAAAGGGCCTTGTAAAAGTTGCCAATGATTTTGTGAGAAAAGAGAACGTAAAAAAAAAAAAGGAGATGCTAGAAAAATCTGAGGGTACTAAAGGTTGTTGGGAGAAAGGGGAAAGAATATAAAACCAGTTTATTTGATCATGGTTAAAATGGATGGGTTGCTATCTTTGATAATGTTTAATGGATTTATGCTAACTAGGACCAGATGATGATGGCTTAAAGGTCTTGTTTATTTAAAGAGATGAGATAAGGGAGATTTGTTTAAATAGAAAGTGAGATATAAATGTAAAAGGGAGGATTCAAAGTAGGTCTATTAGATATAGTTTGTAATAGTTATGTTGTTATTTCTGATAGCCCTTAATGGACTTTTGCTGATTAAGATGGAGCGATGAGGTTTTAAAGATTTGTTTATAGAGAACGGGGTGGGATATGTGATGAAGAGATGGTTGGTTGTATTTATTTATTTATCTATCTATCTATCACATTTGTCACCGCCCATCTCTTCTCTCTAGAGGAACTCTGGGCGGTTTACAACAAAATTTTAAGAAATGGTGATAGGTTGTTAATGTTAACTATACTTTCTGGAGATGAAGGGGGAACTATACTTTCTTTTCTTTTTTCTTCTTTTTCTGCATTTTTATTTTTCTATTTTCTATTTTTTTATTTTTATCTTTATCTTTTGTAGTTTGTATTAGTTTTATATGTATAATGTAATTCTCAATAAAAATATTATTTAAAAAATAATAATCTGAACTGGATGTAGAACAGCACGATATGAAGCCTGAATCTGGTGCTAAAATAAATAAAAGCTTTAAGCAAGTAACAGATGAACAATAAATTCTCTAAAATAATCCCTCAGTGGCATAACTAGTTAGAATTTTTTTCAAGGGAACATCCTTCCTCAAGCAACTACAGTAGGAAAAGCATTGGTTTTAAAGATTCATTTTACATAATTTTAAGAAAAGGTTTCTTTTTGAAATCACTATTCCCACCCCACTTGTTTTATGAAGACACATTTATTGTATCATGTGGCTTACTCAGCTCAGCCACATTATTCTGGCTTTATTCAGAAGTCTCGTCTACTTGCTCCACCCATAGAAAACACAACGCAGACTTGCATTTTGGCAAGATAAGTTACACTGCAGCATCTGGTGGAGCAACCACTGCATTCCCAATAGTCCCATTACAACTAATGGAGCTTACCTTGCAAAAATGATTTTAAATTCATTAGAGAATAATATGAGGCATGGTAAATGTATTTGCACTGTTAAAAATTGAGTACTTATAAAATAATGTTTGAAGGGGACTTGAAAATGGATGCTAAGGCTTACTATGCACTATATAAGAAAAAAAGAAACATGCATTTTTAAAAGCTTAGCCTGCACTTAGAATTCAGGGAAAGAAAAATTATATAATCTAAATGTAAATAGTCTGACACATAGTGTATGTTGGGGGCTGGGGGTGGAAAGAGGGTTAAGAACCTTGTAATTTGCATAATATATCATCCATGTTATTTACGTAAAGATAGTCTGCAAAAGTGATGGTGTGTTTGAGAACGCAGGTGGGGCTGATCTCAGTGCTACACTTGCAGAACTGTTCAACCTTCCCATGGGTCATAAATGGGACCAAAAATCACCTGGCAATCATCCAAGAGGCTGTTATTCAGATGGGGAGGGAATTCATCATGGCAGAACCCTAACAAACTGGCCAAGTGGTTTCTATCTTTTTAATCACTGACTTATTCACTTATTTCCTCCGTAAATAAAGTGGGATGATTAAAACGGTTAAGGAACTTTTATGAACAGAAGCATTAAATATGGAACATAAAATAGTTGAAGAGACTGTGACTGATAGTAAAATTTTAAGATAGGGATTTGACAGCTCAATCTTATGCATCCTTTTCTCAGATAAGTACGCAGGTGAGCTCTTCCTTATTTTATTTCTTTTCCTCTTACATATGCCATCTAAAAATGAAAAAAAATCATTTTTTCGCTGAAAACTCTTGCTTTACTCATCTGCACTTATAATCGATTAGTCCTTTAAACAAAATTAAAATGTACAAATTAAAATTCAATCCGTGGAGCAGTATGAAATGGCAGTGTTCAAATCAGTTCAAGACCTGGATATTATGTGTTTGGTTCTCTGGTTCATCACACTGGCCCAAAAGGTGAGTAGTCCTACAGACTAAGTTTTAATGTGGGCATCTCTAGTAAAGCAGTTCTTCTCCTGACCATTGTCCATCAGACCTCTGACAGCAGAGCTACCCAGCATAACAAACTATGTTGTTCCAGTTGAAATAACCCATATCCAATTGTCTTCTGAACTGGGGCCCTGAGAAGAGGTGTAAAGTAACGTTTCTGGAGCAGTGTAAGCTGTAATGGTAAACCTTCCTTCAAGGGGAGCACAATAACTTCTAGTTATTTCCTGAACATGTTTGTCTGCTTTTTTTTCTTGGCAACTATAATGGAAGTAGTTTGCCATTGCTTTTTTTTCTAGAATGTTTCTTTGACTTCCCACGCTAGCCTACAAGCCTTGCAATTTGTTGGACGTTTCCCATCTAAGTGCTAACCAGGTTCTGGTCCTGCTTAGCTTCTTCAGATCAGCTAAAGTTGGCTAGGTATTGCCTAATGTAAGTTTTATTTACTAGTAAATGAACAGCAAAATTTGACAATAGCTTCAAATAAAGGTTTAAAGAAGACATTATTCCAGAAATTGCTATTGTACTAATACGCCACCTTCCTAATAAAAAAAAACTCTGGGAACTGCATGTAAGTGAATTTTGCTATGGTTGCAATGAAATAGTCTCAAGGTCTAATTAAGGACAGACCAGAACAGCCTCTGGAAAAGTATAATCTCACAGGGTCAAAGCAGCACAACTTCTTTCAGGGAAAATTGTGCTTTTTTTCCAGCCCAGTAAAAGTCCTTCTGTGATAAAATAAAGTTAATCAAAGGAGATAAAGTGACCTGCTGAACATAATATCCTTGGGAGATTTTTTTTTTTTAATGATATGGTTCCCCCTTAAGACTAAGAAAATAGAATCCTGCAGTGCCGGGCGAAGTACAGGTACAAATTAAGAAGTGGATACATGAAAAGATAATCCATTTTCACAGGACAGAAATGAACACTGTGATCCAGTGGGGTAATCCTCATTGTTAAAGGCTAACAGCAGTGGCCTTTTCTTCATGCAATTTCATGCAATTCACTATTTTGTGAAGACCAACTTTCTACTGTGTTGTGTTTTTCCAAGTATGAATATATTTACACCTCTTATTGAACACTATATAATGTAATAGAGATCCCTGGTTGGTCGGTTGGTCTGTCTATCTATTAAATCTGCTTTTTGGAAAGCAAAATACATTTCATTCCACAGCAATCTGAAAACATTATACAAGTAAAGACATCCAGATGTTCTTTGAACAAGTCACATTTCATGAGGCATAGTCATGAGAAGAACTGACAATAGTCGGCTGAAAGTGGTGAGGAAGCCTCATGTGTGCATTTGATTGGTGTGAAATCTCATTGTTTTAACAAGTATGCAAAAAAGAATGGCTACTATACTAAAAGCAAACTTCCATCAATCATGATTTGTTTATTCACTTGATGGAAACATCTTTCACTCAGAAGTGGACCCTTCCCAATGCAGTCAGAATCTACTTTTAGGCAAACCTTATCGTGAACATTTGTCCGGTCCAAGATGAGAAAATATACTCTTTTTAGTTCAATGATTCAAATGATTTGAATGAAATCCGTGTATTAAAAGACCATCACTGGTTTGTCATTTACTCCACATAATTTTAATTTGTTTCCAAACAGAAAAGTTCTTGATTTTCCCATTATAAATACACTTTTTGAACTAGAATCTTCCGTAAATTTTATTAATATGCTTCTTCTACCTCATTCATGGGATTCTTAAATAAGGCCAAAATTATAGTCCCTAAATATAAAGGTTATATATTTGCTTTTATGCTGAGATGTTAATCTTGAAAATGATTTAACATTTTACCTATTTTATGTAAATTACTTGAGAAAAATGAATTAACCTGGGACATTCTTACAGCATGCTATACTGAAATATTTTTGTAAGGTATTTATTCCATTCTTCTCTCTATAAGCTGCTACTGAGTCATAAGCTATTACCTATTCTTAGATTTTCAAGACACATTTAAGCAAAACTATTGATCAGTCCATTCAAAGTTTGATTCTACTTGGTCACCTCTCTAGCAACCAAAAGTGGATAACTAAAAAGAACAGTGAAAAAATAAGGTTAAAACTAAATATAAAGAAGACCAATTTAATGACAACAGGTTCAACAACCAGCCTTAGAATTGACAATGAAAATATCAAAGTGATAGATAGCTTCTGCCTTTTAGGATGAACCATCAACAGTAAAGGAGAAAGCAGTCAAGAAATTTGCCACAGACTAGCACTTGGAAAAAATATTCAGATGACAGGATGTGTCAATACATATAAAGATCAGAATTATCATGCAAGCAGTGGTCTTCCCTGTGACACTCTATGGACTTTGAAGAAGCAGGATAGAAAAATATTAATGCTTTTGAAATTTGGTGTTGGAGAAAACTCCTGGGAATACCACAGACAGCCAAAAAAAACAAACAAATGGATCCTCAAACAAATCAACCCAGTGTTCTCATTCAAGGCACAAATGGTCAGTCTCAAATTATCATACTTTGGACACATTATGCAAAAGTCTAGTTCTCTAGAGAAGGCTCTACTGCTGGGAAAGGTGGAAGGGAAGAGAAGAAGAGGATGATCAGAAGAAGGGGACTTAATTACCATGGTCATGGATGCACTGTTGGAAGACCTGAAGGACCAGGTTAAGGACAGATCATCATGGAGAAAATCTATGTGGTCGCTTAGAGTCAACACTGATTTGATGGTATGTAATCATTCAATCGTAAAATGGTACAGGTAGTCCTCAGTTAACAATAGTAATTGGACCAGAATGTCTATTGCTAAGCAACGTGGTCATAAAGTGCGATGTCATGTGATCCCACCACTTAGTGATGGCAGTTCCAGCACTTCTGGTTGCTGTCATTAAGCAAATCCTGCACTGTCATTAAGTGCAATGTCACATGGTCACCATTTTGTGACCTCCTGCTGGCTTCCTCATTGACTTTGCTTGTCAGAAGCCAGCACTGAAGGTCGCAAATGGTGATCATGTGACTGTGGGATGCTGCGACATTATGATTGTAAGCCAGTCACCAAGGGCCTGGATCACGATCACGTGACTGCAGGGACACTGCAGTGGCTGGCACTTCAAGGACCAGCCATAAGTACCACTCATTCAGTGCTGTCATAACTTTGAATGGTCACTGATCGAGTGATCATTACGCAAGGACCACCTGTATATTTGACTAGGCTTAAAAGAAAGATAGACTATACTAAGGCCGGGATACCTGGTCTAAAAATGGAGTTGCTTTATATAGACATGGCCTATTAGTATCAAGGACTTATAAAACTAGTAGCCTATAATGATTTATGCCCAAAGATGGCATTCCACCAGCATAAAACTTCAGTTGTTTGCCGAAACTCCATTTTCACTTTTGTACCTGACTGAAATGCAACTGAGCCAGCCATTGGGAGCAATTGCATACATGCCTTCACAGTTTACTATAATTGCATTATGCAAACTATTATTTACTTCGCACTTTTTGTACTAGTGTACTACATGTGCAATTGCTGGCAGAACACGGATCCTTCAGTGAAATAATGACACCCCCTTAGTTCTTCCACTAGGAGCAGTGTCACAGAATGAAGGAGGTAGACACTCTCTGCCACTTTAGCATGTGATCTCCAGACATACAAACTGCACTTGCACCTGGTAACCTGAGCCCAGGAAAGAGCAGACAGAAGAACTAAACAAAGGTTTTTCCCAACACAGTCTGACACGCGGGGAGGTATGTTGGCAGATGATATTAGAGGCAAGGAGAAAGAGAAAATGGCAGTTTCCACAAAATTCAAATTTTGGTTAAGTCTCCTGTTTCTCTTACGTAACTGTATTTCCCCCAGATCCATTTCAGATAGAAATTCATAGTGACGTTTAAAAGAATTTAATTTTTGGTATGCATATAAAAGATAATGGCAAAAATGCCTTTAATTGGCCACATCCAACATTGCATGATTATCTGCTTGTGCAACATGAGTTCCATACTCTTTCTACTTTCCTAAACTTCAAGGTCCCCCAAATTCTCCAGAGCACATTTGAAGTGTGTGCAGGATATGGATGGGAGAGGAAGCATTTATTCCCCTGGCAGATGCCAATACATCACCACTGTACTCAAATCTTCTTGTGGTGAGAGGGTTCTTAGGATCAGTCAAACAAAAGACAGCACACAAGTATATTCTTGTGAACCAGTTCAATTGTCTTGTACAAACAAAAAGGATGGGAGACCTCAAATTCAATGCACGGGTTGCTCAGATTCTGAAAAGGGCCTATCTAAGATGTTGTTTCTCCTCCTCCCCAACTGGAATATGGTGTTAACTGTGATTACAATGCCCCACTTATATGGTGACTCCTCTGCATTCCCTGCAAAGCCCACGTGAGATCTACCTTCAAGATGCCACTTTTGTAATAGATATACCTCATGACGCACTTGGCATCAATAAAAGGTGATGTTTATGGTTGGCTGTTGAAACCTATGATGCATAATGCATGTAGGAGAAAATATAACATCAAATATATGCAGCATAAAGTAGAGATGTAGAGACAATAATAAAAACAAGAAGATCTTGTTTTTACAGCTCCAACCCCAGAGCTGTCCCCAGTCCCTGCTAGCTTGGAGCTGGATGACCAACAGAATGCTTGTTCATATATCCCTCCATTCCTTAAAGGACAACCTCTTTTTAATCCAGCAGAAAACCCAGAGAGAAGGTGTGCTTCTGACTCATCTTCCTATCAAGAGTAGCCAGTCGTGTATAGAGTTGCTGAACCACTTGAAATGGACTCCTGTCAGATCTAATCCAGGCTTTGACAAACCTCTTGTCCTGCAGTGCAGAGGAAGAATTGCTTGGGAGCAATTCACAGGCAGCGGAGTAAGGAACAACAAGAAAATGAAGCTGTCTTCTTCCCTTTCTTCCTCCTCCTTTTAAAAAGCAGAAACTGTAGAGACCTGGATTTCCTTTTGTACAGTACTGGAGGCTACCAGAAACTTGATTAACCCCCTCAGCAAAGAATATATTCCCAAGTGTATTATTCACCCACGATGTTGGCCTGTCTCTTTCTCTCCTCCATGTCCAGTTTTCCCTTCAGGGTGAGGACATATCCTTTTTGCCTAAGTTACGCTTTCTTTCAACCACTGTAGGTGTTGGTGGTATTCTGTAAATCAACCTTTCTCAACCTTGACCCTGGAGGAACCCTTGAAATATTTTTTAGGCCTCGGGGAATGAGCCCTGCACATTCAGGCTCAAATATAGCCAGAAGTTACAAAATTATTATATTTGTTTCATGTGAAGGCCTGTCTATATACATTAACAGTGTTCTTAAACTAAAAATAAAGGATGAAACCTACCTTTTTAATATGAAGTTGCCCAAATTTGAAATAGTTTTTTAAATAAATTGTGATCTCCCAGGGAACCCTTCGTGACCTCTCATGGAACCCTAGGGTTCCATGGAAACTTGGATGAGAAACCCTGCTGTAAAAAGTCCAAGTGAGCAACCCTGAAGAAATACTCAGGTTTTTAGTTTTCCAACTTCTGGCTTCCAGTTCACAGATATCGTGCCACTTTTTTTTTTTGTCCTAAATTCAGTGTGTTCATAAGCAGAGGTGCCAAACTGAAGTTGTTCCCAGAACTGTGACTCAGCAAGGGGAATCTGCTGCTTTGGTATGGTTATATTTGCTGCTTCCTTTGCCTTAGACTTAGTTGGATTTTGTGGAATGGTTCTGGGAGTGCGAGTTCCCTCTTTGCTCTTTTAACATCTAGACCAGTGTTTTTCAACCTTGGCAACTTTTGTGTGGACTTCAACTCCCATGCTGGCTGGGGAATTCTGGGAGTTGAAGTCCATGCATCTTAAAGTTGCCAAGGTTGAGAAACACTCATCTAAACCATGGTGATCCCAAGTCCTTCACTACTGGGGATGGGGAGAAGTACTAAGCAGCAGGCAATAACCAGATCATTGCCTTATGCCCAATGGTGTGAGCTGCCCCCCACATGCTGAGCTAAAACATTTACCCTCCCAAAGATCCCAGCCCAGGGTATCTGGGACCTATGTCCTTCTCCTCACTGGGCTCTGCAAGTACCTGGAAGAACATCACTAATTTTTCAGTTATTTCAAACCTCTGGCACTCCGGTCAATCTTGCCTTTTGAGTTTTGTTTAATTCATTGTCTTCAGAAGCAGAGGCTGAATTATTTCACCTTGTGATATTATTTTATAAAACAATGGCTCACCATTGGCCTTTGTGTTTAGAAACGCCTTTTGTGCCTCTTTCAGTTCTATTCTTTTTTATTTCCCCATGTCATCTTGATAGCAAAAATTTTGCCTGCTTCCTAAGGAATAACATTGATCCTACCTACTTCATCCTCTTTGCTTCTGATCACTGGCCTGAAAGCACTCAGGTTCCCTGCTTTTCATTTAAATCCTGAAATGATTCTAAAAAGAACAGGAAAAAGAAGCCATGACATTACTTTTTAACCAGCTTCTTCTCCCTTGGAAGTTTTAAATAAGTATATTTTAAGAATGAATGAAATGATGTACTGTATCATAACCTAGTTTGAGAGTACAGAAAAACTGTTCAGCGTCTTCAAAAAATTGAAAATGAGAGACATAATCCTGGATTTACTTTACTTCATGTCATAAGCCACTTAGGAGTTCCTACTCATGCAGATTAATATTTCTCAGTAGAATAATTCTGTCACTACATGAGCATGATGCACCTTATGCTATATATCAGCATATAGACACAACAATCCCTATTTCCTATCATATGTAATTATTGTAATATTATAATAAGTTCAAGTTCCCATTCAGCCATTAAGTCAGTTAAATGATGTGCTATTTTATGGCCTCTCCTACCTCAAAGGGATGCTGTGAGGATAAACCAGAATGTGCAATACCCAGAACATCTTGAAGAAAAGAGGTTAAAAACCGAACATGTTGGATCCAGACTTAATTTTCATCTGAAGCTTCTACTGCCTGAGAACTCAATGAAGGCAAATAAATCCAGCTGGTAATCCATCTCTTACTTTTATTTTGTATAAATAGTGTTATCATAAACCACCCTGACAGAAGGATAGCATACACATTCTAATAATGAATAAAAATAACAAACAGTGAAACAAAAACAATCAGGATGATCAGGAATATCCTGTATATAGGAAGAATTAAATGGCTGGGAATTTTTAGTTTTAAATGCATTTGATGATAAGATAAATGGTTTGACCACAAATGGGGAATGCATAAGACAGAGAGGCAGTCTTCCTAATCAGGAAAATGTTGCATTTCCCCCCCCCCCCCTTTGCATGATGAATAATTGACCTAAAAAATCACTTCAATTTGCTACTGTGGTAATCTCCAGGATACACAAGGCTGGTACCAAAGGGTTTTATTTCCTTTGCATTTTAGCCATGTGTATGCGATTTAGACTCTAATTGCACTGCAGAATAAACACATCCGTCTTCCCTCCACCCTTGCATAATTTCTAATGAATTATTACTATAGTTCATCTGCTTTGGTTTATGCAGATTTCTGTTTTGAGTGGTATCATCCTCATAAAGACATATATGCAGATTCTATGTTTAGAGGCATCATACTTTTGCCAATCAAGTCAATCATTAAACATTAATTTAAAAAGAGAATGAGTGGTGCTATCTAGCCCTACAGTGCATTCACATTCATTTCTAGTGAGTTCAGTAGAACTTATTCCCAGACAAATGCATATATAAATTGCAATCAAAATTGATTAAATCTGCACATATTTTCAGCTAAAAAAGCAATTGTTTTAAATATCAAGCTATGTCTTTTGATGAAATATGTTGTACAAAACAGAAGAGGAATTCACATCAATTAAGAGAAAGAAATGCTTTTCTGCAATAGCAGTTTTCACCTGCAATTTTATTAAATATACTTACAGAGCCTTATTAATCTGCTGGCTGATTAATTGGAGCATCACTTTAGTCAATCAAAATGTTTTGACATGATTAATCTAACTAATTAATTGACTAAACATAGCTTTAGGCATTAATTATATTCAGTAAGACAGGAGTTGCAAGTGACTTGTGCTTCTATATTCATATAGAGTATAATATTATGAAATTATGTGCATCCAAAGAAGTTTATACATTAGGACTGCAGGTTTAGTGTAATAATATAGGCAAATGAATGATTGGCTGATTTTTCATATAATCATATATGTTAGGAATGTACAAAGCCATTGCTACATTCTTAACATTTGGACTTGTCACCAGCATTCTTTAGCATTCTGATAGAGGCAAGAAGCCTGTCACTTCCTAGAGTAATATGGACTATGAACCAGGGTATTAAAATTCTCATTTGGGTTCTCTTTATTTATTTTATTTATTTGAATTTATTTGCTGCCCAATTCCAATGGACTCTGGGTGGCATACAAAACTAGAAACAACAGAAAAACAGAAAAACATCAAATCAGACAAACAGCCCAGACTAAAATAATCTGATAAACGACAAAAGCAACAAAACAAAACAAAACAAAACAAGGGAGAAACCCCAGGCCTGGGACCAAAAGCAGAGCTTTCAGGGTTTTCTGGAACCTCAGGAGAGAGGGCTCCATCCTTATCTCAGTAGGGATGCTGTTCCAGAGGGTGGGGACCACAACAGAGAAGTCCCACTTCCTTGGTCCCTCAAGAGGACAGCGTTTAATAGGGGGAACCTGGAGTGTACCCACTCTGCTGGAATATACAGGGGCAGAAACAATTTGAAACAAGCCATCTCTCAGATATCCAGGCCGTAGGCCATACAGGGCTTTATAGGTAATAACTAGCATCCAGTACTGGGATGCCCAACCCAGTACAAAAGATCCTTTAGAGAAAAGGGGGAGGGACTGGAGAATGACTCCTCCTTCCACATCTTGGTTGTTCTTTACAAACTGCCCTGATTATTAAAACAGCATTTACTTAGTTTATTTTAGAATAAATGGTTTACAATCCTTAATCTGTTTTTCACAGTAAAAGTTAATTCCTGCTTCTGTTCTGTCAGGATTTGTCCTTGCCATATAAAGTATTTACTGGTTAGGGCTCCATTTCACTACAGCACCCTCCGTGCAGGGCTGCAACTGTGGGGGGCAAGTGGGGCATGTGCCCCGGGCGCCATGCTGGGGGGGCACCAAAATGGGCATGGAATCCATGTTTGCCCCAGGTGACATAGACCCTAGTTGCAGCCCTGCCTCTGTGAATGGAATCAGGCTCAAAATGGACAGTGAGAACCTCAGGGGTGCACCGTCTCCAGTCCCTTCTGCTCCTCCTCTTTTGGCACTGGCCCACACCTTTTGGAAATGGCAAATAAAATTAAGAATAATAGTAAGATGAGTTATTCTCATCACTTCATGCTTAGAACAGAGCTTGAGGCTCATGTTGGGAAGAAGGTGGGAGAGGATGAGAAACACTATGAGGTATACACTGTTTTGCACTTTGTATATGATTGAAAATGAACTTTCAATTACTACCCACCTCAAAGATTAACATACTGTGAGGCAGTATTCACATATACTAAAGTATTGATCATCACGATCATTGTCATTCTCTGTCTCTTCATCCTATGGGCCAAGGAGCTGTAAATATGTTAAAAAAACATTTCTTGCAGCATAGCAGAATAATGTGCTGAGATGTGTGAGGTTTTGTGCAAGACTTTTCATGTATGCAAATCAATATACAAATAATATAATCATAATATAACTTCCATCTCATACTAGTCAATCAATAATTACATATCATATTAATAGTGCTACCATTCATCTTACATACTGTACATCCACTTCTCCCTTCAAAGTCCCAAATGCTCTTTGGAAGGGCCGTACATCTCACAATCTCCTGAATCCCAGGAGTGAAAGCACAAATCTTATATCCAGTAGTAGGATGTTCCACAAAAAGGGCACCCCTGCAGAAAATACCCACACCCAAGTCCTCTCCCTCTGCAGATATGCCTTGGTGGGCAGACTCTATCTGGAGTAAGTGGTGCCAGAGATAATCAGACCCCAAGCCATGAAGGACTTTAAAGACAATAACCAGAACTTTGAACCAATCGTGGAACAAATTGGCAGCCCATGGAGCTCCAGCTATACTGGTGATATATGGCTGTGCTAGGTAGTTCTGATTAGAACACTGGCAATTCCATTTTGTACCACCTATGGATTTTGAATGAACTTCAAGGGCAGTCCCATGTAGATCACATTTTAGTAGTCCAGCTGTGAGTTGATTTTGGCATGAGTGATGGCTGACAGCTCTTCCAATGCTAGGCACAGTCACAAATAGGACACTAGCCACAGCTCAGCAAAGGCTCTCCTGGCCACAGCTTCCAGCTGCTACTCCAGCAGAATTTGAGAGTCCAGGAAGATCCCCAAGATGAGCACCAGCTCTTTCTGCCTGCGCAAATCCCACTGAGAAGTAAAGCTGGTATTGTCCTGGACTCAGCTTCTGAACTAGTCACTCCATCCTGCTAGGATTATCAACTTCAATCTGTTTCTCTTCATCCAGCCTCCAGACACATTTTATTTTATTTATTAGGTGTTCCATTGTTTTAATGGTATCTTGTAATATTTTGTGGATTTTATTGTGAAATAAAATTCTGCCTAGAATTCTAGGACAACGTAGCATATAAATTAATGTAAAAATAATAATCAATAACTACTAAACAATCTTCCTATGAACAGAAGAGGCTTTCCTCTCACAGAATAATGTCTTTGGATCTAAACTTCTGAATCAAAAGTCCTCTCTTTCAAACAAAGTTTCATTTGATTAAGATACAATTACTTTGGTTCTTCCAACAACTAATTTTGCCACACCATCTGTACTGGAAATGGAAACTCATCCATACTTTGCTTATTATCATGCTGGCTTTTACCTGGCACTCTCCAAAATATTAAATTGCTGGGGTTACTCTGGAATTGAAACAGACCATCTGTTGGGCTACAGAACATATTATCGAAGTGGCAGCAAAGCTAAGGGTATGATCCAAGTTGTAATATTTATTAATGAAGATGTTTATCTTCAGACTTTGCCTCAGATGCTGGCAACTTCCCTGAAGTCTGGGCCACACAGTCATACTGTTTGCAATTTTTTTAAAAAGCTTGCAGAATAAGCTCTAAATTCTTGATATTTTTCTCACTACTAATTCGCAATGTTCAGAATACTCTTGGGATGTCATTATAAATATTTTTGTTGCTTATCACAGTTCATTTAATACTTTACAAATATACAGATGAGCACATATGATTCTCCTCCCTATGGAACATACAAGTGAAGTGGCCCAAAGATACAAACATGGACAACTATATAAAGGTATGGGATACAACTCAGGAAGAATGAGATTCATTGTTGTGGAAGCTAACAACACAGAAAGGCACGTTAGCTGATAAGAGAAAGGGGAGGCAGATGGTTCTACACCAACAGAATGGAACAATGGGAGAGCTATAATCAATACCAGGGATCCCAGGCAGGGGACCCATGGACACTAGTGTGCCAACAAGGGTCTTCTTGACAGCCACTCCCTGCTGCATCTCCCATTATTTTTTTAAGCTTTTTAAAATTGTGAGTCAACATCATTTTTATTTCAGGTAATTGTTCTGAGTCCCATAGGCATTTCTGAAACATTAAAAAATGGCCAGTGCTTTGTTTGGAAGGGACAAAGACAAAGTGAAGCTGGAGATGGTGGTGGGGAGTGGAGGGGACATCGGGGAGCAAGCTCTCAAGTTTATCTTCTAGTAAATTTACCATGACAACCATTTTATGAATGGGAAGCTTTCTCTATGACAGTAATATTGTGGGAACTCTCATGGCCTTTTCCAGTTATGCCTAGCAGCCCCAAAAGATTGGCATTCCTGATCTATGCTCACTTGTAGTACCATTTGATCTCAATGGGCTTATTCTCAGGAAATATATAAGATCTGGATCTGGTCAATACATGAACCAGGAGGGCCCCATATAAGGTTGTTCATAGCATTCCTTAGATTATATGCATATGTGTCATTCTTATGAATTTGCAAAATGTTTTGCAGATAAAACAACTCATAACCATTCTGAACTGGGTGCCAGAACAGCGTAGATCTACAGCTGTTAGTCTTATCATCATTTACCCAATCTTTTATAGATGATAGAATGAAAGTAAGGATGACTTAGTGTCATGAATAAATTGAGACAACCCAAATAAACATAGTTTTCCATATCTGTAAAATGTTAATTCAAAAGGTAGAAGGAAACTGAAGTCAGAGACTCAGTAAAATCTGGGGCAGAACTCTACAGTTTAATCAAAGAAATAAAATAGACATTCAATTGAGAAAACGTTTACTGATAGAAATGTGGAACTCCATATTGTACAAGGACAACAACTAGCTCAAGACTATTTTTGAAATGTTCCAGTAATTCCACCCACACACGTCCTCAACCTATTCCAAAGCCTAGTTGAACAGCCTACTAAGCACTCTTGCTTAGCACCATAAATTCCACCACTGCCCTGCAAAATCATCTTATGCCTAGGCACAGATGTTGAAATGAAACTAGGTAATGATGCACTTCATGGTACATTGGATCATAGCTAGGTACGTGTCTGAATTTAGCTGTTCCAGACAAGTGGGTTAAAATGTACTCTTTGTGCATATAAACGGAAAGAATTCATTTAAGCCATATTTTGATGACATTTTAAGTTATGGAAGCATGGAAGCAGTTTCTTAATATTTTGAAAAACAACTTCTTGGAATGAAAGAATACTTAGCAATGCCTCGACAGTTTTATTTTTATGGTAAGTGTGACTTAATTATAATCATCATTTCAGATGGAAACAGACATTGTCCTTCAGTTCCTTGTTCTGTTTTCACATGACTGTCCTCAATTACTCATATTGACTATAAATTGCAACTAGGAATGGAGAACCCAGTAGAATCCATGGGATTTGGGATGTGTGTTTCAACATGGTTATCCAACGAATAAATTTTACTTCAAAATGTTTCACATTGTCCATGTTAAACTGGGTTTAGTGAATAGCCTCCAATACCATTTTCTTATTCAATGTCTAAGTTCTATGCCTGTAATTTTGTTTGGAATATATTTATAGTCAAAGAACCCAGCTTTCTGTCTCCAAGCATGCATTTGGAGAGTTGCTGTGAACTGTTCCTTGTGATCAGAATGCAGATATATCAGCCACTTGGTTCCATTTCGATCCTTGCCCCTTCTAATCCTGGAGAAATAAAATCTAAAAGTAGTGAGGCTTTTTAAAACAATGATACCGTGTTTGCTAATTGCCAAAGTTTTCATGAACATTCATAGTGGCCATGATTCTTTGGGATCATTTTGTTAATCCTCATGGAGCCACAGTATCACTCCGACTCATCCCAAATCAGTTGGGTAAGTCCAATGTCCAGTTCTAATACAAAGCACTGGAGGAGAGGGAAAGTGTATCCCTTTATCCTTTGAAGATCCAATCGGTGACATGAATGTTGGAATTACTTGCTTTGTTTTTTCTTCTATTAGCTCCTTAATCTGAACCTTCTCCAGATCTCTACTTTAAAAAAAAAACTGCTTGAACACATCTGGAATAGTTCTCTGGGTTTAATGGGACTCCTGGCAAAGTGCTGTCTGGTAACCTTAGGTACCCCAATGGGGCATTCAGCATGGCAGTCTGCAACAAGAATCAGCAGCATGTTATTGGGTAGCTGTTATGCTTTGCAACAAAACCATGTTCTAGGGTCCTGTGGAAGACTTAACAAAGTCTTCCAGGCCTAGACATGGAGGTAGCAGCAGTGGGCCCTGAAGTCATGCCAGAGTGCCACTTGCAGAGAATGTAAGACACAAAATTAGAAATGTGTTTTTGGCAAACACAAGAGCCAGGATGTCATTTTCCCCAGAAATACATAATAGGAGTGCTGTTATTTCCCTAAACTGAGTGCATGGTACTTTTCAGATGCAATATGTGTTTCAATAGAGGAGCCTGAAGAAGCACTGAAGGAATAAATTTAACCATGAAGAATAAGGGTTCTGACAGACACTGCAAAGGTAAATTTAATAATGGGTGATGTATCTTCATTCCGATCAATATTATTCAGATGGCTCTATATTACAGCATCATGTTTCCCCTGGTGACCTCCTTCTGAGCAGAAAGCAGTATTGTTAGCTTTATAATGTTTGAGTTGCTGTTGCTTTTATTGCAAATGTGTAGTAGTAGGAGCCTACCAGTCCCAACTTGCTCACTGAGTGATTCTGAGATTTGATATCTGACTAGAGGGAAGAAATAAATATGAGTCTTTTTTATAATAATTTTATTAAAGATTACAATTGAAAAGATAAAAAGTAATACAAACTAAAAAAGATATAAGAGTAAAAAGAAAAATTAGAAAGTGCAAAAGAAATGAAAAGAAAAAATAAAGAATAAGAAATAAAAAATAAATATATAAAGAAGTAACTTCCTCCTTCATCAAACAAGTATAAACAATTTTGGTAACTTATCACCTTCTCTTAAAATACAACAAATACCTTCTTCTTCCCATATCTCATATCTTAGCAATAAACAAAATCTTAAAAACTTGTCATTCATTCCTCATCAGCAAAAGTCCCTTAAAGGTTCCTTTCAAGTAATGTCCTAGAACTTGATTTCTTTTCATTTTTTCTTTGTCCTCACAAAATCCTTCAAAACTTTAACAGGACTCTTTTGTAAATCTAGTATAGAAAAGTTACCCAAAGCACTCTTCTATTTTGTTATTTTTATGTCCCTTTTAATTAATAGAACATCAACCAATTTCATTTGTATATCCAGTATATCATCTGTTTCCATATCATTCTTGTAGCTTATCATTTTTAAATCCACATTCAAATCAATTTCAGTCTTGTTCCTCTTCTGTAACATCATTTACACACCATCTATGTATGATGTCAGACATTCTTAAAATTAACTTCTGAATCCATTGTTCACAAATATCCTTCAAAATATTCAGTGTTAAAGTATTTTGCTCCATTCTGTGTTAATGAGCCAACCTTAAGTATTCTTCTCCTTTAATTGTAATCTTTAGCTTATTCTAGTTCCTTCAAAGTCCCATCCTATCATGTCCCCGCCCCCCACTAAGGAATCCAAACAACTGCAATTTCCCACAGGGAGGATTCTTATATTTAATTTCAAAATCTTATTTCTGGACCCTTAGTCCATTTTTAACTTTCCAAACTCAACACTCTAAACAACCTTTTGCTATTTATTTCAAAAAGTAAAATTATTCTAAATCCTTAAGCTTGTACTTAAAACTTCTTTTGCTAAGGAAAATGAGATTCACCCAGTGAATGCAATAAAAAACTTGCTGTTCTGAAGGTTATTAATATTTAAAAAGCAGTAAAAAAATTCCAAGGTGATTAAGATTTGAGGCTTGGTTGAACTTTATGTCATAAAGGCTACTTTACAATTCTGAGCTTAGAATACCTCAACTCTCAGTTGCTCCACTCATAAGCTGACTGCAAAAACCTCAGTTCCTGCAGTCTACTCATGAGTAGCAGCTGTCTGGAGTACATGTGGGCAATCTTACAATCTTTCCATGATCCATCATCCAGCTGCCAATCTCCACCATAAACTCTGTCCCCACTCCTTCAGGAATGCTAAGTTTGCCATGTCCTCACCAGAAGTCCACAAGTCTTTTAAATAAGTTGGAAATGCAAACATTTTTTATTGTGCTCACCTTCTCATTCTCTCTTTTCAATTTGCTCCATTCATTTAATGGATGAACTATTTTATTTTATGTAAAATAGGGACTATTGAATTATAGGATAGAACAAGTTTGCTTTATTCTGTAATCCAACAAAAATACTGTTAGATGCACAGACCGTTATTTAAGAACCCAGTTGACTAAGTAAAAAAGTAATATCTCAAAGCTAACCTTTATATTCTTATATTTGTATGTTCATTTGTTTTGTATATAACTGAATAAATTCAGTATTCTTTTGTTTTATTATATATAATTCAAAAATTCTACAATTTACTGTATAATAATTCAATAATTCAAGAAGGGTAAAATTATTTAGACACTAAAAATATAAACATATGTTCCAAGTAAACTTATTTCTATGGTATAATCACTGTGTAGTATAATATAACATAACTCTGAAATCAAATTGCATACCTGAAATTGAGAAATGTTGGGGCACAATCTACAGTATCTATTCCCACCTCATACCATTTTTTTTTTCATACTGGTGGACAAGTAAGACACAAGTAACATGTGGGTAAAGAAAATATTTCAGCTTCATATAGTTTGCCCTGAGTTCTTTTCCTGTTGCTGAACTGCATATAAAGTGCTGACTTTGAGGTTTTGCTTTATTTAGTATCTTGGCTGTTGAGTTTGGAAAAATGTGGAAGTTTGCACTCTCTTAATCTAAAATTGATCTAATACAAGCATGGTTCTGATATGGAATTTGGATTTTTTTTTTCTTTATAGCTAGAATGGATGGATGGATAGATGCATGAATTGGGGGGGGGGAAGAGAGGGGAAGAAAAAAGAATACAGAACAGAGTCATTTAATAGAGAAGTCTTACATTAACAGAATTTCTTTCAACTACTTTAATCTGGATGTTATTCTCTGAGCTAATAAATTCAATGATCAAAATAGTTTGTATTTACAGTATATTTTATCTAGTAGCTTTTTTAGGGGTCTGGGCATTCTATGGGGTACTTCACTTGTAAGAGAAGTACCCCTCTGTATCCTCTCATCAAAGTTGTGAAGCAGACTCAATTACTTAAAAGCTCAGCATAATTGTGGCGAGGATATTCCAAGATTTCATGGTCATATGTGTGCATTCATACAGTAGAAGAAACATCCACTGGAACAGTTTTTTGCTGCAACATGGAACCATTTTAGCACAACAGATGCATCTGCTACTTTCAAAAATAAGAGAATCAACACTGTGTGCTTCATCCCAGCAGTCCAGGGTTGGAATCCTGGAAAGTGATCGCAAGATAATCACCAAGATAATCTTGGTGGAAAATTTGGAAAGTGGCAATTCCACACATTACAGTTAGTAGTATTCCATTGTAACAAAAGAAGCTTCTCCCTGATAACAGAGAATTAGGGGCTACTAATTCAGCTCAGTGGTACAGTGAAAGCTTTGTTAGTATGCCGATGGTCCTTGCTTGGTCCCTACAGTTGAAAGGAATAATGGAAAAGTTTCTGTCCGAGACCTTGCAGAACTGCTATCAGTCATAACTGACAATGTTTGAGCTAAAATGTCAGAGGTTCCCAACACAAGGCAGCATGCTGTGTGTTTTTTCCGTGATCTAATGTGGTGTCAGATCCCGCCGGTCAAAGGTTTCACAGAAACCCCTATCGGAGCATCTACCATCATTTCCTTCTCCAAGGAATGGAATCCATGTCGTCAGATGGGAGCGGGTGTGAAGTTGGAGTGTGAAGTGGTTTATTATGGCTATGGAGGACATCAAGGACACGGGGTTGAGATATGCCAGGAATACCATCTGGATGGGAGGGGGGTGACATGGTTGCATGGGAAAGGGGACTAACTAAGAGAATGTAGTTTTTAAGTTAGGTTTGAGTGGGAAATCTTTATTCGCAGCTTGCCTTCTGTACCATTCATTATGCTTCATTAAAACAGTTAAAGGAATCCCAGCCTCCTGACTGTGATTGTGTGAATGCAGGAATGATCAGGTGCTGACGTTAAGCTGTGAATCCCATCTTTTAGAAAACTCTTCCTGAACAAGTAATCAGCTGAGAGTTGACGAACCATGCCTAAACATGGAAAATCCCAGGCTAAGCAGCCATCGCCTTTACTGTCATTGGACAGGACAGTGCTGTATGCCAAAGTGGAAGAAGAAAAAGTTGAGATGGAGGAGAGCTCGGGGAGCGGGGACAGCGAGTGTGAGAGATGGAACCCCAGCTCAACACTATGGAGTTGGAAAGTGCCCTCCATTCCCTCAATTTCATGAGAGAGCCTCAGACGCCAAGCATTATCATAGAAGAACCACAGATGGGTCCTTCCCAGCCTGGTGCCAGAGAGGAAGAGGGAAGAGCCCCTCCACCCGTTGAGGCACAAGTAAGGGTACAGAGTCTGGGGTTGCATGGGACCATACCAGACCCCAATGGAACTCCACAAGAAATGCGGAGCCTGGAGGCAAGGATATCTGCTATGGAAGTGGGGTTGCAGCAGGTATAGAAACCATGGAGACCATGGCGTACCCCTTGGCAGAAATCTCAACTCAGCTATCCAGAGTGGCATTGCTGGACTCATGAGGAAGACAGCATACTCTAACCCCAACCCAGGATTTTGAATCCCCAGTGGGGCGCCGGTGGAGTGGAGGCCACCCAGAGAGCCAAGGCGACTGGGGGAGAGCTCTGCCCAGCGGGGCAACACCAGCAGCGACCCTGAAGGACATACAAGTTAAGTTCGATGGAGACCCACGATAGTTGGTGTTCTTCTTGACCAATGTGTCCATATACATGAAGGAATATGGGTCTTGCTTTCCCACTGAGTACAAGAAAGTGAGCCAGGTAGGCACCAGACTCCAGGGACCTGCGGCAGAGTGGTTTGTGCAACTGCATGATTCCATGGCCCTGGAGCTGAACAGCCTGTGTGACTTCATGAGGGCAATGAGAGACTGGTTCGAGGACCCACTCGACAAGATGAGGGTGAAGACAGGTATCCAGCAACTTAGGCAAGGGGGAAGGACCATGGCGGAGTATGCCATGGAGTTCAAAGCTCTTGCCAGAAAAGTTATGGACTGGTCAGAAACCACTAAGATTGATTACTTCAAAGGGGGCTTGCAGCCAGAAATCCTGAGATGGGTGCTCTGCCATGGAGACCCCCCCACTTTGAAAGAATGGTTCTGCCTAGCAGGGGAGGTGGAGAATACCCAATACCAATTCCATCAGCAACTCCAAGCGCAAACGATGGGAAAAAATACTGTAGCCCCAGGTCAATTTCCCTTCACATAGCAAAAACTCTTCCATGACAAGGAGGACCAGAAAGACCAGCCAGGGAAAAAAGTAAGCTGTTTCAAATGCAGGAAGGACACCCACAGAGCAGCAGAATGCCCACGCGGGGAGTCAGACACACGGAAAGGGGCAACCAAACTGGCTAAAACCCCACTGACTAGACGCAAGGCAGCTGCTGCAATGGTGCTGGCCCAAAAGGATCCAGAGGTGAAGTCCCTGATTGACTCCAGTGAAGACTCCGAACAGAAGGAACTGGAGCTGGCGGGAAATGAATTTCACCTGTTCTAAACCGTGCCCGCAAGCAGGTGGAAACTCCAGGGTGCAACATGCCTACTTTGGAGATAGATGACAAGGAAGACCCTTTGGTGAGTGATGATTGCCCCACCTTGCTGGTGAAAGTAGAACTAAACAACTTAAAAACCCGGCACAAACCCAATCTGACAGCTATGTTAGACTCGGAGTGCACAAAATGCTTGATACACCCCGCCCTAATTGACACACTGAGCCTTAAAACCAAAAGACTTAAAAATCCAGTTATTTTCACTCAGATGGATGGTTCAGTTGCCCACGGGGGACCCGTGGAATTCCAGACTGAGACTTTGGCCATGAGGTTGAGGGGGCATAAAGAAACCTTGCAATTGATTGTAGCCCCTATTGCCAACTATTCTATCATCCTAGGACTCCCATGGCTAAAGAGTAGAAAGCCATAAATTGACTGGGACTCAGGTGCTTTATTGTTTAAAAATGGAGCTGGCAACCTCTTTACTGTACCACAACTTGGGCGGAATGTAGCCGGCACCCTCCTCAACCACACTCCTGCGGCAGAACCTGCGGCACAGCCTGACATTCCACCAGAGTATACAGACTTCCTTGATGTGTTTGATGAGAAACAGCATGACCAATTGCCTCCTCACAGAAAAACTGACTGTGCCATTGAAATTGACCCAAAGGCTAAACTACCTAAGCCAAAAATATATGCTATGTCAGAAACTGAGAAACAAGTTCCCAGGGAATTCATTGACAAAAACTTAGACAGGGGGTTCATTGAGCCTGCCAATTCACCTTTGGCAGCCCTGGTGCTCTTCCGGGTGAAAAAATATGGCTCTCTGAGACTCTGCATGGATTACTGTGGAATAAATGCCATCTCAATAAACAATCAGTACCCTCTCCCCTTAATGAAAAACATGCTATCACACCCATCGAAGGGAACAGTATTCACCAAACTTGACCTCAGAGAAGCCTACTTTAGAATTTGAATTCGGGAGGGGGATGAATGGAAAACAGCATTTAACCACCCTCTAGGTTCCTATCAATTCAAAGTCCTCCCATTTGGGTTAGCGGGGGCCCCTGGAGTGTTGATGCGATATATCAATGAGGTCCTCCATGAGCATTTGTACAAAGGGGTCCTGGTTTACTTAGATGATATTTTAATCTATTCTGACAACTTCAAAGATCACGTTCAGCTTGTCAAGAAAGTCTTGTGCAAACTGAGAGATGCTAAGCTGTATGCCAAGCTCTCTAAATGCGAGTTCCACAAGTCTCAGCTGGACTATTTGGGCTATTGTATTTCTTCCAAGGGGGTTGAAATGGATCCTGCCAAAGTACAAGACATCTTGTACAAGCCCCTTTATTGTGCAAGCAGATGCTTCTGACTCAGCTCTCAGGGCAGTTTTGGTTCAAAAAGATGAAACAGGTTTCCCCTGCCCCTGCACTTACCTCTCACACAAATTTTCTGACTCTGAGCACAACTGGCCCATTTGGGAAAAAGAAGCTTTTGCTGTAAAGACTGGTCTCACACATTGGAGGCATTTGCTAGAGGGTGCTCTTTATCCCTTTGAGGTTTGGACTGATCACAAAAACCTCCAAGCTTTACAAACCCCCAGGAAATTGAATGGCAAACATTGGGCTTAATTTTTTAGCCGTTTTAATTTTACCCTAAATTTCCTTCCGGGAAAGAGGAACTTTCTTGCTGATGCACTTTCTCACCTCCTGCCATATCACACTGCCCAAACTCAAATTGTAGACACAGTTTTCTCTCAGAAGCAGCTTGGGATGGCTTGCATAATGCGCAAACAAGCAATAGCCGGGAAAGTGAGAGTGCAGTCTGACCTAAAAGAGGAACTGCTTCAGGCGCTCCCTAAGGATCCCTGGCTACAATGTAACAAAGCCCAATTAACTGAAATTGACAACGCCTGGTATTGTAAGGGCAAAATCTAGGTGCCTGAGTCTCTTCACCAGACAATTTTGCACCGTTCCCATGATATTAAATCTGCAGGTCATTTTGCCATCACAAAAACTCTTCACTTGGTGAGGTGCCAATTTTGGTGCTGACGTGTGGTCTGATTTGTATCTTATAAACAGATCTATTTCTCTGCATGGAGATGAAAAGCACATTAAAGGACAAGACAGTAAACATTTGAAAGGTTATAAGAAACTCCATAACAGTTGGCGTGCATATGCTTCATGGGCTTCCATTCTGGTCAAGGGTTCAAAGCAAAGTCCAAACATAAAGGCAGAAAGGGAAAGTGGTTAAATTTTGCAGTGTAATTAAGATTCTGAAAAAGGAAATAAGAGTGATCATCCGATCAATTTAGTTCAGTGCAATTTTCAAATGCTTCATTTTTTAAAAGAGGACCAGAAGGTATGTATCTAATAGCTAAATAAAGGATTAAAAACCCTTAATTTACACATTAAAGGAATGTAAAGGAAAATGTAATTTCCTTTTACCTCTTAAAATAGAAAGTTCAAAAGCACTTAATGTCACCAATCAAATCAGAATGTTTCAAAACGGCTATAATTTCAGCTCTGATTTGTGTATCTTTGACAACATCAATCTGATAGCAATTGGAATTTTGATTTTCTTTTTTCTAAAATATATGCAGGCATAAAATACACACTGTGCCAAACAGTAACAGGAATAGTTTATAGTCACAGCTTCTGCCAAAGGTTAGCAATGTTAAATGAAACCAGCTTCCAGCATTTGAAATTAAAGAAATTAAGTGACAGGCCATTTACGATCCTTATTGGCAGCTATCTCTATCTATTATAATTAATCAAACTGCAGTAGAATCTTCTAGAGCTGCCCATTAAAATGAATAAATAAATACAAAAACCATAACAGAGAAGTTGAAAGTTATAATTTTTCACTGGTTTCTCACTTTAGGACTAAATGTGGCCCCTACCCCTCTTACATTTGCATTTCTAGAACATTTCACTACTTTTCCATTTGACTCTCATTTAGACCTTTCTGCTCATCGTCTCCGTTCCACTGTCCATAGCACTGAACTTTTCTCTCCCAACGGCTTCTCCCACTCCACTGGGCTCTCATTTCCTTCTCACGGCCTTTTTTTTTTTTGTCAGTCCTTCAGTGTCTCCTTCTTTATGGATACTTATTACAGCTTCTTAATGAGATTACTCCCAGAATAAACCAAAGGAGTGGGGGAAATAAAGAGAAGGATGATTAGAGCAAGAAGAGAAAGAAACAGCTGAGCATTGCTGCTAATTTTTAATTACTTCCCATCACCAGGTCTACATTTTTTCCCATGCTTCAGCATGCCTCTACCATCTCAGCGAATCCAGGGCCATTGGGGATAGTGAAAGCTGATTTTTCTTTGTTTTCTCTAATTAGGCTTCTGTTTTTTTCTCACACTGCAGGATGCCCATTCTTTAGTTAATAGTAAAGCTAGTTAAGAAAGCAATCTAAAGCAAACTGCTTGGAAGTATATCCCACTGAAACAACAGGGGTGTGTTCCAAGAAGTAGGCTGCTGGTAGAAGATCATATTCTCTTACAACCTCCCCAGCTTAGCAAAAACTTGTTGCTTGTTCTATGACTACCATTTTATGTTTTTCAGATGAGTGGCCTGTATTTCCATGCAGTGGCTTAGTTCCTGCCTTGGAATGCTTCAAAGAATCATCCAACTGTCTTTCAAGATTCACTTGATACAAAGGACAAAGTAGATTTATTAATAGATAGCAAATACCTCACCATCTTCACCACTACTTTTTTTTTTTTTGGCTTGGTTCCTGGGTATTACTGAATTGTCCAGTGGTGGCTCTACTTTACTGAGAACATGCTATCTGTTCCAGGTGTTCCTACAACCACCTGCTATTTTTGTGCCAGTCTGCCTGCATTTTGGAGCTACAGCGGAGAGAAAAATTACTAAAAATAGGGGAAACATCCTTTCCTAGTTCCTGCTTTCCCTGTTGCTTCAATTATTATTCTAAAATCACTGTTTTTTCCCAGTAAACCTTAAATAAACGGCATTAAATTAGCTTACAGATATAAAACAACTGAAACTCATTTTAAAGCCAAAGTGAAAATTGTGTTTCATATTGACAGATACAATATGAGCAAAAGAGTTAGATACAGAAAGTGACAGCTGAATAACATGATATTGGGAAAGATCATTGTTAAGAGAATTCAAACAGCACTGCTGGAACTCCAAGCTTATATTTTTATTGGAGAAGGTAAAAGGACTTAAGGATAGTTTTACACTGCAACACACCTGGGAAGATGAGAGGTTTCTGGACAGGCCAGGTGAAGCTTTTCAGGAAAGACAAAGTAGAGAAGTGAATGACAGAGAACATGGAGAGGGAGATCAGTGAAGTCTGACCCAGAGAAATAAAAGGATAAGAAAGAATTGTGTGCAGCTGGATCTCAGCAACTGGTATGTGACTTTCACTCAAAAAGAAGAAGAAGAAGAAGAGGAGGAGGAGGAGGAGGAGGAGAAGGAAGAAGAGGAGGAGGAAGAAGAAGAGGAAGGAGGAGCAGCAGCAGCAGCAGCAGCCGCCCAAACATTTTCACCAATCCTGGCTTCACAGAACAGGACAGAAGACACTATGTAGATGGTATCACCAAGAAGAGTTTGGGTTCCAGAATCATTATTTATTTATTTGAATGTATTGACCACCCAATTCCAGTGGACTCTTCATGGACTGAGTGAAGGATTCCTGGCAAGAGATAAGCTATATGTCATGAACACTGGGTGGGACATGGTCAGCAAGCATCTCATCAATTTCATCAGGAAGATGTTAAACAAGACCAACAGGAAGAGGATGGCAAAAGCTCAGAACCACATGTACTACCAGGACTGGGGTCAACAAAGCAGGAGACAAGGAAAGAAGCATGGGGGTGGAAAGAAGACTTAATGATTGGCAAGAAACTACCACAGCAAAGCCAATAGGAGTTACCACTCACCAGTTTCATTGGTTTCTATAACAGTGCACAGAGTATGGGAAATAAGCTAAAAGACCTTAGAATCCTAAGACAGGAGAGAAAATATGATGACATAGGCTTCACTTACACTTGGTGAGATGACACACATGATTAGAACATGGCCCTCAGAGGTTTTAACTTATACAAAAGGAACAGACTCAACAGAAGAGGAAAGGGTTTTGTATTCTACATAAAGGAAGCATGGACTACACAAGAGTCTGCAAATCAGAGCATAGACATCTAGTTGAGAATGCTGGGATAAGAACAGAGTGATAGTGTTGTGGGTGTTTATTGTAGATTGCCTGAATAGACAGAAGATATGCATGAGGCCACTGGGTGCCAGATGACCAGACTTTCAAAGAGGCATGTTATAGTGATAATGGGAGAGTTCAATTTCCCTGGCATGTGCTGGAAATCTACTCTGTCAAGAATCAAAAGGCCAACAAATTCCCAACCTCTTTTGCTGACATGTTCATTTATCATAATGTGAAAGAAGGAACAAGAGGGCCAGCTATCTTGGATCTAATCCTTACCCACAATTTTCACTTTGGCTTTCAAAGGGAGGAATTAGTTGAAGATGTGAGGGTTCCAGTCATCTTGGGAGAAAGTGACCATTTTATTCTTGAGTTCATGATATTAAGGGAAGGAGAAATAGAGAAAAGTCAGACTTATATACTGGATTTCAGAAGAGCAGATTTTGATGAACTCAGAAGGAAGGTAAGTCAAATGCAATGGTGTGAAATCTGAAGAAGAAAAGTGTCCAGGAACGGTGAAATGAAACACTAAAGCCTCAGTTGCAACAATTCCTACTAGGAGGGAAAATGACATCTAAAGAGACTAGTGTAGTTACACACAAAACTTTCTAAAATGCTGAAAAGAAAAAGGGGCAGTGTGTGTGGGAAATGAAGGAAGGGCAGATAACCAAAGGAAGATATAAGGTAGTTAGCAGAACTTGTAGAGATTGTATCAGAAAACTAAAGCACAAAATGGATTGAGGCTTGCAAGAAATGCCCTAAACAATGTCCTTTCTGTAGGTCTCTTGTGAAGAGAAAGGGGTGAATTGGTAACCTGTGGTGGAATACCTTAACTCAGATTTTATGTCTCTCTTATCTCAGAAAGGAAACAGGCCCTAGTTTCTTTCCCTGAACTACCCACTTCTCTGCTGAACATTTTTTTTTTAGTCAGTCCACCAGTGAACCCTTGAAACACTGGAGCTTTGCAACTCTGGATTTTTCTTTTCTTTTTTGGCCAGACTCCAGATAAATTCAGCAGTAAGTGCTTTGTAGCTCTTATTTACTTGCACAATTTTGGAGTTGGGATTGGGAAGATGAGTGTAGTTGACTATTCAAGCAACAGCAAGAATGAAATGGTCCACTTGTGAACTTGAAGTAAGACTTTTAATAAGCAGGCAGCTTGAGAAAGAACATTAATAACTAATAAAGAAAAAAGAAAGAAAAGTTCCTGCATAGTAGTAAGGCAAACATGACAAACACTCCTGGAATAATATTGCAGCAGTAGCTGCCACAGAGATGAAAAAAACAGAACCTGGGAAAATACATATGAATATGTATATAATCCAAATTCTTACCTTAGTATATAAGGGAAGTATGCTTTTGAGAGGTGGGATGGGTTTTTTTTCTGTTTTAGTTTGTTTTTTCCCTCCTTTTTGGATATACTAAATTTTTTTTAAAAATCCACTTCTACTTCCATATGTAAGATCTTGAATTAGTTGGAAGAAGAGGTTGGCTCATTAGATCTTAGTTTTGAGAGACAGCTTAATCAATTGGTATTGACAGTTTGTATCTACCTTATATGATAATTTGGTTTTGATAGTTGGTTAACTGCATGTGGTTAGTTTTATGAGATAAAAGAAATAATAACAAGGAGTACAAGATCTTTAGAAGCTAGTAAAGCTTTAAGAGAATCAGTGTTTTTCCAGAACACAGAAAACTGGTTCTTGGTTCAGACAGCAACATTCCCCTTCACATCCTTAGAGCAAGGCTCTCCAAAGTGGTCAGTATTGACTTCCAAGGGTCAATGGGACTATCCTTTATTTTGTTGTTGTTGTTGTTGTTATTCATAGTACTATTAGTTAAAGTAGTATTTATTAAATTATTTTCATATAATAAATGTTTGAGGGTCAATGAACAATCTGAAACTTCATGAAGGGGTCAATGAGCTGAATAGATATGCATGGTATTCAGACAATACCTATAACCAGGGTTTCAAGGTTTAAAATGTTCTGCAGGGAAAACACTTCTGGCTTAAATAAGCAGAGCAGATATCACTGAGTCCTTCCTCATATTCTACAGTTCAGTGCATTTCTATCTGTCAGGCCCTCCCATGCTGCAAAGCCCAGGGATTTATGTAGCTGGCCAAGGAGTGCACTGTAGCATCATGTCCACTTCAGAGGGATCAAAGAGCATTCTTTATCCTGCAAGTTTTACTCCTTTTGATGCCTTTATGAGACCTATCAGTAGATAATAGACATCAGTTTAAAGAATGAAATGGAAATGGTTCAGGGAAATAGTCCATACACACAGACACACACAGACACACACACACACACTCATATATACATATTCCAGTGGGTCCCTTGTCTCTCTTTACACTTCCACTTCTATCTCTCCTTTTGCAAGGTTTTAGAAAGAACAACAACAAAACCCTTCAAATTGATGCCAGTCATAATATTTATTTGACTTCTTTCCTATTCAGTACTAATGGCATCTGAATAAAACTGAAAATGAAATCTCCTTTAGTCAAAAATGACAAGGAGGGAAAGCCAGCTGGGATATTGGCAATTTGGGTAACAATAGAAAATGAGCAGTTCTCCCAGTCATTATTGCCAGCCTGGAGAGTGTAAGCATTGTAAAGGGTTTTTGTAAAAAAGGCTGCATATGCACAAAGCCCACAATCCTTTGACAGACTGGTGTGCTCACTGAAATAACTGAGGTTAGGTAGGGTGGCTTTAGGGCTACGGCAAATCACCCAACCTGAAACCTCTTATGGGACTTCAAAGTGCTCTGAGTTTCACAACTAGAACCAGTTTTATTTCATTTAAGATTCCATACAATTACGGGGCAATTATGTGTCAAACCGTGATCCATATTACTATTATTGTGAGCCTATGTGAAACATACCATCCTAAAAACCCTATTTTCCCCACAACAGCAACCCTGTGAGGTGAGTTGGGCTGAGAGGGAGTGACTGGCCCAAGATCACCCAGCCGGCTTTCATGCCTAAGGCGGGACTAGAACTCTCAGTCTCCTGGTTTCTAGCCTAGCACCTTAACCACTAGACCAAACTGGCTTGCTCTGTACATTTAAAACAAATCAAAAGATGTTTCGTTAACAACAATTACAATGAGCATGCTAAAATTAGTTTAATCCTTGATTAGGCTATAATTACAGTATATTAATACAATATAAGCTGTTATAAACAAGTTTATAAACATGAATGGATCCATCTTCTGTTAAGTTCTGTTCAAATATGAATGAATAAATTATCTGGAATTAATATTATCGAAGTGAAAGCATTCATGTGCTCCACTGTAAACCCAAGTAATAAATTTCTTCACTTAACAGAATATCATCTGCTTCCTCATTGGTAATCAGGTAACCCTATCTATTGAAAAGAACTCCCAAACTAAACACGTGATGTGTCATCTTTATAGCTATATAAAGATATACATATTCATGTATGCATGTTTATGTGAATGTGTGTGTGATTAAATGAAATCTCTCCTGAGAGAAACACATGACAAAGAGTAGAATATCTGTTTGCTGGGAGGATAGATCTGAAAGTATTTTCTCAGCCTTTTTTCTCCAAATTCAGAGAAAATTCAAAATCCAACAGTGGTCACAGGGAACCCAAATATTCCCACACCTCTCCCACAATTTGTTTCATTTTGCATTTCATGTTCCTTGTCTAGACATACTTGTTAGACAAAAAAAACCCCACACAGTAAGAATAGAGATAAATAAACCTCCACTGTCCTGCATTAGCACCATGAATCACCAAACACATTTTCCATTCACATCCTCAGATTAGTTCCTCCTCCCTTTTCTCATTCACGCAATATCAGGCATGCTTCCACAGCACTTAGCCAAGGAAGATTTGCCCTTTGATTAGTAGCCCTAAGTGCTATAATAATAATAATAAAATATGGCACATAAAGAACGCTGTTTAAATATCCTTATTGCTAGATACTTCAAACTTATTATAGCTATTGGAGGCTACTTGGCTGAATAATCTCTTAACCTGCCAGGTGGAAATGGTGTACATTCATTGTGTTAAATAATGAACTTTAAAAGGACCACTTTAAAATAACACAATACAGCTTAATCAGCACGGAGGAGTTCTTTTGTAAGATTTGGGATTTTAGAAGTTCTGGATCTTTAATTACTTTTGCTCAGCTCTGATTGGATGTTAATGACATTGCCAGGTTTGTTATAGTAGGCTTGAGATGAAATGTTTTTGTTGTCAGAACATTAAACAATAGATGTGCCTGTCCAGTAGATGAAAGGTAGAAGACCTTGGCATAGAGCTTGCCCTTTTTGAATGACAAGGATGTTCAAACTCTATCCTTGTTTATTAAAAAATAAGCCCAACATTTGGGCTTCTTCTCAATAGAGTGTGTTCTGGATTGCACCATTAACTCTCACAAGTATTCTTGATTTCATCAAGAATCAGTGGTAAGGACCTCATATTTTGATTATAGAATTAAGAATAGGCATATTATTTCCCATATCTACTTTTTATTATTATAATTGCTCAATTAAATGTGTGATTACTCAGAAGCTTGCCTACTGAGTTCAGTGGGAATTATGCCCAGAAAATATACAGGTCTATAAACTCAGTAGTTTACCTTAGACATTATTTCAGTGTATACCTGCAATATGTCTGACACAGGAATATCTCAAAACTAGTGAAACTATGATGGATGTTAAAGAGTGTTGAACAATTTGATGGCAGCAAAAGAATGACCTTGATAATTAATGTAACTGACTAGCTGCTGAAGTCCTCTGAACTTTGTAGAACTATATGTAGAGACTTCCTTACTGAGAGCCAAATAAGTTTTTCTAGGTTTTTATACAAATTTCATCACTAAAATTTAATTCCATGCAATGGATAAAAAGATAAACTACATCTTCCAAGTTCTGGAAGCCTTAGGTAAATATAGAAAGTATTCTTAATTGAATCAGATATTCTCTCTCTAAGTTTTATTTCCAAGATCTGTTTCCTTAAGAATTCAGTATGAGCCAGTCTAACTTTGACTTCCAAGCATTAGGAAGTGAAATGAAAAATATTTTTTTTAAGCTGAAGAGAATGCTAAATTTTAAAAACAATGAGGACTTTATTTGTGTACTTAAATGAAACACATTACAAGCAAGATGTCTTCAATTAAAGCTCTATTTTATCTACCCATCAACCAATAATAGCAAATAGTCACTATCAGTGCAATAATTGTAGTAAGAGATGTAATTTTAAGGGCTAATATAATTGCTAGACAGACAGACAGAAGAAATAAATGAATGGTAGTTTAAAACCGATAATCTGCTTTCCAAAGAACAGTCTGCAGCCGGGGTAATTCTTGTTGCTGCACCTATTATTTTGTACGGCTCATTGTATGCTCTCTTTAATAGAAGTTTACACTGATCGTCATTCGTTCTGTAGAAATCTAAAATGCAACCCCAGGAACCTTGACAGATGGTGTTTTGAAGGATGTTGCCAGGTAGCTGGTGTGAATCCCACATTAGCATTCTCTCTAGCTTTCAGAGGCAGCTCACCTTAGTCTCTTTTTAATATTCACATATGCTCACCTACAGCTACACTCAAGGGAAAAATAGCATGGTATTAGTTTACTACAGCTTGTAATTCATTCAGAGTGAAATCCTAGCCTTTAAGAGGAAATCCAGATGTAAACTTATTTTCATGGGCTTCCTGGTATTTCTAGTTTTGAATTACTTGTATGTTTTAATTCCCTACATTCTTTACCCCCACCCCCACCCCCACACCTTTCCCTTCCCTTTACTTCTCTTGAGATTCACATTGTGTCTCAGTAGATAGTTCCCCCTGCTGGGAAAAGTTCAAATTACACCTACAAAGTATTGAGGGGGAAACAAACAAATTTTATTGATTGCACAGCTTTTTTTTTTTTTAAAGAAAATCGTCTAGCGAAGCACACTTTGGCAAATCTGATTCCTAGAGATATATAATTTAAGAAACCTGAAGATTTGTAAGCTAAAATAATGTGCTTAATGGCAGCCAAATTATATATTTAAGATAAAGGTATTGTAAAAAATCAAGATCAACTGGAGCAATATATTTGTTTGTCCATATATCAGCATGTGCTTTAAAAAAAAAGTCTGTAGTTATTTGCATTTGAACATCTGATCATGGTTTTCCTGAAGACTACTTTTATTGAACATATAATCTGTGACTGTCAGAATTCCTTTCCCATATTATTAGGATACTGTAAAAAACAGGAAACAACCATTCTTAGTACACAAGGAAAGAAGATAAATGGATTATGCAACATTATCTTAATAGAATGGAACTAGTGCCTTAGGGAAAAGTTCAGAGAAGATTTTTAAACATATTATTGGTTCTATACCTCAGATTTCAATATAGAACTATACCATTATACAAAGTTCTAATTAGCAACTTTCCAGTGAAATAATTCAGCAGTTATTTCTGAACTGGATCTCCATTTCATATTCTATAAAGATAGAGTGAACCCAATAATGCAATTGTCAAAGTTAACAAATCCAAACTGCAGTAAAGTAAAATGAAAGTTTTGCAAAATTATAAATGTAGTAATAAACCTATCTTTTCCTATATAAAGCTGAGCATGGTAATGAGTTGTTGTTGTTGTTGTTGTTCTAATAAATCAGTATATTAGTCTTTAATGAGATTGTTGCCTCTGTCTTTGTGTAAATAAATTTCTGGACTGTGGAAACTTTACCTGTCACTCAGGTCTGACTGAAGTCGTTTATTTAATAAAGAGGAAAAATCCATTATTAATGAGAAGCATTAAAAAAAGCCATTATGGAAAAATACAGCAATTACAATGATTACCATCCTGACTATTCTTTAATAAGTTGCAACATCATTTTCTGAAATGCAAATGTTTAATACATGAACCAGCAGGATATATTGGAAAAGTCAATCCAAAATCTACCGCAAAATGCAACTGCGGGCAATGTTCCTTGAAAGGTATGCCTCTTGTTATCAGCATGGCTACTCTCACAAAATGCCTAATTGTTGCTTATTAATCTGCAAAAGGAACAGCTGTAAGGTCTCTTCCAGACCTCTGCTATGGACACTAAATTCCCGGCTCATTGTACAATGTTTCTACGGAAATCTGTCAGCAGCTCTGCTTAGCCTTGCACTTGACAAAATGCTGCCAAAATACAGCACCCCTCACTGCTCAGATTTCTATTATGATGACCTTAGTGTCAGAACTAAAGCAGTGTGCTGATGCCACATAGAAGGCACAACTCCCTCGGTCTCTTTCCTCCCGCACTTTCTGACTTGCTGGTGCCCTGCAATTCCTAAGGCAATCGGTCCTTCCGTTTCAGCTTACTCTGTCTCTGCAACCTCTGCCTGTATATAGATCCGAAAGAATTCCAGAGAGAGCTTTGGGTTCGCTCGCTCGCTCGCTCGCTCGCTTTCTTCTTCTTTCTTCCTCACGGGGATGGATCTGCCTGTTTCTATGCCCTTAACCCATCTCGGTATAGCCCACACCGAATCACAAAACACAGCAGCAGTGGCAACATGAAAATAGGCAGTGGGAATGGAAACAAGCAACCCGCAAACAAAACGCCAGACTCCAAGAGACGAAAGCCAAGACTTACCTTCCGCCAAAAGGCGCATTGCATGAACAAAGGACGGGTCTAAGCTATCCTTCTCTGCCATCAGCTCGGGTAAATATTTCTCTTGCTCCATACTGGGTTCGCCTACTCTTTGGACCGGCTGCCCGCCCAAGGTAGTGCTGGAAAAGGGGACTCGCTCTCTAGAGGCTTTGTTGGCTTCGAGTCGTCTTTTGCCCTTCTATGCTTGTACTTGGGACGTCTCACTTCCCCATGTGCTTGGTGGCGTTAGGTGAAGCACACCTCCGTGCTTCTGCTTCAGGACCTTGGACAGCTCGCCCACCACCGCCCCTCAGCCACCTCCCTCTTCCCTCCTTCGAAAAGCGCGTGTGTTGGTTCGCCCGTCTGGGTGCGCTCCCCCCCCCAACCCGCCACCCCGCACTGAGCTACGGTCTCATACCAGAAGCCTTAACAAGGGAGGTGGGATGAACAAATCTTCCGCCCACCTCCATTTTCTTTACATTGGTGATGGCACGGGAGAAGGCGGAGATAGACGGGACGGAACTGCAGTGGGATTGGCTCTGCTCCCGTCTCGCCTGCTGACAGGCAGCTGAGAAGCAGCGGGCGCGACAGTATCTGTGACAGATGAGGGAAGGGGGCGGGACAAGACAATCCACCCGCTGTCCAACGTACTGAAGTAGTAAGAAGGACGGAGCAACCTCGAGCCAAAATCTGAAACGGCTGCTGATCGAAGCCGGAGCTGAAATCAGGAAAGCTTCCCTTTTAATCCGACTGTCATCATTTTGATAACTCACTTCTCGGCTAGAACAATTAGACCAGTCTCTGAATGTTTTACTTGTATTGGGGTTTCATTGGTTGCAGAGTCATACACATACCATGACTATATTGTGTAGTTCAATTAACAGAAACAGTCATCATCTTTGGAGCCCTTCATTTTTCATATTTATTTATTTACTTGGTACGGACCAACTATTCTTCCTCCTTCATCCAGTCTTTTGTTATGTCTGCAAAAAGAGAGAGAACTGCTTGTAAAGAATGATACATCCTCAAAAGTGGCTTGGGATTCCTTGTTACTGCTTTAAAAAATCAATGGATGGATTCTCTCTTTTCCATTTCCATGTCTTAGCATCATCTGCTCTTGCTCGAGTGAGTTTTATTATAAAGAACAGACTGAACATATTGCCCTCAATGGAAGTTAGAAACCTAAATCACTTCCTCTTTTCTTCAAACCAGATAAAAGGATCTGGGCCAGGTTTTAACATTTTATGGGGAATATAAAGTAATGTCTTATTTCATGATCATGGGAGAAATACATTATTCCATCATTAGGTAAGCACACAACTTAACAGTAAGCATGAGGCAAAAGGCAACTTGGGCAAACACGAATGGAACTAATGGAAGAGAGGAGGTTCTTTATAGATCTCCATTCCACTCATCCCATTCAGTGAAGACCAGTACATATGGTACTGAAGGACTGGAGAAGACACTTCCCATGATTTATTCCTGGTGTGCTTCTTTCCATTATCAGGACTGCCCAGCCAACAAGTACTCTTTTTGATCCAAGTATGCCTCTTTAATATATCAGATTTCTTTTCAAGTCTCAGTCCTCTACCTCTCCCAGTCCCAAATAAAACCAGAGTATATGGCTAAGAACAAAGTAGAAAAATAGGCTTTGGATCAAAAGGTACTGAATCAGCTTAGAGAAGTAACTGTAATAAATCCTCTCCAATCTCAAAGTTCAGAATTAAAGCTCCTTTGCAATTAAGAAGTCTGTGGCAGAAATAAACTAATGTTATTTTCATCAGAGCTATATAGAAGTTGCCTGAGTTTGTGGGTTTCTTTTACATACATTTTCTTTTACAAATAATTTCTACTTTGAGGGTATTTTCTTTTTCATTTTCACTTTTCCTGAAAGAGATGATATTAACCATTCCTAAAAACAGCATATTCAGCATGCAAATGGTTTATATTTTCTTTTGCCTCCAGGTGCAATCTGAAATATCAACTCCACCTATTTTTACAGACAGGAAGCTGAGATTGGGACACAAAGATTTGTTCAGACTTAGAGTCTCAGCTGAAAACTAATGCACCACTGAGCTTTTTTAAAAAGAATTTTATTAAATTTCAGAAAAAAGATAAGAGATACAGAAAAAAAAACTACAAAAAAGAGAACTAAAAAGTGTGAAAACACAGGAGAAAAAAAATTAGATAGATTACAGAAAGAAGTGACTTCCAACTTTAAACATCAAGGATATACAGCAATTTCCCATAATCAATCCGTTACTCAATATTAAACCAAAATCACATTATTTCTAAAAATCAGCCCATTAGCACATTGTAAAATCACTAAGTACCATTGCTCCCTCCCTTTGTATTAAAAGAGAAGAAAAAATATAAATCATCTAATCAACTTCCCCCCTTAAAGTAACAATTACTTATTCTCTTCCTACTACTATTCTATACATTCCTGTCTACTATAATAAAAATAAAAAAAATGAAAAAGGCATGTAAACATGAATACAAAAAACATGAATAAGAAAAAACCACTGAACTTTTGTTTATCATTTTTAATAGCTATTGATGCAGTAGAAGTATTTGATTGTATTACCATACGATTCAACTCTAAAGATTCACAATAATTTTCCATCAAAAATGTGTATAGAATGTGGAAAATGTATATCAAAGTGTATATGATATGAATACATGTATTCTACTTTCCATCCAATCATTATAACACATATGGTGGGAACTTTGTCCCTTAATCTGGTTTGTAAATGTTCACCAATTGGTTTTAATTAATTACTTCCCATAGTTTGTACTGATATTTTGTTTAGTTTGTCTCTCTGTGTGTTATTTTATATTTTATTGCTTTATCATCTTGTATTGTACTTGTATTGTTCTTAACTTATCCATTTGGAGCATCATCTGATGGACAGAAGCAATATAATATTACCAGATAAACAGACACATTTTTATTATAAATATTATGAATACGATGATTAAGCTCCAGATATATACATACATACATACATACATACATACATACGAAAAGAACACCACACCAGAAGCATGACTTACCACTGATGCAAAAGCTGAGAACTTAAAGTAATACAAATTGAATTACAAATTGAAAATTGTAGACCAGCTCTTGGAACATATATCCCTATAGTGATATATGTTATGCTGTTGAATAAACTCTCATGAGATGGTTAGAGTCCACTGGAGTTGGGCAGTCAATAAATTTAAATAAATAAATAAAAGCTCTGCCATCAAAAGAGAAAACATATGGTAAAGGACAATTCTGAGAGGCAGAAAAAAATGTGCAAAGGAATCAATTAAAGTTTTTTTTTCAGTCTATCATATTAACTAATGGTTCTAATGATTATCTCTTCTGAAATTAAAAGAGCTCATGTTTAATAGCATTCTACCACAAAATAGAAATGCAATAACGAAAGCTATATGAATACTTTCATTGATTCAGGCAATTCATTATTAAACTATGAAGCCCACAGGTGGTCCTGGAATCCAGCAGAAAATGTACTCAAAACACCAGAAAGAAATCTTTTCAAAGGATCTGAGAATTAGAAACAAAAGTATATTTGGATACAAGGAAATGTCTTGAAGTAGTAGTCTTTTAAACATTTGTTATTTCTTAGGAACTTTGTTTTAATCTCATGATAAATGATTTTTCAGTATTAAATTTGTTAGTAATCCTTTGACCCACAAGTATTCAGAACAACCATGCCCTGTGGTGAGCTCTGCACCACAATTCTATTGCTGTAAAAGTACTACAATTATCTGTACAATACATATAAGGGTATTAGCGATGTGTAAATTACTCTAGACTTAATTCTAAATTGGTTCAGTTTTTACATTTTTTTAATGGCTGCTTATGAAAAGCACATCTTTTTCACAAATACATTTAAGTGTTGTTTAATAGTAGTTATATGTTATTTTCTGAACATATAAAACAAACCTTTAAACATTTTTAAACTGTCAGGATGCAAAACCTGAATGTAACTCAATTCTAAGCAGTTTCTTATATGTAAACCAGTAGAGATGGGAATAAATTGGGATTTTAAATGTACACATATAAACAATACCAAAATTATTAGGGGTCCTGATTTAGAAAGGTAATTGATGGTATGTATCAAATAATGAGAGGCTAAAAGGAAAAAAGAAGGAAAGAAAAAGAATAGGGTCCTCAGTGTTAATAAAAGACCAGAAACCCAAGACGTTGAGCATGTTTAAAATATAAGGAAAATCTGATGAATCAGATAAAATTTTACTAGTCCACCATCTACTTCCCACAATAGCTAATCTATGGAAACCAGACAAGAAGAACATGAGCCCAAGAATACCTTTCACCTTATTTTATCTAGCAACTTCGTTGAAAGACATCTTGCTCAGATACTAAAGTTAATCTAGCTACCACTGTTAATACATGACTAGTAGTTGTTGATAGCTATATTCTACATGAATTTGCTTAATCCTTTTTCAAAGGCAACAATATCTGAGACCCTGGCCACATATTTTGATAGCCAATTTAATCATTTATTTGTTACATGAAGGAATATTTCTGTCCATCTCTCACCGTGTAGCCTCATTGCAGAGCTCAGAGTTTTAGGATTATAACAAAGGAGAAAATATCCTATTCTTTTCCTTTTGCCTATATATAGTTTGGTCAAAAACCTTTTATTTGTTTCTCTAAGCTAAGAAATCCCAAGGCTGTAAATATTCTTTATAGAGGAACTGCATTTAACCATTTCTATCTATCTATCTATCTATCTATCTATCTATCTATCTATCTATCTATCTATCTATCTTAATCTGCCCAATTCTGGGTGAGTTACAGCACATTAAAATTATAAAAGCAACAATAGTAATAAATCAAGATAACAGCAATAATAAAACAACTGCACCCTAAGACAGTTGCCAGTAATGTTGACTAGGATTGAAGGCCCAGTGAAATAAAAATGTTCTTAACGATCTTCTTTAAAAAAAGGAGATTTATGGACCTCTGGGAGCATTATGCTACCTGAAGTTTGATTACAAGTATTGCATAAAATATCCTGTGATTTAGATTACTGTAAATACATTATGATATTAGGAGGGGTGTGTGTGTTTTTTAATTCCTTTGCTCACATTCCCCAACATGGAATCTGCCTTTTTCATGGTAGCTGAACAATGGATTGGCATATCTGTTGAACTATTCACCACAGCTCAAGATCTCTTTCTTGATTAATCACCATCAACTCAGACTCAGTCAGAATTTATGCAAAGTTCTGTGACAGCATGCTTCACTTTAAGATATATTGCTTTTAATGCTCTATCTAAAGCTCTCTTCCAAATTTCCAAAAAAAAAACAAAAAACCACAACTTGCTTCTTCTTTGCTCCCTCATTCTGAAAAAGGTACATAATATTTTTAACATTTCTTCAGGTGGTAGTCTGGAGCTTTTTCTAGGGTTGAAAGATAGCAGAGGTGACCTTATTATCTTTATCATTATACATTTCTCAGTCACTTGGTCTACCCAGGCATCTTGATTTGAAAAAGCCTATTGAGAGGAGTTCCCTAATGATGACTTCCTTTGGGATTTAACTGAAGTGTGGGAGGCCAGGGAAGAACAGAACACTAGAAAAAATATGATGGCACAGTTCAGTCACAGCAACTTTTAGCTGACTGTGGATAATCACAGAAGTTAAGCAGGATCAATCCTTGTAGTACTTGATGGAGGACCACTTGATGGGAATTCCAGGACTGATGGCTAGCTTGGGAAATAAAAACTCTGCGAAAAAGTTATGGTAAACCATTTCTGTAATGCAGGGGTGCAGTCAACAGAAGTCAAGCTTGACTCAAGAAAATCTTTACATTACTGCACATGGTACTATATGTAGGCATGGCAGAAAAGAGATCACTTTAAAAAGGCTCAGTCCAAAGATTTAATTCATTTTTCAGAAATAGAAAGATAACAGTCTGCAAGGATAGAAATATTATACTATAACTCATTGCATTCACTCCAAACAGGACAAGAGTATGAATACACACACACAAACACACACACACATACACACATGCATTCACTCACACAAACACACACATCCAGAGTGAATCAAAGTCAGACCCTATATGCCAATCACAATATGTTTTATTAATTTTATTAAGTTTTTTTTTCAGAGAAGATGTTAGGAAGGACAGAAGAATCCATCAGGATAGTCTTTTCCTGAATAAACAATTGTTTATGAGAAGATAGCCAACTAGCTGCAGATTTATAGGATCAGAGACTTCATTTGTGAGTCACCTGATCTTTGCTGGATATGCTGTAGTAACACTCCAAACCATCTACTTTAGTGGTTTGCAGCCCAGCTGAAATCAAGCCAGCAATTTTCTCTTCTTGTAAGATGGCAAAGAAAGCAAGGTGTTGGAGCCCCATTGCCAAAGTACGCAGTTCAAGACCCTTGCCACCTTATAGAGAAGAATGGCAAAAGAAAAACAATTCTTGTCAAATTGCATTCACCATTATAGACCTGGCTGCTCAAGGAGACCATCAGGGGAGGTCCTGCTACATGTAGAGAGAGCTGCTGAATGCCATCTGGCAGCTGTTCATGGGCTAACCTTCTAAGTGGCAGCACACATGTTCCTCCCCCTGATATTCAGGTGGCACTCAGTACAGGTAGTCCTCGCTTAATGATGGTAATTGGGACCGGCAACTCTGTTGCTAAGCAATGCAGTCATAAAGCGTGACATCAGGTGACTGTACCAATTTATGATGGCAGTTGCAGTAGTTCCAGTTGCTGTCATTAAGCAAATCCTGCATGGTTGTTAAGCATGATGTCACGTGATCACCAATTGCGACTTCCTCCAGGCTTCCCTATTGACTTTGCTTTTCAGAAGCCAGCACTGAAGGTCACAAATGGCCATGGGATGCTGTGACTGTTGGAATTGTGAGCTGGTTGCCAAGTACCCAAATCACAATCACGTGACCATGGAGATGCTGCAACAGTCACAAATATGAAGGCTGTCATAACTTCGAATGGTTGCTCAATTAGTGGTCATTAAATAAGGACGAACTATATATGATCTTTAAGGTACCTCTTGAAAACTTATCTCTTTACCCAGGCTGTCCAAGTACAAATGATTGCACTTTTTCTCCGCCTGCAACCCCACTTTAAATGAATATGTTTTATTGTAATTTGTTTTGTATTGCTTTATTATGTATTTTATTACTGTTTTTATTGAATGCTGCTTCAAACTTCTTCAGAATATGAAGCAGTGTGTGTGTGCATATGCATATACAAAATAAACAAAAAGCAATATACCTGAAGTGGGAAGTCTAGGTCCTCTGATAAGATTTCCTACCCTCGCAATCCTTGGAAAAGCACTTGATGTCCTTTTCCAATGCAGAATAAGGCAACATTTATAGAGGCATGCTGTCATCAAGGAGGAAAAAGTTGGGGCTTGATGAAGTATGAGCATTCCATTAAAGCCCTCCTTGGAAAATCCAGGGTGATTATTTCAAACATTGCTGAAGGTCTTTTACGATGGAAGGAGCAATGAGGAAGGCAAGTAATTGACATTTCTTTTTCCTTCAAAGTGAATTGGCATTTTAAGTCTAAACAACAATTTGGGCCCACAACTTGGCACCATTTATAATGGTACTGGGATGAACGGAATGTGCTTCCTAAAAATGAAATAAATGTTTGAAAGATGTTTACAAGGCTGTGATAAGGTAACCAATGGAGAAATAAACATTTTACATTGGATTAAGGGGTCAGTAGTAAAGGGCTGTCTTAGCAAAATAATAGTACTTACTGTTTTTCTCATCTTAAGATTGACAAACAGTATTTCATCCTTTCACCTTTTAATTACTGATAGCTGCCCTAACAAAAGTGTCAGCCCATCAAGGTAGACAAGTTTAAGAGGCATGGCAGAGATTCCAGGAATGCTACTTAGTTTTTGTAGGATAGAAGAATAGAATCTTGAAAGCCTATCCAACTTTCTCTCTCTCCCATCTTATACTAAACAAAGTCAAGGTGGGGTTATTTTGAGTTTCTATCTCACACTCTCCTCTTTCTCTGAACTGAGCAGTCTGTTTGCAAAGTCCCACCTTAAAGGCTTGCTCATTCTTTCCATAGTCTCAAGGTTAGCTCTACATTCCTTAGAAATAAGGAAAGAAAATAAACTAGGATAAAGCAAACTGATCTTTTGTGATGAAATTGCAATCAGTGAAATAAAAGAGGACGAAGAATAAAGGATCTTTGCTGGAAAGCAACAGATTTAGTCAAAATCCAAACTGAGGTGGAAAGTATCAGTATGACACTTGAATTACTCCTTGTCACTAGGAGTCAGCAATAATTACATTTTCCTTAGATTAGAAAATTGGATCTAGAAAGTTCTTAGTAGAGATACCAGCACCCAAACTTGCAAACTATCTGTGGGCTAATATCTTTGATTCAAGACTCATATGATGGAAAGGATAGTAGTACAAATTAGAAATGACTGATTTTGTATAATTACATTCTCCTTAGATTATAAAATTGGATCTAGAAAGGTCTATGTATTTAACTGCAGTTCTTAGTAGAGATACCAGCACCCAAACCTGCAAACTGTTTGTGGGCTAATATCTTTGATTCAAGACTCATACGATGGAAAGGACAGTAGTACAAATTAGAAATGTTCTGTACAGATTTTGTTCAGCAGAAAGATTAATTCCAAACACCTTCAGAATTAAGACCTCATCACTCACACCTGCAGCCTCAGCATTAAAAAGTTCCATCTTGATATCGGAAATTGGAAGAGTATGATGCCTTCCCCAAGTTCAGTTCATATTGTGCTGAGTTACTACATGCTGGAATTATGAGTTGTTCTGCTGGATATACATGCCAAGTATTTTGTTTTAGATGTGCTTTGGATGTGTTTTAAGACTTGGAATATTAAAAGCATGGTAATCAAATATAACTGTTCATTCAATGTGCGCACACATTTTTCTTTTAAACTTTGTTATAGATTGTTTAATACTTAACTATATTTGGGAAATACATTGTTAAATAATTGATGGATGATATCTAGTAACGTTGAAGACCCAGTTTGGTGTAGTGGTTAAGGCATCAGGCTAGAAACTGGGAGACGGTGAGTTCTAGTCCTGCTTTGGGCACAAAGCCAGCTGGGTGACCTTGGGCCAGTAATTCTCTCTCAGCCCTAGAAAGAAGGCAATGGCAAATCACTTGAAAAACCTTGCCAAGAAAACTTGGCAGGGACTTGTCCAGGCAGTCTCTGAAAATTGGATACAATTGAATGGATTAAAAAAAAAAATCTAGTAATGTAAGATTTTTTTTTAGTCACCCTACATTTTTGGTTATTGCCTAAATTTAACAGGGATAATATAAATATTATTAAATGTTTGACAATTCTAAGGTTATAGTTAAATAGTTCAATATTTTAGTTGAATTTGTTCAGCTAATCTCATTATGGCCTATTGGCATAATAGATAGTATGCTTTGGCATGGATACACAAGTATGAAAAATACCACTTCATCCACTTTTAAATATAAAGGATGCCACTAATTTGGGGTGGGGGGATAATTTCCTCTTCATATACTCATCTCTCAGTATTGATAAGAAAAATACATGTGTTTTATTCCCAGATATTCATGTAATTAAATTTGAAAAATAAATAAATAAATAAAAGCACAAAATATAAGTGATAAATGTTGGCCATATTTTTAATCTCCAAGTTTGTCTATTGAATTCTGATGTCAAATTACATAGCTTCAAATGCAAGCCTAACATTAAAACTCCTGTGTTAAAACCTTAATCCATGATAAACAAGACCTAAGCAAGACCAAAACAAAATCACTTGGCCCTCTGCTTTCCTCCTACCTCTTTCCACCATCTTATCCTTGTTGTTGAAACTGCTAAGCATTGTTTTTCCACAAAAGGGCTAGAAAACATAGTTTTCTAAATAGTTCTGGCATCTGGCTTTCTCCCCATTTCTTATAGCAGCACCTGTAGGTGTTCACATTACTAACACATTGAGAGCCAGTTTGGTCTAGTGGTTAAGGCAATGGGCTAGAAGCCAGGAGACTGAGAGTTCTAGTCCCACCTTAGGCATGAAAGCCGGTTGGGTGACTTTGGGCCAGTCCCTCTCTCTCAGCCCAACTCACCTCTCAGGGTTGCTGTTGTGGGGAAAATAGGGGGAGGAAGGAGTATTAGGTAGGTTCGCCGCCTTGAGTTATTTATAAAAATAATAGAAGTGGGATAAAAATTAAATAAATAAATAAAGCATTGAACCAGACACCAAGAAACCTGAGGAGCGCAGAACTCCTACCAGCTGCATATTCTAGCATCTAGCTTGCTGCGTAGAAGTACACCACCTGCCAAAAGGTAAGCCTGTTTGAATCTACCCAGATTGAATTTGAATTGGAAAGTTGAGATTAGAAAATGGTTTGATTTGACTCAAGTTTGAGATTCTAGGTCTGATGGTGACTTGTTTCAATTGAGTCTGATTCAAGATTTAAATTCTATTCAAAAAAGATCTGTCCATGGGGCTACTTCCAGGATACAGAAATCTGGATGACTATTAAATGATAGCAAAGAACTAGAATCTCTTGACTATCTCTAGTAGCCCTAGCTAACAACAAGGAAACTTCAGAATGTCTGATGGCCCTTCATTTTGGGGCAAAATGAGATGAAAATATCAGGGATAGTAGACCTGATATTAACCTTGCCAAATTTCAGTAAGGTGGCTTGAAGGGTTTTATAGCAATAAACTTTGGAAATATTTCCCTGGCCCCTAGGGCAGAAAGGGCAGGCTTGAGGAAATGACAACACAACAAAGCACTGAAATGGTTTAATGTACACCAACAAGATTATGGAGAAGTGGACTGAGCCAATACAGTGTCCAACTCCAACTTAAAAATGCAAACTTCGAGAAACTGCTTTAAGAATAAGGTCTTACTTTTCATTGGTCACATAGATGCTTTGCTGTCTCTGATCCTGTCCTGTTCAGACTATGAGGCAGCCAGACAGAATTATTAACAAAACTCTTTATTTAAAACAACTATTTACAGCAATAAGGTCCTGGTGAATAAATAAGACAAGCAATTCCCATCAAGGCCACCCTGGCAATGATGGATGAACTGGCACTGCTGCAGGATCAGACTGTGGCAGAACCGCAAGGCAGAATTCAGCTAACTCTCTGATCGAAGCTGTCAGGCTTGGTGAAGCTAGAGTGCATGACAAAGCAGAAAGTGCAGGCAAGGTTCTGTCAGCTGGCACACAGATAGGATTGGGCTGACACGTGGGGGCTAGGCAAGACTGGACTGGAACCTCTGGGCAAGGCATGGCTCTGGAGGCTAAGCTGGGCTGGACTGGATATTCTAGGCAAGGCTGAGAGCTTGAAGCACAACTGGACTGGACTGGAGATTCTAGACAAGGCTGGGAGCTTGAAGCACGACTGGACTGAACTGGAGATCCCAGGCAAGGCTGAGAGCTTGAAGCAAGATTGGACTGGGCTGGAGATTCTAGACAAGGCTCAGAGCTTGAAGCACAACTGGACTGGACTGGAGATTCTAGACAAGGCTGAGAGCTTGAAGCAAGACTGGACTGGACTGGAGATTCTAGACAAGGCTGAGAGCTTGAAGCAAGACTGGACTGGATTGGAAATCATAGGGAAGGCTGAGAGCTTGAAGCAAGATTATACTGGAGATTCTAGACAAGGCTCAGAGCTTGAAGCAAGACTGGACTGGACTGGAGATCGTAGGCAAGGCTGAGAGCTTGAAGCAAGATTGGACTGGAGATTCTAGACAAGGCTGAGAGCTTGAAGCAAGATTGGACTGGAGATTCTAGACAAGGCTCAGAGCTTGAAGCACGACTGGACTGGACTGGAGATCCCAGGCAAGGCTGAGAGCTTGAAGCAAGAGTGGATTGAACTGGAGATCATAGGCAAGGCTGAGAGCTTGAAGCACGACTGGACTGGACTGGAGATCGTAGGCATGGCTGAGAGCTTGAAGCACAACTGGACTGGACTGGAGATCCCAGGCAAGGCTCAGAGCTTGAAGCACAACTGGACTGGACTGGAGATCCCAGGCAAGGCTGAGAGCTTGAAGCACAACTAGACTGGACTGGAGATCGTAGGCAAGGCTGAGAGCTTGAAGCAAGACTGGACTGGACTGGAGATCACTTGGAGGGCACTTCCAACCCTTTTGAAGTCTGGACTGATCATAAAAACCTGGAAGCTCTAAGCACCAGTCGAAAACTCAGTCCCAAACAGCTGCGCTGGGCTGAGTTTTTCAGCCGCTTTGACTTCACCCTTAAATTCATACCAGGCAAGAAACACTTTTTGGCTGATGCACTCTCCCGCAGACCCCAAGATGCTGGCCCAGGGCCAACGGTCCAAGGCACCATCTGGACCGATAAACAATTAAGTTTGGCAGCGGTGACTCGCAGCCAGACCCGAGCGCAATCAACGCAACCTCCAGCCGCTCTGCCTTCCAGCCGCTTGCAGCGCTTGTCAATTCCATCTGATTTGCAACAACAGTTGCTTTTCCACCTTAAAACAGATACTTGGTTACAAACCAATAGAGACAATCTAACTTTCACTGATGATCTCGCCTGGCACAACGATCGCCTTTATGTACCCGATGCTATGCGAAAAACCATACTCCAGCGCTGCCACAATGACAAGCTGGCTGGACATTTTGGCTATTTAAAAACTCTTCACCTTGTTCGCCGACAATTCTGGTGGCCAACCTTACTCAAAGACCTAAAAGCATATGTTACTGCTTGCCCTGTGTGTGCAGCAACAAAGCGCAAAACAGGCAAACCTCAAGGTCTCCTTCAACCCGTCGCCACCCCATCTGTCCCCTGGCAGGACATTTCCATGGACTTTATCGTTGATCTACCCCCTAGTCAACGCAAAACTGTCATTTGGGTGGTCAAAGACTTTTTCTCCAAGCAAGCTCACTTCATCCCATGCGCTTCTATCCCCACCGCACAACAGCTGGCCCGCCTCTTCCTCATCCACGTGTACCGCCTCCACGGTATCCCCGCCCGTTTGGTGAGTGACAGAGGCACACAATTTACGTCACAATTCTGGCGGGCATTTTTGAAACTTCTGGGCACCAAACAGTCACTTTCCACCGCGTGGCATCCGGAAACGGACGGATCTACAGAGGCGGTTAACTCTACACTGGAACAATATCTCAGGGCTTTTGTTAACTACCAACAGGACAATTGGGTCGACCTACTTCCATTTGCAGAGGTCGCCTACAACAATGCTGTTCATCAAAGCACTGGTCAAGTTCCTTTTAAAACAGTTTTTGGGCGAGATTTTGTTCCTATTCCTGAACTTCCCCATCCACAACCGCTGCCAGCTTCCCTTACTGACTGGGCTGACTCTCTCAAGCACTCATGGCTTAATATTCAACAAGCTCTCCTCCATGCCCAGGCTACTTATAAACGCCATGCCGATGCAAAGCGTTCCCCAGAGCCATCTTTTACTGTCGGAGATAAAGTCTACTTATCAACTAAGTTTCTCAAATCCCCACAACCCTCCAAGAAACTTGGCCCTAAGTTCGTGGGACCTTTTCCAATTATCGCCCAAATTAACCCTGTTACGTTTAAACTTGCTTTGCCTCACAACCTTAAACGTTTACATCCTGTTTTCCATTGTAGTTTACTCAAGCCCTACCTGCCGTCGGACCGCTGGCATCCCCAACCCATTCTGCCACCTCCGCTCATGATTGACAACCAGCAACACTTCGAGGTGACATCCATCCTGGACTCCCGACGCCAGCGCTCCGCTTTGCAATACCTCGTCCGCTGGAAACATTTCCCTCATCCTGAATGGGTTGCTGCTCCAGACGTGCTTTCCCCTCGTTTGGTAGCCCAATTTCACTCTGCCTATCCTGACAAACCTGCTCCATAGCCTTCATTTGGGGGGGCAATATGTCATGTTACCCATTTCAATGTGCTGTTAACATTGTAACGTTTCACATGTCATCTTCTGTTCCGTGTTCCTTCACCCGGATTTTTCCATTCCCTCGCCCTCCGTTGTTTTGAGGGCTTGGAATGTATGTTTGGGTTTGCGCTCCTGCTCAAGGTTACTTTCCCAGGCGCGTCTAACGGCTCCTAGCACCTGGGAGGGGGAGCGCCCTGACGAGGGATGGGGTGGAACTTGCTCACAGGCAAGGCTTTTAAGTTTGTATTTGGCGCGCTTTTGCTCATTCTCAGCTTTCTCTGTATTTGCATACTATTCCTTTAATAAATCAGTTATCTTTAAGCCCGAGCTTGTGAGACTGAGTATTTGGGATTAGGCAACCGTTACAGTAGGCAAGGCTGAGAGCTTGAAGCAAGATTGGACTGGACTGGAGATTCTAGACAAGGCTGAGAGCTTGAAGCAAGATTGGACTGGACTGGAGATTCTAGACAAGGCTGAGAGCTTGAAGCAAGACTGGACTGGATTGGAAATCATAGGGAAGGCTGAGAGCTTGAAGCAAGATTATACTGGAGATCGTAGGCAAGGCTGAGAGCTTGAAGCAAGATTGGACTGGACTGGAGATTCTAGACAAGGCTGAGAGCTTGAAGCAAGATTGGACTGGACTGGAGATTCTAGACAAGGCTGAGAGCTTGAAGCAAGACTGGACTGGATTGGAAATCATAGGGAAGGCTGAGAGCTTGAAGCAAGATTATACTGGAGATCGTAGGCAAGGCTGAGAGCTTGAAACAAGATTGGACTGGAGATTCTAGACAAGGCTGAGAGCTTGAAGCACAACTGGACTGGACTGGAGATTCTAGACAAGGCTGAGAGCTTGAAGCATGACTGGACTGGACTGGAGATCGTAGGCAAGGCTGAGAGCTTGAAGCAAGATTGGACTGGGCTGGAGATTCTAGACAAGGCTCAGAGCTTGAAGCATGACTGGACTGGACTGGAGATCGTAGGCAAGGCTGAGAGCTTGAAGCAAGATTGGACTGGAGATTCTAGACAAGGCTGAGAGCTTGAAGCACGACTGGACTGAACTGGAGATCCCAGGCAAGGCTGAGAGCTTGAAGCAAGATTGGACTGGGCTGGAGATTCTAGACAAGGCTCAGAGCTTGAAGCACGACTGGACTGGACTGGAGATCCCAGGCAAGGCTGAGAGCTTGAAGCAAGATTGGACTGGAGATTCTAGACAAGGCTGAGAGCTTGAAGCACGACTGGACTGGACTGGAGATCGTAGGCAAGGCTGAGAGCTTGAAGCAAGATTGGACTGGACTGGAGATTCTAGACAAGGCTGAGAGCTTGAAGCAAGACTGGACTGGATTGGAAATCATAGGGAAGGCTGAGAGCTTGAAGCAAGATTGTACTGGAGATTCTAGACAAGGCTCAGAGCTTGAAGCATGACTAGACTGGACTGGAGATCGTAGGCAAGGCTGAGAGCTTGAAGCAAGATTGGACTGGAGATTCTAGACAAGGCTGAGAGCTTGAAGCAAGATTGTACTGGAGATTCTAGACAAGGCTCAGAGCTTGAAGCACGACTGGACTGAACTGGAGATCGTAGGCACGGCTGAGAGCTTGAAGCACAACTGGACTGAACTGGAGATCCCAGGCAAGGCTGAGAACTTGAAGCAAGAGTGGATTGAACTGGAGATCATAGGCAAGGCTGAGAGCTTGAAGCACGACTGGACTGGACTGGATATCGTAGGCACGGCTGAGAGCTTGAAGCACAACTGGACTGGACTGGAGATCCCAGGCAAGGCTGAGAGCTTGAAGCACAACTGGACTGGGCTGGAGATCCTAGACAAGGCTCAGAGCTTGAAGCACAACTGGACTGGACTGGAGATCCCAGGCAAGGCTGAGAGCTTGAAGCACAACTAGACTGGACTGGAGATTCTAGACAAGGCTGAGAGCTTGAAGCAAGACTGGACTGGACTGGAGATCGTAGGCAAGGCTGAGAGCTTGAAGCAAGATTGGACTGGACTGGAGATGCTAGACAAGGCTGAGAGCTTGAAGCAAGATTGGACTGGACTGGAGATTCTAGACAAGGCTGAGAGCTTGAAGCAAGACTGGACTGGATTGGAAATCATAGGGAAGGCTGAGAGCTTGAAGCAAGATTATACTGGAGATCGTAGGCAAGGCTGAGAGCTTGAAGCAAGATTGGACTGGAGATTCTAGACAAGGCTGAGAGCTTGAAGCACAACTGGACTGGACTGGAGATTCTAGACAAGGCTGAGAGCTTGAAGCATGACTGGACTGGACTGGAGATCGTAGGCAAGGCTGAGAGCTTGAAGCAAGATTGTACTGGAGATTCTAGACAAGGCTCAGAGCTTGAAGCATGACTGGACTGGACTGGAGATTCTAGGCAAGGCTCAGAGCTTGAAGCACGACTGGACTGAACTGGAGATCCCAGGCAAGGCTGAGAGCTTGAAGCAAGATTGGACTGGGCTGGAGATTCTAGACAAGGCTCAGAGCTTGAAGCACGACTGGACTGGACTGGAGATCCCAGGCAAGGCTGAGAGCTTGAAGCACAACTGGACTGGACTGGAGATCGTAGGCAAGGCTGAGAGCTTGAAGCAAGACTGGACTGGACTGGAGATCGTAGGCAAGGCTGAGGGCTTGAAGCAAGATTGGACTGGACTGGAGATTCTAGACAAGGCTGAGAGCTTGAAGCAAGACTGGACTGGATTGGAAATCATAGGGAAGGCTGAGAGCTTGAAGCAAGATTTTACTGGAGATTCTAGACAAGGCTCAGAGCTTGAAGCAAGACTGGACTGGACTGGAGATCGTAGGCAAGGCTGAGAGCTTGAAGCAAGATTGGACTGGACTGGAGATCCCAGGCAAGGCTGAGAGCTTGAAGCACAACTGGACTGGACTGGAGATTCTAGACAAGGCTCAGAGCTTGAAGCACGACTGGACTGGACTGGAGATCGTAGGCAAGGCTGAGAGCTTGAAGCAAGATTATACTGGAGATTCTAGACAAGGCTCAGAGCTTGAAGCAAGACTGGACTGGACTGGAGATCGTAGACAAGGCTGAGAGCTTGAAGCAAGATTGGACTGGAGATTCTAGACAAGGCTGAGAGCTTGAAGCACGACTGGACTGGACTGGAGATCGTAGGCAAGGCTGAGAGCTTGAAGCAAGATTGGACTGGAGATTCTAGACAAGGCTGAGAGCTTGAAGCAAGACTGGACTGAACTGGAGATCGTAGGCAAGGCTGAGAGCTTGAAGCAAGAGTGGATTGAACTGGAGATCGTAGGCACGGCTGAGAGCTTGAAGCACAACTGGACTGGACTGGAGATCCCAGGCAAGGCTGAGAGCTTGAAGCACAACTGGACTGGACTGGAGATTCTAGGCAAGGCTGTGGGCTTGGAGCAAGACTGGACTGGACTGGATGCACACCCAGATTGCTCTGAAGTACAGCAATGAGGTCTGGAGCTAGACATGAGGCTGTGCTCAGCAGGGATGGCAAGGAGAGGCTTGACTGGAGCAGCTTGTGAAGAAGGCGGTTCTGCAGGGGTAGAAGATGCTGGCTCTGGTTCCACTCTGGCTACAGGCGAGGCTTCCTATGCAGGTAAGGACTCTTCTGCAACGGTTGTGAGCTTGAAGGATTGGTTGTCTTCAGCAGCTTGCTCTTCACATGTCTGCTTTTTATGCCGATCCTTTCCACGCCTTTTCTCTTCTGCAGCCAATCGAGCTGCTTTCTGATTCACATCCTTCTCAGCTCTTCTGTCTTGTGCACTGATTGGAGAGTTCAAATCCCCCACTGGAGTTTGTCCAATCCACGTTTGCCATTTCTCCTGCTCTGCTGAGTCACTTCCTGGCTCAGTTTCTTCAACCCTCTCCTGATCAGTTTCATTTTCCCCTTCTGACTCTGGATACGTTTCGTTTTCAGAGCCAGAAGTGGGCTGAAACTTCACAGATCCTTGGATTTTCTGGAGTGGCAGGAGGGCTAGCTGAGCTGTTGGGAAGGTTGGGGAGGATTCCCTCAATCCTTGTGATGGGAAGAGGTTGGCAGACTGGGAGGGCAAGTTGGCTAGCTCTGGTGGGTAATGTAGCTTTGCTGCCTCTGGTCCCTGAGTTTTCTGGTCCCGGACTCAGCATGGTTAGGACTCAGTGGTACCAGACTTGGAACAGGCAGGCAATATTATGCAGAGGCAGCCAAAGGAGGCTGGCAGAGAGAGAGCAAATGCCAGAGATAGGCAGGACCCAGAAAAAGAGGCTGGATCTGAACAAATTGCATTCTATTAGCTCACGTGAGAGCAGAGTGGCTGGCTTTGGCCATAGTAAAAAAGTTGAGAGCTCAGTGAAGGCCAAAGCAACATGCTGCCTGCACAGCAGCAGTATACATATGGAGAGACAACAAGGACCACTTAAAACAGTAAATTAACAAAAGCAAACATTAGCAATTGTCCCCCATTTGGAGATAACAACTGACCCATTCACAGCCCTAACTGTAATGCACATTTGGGAAATGTGTGCCTGCTTGTTAGGTGAAAGAATGAATCAAAATTTGTAGGCCTGGTCTAAATGCTAGCTAATAACCACAGGCTGAAGGTTTAGAAGCACTAAGACATTATTAGGGTCTGGCCTAATGTATGTATGCATATTTGTTTGTTTATTATATTCTACTCCTGCCTCAATCCAGTGACTCTTGTTTGCTTATAGGCTGTATAAACAGAAATTAAAACATCCATGGTAAGGTTAAAGGCAGTCAAAATAACCATCAGCCCCCACATAGAAATGTATGGATACAAAAGCAACAAGAGATAAGGAAGTAAAACAAGAATTAGACAATAAAATTGCATCAAATATATATTCAAGGAAAGCCCCTCCAAATGTTAGCCAGCAAAGATCCTTGTTTATTCCTAGAAGAAGTAAACCAAAGCTTGGTCTCCCATTGGAAAACAGTAACGTTGGTCTTTTTAAAACAACAGCCCCTGCCCTAATTTTAACGAACTGGAGAGACAACAGCCAATTTGCCCTAGCTCTGCTTAAGAGAAAGCAAGCCATCAGCATTGGATTATCTGGACCCTTTCCAGTCAAGTTTCAGACCTGGGTATGGGACTGAAACAGCATGGGTCATGCTTCTGAACAGCCTCTGGTGTGAGCAGGATGGGGGTAGCACATCCATCCTTGCTCTTCTTGACCTCTCAGCAGCCTTCAGTACCATCAACCATGGTATCCTTCTGGACTGGCTACAGGGGTTTGGGGTGGGCAGCACTGTATTGTGCCAGTTCTCTTCCTTCCTCCAGGGGCAGTTCCGATCAGTGTTGATTGGGAGTGAGAGGTCTCACTTTTGACCCCTGCTTTGTGGGGTCTCACAGGCTTTGGTACTCTCTCCACTCCTGTTTAACATCTACACAAAGCTGCTGGGTGAGGTGATCTGTTCCCACGGGGTGAGGTATTATCAGTATGCTGATGATACTCACTTGTACATCTCCACTCCAGCTGTACTTTCTCAGTGTTTGGAGGCTGTGGGGGGTTGGATGGGGAACAACCATAGCAAGACTGAGTGGCTTTGGGTACTGGGGCCTTCAGGTTCTGAGGACTTAACATCTTTGGAGCTGGATGGGGTTGCACTACCCCAGACAGACCTTGTGTGCAATCTGGGGGTCCTTCTGGACTCACAACTCCTGCTTGAAGAGCAGGTGGCAGTTGTGACCAGGAGGGCCTTCATGTTGTACACCTGTTGCCCCATTCCTGGACTGGGGGCCTCTACTCTCAGTCACTCATGCCCTAGTAACCTCCCAAATGTGGCTGCCCTTGAAGAGCATCCAGAAGCTTCATCTGGTGCAAAATGCAGCAGCATGGCAGTTTTGTGCACTCCTGAATCAGTGCATGCTATATCTCTGCTCCGTGGGCTGCATTGGTTGTCAGTTTCCTTCTGGGTTCAATTAAATGTGCTGGTAATCTATAAAGCCCTACGTAGCATGGGGTTGGGATATTTGAAGGACCGTGTCTCCCTGGTTACATCTTCCCATCCCATCCGGTCCAGCAGAAGAGGCATGTTACATCCTGACTGATAAGGAGTGTCATCTGATGGGACCCAGGAGGACAGCTTTTTCTGCTGCAGCCCCCACCCTTTGGAACATCACCCCCCCCCCCCCCCGAGGTTAGATTGGCCTGGAACTTGCTTGCCTTCCAAAAGGCTCTAAAGACATGGTTGTGCCAATGTGCTTGGTGATCCAGTTATGGTTCAGAGCCTGCCAGATGGCTACATTGATTGACATTCATACTTTCACTTGCCTGCTTTTTCTGTTTCTCAGTTGTAATTCTGGTTTTTAATTGGGTCTTTAATTTGGGTTTAAAGGGGATTATTGTGTTTTTACTGATTTTGGGATTTAGTTCATTGGTTGTGTTATTTGATTGTTTCTAATTGTTTGAGCTGCCCAGAGTCACACATGTGAGATGGACAGCTATACAAATTGAATAAATAAATTGACAGTTCACACCTTGCTTCTTTGCTTAACAACAACAATACACATTAGGTGTCAATCCATTCCAGGCATTTTCTCAGAGCTGAGAGTTTTACATCTGTCCCAGGCAAAGCAAAAAATGCCTTTCTTTTCTCAATTGACATCTTTACCATTTAAAAGCTTATTGAAACTGTTTTTTCAATCTCTACTGAATAAAATGCAAAGTCAACAAGTCCTGAGTAAGTGTAGGCATTCATTCTGTCAGCAGATCCAGCTTGGGGCACTCCAGGAACAAAATGTTTACTTTAGAATATCAGCTGTTCCTCCAGTTCATATTCCAGAGAGGTGCAATGGGACAGTACAAACATTGCTTGTCCTGCTGAATGTCTTCTTGTCCTCTTGCTTAGAACTCTAGTTGGTGGGCACAATGGGTCCTCTTAAGCATCTGTGGCCAGTATCTGCCACTACTGGCTTCAGGTACTCCAGGGTATGACTGGATGACTCCTTCAGTTCTTTTGATAAGTAGGCAGAAATTGATCCCTTTCTTTGTCCAACTTCCTTGCAACCCTCTCTGCCCACAGTGAAGTCTTTGATGGAGGAATTTATCACAGCTACAGGTGGTGTTAAAGGATCCCTGTCTGTTCTTGGATGGTGCTGGCTGAGGGTCTGCAATCAAAACTACTGGCAAAAATGAAATGAAATGAAATAAAATGAAATAAAAATCTAACTTCTCTATCCCAATCAAGATTAACATGTCAAAGCTAACAACAGTTGAAAATACAGGAAAGCAATAAAATCAATATATACCACAATATATTTATAGCCACAGTAAAAATAACACTTATACATTTATAAAATGCAAAACCAAGAAGCCTGATATCCCTGTGTCTAACCTTGCTAGTAAGATTTATAGCACAGAAGCCATACCATCTAACTTTGCTAATCACCATGTTCAACACTGGCTTCCAAAGGCTTCCAAAATTAAGTGTATTGATGACAATATAAGTAAGTAACATGAATCTGTCAACACAGTTGCATTCATGCAGATTCTCATCATAGTGACAGACTCTCTGACATTTACACTATTGGAATTCCCAGATTTGCTACCAATCAAATGAGAGAGCTAGTATGTTTGCAATCTTATCAAGGGAAAAAAGGGACCCAGCCAGGGAACGTGTTGACAGCTGAGTTGGAGAGAAACATCCAGACATTTATTTGATGCTGCAACCTTCATTTAATGTTTAAAAGGCCAGTGAGGAAACACAAAGGAAGTTCTTATAACGGAAAATTCTATTTCAAAACAGAGTCCAGAATGCTGGCTACACTGAAGAAGTCTCTGTCTCAGGAGGGACTTGTAATTAGAACCCTGGTCTGGAAAACCAGCCCTAAAGGGACTGGGAGGCCCTTCTGGGTTCTGAGTTCACTTCCTCATTACTTTAGTACCTTATTAATCACAGATGCTGAGCAGCTTTAATGGGAACAACTGCACAGTGACGCAATTAGCTTTCCATCAGGTGAGTGCACAGTAGAAATGAATTCCCCAAGGTACACTCTTCACTAGCAGCAGGTGTTAATGAGGTGTTAACAAGCAATATGTCAGGAACACAAAAAAGTACCTGTTAGCCAATGACCATGGAGATAATACTTAAGTAAGTGGAATGGAAAAATATTTCATGTAAGAGTATAAATAGGAGTCCATTAAAACAGGCATGTGCCACTCAGTCTATGATGCTGTGCTCTTCAAGGATGGCCAGAGTTCTGAGTTCATAATTAAAATAGTGATGAGCCATCTAAGCCCCTAGATCCAAAACCTGCAAAGATTTCAGAATTTACTTACTTTCACTAAAATAGCAATGGGTGTATGCATTTCACTTCAGTGTCAAAAAGTCAAAAGAGTAACTTATATGGTTATCCTTCACATATGATTTTTGGCATAGCAGGAATGGTTTAGCTCACCCTGCAGTTGTCTAGCAGCAGGACATTAACTATATCCACCCTGCAATGTTTGTGCTGAACAAGTGAACCATTGAAATCACTTATTCACGAAAGTCACAAATCATATAAAGTAATTATGTAGTAATAAAGTAATAATCTGGCTTGTTCAGTTTTGGCTTAGCCTGTTCTGTGAACCTGGGCATTATGGTTTATGGCTATTATTTATGGCTTAGCCTGTTGAAGAAGCCCTCCAACCATAGTTTGTTAAACGAACACATAGTTTGTTAAACACGGCTAAATGGTGTGTAAAATCAGTCACTGAATTTTCTTCCTGTGGGGATTTGATCCCATCTTCCTGGCCTTACTCTAATCCTTTCCAATATAGAAGTGAAATCAGGAGTGCTAGTAAGGTGAAACCAAGGTTAATTGGGCAGAAGTGGCATAAGTGTTCCAAGTTTATTCTCTGGATAAATGTCCTTTTAAGATCTAGTTGCTGCCATCCGAAAATGATGAATTTCAGGATTTTACTATTGAAATGTGACCTTTTTTTGTACTTGTCTCCTCTCTTCTCTGCTTTTTAGCTGATAGTGTCGCATCTTAGGGGAGAAGGTTATTATATTTTTTCTCTTGTCTGCTGAGAGGGCATGATGATTACGCAGAAGTAAACCCTTATGGAACCATTATATGGAATGAACAGATAATATACGAGATCAGTTATTCCTCTTTAGAGAGGTACAACAATAAAACCTGAATGTTCGTCTTATCACAAGAAAAGAATGGATCTTTTTTCTTTAGTTGATTGGTTGCTATGGGGCATACAAGTAATCCCCCCCTTTTTCCCCCTTTTTCCTCTGTTCCACTGTAAGCTGCCTCCCTCTTCTCTGAACCCTCCCCTCCCCCTTTTCAAATTCTCTTAATTTTACTGTTGCATCTCTTTTAGGAAAGTGGCCTTGTAACCCTGACAGAACAGCAAACTACCCTTTCATCAGAGATGCCATTTCTTAGGACAAGTACTTTAATTAGGGGTTTCTCTCTGGTTAAACCTGAGTTCATTCCATATATGCATACATGTTGTGATGAAATCCAGATTTTAGATCTCAAGGACTGCATGCAAGAGGGGAACACAACATTCACTAAGCCTGCTGACTATTGCCTTTGTGGCGCAGAGTGGTAGGCGGCAGTATTGCAATCGAAACTCTCCCCATGACCTGAGTTCGATCCCAGCGGAAGCTGGAGTCTCGGGTAGCCGGCTCAGGTCGGCTCAGCCTTCCATCCTTCTGAGGTTGGTAAAATGAGTGCCCAGCTTGCTGGGGGAAAGGTAATTATGACTGGGGAAGGCAATGGCAAACCATCCTGCTATAGTCTGCCAAGAAAACGTCATGAAAGCGGCGTCCCCCCAAAGGGTCAGGCATGACTCAGTGCTTGCACAGGGGACCTTTCACGCACATCACATAATATGTCATACGCTGAAATCTCATATTAATGGAAAAATGGGGAGAGGGAATGCCCATTAAATAAATCCCAAAGAAAGAGAAAACCAAGAAGGCAAAATGGCTGTCTGCTGAGACACTAGAAGTAGCCCAAGAAAGAAGGAAAGCAAAAGGCAACAGCGATAGGGGGAGATATGCCCAATTAAATGCAAAATTCCAGAGGTTAGCCAGAAGAGATAAGGAATTATTTTTAAACAAGCAATGCGCGGAAGTGGAAGAAGACAATAGAATAGGAAGGACAAGAGACCTCTTCCAGAAAATTAGAAACATTGGAGGTAAATTCCAGGCAAAAATGGGTATGATCAAAAACAAAGATGGCAAGGACCTAACAGAAGAAGAAGAGATCAAGAAGAGGTGGCAAGAATATACAGAAGACCTGTATAGGAAGGATAACAATATTGGGGATTGCTTTGACGGTGTGGTCAGTGAGCTAGAGCCAGACATCCTGAAGAGTGAGGTTGTATGGGCCTTAAGAAGCATTGCTAATAAGAAGGCAGCAGGAGATGATGGCATCCCAGCTGAACTGTTCAAGATCTTGCAAGATGATGCTGTCAAGTAATGCATGCTATATGCCAGCAAATTTGGAAAACACAAGAATGGCCATCAGACTGGAAAAAAACAACTTATATCCCCATACCAAAAAAGGAAAACACTAAAGAATGTTCAAACTATCGAACAGTGGCACTCATTTCACATGCCAGTAAGGTAATGCTCAAGGTCCTGCAAGGTAGACTTCAGCAATTCATGGAGCGAGAATTGCCAGATGTACAAGCTGGGTTTAGAAAAGGCAGAGGTACTAGGGACCAAATTGCCAATATCCGATGGATAATGGAAAAAGCCAGGGAGTTTCAGAAAAACATCTATTTCTGTTTTATTGACTATTCTAAAGCCTTTGACTGTGTGGACCATAACAAATTGTGGCAAGTTCTTAGTGGTATGGGGATACCAAGTCATCTTGTCTGCCTCCTGAGGAATCTGTATAACGACCAAGTAGCAACAGTGAGAACAGACCATGGAACAACGGACTGGTTTAAGATTGGGAAAGGAGTATGGCAGGGCTGTATACTCTCACCCTACCTATTCAACTTGTATGCAGAACACATCATGCGACATGCTGGGCTTGAGGAATCCAAGGCTGGAGTTAAAATTGCTGGAGGAAACATTAACAATCTCAGATATGCAGATGATACCACTTTGATGGCTGAAAGCGAAGAGGAACTGAGGAGCCTTATGGTGAAGGTGAAAGAAGAAAGTGCAAAAGCTGGCTTGCAGCTAAACCTCAAAAAAACCAAGATTATGGCAACCAGCTTGACTGATAACTGGCAAATAGAGGGAGAAAATGTAGAAGCAGTGAAAGACTTTGTATTTCTAGGTGCAAAGATTACTGCCGATGCTGACTGCAGTCAGGAAATCAGAAGACGCTTAATCCTTGGGAGAAGAGCAATGACAAATCTCAATAAAATAGTTAAGAGCAGAGACATCACACTGACAACAAAGGCCCGCATAGTTAAAGCAATGGTGTTCCCTGTAGTAACATATGGCTGTGAGAGCTGGACCATAAGGAAGGCTGAGCGAAGGAAGATCGATGCTTTGGAACTGTGGTGTTGGAGGAAAATTCTGAGAGTGCCTTGGACTGCAAGAAGATCAAACCAGTCCATACTCCAGGAAATTAAGCCAGACTGTTCACTTGAGGGAATGATATTAAAGGCAAAACCGAAATACTTTGTCCACATAATGAGAAGACAGGACACCCTGGAGAAGATGCTGATGCTAGGCAGAGTGGAAGGCAAAAGGAAGAGGGGCCGACCAAGGGCAAGTGGATGGATGATATTCTAGAGGTGACGGACTCATCCCTGGGGGAGGTGTGGGCTGTTGACGACTGACAGGAAGCTCTGGCGTGGGCTGGTCCATGAAGTCACAAAGAGTCGGAAGCAACTAAACGAATAAACAACAACAAATATGAAAGTACATCATCCTAGCATTTGTTTTGAACAAATGATGCAAATCATCATGGAAATGTAGTTTCCAGAATTCAGTACATCAAGGTTTCACTCTATTTCCCTTTGGCTTAGTGCACTATATGAACCTGGCTCATATATTCAAAAAACTAGGGATTAAAAAAATCCAGGTTTTCAGCAATGTGCAAGCCCCACCTATGTGTTCTAAAGTTCTCTGAAACACTTAAGCATGAACATTTGTTACCATCACATATTAATTGAGTGTAACAGTATTAATTTTAAGCATGAGTGTAAAGTTCTGATCCTAAATGAATAACACATTTGTTTCTAAACTTGAGTCTGCCACACTGAGAAGTATGCTGTTAAAGTAACTTAAATGAACATCTGGGGGTGAAAATATTTCATAGTATGTGTTTCATCTGTTGAGAGTTACAGCTTTTAATGATGCATTATAAAGTTAATGGTAAGCATTACAATTATAGTAATTACCATTACAATAATTACCATTATTATATTTTAGTACATAACCTATTGGGATGGGATTTAGAGAGAAATGAAACAAGAGATCACAGACAATGGTTAGCTCTATATGGACACTGACCTTGGATAATTTCAAAAACTGGGTCTGATGTGGTAAATAGCAGGCAAAGTAACTGTTGTATTTTTCACTGTTTTCATAAAAGTTATATAGCCCTATGTGCGTACAGTACTGAATTGTTGTCAGTAGATCTGTCATGTTCACTGTTTCAACGTGCACTGTACATTGTAATGTTTCACATGCCATGGTGCTGATGCGCGTTTCTGTTTGGGAGGGAGCTGCTGTGAAACCTTGTACCAAGCTCTGTATCTATGTTCATTATAATGGAATGTGTTTGGGCTATATGCTCTGTTCAAGGACTTTTCCCGCAGACCATCAGAAGCCATTAGGAGCACCTGGGATTGTGAACTTGGGAAGATTCTACGGGGGGAGGGATCTCGTTTGTATCGAGGGTTTTTAGTTTGCGTTTGGTGTGCTTTTATCATTCTCAGCTTTCTTTGTGATCCTGCATACTATTCTTTAATAAATCAGATATCTTTGAATTCCTGCTCATGAGTCTGAGAGTGTTTTAGAATAGGCATTCATTACATAAAGCAGAGAATCACCAAAGTTGTACCGTTAGCTCCTACCAAGATCAGTTTCTTGTGAGGGAAAATAGTTAATGATGGCCGAGTCCGAGCTCACGACCGGGGGACTTGAGGAGCCGGCTAGCTTGATGCCCGAGTTGACAGTCAAGAGCGGAGAACTGAGCCTCACCCCAGAACCTTCAGATTTCCGGAAGGATTCAACTTCCAGCCCTGAGGTGGAGGAATCTAATGATGGGGGAGAACCAGAGCAACCAGCACCCAGCGAATCGCCTGCAGAGTTGATCACCTGGGATGAAATGGGAGAACCCCAGCCAGGGACGTCCTAGGCGTCCTGGAAGTATCGGTTCCTGCTGACCCCAGACGTAGAATCTAACACCGTATCAACGGAGAGATAGCCTAACAGGCGAGGGAGGGAGGAATCTCAAACCCCTGAAAGGCTAAGAGTGGTGGAGGCCAACAGAGAATAGATGGAGTACATGTTAAGAAACCTGTCTCTATAATTGGGGGGGCAGGGGAGGCACGATGGAGGCCCCAGCTTCACGCAACCATCCCCCATCCTCCTACCTGGACTGCCGGCGGAGCGGGGCCGGAGACGGCTCTGGGATGAATCTCCACCTCGCAGAGCTCGACCACCAGTGTCCCCACCCCAAAGAGGGACAACTACCATGACCTGGGGCTCAACCACTCAAGCAGCCACTGGTTCCGCTCCAACAGGAGTGGGGGTGAAAGACTTTTCTGTCAAGTTTGATGGGGATCTAACAAAGTTATCTTTCTTTCTAACCAATGCTAAATTTACATGAGGCAGTTTGGAGCATACTTCCCTTCCAAAGAAGCTAAGATAACTGCCATTGCCACCAAGTTGAAGGGTCGAGCGGCTGACTGGTATGTTTAATTAAGTGAGGCTGACTCCCCTGAACTTGAGTATTTCGAGGACTTTATGGGGGCGCTAAAGCTGCATTTTGAGGATCCTTTGACCAAGGCAAGAGCTAAGAAGGCGCTGAAGGATCTTACCCAGGGCCAGCTGTCTGTAGTTGATTATGCCTTGGAGTTTAAGGCTTTAGCTGGGAAAATCCCCGACTGGTCAGTCAACCTTAAAAGAACAGTTTAAAGAGGGACTCAACCGGGATGTCCTGCGGTGGGTGTTGTGTAGAGATGACCCAGAGTCATTGTACGAATGGATCTGTCTGGCCGGCAAGGCTGAGCATGCCCAGCATACCTCCATGCAAGCCAGACGACCTGAAAAACCACCAGCCACCATGAGAGGACCCCGAAGTGCTGCAACTGCTGCCCAGCCAGGCTATAGAGCCTGGGAAGAGGAGAGAGATCGGCGCTATGTGAGGGGTCAGTGTCTCTGATGCGGAAAGGAAGGGCATCGAGCAGCTGATTGCCCAAAAGCCAAGGCTGGAGATTGAGTGGGCAAACTGCCAGCCAAATTGCCCCCCCCCCCCCGCGTGGCGGATGACAGCAGCCAAGGGTGCAGCCGATGCTGAGGAAGTATTCTACTTCTTGGGAGAGGCTGAAGATGACTCTAAGGAGCCGGCAGGAAATGCCAGTCACCTGCCATGAAGAGCGCCTGTGGGCAGGTGGAGGAGGATGGGCGTGAGGATGCTATGGTGAGTGCAGACTGTCCCACTTTAACAGTAAAAGTGAAATTGGGTTCCCGCACAAAAACTACAGAGGTCTGGGCTTTGGTTGACTCTGGGTGTTCCAGGTGTTTAATTCACCCTGATCTGGTTGCTGCTTTGAACCTGCCTAGCCCCCCCCCCCTCCAGCAGCCTTTGATCTTCACACAGTTGGATGGTTCAATGGCAGTGGGGGGGGGGGTCAGCAACCCATTTCACTGGAACTGTCACAATGCAAATGGGCAGCCACCATGAGACCTTGAAATTCATTGTAGCACCTGTTGGCAATCCCTTGGTAATTCTGGGGATCCCCTGGTTGACCTATCAAAGCCCCTGTGTAAACTGGGAACACAGAACTGTGACTTTTAAAGATGGGTTTTACCAAGCTCCTACAGCGGAGAGAGCTTCACGTGCACATATAGAAGGCTTGCCTGATCGATACCAAGACTTTGCAGACGTATTTGGGGAAATGGAAGCAGATCAGCTACCCCACAACTGGAAAACTGACTGTGCAATAGAGTTGGTTCCCAATGCTCAATTGCCCAAGCCAAAAATTTATCCAATGACTCAGAAGGAGCTTGAGGCATTACGGGACTTTATTGACAAAAATCTGTCAAGGGGGTTTATTGAGCCTGCGAATTCCCCAGTTGGGGCCCCTGTGCTATTCCGGGAAAAGAAAGATGGCACACTTTGACTCTGTATGGACTATCGAGGGTCAAATTCCATCTCAATTTGCAACAAGTACCCTCTTCCGCTCATGAAGGACATGTTAGCTCACTTGTCTAAGGGCAAGATTTTCTCCAAGCTCGATCTTCGTGGAGCCTATTTCCGCATCTGCATACGAGCTGGAGATGAGTGGAAAACTGCTTTTAATTGCCCACTGGGTTCATTTCAGTACAAAGTCCTCCCTTTTGGGTTGGCAGGGGCACCCGGAGTCTTCATGCAATTGATTAATGAAGTATTACATGATCATTTGTTTAAAGGGGTCCTGGTTTATTTAGATGATGTTCTCATTTACACTGAAACCGAGGAGGAACACGAACACCTCCACAAACAGGTGTTAAGCAAGCTTAGGGATGCCAAACTTTATGCCAAACTTTCCAAATGTGAGTTTCACAAGACCCAACTTGACTATCTGTGCTATAGGGTGACTGACAAGGGCATTGAAATGGACCCTGCAAGAATTCAGGTGATTTTAAGTTGGGAACGTCCCCACACCCGGAGGCAATTGCAAAGTTTCCTCAGGTTCAGTAATTACTATCGCCAATTTATCCAGGGGTTCGCTGAGCTTGCTTTGCCCCTCACTGATTTACTCTGTACCAAGGGCTTGGGGGAGACATGCAAAGTAAAACACCCTGGAGCCGTGCTGAATTGGACGCCTGAATGCCAGGCAACATTTGAAAAGTTGAAATTCCTTTTCACTGCTGAGCCTATTCTATACCACCCCGATCCTGAACACCCCTTTGTGGTCCAAGTTGATGCTTCTGACTCCTCAGTTGGGGCTATTTTGTTACAGAGAGATTCTGAAAATCACTTAAAACCCTGCGCTTATCTGTCCAGGAAATTTTCTGAAACCGAACGCCATTGGCATGTTTGGGAAAAGGAGGTGTTTGCTGTAAAAGCCACTTTAGAAACCTTTAGCTGACAGTTCAGAACAGCTTTAGAGAGCAATCCCTAAGCTTTCACTATCTTTGTGACACCATCGTAATTTTGGTAAATTGTTTGGAGTTGCATTAAACAATACAAAATCTAGTCATTATTCTTCTCAATGCAACTCAGATTACTGCTAAAAAGGATGTGAAATTATTTCTGTACACATTTGAATCAGAAATGATGTGAAGCAGTGGGGCTGTTAGCAATATAAAAAGAAAGGAGGAGGAAGAGGAGGAGGAGGAGGAGTTTTTATTGAAAGAAAAGAATCTCAGCTTACTTCCGAGCTACACTATTCTAGCATAAGTATTGAATCTAGGGGCTTACAGGCCAGCTGCTGACTGACTGGCCTGCTGGCTAGCTGGTGTCTCTGTCATTTGCGATAATTGTCCTCTTCCAGGGGATTTGGAATTAGACATTTCTTTCTTTCCAGACAATCTTGGTTGGAAGTCCTCAAAGAAGCAAGGATTAGCAGTAGATTTCCTCACTAGGTCTGAGGCAACTGGAACCAGTAAGATAAATTTTGCGGAGAATGTGTTTGGCAGGGTTTCCCAATCTGTGATGTGTACCTCCCTTGGGGAGGTGCAGACAGAGTCTAGGGGAGGTGTGAAGACCCTTTTAGTTACTTTGGTACAATAAATCCCTTTCCTAAAGATTCATTGTATTGTTTTCATTGTTCATTTGTGTTCATTTTGGTGTTTGGATTTTAGGGGAGGTGTGTACATTAAGATTACACTAAAGGAAGGTGTGATGGTAAAAAGTTTAAGAACCCCTGGTATACAGAGATAAATTGGGAATGTCTTGTTTCTTTTCAGTGTTTTTGTTGTTGTTGTTGTTGTTGTTTTGGTAACTTAGGTAGTTTCATATCAGCTCCAATTCTCTGTTCCTCTTGTTCTTTGTTTGCTCAAGTTAATGACTGCTAGTTCTTGGATCCTTCAGCAAAGGATCGTTACCTTGTCGTGGTGCTGGAGCTTGAGCACCTCAATGATGCCATGACCTAAACCGTGAAGGGCCACCCAAGACGGGAAGGTCATGACAGAGAAGTCAGACTAAATGCGATCCCTGGGGAAGGTAATGGCAACCCACCCCAGTATTCTTGCCATGAAAACTAAATGGATCAGTACAACCAGAGATATGTCGGTATACCATCGGAAGATGAGACCCCCAGGTCGGAAGATGGTCAAAATGCTACTGGGGAGGAACAGAGGATGAGTTCAACTAGCCCCAGATGTGATGACGCAGCTAACTCAAAGCCAAAAGGACGGCTAGCGGCCGACGGCACTGGTGGTGAACGGCGCATCCGATGTTCTAAGGATCAACACACCATTGGAACCTGGAATGTAAGATCTATGAGCCAGGGCAAATTGGATGTGGTTATTGGGGAGATGTCAAGATTAAAGATAGACATTCTGGGCATCAGTGAACTGAAATGGACTGGAATGGGCCACTTCACATCAAATGACCATCAGATCTACTACTGTGGACAAGAGGGCCACAGAGGAAATGGAGTAGCCTTCATAATTAATAGTAAAGTAGCTAAAGCAGTGCTTGGATACAATCCAAAAAACGACAGAATGATCTCAATTCGAATTCAGGGCAAGCCATCTAACATCACAGTGATCCAAATATACGCCCCAACCACAAATGCTGAAGAAGCTGAAGTAGAGCAGTTCTATGAGGATCTGCAGCACCTACTGGACAACACGCCTAAAAGAGATGTCATTTTCATCACAGGAGACTGGAATGCTAAGGTGGGCAGTCAAATGACACCTGGAATTACAGGTAAGCTTGGCCTGGGAGAACAAAATGAAGCAGGACATAGGCTGATAGAATTTTGCCAAGACAACTCACTCTGCATAACAAACAATCTCTTCCAACAACCTAAGAGACGGCTTTATACATGGACTTCACCACATGGACAACACCGAAATCAGATTGACTACAGCCTTTGCAGCCAAAGGTGGTGGACATCTATACAGTTGGTAAAAACAAGACCTGGAGCTGACTGTAGTTCAGATCACGAACTTCTTCTTGCACAATTTAGGATCAGACTAAAGAGATTAAGGGAGACCCACAGATCAGCTAGATATGAGCTCACTAATACTCCTAAGGAATATGCAGTGGAGGTGAAGAATAGATTTAAGGGACCGGACTTAGTAGATAGGGTCCCGGAAGAACTATGGACAGAAGTTTGCAACATTGTTCAGGAGGCGGCAACAAAATACATCCCAAAGAAAGAGAAAACCAATAAGGCAAAATGGCTGTCTGCTGAGACACTAGAAGTAGCCCAAGAAAGAAGGAAAGCAAAAGGCAACAGTGATGGGGGGGGATATGCCCAATTAAGTGCAAAACTCCAGAGGTTAGCCAGAAGAGATAAGGAATTATTTTTAAACAAGCAATGCGCAGACGTGGAAGAAGATAATAGAATAGGAAGGACACGAGACCTCTTCCAGAAAATTAGAAACATTGGAGGTAAATTCCAGGCAAAAATGGGTATGATCAAAAACAAAGATGGCAAGGACCTAACAGAAGAAGAAGAGATCAAGAAAAGGTGGCAAGAATATACAGAAGACCTGTATAGGAAGGATAACAATATCGGGGATCGCTTTGACGGTGTGATCAGTGAGCTAGAGCCAGACATCCTGAAGAGTGAGATGAATGGGCCTTAAGAAGCATTGCTAATAAGAAGGCAGCAGGAGATGACGGCATCCCAGCTGAACTGTTCAAAATCTTGCAAGATGATGCTGTCAAGGTAATGCATGCTATATGCCAGCAAATTTGGAAAACACAAGAATGGCCATCAGACTGGAAAAAAACAACTTATATCCCCATACCAAAAAAGGAAAACACTAAAGAATGTTCAAACTATTGAACAGTGGCACTCATTTCACATGCCAGGAAGGTAATGCTCAAGATCCTGCAAGGTAGACTCCAGCAATTCATGGAGCGAGAATTGCCAGATGTACAAGCTGGGTTTAGAAAAGGCAGAGGAACTAGAGACCAAATTGCCAATATCCGATGGATAATGGAAAAAGCCAGGGAGTTTCAGAAAAACATCTATTTCTGTTTTATTGACTATTCTAAAGCCTTTGACTGCGTGGACCATAACAAATTGTGGCAAGTTCTTAGTGGTATGGGGATACCAAGTCATCTTGTCTGCCTCCTGAGGAATCTGTATAATGACCAAGTAGCAACAGTAAGAACAGACTACGGAACAACGGACTGGTTTAAGATTGGGAAAGGAGTACGGCAGGGCTGTATACTCTCACCCTACCTATTCAACTTGTACGCAGAACACATCATGCGACATGCTGGGCTTGAGGAATCCAAGGCTGGAGTTAAAATTGCTGGAGGAAACATTAACAATCTCAGATATGCAGATGATACCACTTTGATGGTTGAAAGCGAAGAGGAACTGAGGAGCCTTATGGTGAAGGTGAAAGAAGAAAGTGCAAAAGCTGGCTTGCAGCTAAACCTCAAAAAAACCAAGATTATGGCAACCAGCTTGATTGATAACTGGCAAATAGAGGGAGAAAATGTAGAAGCAGTGAAAGACTTTGTATTCCTAGGTGCAAAGATTACTGCCGATGCTGACTGCAGTCAGGAAATCAGAAGACGCTTAATCCTTGGGAGAAGAGCAATGACAAATCTCAATAAAATAGTTAAGAGCAGAGACATCACACTGACAACAAAGGTCCACATAGTTAAAGCAATGGTGTTCCCTGTAGTAACATATGGCTGTGAGAGCTGGACCATAAGGAAGGCTGAGAGAAGGAAGATCGATGCTTTTGAACTGCGGTGTTGGAGGAAAATTCTGTGAGTGCCTTGGACTGCAAGAAGATCAAACCAGTCCATCCTCCAGGAAATAAAGCCAGACTGCTCACTTGAGGGAATGATATTAAAGGCAAAACCGAAGTACTTTGTCCACATAATGAGAAGACAGGACACCCTGGAGAAGATGCTGATGCTAGGGAGAGTGGAAGGCAAAAGGAAGAGGGGCCGACCAAGGGCAAGGTGGATGGATGATATTCTAGAGGTGACGGACTCATCTCTGGGGGAGCTGGGGGTGTTGACGACCAACAGGAAGCTCTGGCGTGGGCTGGTCCATGAAGTCACGAAGAGTTGGAAGCAACTAAAAGAATAAACAAAAGTTCTTGGATGCAGAACACAGCCTTGAAATTTTTTGGCAGCTAACCATATTTCTCCCATACTTTCTTTGTTGCCTTTATTCAGATTAAAATACATTCTTTTTCATTAGCCCTGTGTTTTACCACTCATTCCAAAGCTGCCTGGGCCTGGAAGCCTTGGTTAAAGGCGAAACTAGAGCCATTTATTTAAAAGCTAAATTCTGCGATAGTATAATGGTATGTGGGAATGACCTTGGGAGGTGGAGAGAGATGCTGCCTAGGGAATGATCAGATGGCGGCGGGGGGGGGGGGGGGGGGACCCGCAGCTGCATAATGGGCAAAGAAAGAAACTCAGAAAGGAACCTCTCTAACTTATCAGGCTATAAAAAGAGACAGTGGGAGATTTGTACTTTCACACTTGCAAGGTTCTGTTAATGTAGCCTTACAATATAGTAGAATTAGCTCATCTGGTCATGTTTCCTGTCTGGTCTACCTGGGAAGGCTGACAGAAAGGGCACTATCCTGTTTTGTCCCATTCAGATCCAGGTGAGAGGAGACATCTTCCAGTTAAAGAGCAGATGATATTATCATGATTATCTGCCTAGGCAAACCCTTCCACTTTGGGAACAGCTACACTCAGATACCTGGGGGAGAGGTTAGAGATCCCTGGTTAGAGGTTGGAGGTAAGATATGGCAGGGTGGTATGGGGGTGCTAGTGATAAAACCTCCCCATCTCATCCCTGCAACAGTGATAATGGATTGTTTGCAACTCAATCACTAATCTGTTAGCATGAGTCAAGGGAAAGGGAGAGACTATATTTCATTTCTAGGTGAAAAGAGCACCATACTACATTACTTTTTCATTAGTGATGCTAAGGCCTCTGTCTGTCTGTCTGATCTATCTATCTACTCAGGTCCAAATGATTTGAATAAAGATTGCACTGCACCATAAATAAGAGGAACATTTAAATTTTGCTTTTTTAAAAAGAATATTTAAGGGGATATTGATATGAAGAATGAAATGAAGTAGCGTATAAATGTTAATAATAAACAGTACCATTTATTGCATTTGAAGATTCTGAGACTGGGCTGCAATGTCATACTTAGAAAAGACCCACCTCCATTTTTCATTTTCTATTTGAAAACACTGCAGAAGAGCTAGATTGAATGAGTAGCTCAGATAACTTTTTATGATGCATACTCAGCTTCTCCTGTTGCAGACTGCAGGCCTACAGATAATGCTGTGAATAGTTTTCAGATTTCCAATCTTCATGAGCCTCTACTATGTTGTTTCTCAGTATTGGGTTTACTTTGATTTGTGGGCTGTTGTCTGTGGGCTTCAAGCAGTGAGGTGCTGACTGGAAGTAATGAGAATCACAGTCCAAAGATTTGAAGGGCCAAACATTGGGTACTATTATTTAGATTTTGGAGTGTCTTGAAGGGCATTCTGCCAGTCTGTAATGAATATTGCCTAAGTTAGACCTTACCTTTGACTCCTCTGAAATGAAAACTTCTGTGCTTCAATTTCAGGCAGAGCCCAAATCTAGTATAAATCAAGTGAATTTGGCTTAGTTTTTAACTTGCTTGAAGAGGGATGGATACCTCTAAGTCACCTTATTCCAATCCATCATGAAGCTCCATGTCCAAGATAGTGTTCTGCTGGACTTCAAATACCTGCAGTACAGTAGTGCCAAGGAGAAAAAATGAACACCATTAACCCTTATATAAAACACTTTAGTGAGAAGGGAGGGGTCAGTATTGGATTCAGCAATCAATAGATCTGTTCTTTGGTGCCTCAGTCACAGCCTTTCTTATCATTGGAAAAACTGTGAAGGGCAGAGATATTAAAAAAAAAAAAACAATGCTAGAAAACTGTTGGGGCAGTGCAAAGCCAACCAGTAAGATTAAAGTGAGGCAATTAAATCCCATTTGCTAAACGTTAGCAGGAGCATTCCGAATGCTGTAAAAGTGGTCAGAGCAAACAATTGCTGAGTCCAGAGGAACTCACAGTAACAATCATAGTCTAACTTGGGAGACAGAAAAGTTACTAGCATCAGGATTTGGGGAAGAATATCAAGCCTTCCTTCTTCATGTATCCAGCCTGATTCCTCTCTCCTCATGCAGGCCCGCAACTAGGGTTTGTGTCACCCGGGGCAAACATGGATTCCGCACCCATTTTGGCACCCCCCAGCACTCATTTTGGCGCCCCGCCCAGTACAGTGCCTGGGGCACACACCCCGCTTGCCCGCCCCTACTTGCGGCCCATGACTTGTGCTTAAGAATAGCTTAAGATGTTTGATAAAAGCCTAGCATTCAGAACTTCTGGAGAAGCAACGGCAAACTGAAGATGGCTATGTGGAGAGTGGAGCCAGTGATCATGGTGGAATGAGGTGCCAGGGAATGGATAGGCTTCTTGGAATTCCACTCTGGACAAGGAAGGATTGCCTACACATGCTCCGTATATCAGCTCCCCACAAGGGGACCATTAAATAGTGGTCTCTGGAGGGTTTAGAGCACTAAGAGCTGAGGGATTGCCATCTTGCCAATCTTCAAACAGAAACAGGGTTTGCATACTTCCTATCTTAATCACTTCTGGAAATTGCTTGGTGTTTTGATATTAAGAACCTTCAGAAAGGCAAGTTTCATCAAACTGGGTGAGTCTCCTTCAATCCTTACTGAAAAACATTGTATGCAAGTTTTAAGGACTTAAAAGATTCTTATTTTGGAATAAACAGCAAAAGGATAACTAGAATGTTGCTTTTGGAAAGTTATAAATGGACTAAGGGGCCAGATAGAGTTGAAATAAGACATTGAAATTAAAGACAAGAATCCTTCCTGTAGGTTGTTTTGAATTTTTATAAAAAATATATGAAGAATTTGAAATTAATTATAAGAAACCTTCCCATGGGACAATGTTGTTGAATAGAGAAAACCATGATAAAAGGAGATTTTGAAGATTGGGCTCTAATTATTATTAAAGGAGAAGAGACACATTAATACAGAATGGAACAAAATACTCTAACTGTGGAAGACTTCAAAGATATCTGGGAACAGCACATCCAGAAGTTTATTTCAGGATTGTCTACTACTATGATAATGGGACATAAAGAGGTTATAGAAGAAGAACAGATCTCTCTGGACAAAACTGAGACTGAGGCTGGTTCAAATGGGGATATAAAAATAACAGGCTACAAGAATGATATGGAGCAAGATATTATACTGGAAATGAAACCAGCTGAGGTCTTAATAATTAAAAGGGGTATACAAATAGCAAACCAGAAGGGTGACTTGGATAACATGTTTGTTTCGGATTTACAAATGAGTCCTGTTAAAGTTTGGAAGAAGTGTTTGAAAAGACACAATGAGAAAATGAAAAGAAATAGTGCTGAGACATTATTAAAAATCAAGATTGTTAAAAGCAAAGGGAAAGAATATAAAATTGGGTTATTTGATCAAGATTAAAATATGTATGTTATTGTTTCAGGTAAACCTTAATGGACTTTTCCTGACCAGGATCACATGATGAGGATTTAAAGATTTGTTTATAGATAAGAGATGAGATATGGGAAGAAGAGATTTTTTGTTGTATTTTTAGAGAAAGTAATAAGTGATTATGTTAAAAGGAAAGGAATATAAAACTGATTTATTGGATTAAGGTTAAAATACATATCTTGTTATTTCTGGTAACTCTTAATGGGCTTTTGCTGATTAGGATTGATGATGGAGCTTTAAGAATTTGTTTATTGACAAGAGATGAGACATGGGAAGAAGAGATCCTTTGTTGTAGTATCAGAGACGGTGATAAGTTACTGAAATAGTACTTGTCTTAATAAAGGGGAAAGTCATTTCTTTATATATAATTTTCTTTACTATAATTTTTTTCTTTTTCTTTTTTGCACTTCTTAATTTTTCTTTTTTCTATTTTTCTTAGTTTGTATTAGTTTTTATCTTTGTATTTGTGAACTGTAATAAAAATTATTATACATATAAAAATAAAAGCCTAGCATTCAGCCTTCTTAGCTTTTGCAAAGGGTTGATTGGCATCAGAAATAAGTGATGGCCTTGACAGAAACAGAGCAGAGGCCTCACGTTAACCAGCATTGATCAGGTCAGCAGCTGGAAGTTTTTAAGCCTTCAAGCAATTTGATGCTTCAGCCTTGCTTCGGATATCACTGTTTCCTGAAATAAGTTCTGTTCCCTAAAGACCTGACATGCTATATTAATACAACAAGATCAGAAAACCAAGAGGAAATTAAAATTCTGACTATAATCTCAAGTCACCATGGCTAAACTTATGGGACAATGAAAAAAACTTAAAACGGTTCAAGTTATTGATAGAAAGGGACACCAGTAAATTTTATTTCTAATTAATGTTTTCAAGAGCATATCAGAAATATTTTAGAACTGTTCCCAAAGTAGAGTTGTATAATCTATTTAATGATCATATAAAGGTTGCTGAAAACCATGTTTCCTTTAGCTTTTCTTTGGCTTCAAGCCTCATGATAATTCTAGATAAACTAGCTGCTTTCATTTCATTTCATTTCATCAAATTTCAAGGCTGCTCAACTCCTTGATGACACTGGGCAGCTTATAAATAAAAGGAAAACAATACATGTAAAGAAGATCAACAGCTGATCAGAAGAACAGCACATATATAACAGTTTATATTGCTAACATTAACAACACTAGAAACTCAACAAGAGTTCTTTTCCTTTGGTTTTGAAGAAAGGTTATAATCCCCACAGTGTTATTTCTGAAATTAATAAAAATGTGGGAAGCAAGGGGTTTCTCAGAAGCATCTGCAGGATTTGAAGCTTTCATCAAAGCACTGCATACCTCTTGAATGGGCATGTGCTGCTTCTGTCAGTTGCCCCCCTGCAGATGGGTCTGAGTTTCTGCTACTCACCAAATTACTTCCTAGAAGTTCAAAGTTCAAAATATGAATCCTGCATATTCTTATAACCTGCTTAAGATTCTACTTCATTCATGATAAATTATATTGTCCGGGATCTAAGCCAGTAGTTTCTAGAAGCAACAAAATCCTTATTGATCTGGATAGGCATGGAGAACTCTCTCATTTGTTCATCTTTAAGTAGCTTCATTATATCTGATCTCAGTAACTGTTTTGTTGTAATGAACTTTGGTATCTGATCAGTATATTCCTTACCTGATACTATGAACAGTTTATCCTACATGTTACTATTGCAAGCTTATGGACTTTGGAATTCAACATCCCACATACTGTACAAGTTCTCTGCAATATAGACCAAACTATATATGTAGAGATGAAGATTTTATTTTGGATATTAGTAGCCAGCATGCCACAGTTGGGCTCTCAGACCTATTAATTGCATGGGGGAAAGGAACACAGTAGAAGCAGAGTGTTAATAGCCTCTCATCCCATCATAATATGGTTCTGAACCAGGTGAAGTTCTAACAATGGAAAAGAATTAGTGTGAGTAAATTCATATGTACGTCAGTCCTAATGCTGCAATCCTCACTCCTAAATTTACATAGGAGTGAGCACCAATGACATATATCATATCATATATATGTTTTCTTCCCTTAATCATACGTTTTATACAGCAGTAAACAAGAAAGCAAGCATTGCATGAAAATCAGTCATAAAATAGCTTCCCCGCCCCCCCCCAGTAATATAAAACTTTCAGTCATCCATTCTACCCAGTATTCATCACCATTAGATTCCAAAATGATACCCTCTTTTCTACATGGCAGACTATCTGCATATAATCAGATATTGCCATTAATATCAATATTTTCTTATTTAAGGCCTGTAAGAGTCCAGTCTTTATCTTTCTTTGGTCTAGTCACACAAACACCTATTTACTTTTGTAGAATGAAGCTACTAAAAAACTTGTGGGGCCGGGTGTTCAGAACATGTATTGTAACACAGAGATTACAAGTCCATTCTCCTGGTTGCTAGTATCTTCACATATTCCTCTAAATATACAAAAGAAATAAGTCTGTAAGTTTGTTCCATGCCATCCCAGCATGCATACCCCATTCCTTTGTTCATAGACCTTTTCAAGATTTGAAGGGAACGTGTTTTTCTGCACATTCTGTACATTCAGGAGTTTACCTGAACGTAAATGCAGCTGTTTGAGAAACTGACAACCTTGCTTTATCAATTCTCCTTCAAACCCTCTTAATGAATACAAGATCTGAGAATAAAGAAGTTGAAGGTAATGTATGTGGCTCTAATGAAGATTCTTTCATCCACACACAATAAAAGGAACTTGTGGAGATGCCCTGTGCGTCTCCATATCCAATTTTAACCTTGACAGCCCTGAATTACATAACAGGCCATGTCACTGAGCAAAAATTCTGCCTATATAGCCCTGCTGGGGCTTTCAGATAGACCTCCAGAGCCTCGTTTATGGGCCTGTCTTCAAGTAATTCTAGATATGAGATTTTGATTACGATTCCTAGGGATACTAACTGTTTCCCCATTACTATTACCTTTGAAGGAGACTTTGGAAGCTCCTTCGTTCCTAGCCGAGCTCATTTTATAATAGCCAATACTGCTGGTGTTTTAATGGATTTTTTCTCTTAAATTCTTGTTGGTTTTCGTAGCATATTTTGTCAGTAAGCATATGTTCACACACATATAAAATTCACAGAGTGAATTTCTATTCACATCTATTTCTCTACTGTAGCAGGACCATTTTATAAGTGAAAACATATCTGATATTTGTACAGCATTCTATCTATGTTTGTTGTTGTCATTGTTAATAAATTGTGGGGGGAAGGAACAAAGCCACTGTATGGGAATATGTGGGTTTAAGCCAAGAGGCAAAGGCTATACTTGGCTATTTTATTGTATTTGGAAGCCATAGTCCAATAGAGAATAGGGCCAAGACAAAAATTTAAAATGCTTTATGTATAGTTATTATACTTACTGTCAAGTTAGTTTATATTTTTCTCATTCAGGACAACAATATGAACAAGCCCTGGTAGCTATATCTATGTCCTTTTGCTCTGTGGTCCCGAGGAACACTTCCTAATGCAGCAGTGAAAGAGTTATTGAAAAAAGAGCCATTTCTGGACCAAAGCTGTAAAAATATCTTAACAAATTTTAAATGAAAGTTGCAATGCAATTGCCATGCAATACACTCCAATAATTTTTTTCTAGGTCATTTAAAATGATAGAAGTGGCTATTGCAACTATTGTAGACTTGATGCTAATCAACTTCTGGTAGAGGTATTATAGCCTTTATTACAAACATATGTCTACAAAATACTAAATACATTAAAGAAGCATGATGCTTTAATGTCCATTTATTTGACCTTAAGGTTACAGATGCAATGAAGAGTCTCTGAACTTTTAGGTCAGATCTTCTGATTTTTATTATATGAATTGTTGCACAAGGGTACGAAGAAGAGGTTTCTGTCAGCAATGAAATCTAGTCACTGTTTATAGCAGAATGAACATAAATCGATAGTTTCCTTGTGTGCTTTGACTAACCAAGATGGATTAAAAGATGGTGACAGTCTGCCTAGGCAACAGAGCAGAAACAGAAAGCCCATCATTAATTGATGGAAGGGTGCATTTCACAGCATTTTCATTTAAGGGTCAAATAAGCACATGCTGCTCCTGAAATTGTCACTGTTGGGCAAATTTCTTTCTCAATTACGACAAATCCATTCTTCTCACATTCTCAAATGTTACAACTCCTACTTAGCATATATCCTACTCCCAGAGTTTAGAGTTTACTACCAAGAATTGTAATCTACAGCATACCTCACACATTGTCAGGAATGTCAGTCGCCTTGACTGGATAATCTTCTCTTAGCCGCAAAAACCAACACCAGACAAAGCAAAAAAAAAAAAAGCGTTATGCTTTATTTTGACTTGATTTAAAATTTGAAGATCACATTTTAACCATTTAGTCAGCATATCAATATACTTCAGCACAACAGTATTTTCTCACATTGATAAGACGTGTAGTAGCAGTTAGTAAAACAATCAACTGATACAGAAGCCCAGGTTTTTACTAAAGAGACATTGGCGAAGTGAGAGAATATGGAACAGAGCTTTATTGCTTTTGATTGCTTATACAGGTAATCCTTGCTTAATTACCACAATTGGGACCAGCAACTCCATCACTAAGTGACACAGTCATTAAATGAGACATCACATTGTGTCTTCCTGCCAGCTTCCCCATTGACTTTGCTTGTCAGAAGCTGGCTGTGAAGGTCTCAAATCACATGACTGATTCTGGTCACATGACTGAGGGGATCCTGTGATGTTTGTAAGTGTGAGGACCAGTTGTAAAGTTACTTTTTCAGCACCATCGTAACTTCAAATGGTCACTAAGCAGAGCAGTCATTAAGCGAGGTCTACATATATAGAGGTCTCTTATTTGAAAGTACTCACTGGAATGTTTGCATTGTAATCTTAATTTTCCTTTGAATAAATAGTACTAATTCAAGCACTGAGAAATTTGCTTTTTAGTTTAATTGTTGTAGTCCAGATTGGCTGGAGGGAAGTTTGACATTCTGCTACCATTTGACTAGGGCTGACTATTACTCTTCTGAGGGTCTTCAGTTCCAGGGTTTGGGTTTATTAGTGCACTTTATTGGAAATGTGAAACCCCCCCAAAATTGGGGTAGGTCTAGAAATGATGCTTGCATCATGGGGTCTCCTGTGGGCACTAAAATACTTTGGTTGGCTTCCCCAAGCCCTCTCTGAGTGCTACTGCTGAAAGTCAGTGTCATGATTTCCCCCCATTCTGAGGCATGATAGAAACTGTGGCATTAAGCACAGAATAAGCTCAATGTATTTAAACAATAAAGAACCTTTCAAATCCAGGAAAAATCAAAACTCCTAGCTCTATCTAAGTATATTACATGATTCTGTCCACTTGGTATCATTATCCCTTCTCCTTTTACCTCAGCCCCTAAAAGAAATAGTAGCCTGGTTTTGACCTTTAAAGCTTTACATGGTATGGGACCAGATTATTTGAGGGACCACCTCTTGCTGGTTACATCTACCCATCCCATCAGGCCCAGCAGGGAGGGCATGTTACGGGTCCTGTCTGCTAAAGAGCTTCATCTGACCGTACCCAGGAGACGGGCCTTTTCTGCCATGGTACCTGCCCTTTGGAATATCATTTCCCCCCAAGGTGAGATTGGCCCCAACTCTGCTGGCATTTTGGGGATCCCAGAGAAATGGGGAGCTTGCAACATGGTTATATTGTATGTAGGATGCTGGTCTGTCCTTCCACAGTTTTATTTTTATTTTTTATTCTATTTTTATTTGTAATTGTGTCTAATTGCTTTTAACTGCTGTTTTAATTGTTTTAACTGATTGTAATGGTTGCCTAATCCCAAATACTCAGTCTCACAAGCTCGGGCTTAAAGATAACTGATTTATTAAAGGAATAGTATGCAAATACAGAGAAAGCTGAGAATGAGCAAAAGCGCGCAAAATACAAACTTAAAAGCCTTGCCTGTAAGCAAGTTCCGCCCCAATCCCTCGTCAGTGCGCACCCCCTCCCAGGTGCTAGGAACCGTTAGACGCGCCTGGGAAAGTAACCTTGAGCAGGAGCGCAAACCCAAACATACATTCCAAGCCCTCAAAACAACGGAGGGCGGAGGAATGGAAAAACCCTGGATGGGGAAAGGAACACGGAAAAGAAGATGGCATGTGAAACGTTACAATGTTAACAGAACATTGAAATGGGTAACATGACATATTGCCCCCTCCCCAAAAGAATGCTATGGAGCAGGTTTGTTAGGATAGGCAGAGTGAAATTGGGCAACTAGACGAGGCGAGAGTACGTCAGGAGCAGCGACCCATTCAGGATGAGGGAAATGTTTCCAACGAACGAGGTACTGCAAAGTGGAGCGCTGGTGGCGAGAGTCCAGGATGGATGTCACCTCGAAATGTTGCTGGTTATCAAGCATGAGAGGAGGTGGTGGAACGGGTTGGGGATGCCAGCGGTCCGACGGCAGGTAGGGCTTGAGTAAACTACAATGGAAAACAGGATGTAAACGTTTGAGGTTGTGAGGCAAAGCAAGTTTAAAAGTAACAGGGTTAATTTGTGCCACAATCGGAAAAGGGCCCACAAACTTAGGACCAAGTTTTTTGGAAGGTTGTGGGGACTTGAGAAATTTGGTTGATAAGTAGACTTTATCCCCTACAGTAAAAGCTGGTTCAGGTGAGCGCTTTGCATCAGCATGACGTTTGTAAGTGGCTTGGGCATGGAGGAGAGCTTGTTGAATGTTGAGCCATGAGTGTTTGAGAGAATCAGCCCAGTCAGTGAGTGAGGCTGGTAGAGGTTGTGGATGGGGAAGTTCAGGAATAGGAACGAAGTCGCGTCCAAAAACAGTTTTAAAAGGAACTTGACCAGTGCTCTGATGAACAGCATTGTTATAGGCAACTTCTGCAAAAGGGAGTAAATCGACCCAGTTGTCTTGTTGGCAATTGACAAAAGCTCTGAGATATTGTTCTAGTGTAGAGTTAACCGCCTCTGTAGAGCCGTCCGTCTCCAGATGCCACGCGGTGGAGAGGGCTTGCTTGGTGCCTAGAAGTTTTAAAAACTCCCGCCAGAATTGTGACGTAAATTGTGTGCCTCTGTCACTCACCAAACGGGTGGGGATACCATGGAGGCGGTACACGTGGACGAGGAAGAGGCGTGCCAGCTGTTGTGCGGTGGGGATAGAAGCGCATGGAATGAAATGGGCTTGTTTGGAGAAAAAATCTTTGACCACCCAAATGACGGTTTTACGTTGACTAGGGGGCAGATCAATGATAAAGTCCATGGATATGTCTTGCCAGGGGACAGATGGGGTGGCGACGGGTTGAAGGAGACCCTGAGGTTTGCCCATTTTGCGCTTTGTTGCTGCACAAACAGGGCATGATGTGACATAAGCTTTAAGGTCTTTAAGCAACGTTGGCCACCAGAATTGTCGGCGAACAAGGTGAAGAGTTTTTAAGTAGCCAAAATGTCCAGCCAGCTTGTCATCATGACAGCGCTGGAGTATCGTTTTTCGCAAAGCATCGGGTACATAGAGACGATCGTTGTACCAGGCAAGATCGTCGGTGAAAGTTAGACTGTTTCGATTGGTTTGCAACCAAGTATCTGTTTTAAGGTGGAGGAGCAACTGTTGTTGCAAATCTGATGGAATTGACAAGCGTGGCGAGTGGCTGGGAGGCGGAGCGGCTGGAGGTTGCGTTTGCTGCGCTCGCGTCTGACTGCACGTTACCGCTGCCAAACTTAATTGTTTTTCAGTCCAGACGGTTCCTTGGACCGTTGGCCATGGGCCAGCATCTTGGGGTCGGCGGGAGAGCGCATCAGCCAAAAAGTTTTTCTTGCCCGGTATGAACTTAAGGGTGAAGTCAAAGCGGCTGAAAAACTCAGCCCAGCGAAGCTGTTTGGGGCTGAGTTTGCGACTGGTGCTTAGAGCCTCCAGGTTTTTATGGTCAGTCCAGACTTCAAAAGGGTTGGAAGTTCCTTCCAATAAGTGTCGCCACGTTTCTAAAGCAGTTTTTACAGCAAAAGCCTCTTTTTCCCAAACATGCCATCTCCTCTCTGTTTCGGTGAATTTGCGCGAGAGGTAAGCACAGGGTTTTAAGGCGCCAGAGTGGTCAGATTGCAGCAAGAGTGCTCCGATGGAGAAATCAGAAGCATCCACTTGTACAACGAATGGTTTAGAGGGGTCTGGATGCTGTAAAATTGGCTCTGTGGTGAAGATTTGTTTGAGCGCTTCGAACGCCTGTTGACAGGTCGGAGTCCATTTAAGGAGCGCTCCTGGGTTTTTTGAGCGTCGCGTATCCCTCTGCGCTTTGGTTTTTAACAGTTCAGTGAGGGGGAGGGCGATTTCAGCAAAATTTTGGGCAAATGCCTGATAGAAATTGGCGAATCCGAGGAAACTTTGTAATTGCCTCCTGGTACGTGGAGGCTCCCATGCCACAATAGCTTCCACTTTTGCAGGGTCCATTTCAATGCCCTTAGCGGAAATTTTATAGCCTAGATAATCAATTTGTGACTGATGGAAGGCACATTTGGACAGTTTAGCATACAACTCTGCTTTTTTCAATTTAGCCAGCACCTGACGCACCAAGTGAATATGTTCTGACATGGTTTCAGTATAAATCAATACATCATCCAAATACACCAGTACCCCCTTAAATAGGTGGTCATGCAAGACCTCATTGATTAGTTGCATAAAAACCCCAGGTGCCCCCGACAAATCAAAGGGTAAGACTTTGTATTGGAAAGCCCCGAGAGGACAATTAAAAGCTGTTTTCCACTCATCCCCTTCCCTTATGCGAATACGAAAATAGGCTTCTCTCAAATCCAGTTTTGAGAAGATTTTGCCTCTGGCCAGATGTGATAACATATCTTTGATCAGGGGCAAAGGATATTTATTTAATATTGAGACCGCATTGAGCCCGCGAAAATCGGTACAAAGCCTCAATGACCCATCCTTTTTTGGTCTGAATAGGACAGGAGTTCCGACTGGGGAGTTAGCAGGCTCAATGAAACCCCTAGCCAGGTTTTTGTCAGTGAACTCCCTTAGCGTAGTGAGCTCTTTGGGAGACATGGGGTATATTTTTGGGTGAGGTAACTTTACATTAGGTAAGAATTCAATGGCACAGTCTGTTTTCCGGTGGGGTGGCAAGTGATCTGCTTCCTTTTCCCCAAATACCTCAGCAAGATCCTGATATTGACTGGGTAGTCCCTCAAGAGGTTGAAGCGTTTGTACAGTAGTGTACGCTACCCCTCCACCCTCCATGTCTTCTAGAAGATCTTTTTTGGGTACTTTGTAAAATCCATCCGCAAAAGTCACAGTTCTATGTAGCCAGTTGATGAAAGGATTTTGTTGTACAAACCAGGGCATACCTAAAATAACCAGAGGACCCCCCACTGGAGCTACAACAAATGGCAATTTTTCCTGATGGGAGCCCATCTGCAAGGTGACCAGTCCCGTGGAATGAGTGACTGCTTTCCCTCCCACCATAGTTCCATCCAATTGGGTGAAGATCATAGGTCTTGGCAAAGGAAACGTGGGCAGTTCCAGAGCCGCTACGACATCAGGGTGCATAAGGGAACGGGAGCAGCCCGAGTCGAGCATGGCCCAAACTTCCACAGTTTTGGTTTTTGATCCCAGTTTAACTTTTACAGTCAGTGTAGGGAAGTTTCCACTCACCGAATCGTGGTCACGCCCGGTTTCTTCCACCTGCCCTAGGGCGCCCTTCAGGGCAGTTGGTAGCCTTTTCCCGCCGGCTGTTCAAATTGCAATTCTTCTTCCTCTTCCCCGAATGGTAGTTCTGGTGGGTCCAATTCTGCTACGGCAGCTTTCAGTTTCCGCGGCAGAGCAGGCGACTTCACTGCAGGTTTCGTCTGCCGTTCTTCTGGACGGCGTCTAGGGCACGAAGTGGCGCGATGCCCTTCTTTTCCACATCTCAGGCATTGACCTTTGGAAAACCGCCGTTCCCTTTCCTCTTCCCAGGCTTTTGGTTTGGGGCGGCTGGCAAGTCCAGTCGTGCGCGCTCCTCTGGCAAGTCGGGATTGTCTAAGCTCTTTAGTATGGGCATAGGTCTGCAGGGCATTTTCTGCGCTGCCCGCCAACTGAATCCATCCGTATAGCGTCTTAGGATCATCTCTTCCTAGTGCCCAACGGAGGATTTCTGGTTCTAGCCCCTGCTTAAACATTTCAATTAAAGTTGGCTCAGACCAGTCTTCCACCTTCCCTGATAAAGCTTTAAATTCCAGCGCATAATTGGCAACTGAGAGGGACCCTTGGTAGAGTTTCCTCAGGGCGTTTTTGGCTGTCTCTTGTGCTAGAGGGTCTTCGAAATGCTGTTTAAGTGCCCACAAAAAGTCATCGAAGTCCTCTAACTCGGTTGCCTCAGTTTGGCACAGTTGCACATACCAATCAGCTGCCCTCCCTCTCAGTTTGTTGGCAATAAAATTTATTTTGCCGTGTTCTGAACGAAAGTTTCGGCCCCAATCCTCCATATAATGCTTAGCGTTAGTGATAAAAAAGGAGAGTGTAGTGGGATCCCCATCGAACTTCACTCCAAATGGCGGGAAGTTTCTTACCGGCTCAGCTGGCTGTGGCGGCTCCGTAAATGTCAGGGTATGCCGAGCCCCCATGGGTGGCCGATCCCTGGGAGGTCTTGTCTCTCGCCCCCCCACCTGACGGGCTGCTCGAGTCTTGCTTCTTCCCCTGGTTGGTAGGGTGCTATGCCTTGGGTACTGGGACGGCTCTTCCTCCCAATCTTCCTGGGTTGGCTCTGCACCCCTGGGGAGATCCTTAAGGATTGTCACTATTAGATTCATTTTATCCTCTATTGCTTTCATACGAGCAGGAGTGACTGGCTCTTCCAGGGGTTGGTTGGTTACCACCACCCTCGGTGACAAGGGGATTTCAGGCTCCCAGGATAGTTGTGGAGACCCCCTCCCCGTTGTCCTCTCCATTACGGTTTTGTGTTCACTCCTGAGGCTCTCCTGCATGGACATCAGCAACTCATCTAATTGGACATCCCGCATCTCCCTACATGCCGCTCTTTGCGCTCTCGAAGTTAGAGCTGGCCGGATCCTTGCCGAATCCTGCTCTTCCTCGCTCCCTTCACTCGCGCGAAGTTGATGGTCAGTCATCGCTAGCGTTCCCTCTTATCCAACGTTTGGATGGGGCTAGCGGAAGATGATTGAAATGATTCTCAGCTTTATGTAATGGTTGCCTAATCCCAAATACTCAGTCTCACAAGCTCGGGCTTAAAGATAACTGATTTATTAAAGGAATAGTATGCAAATACAGAGAAAGCTGAGAATGAGCAAAAGCGCGCCAAATACAAACTTAAAAGCATTGCCTGTGAGCAAGTTCCGCCCCAATCCCTCGTCAGTGCGCACCCCCTCCCAGGTGCTAGGAACTGTTAGACGCGCCTGGGAAAGTAACCTTGAGCAGGAGCGCAAACCCAAACATACATTCCAAGCCCTCAAAACAACGGAGGGCGGAGGAATGGAAAAACCCTGGATGGGGAAAGGAACACGGAAAAGAAGATGACATGTGAAATGTTACAATGTTAACAGAACATTGAAATGGGTAACATGACACTGATGGTTATTGCATGCCATCCAGAGTCACATTTGTGAGATGGATGGCTATATAAATCTGATTGATAAATAAATAAATAAATAAATAAATAAATAAATAAATACCCCCTCCCCTTGCATACAAGTTAAAGAAAGGAGAGAAGCTAAGGGAGAACATCTAGTCCTACAACCTGCCTTCTTGGCAACCAAAAACAATTTAAAATGTTAAGTAAGAATGGACATAGCAGAGGGTCCTTAAATTATGGAGATAGAAATCAGGGAGAGAGATAGAGAAATGGAGAGAGTGAGACAGATGGAGATGTTTTTCATTCTGTCATGTTATTAGAATTTGGAGCCTTTGATTGGTAGAAGACTCCAAGAGAGTTCTGTTTCAACCTTTGTTAACTTATGGAATTAATGTGATGGGTTGTGGTAATAATCCACTGGCTTTTTAAAAAGGGACTAAAAAATATTTGAAGACTAGAGTCTTCATGTTGAAAGGCAGAACAATTCCAAATGAAATAAGCTATAGGGGCACCCAACAGATGGGGGTCATTGTGCTTTGCATGGCAATGAAGAGCAATGCTCTTTGAGCAATTCTCATGCTCACTTGCAAAAGGCATTCATAGGATTAGATGTGAATGGAGGGTGAAGGGGATGCATTGCTGTTACTGAGATAAATGGACAGATACACCTTGGCCTGCTGAAATTGACACAGCACAGTACAGGTAGTCCTCACTTAACAACCACAATTGGGACCAGCATTTTGGTTGCTAAGCGAAGCAGTCATTAAGTGAATGCGACCTGATTTTACAGCCTTTTTGTGGCAGTTGTTAAGTGAATCACCATGGGCATTAAGCAAACCACATGATCATTAAGCAAATTGTGTGGTTCCCCATTGATTTTGCTTGCTGGCTGGGAAGGTTGAAAATGGTGATCACATGAACACAGGACGCTGCGAAGTTCATAAATGCAAACTGGTTGCCAAGTGCCTAAATCATGATCATGTGACTGTGGGGGATACAGTTGGAAGTCATTTTCCCAGCACTGTTGTAAGTCTGAACCATCACAAAATGAATGGTTGTTAAGTGAGGACGACCTATATAGCAATGCAGGAGCATTGGCCCTGTGATCTCTCCTCCCTAACTTTGTTCACAGTAAGGATACTGTCGCTTTGTACACCTCCTGTTGTCATGTCCTATGGCAAGAAATCTGACTGGCTCCTTAGGGCCATGTTCCAGCACATTTGCTATGTCAGTCCTGATTTATTGTAATCGTTTGAGGGAAGATAGAAACAAACAAGCAAACCAAAACAATCTCAAAGGAGCAACAAAAGTGTTCCTCTGAGAGCATTGTTATCTGTGGTTCATCCAACTTATGTTTTAGGTCAGGCAACTTCAGCAAGTCGGTTTGTCTTGTAACTGGTCAGCTATAACAAATTTGAATAAATAAATTCCCACCTTCCACTGATGATGATGATGATGATGAAGAAGAAGAAGAAGAAGAGGAAGAAGAAGAAACTTGTAGATAAGACCATAAACTTCAGATTACTTTTGTTCACTGTAATAAATTGCTAGTGAGTTAATATTTTAAATATTTAAGCCATGGATATTTTGTACTCCTGAGATCAACTCTGCACAATCAATTTCAGTTCAGGTATTTTGTAAAATGGGTTTATGGATTAGGTTATTAACCTCTGGTGAAATTTGGAGTCTGGTTCACAAAATAGTTAAAGAAGAGTATCTACAGTTTTTCCATTTATCTTTTGTAAAACATGCCTGTGTAGTATTTTGTAGAGCACACAGAAAGTTTCTTAGAGGACAATGCTGGCCATCAAATGATAGGAAGCAATGAAATATTACGTTCTCATTGAATATTTCTTGCAATGATAAAATAATGAATGTCAAAAAGGGGGGGGGGAATTCAACAAATTACTTTAGCTGCAAAAGTGCAAGCTTATCCTATAATGTGAACACACAAAAATGTGTGGCTCACCATATACTGTATGCTGTCACTAAATAATCCAGGCTGTAAATCTGACTATTTACATTACTTCAGAATTGCTACTTGGTCTGATCTCAGTGGCACTTATTTTTTTATTTTATTTTATTTATTTATCAAATTTATCATCGCCCATCTCCTCCCACTGGAGGGACTCTGGGAGGTTTACAACAAAATCCTCAATAAAACAATAAATATATAAAATACGTTATAAAATTACAAATTATTAATAATATAGATAAAAATAAAGTCTAGATGGCTATATCTCATTCAGTCTTCACGTGGAAGGGGTGCTTCAAGGCTCTAGCCAACCCCAGGCATGACTACTCTCCTCCCTGCCCCAGGCCAGCTGGCAGAGCCAGGTCTTGCAAGTTTCTCCGAAAGGCCAGGAGTGAAGGGGCCTGCCTCACCTCCAGGGGCAAGATGTTCCAAAGGGCAGGTGTTACTGCAGAGAAGGCCTGCCTCCTGGACCCCGCGAGATGGAATTCTCTTACCGATGAGGTCCTCAGCGTGCCCTCATTGCTGCCTTGCTACTACTATCAGTAATAATCAGGATCTATAAAGTATATCTATTTTTATTTATTTATTAAGTTTTGATTTAATCTTTAAATATTAAAGAGCCAGTTCAGTCTAGTGGTTAAGGTGCTGGGCTAGAAACCAGGAATCTGTGAGTTCTAGTCCTGCCTTAGGCATGAAAGGCGGCTGGGTGACCTTGGGCCAGTCACTCTCTCTCAGCCCAACTCACCTCACAGGGTTGCTGTTGTGAGGAAAGTAGGAGGAGGAAGGAGTATTAGGTGTTTGCCACTTTGAGTTATTTATAAAAATAAAAAGGTGGGATAAAAATAAATTAAATAAATAAATAAATAAATTTAGGAGCTGCCTGACTCCAGAACGTCTCTGGGTGGCTTACATTTAAAAATAGAAAACAGTAAAAAAGAAGAATCTCTATGTCTGGACAAAGCACATATCATGCACTATAGCAATCAACCAACCAACTGGGGCTCAATGGGCACCCTACCCCAAGGCCTGGGCAAAGAGCAAACTTTTTACAACTTCTGGAATACCATCATGGTGGGAACTACATGGATCTCTGGGGAGATATCATGGTTTTCCTGTATGCTGCCCAAATTCACTTTGGGTGAGATTGGTGGCCATATAAATTTGACAAACAAATAAACAAATAAATTCCAAAGGGCGAGTGCCACAGCAAGGAAGCCACACTTCCTGGGCCTCAATCAGAACCCTTTATATACAGTACATTATCTCAAAAATCAATACAACACCCCAGTTAAGTAGTTCAGTATTATTAAGAGATGGGAAACACACAGAAACTAAGGGCCTTTAGTAATTCCATGGCTATATCTTGATGGCTTTGAACTCTAAACATGATGCCAATCAGGGGCACATTTGTGTTCTCAATTTTTTATTTGGGCTGTGGTGCACAGGAAGGTAGCTGTCCTTTGCTCCCCAACCACAGTCTCACTCTGGCTATTAGTTCAAAAACTCATTTCGTTCAGAGTCAACAGTGGATGAGTTAGGAGATTTTCAGGAGTCTGATAGGGAAGGAAAATGTGAAGTATTCCCCCCAACACAGGTGATAAAAAAATCTTCCAATCCACAACATTTGAGAAAAATGGCAATGATTACCTTCCAATTCAGCATGCTAACTGTTATATTACTGTGTTTCTCCTCCTGAAGCTTTGATGACAAGAATACTTAAAATGTGACTTAGATGGAAGTAATGGGTTTTTGCTTTGGTTTTTTTCTTTTTGGGGGATGCAAAATTAATATCTGAATCAGCAAACCATCAATTGTTCTGTATGCAGCATACTATAAATCACTGCAGGAAAAATATAGATAGATAAGATTAACATCCACAATTTAAAAATGTGAAACGAATGTGAATATGAGGTGTGCAGGGTGGGGGAGAGTTTATTTGAGCTAAAGGAGACACGTGCAGGCGACTGGACGTTCTCTGAGCAGTAAGAATGGCTAGATGCATTCCAACAAATGATGAAAACTTTAAGACCTAGATGGTACCACTTGCCCAAGCAAGCTGTGTTTTTATGTAAACAAAAGCCCCAATTTTGCCAGAGAACTTGGAGCGCCTCCAGGTGGAGTTCTTTGTGCACTATCAATGAAATTGCCCTTAACAGCAGTTCTGTCATTTCCTCTTTAGCAAATTTTCTCTGGAAAGAAAAATGGTAAAAACTGGTGAGACAAGATGGGAGGCTTACAAAAGAGGTGACATCATATGCAGCTTTTCTAAAACCTGAAAGAGGCAGGCCAATTGTGCAATAAAAGTCTTATCTAAATACACATTTAGATATGTGCAAACTGATCTCATAACACCACCATTAGTTTAACATCCTGATTCTTTGACTAAATCCAAAGAGGATGGTGTTGGCTCTTTCCAATAAATATGTTTCTTTTAAAGTTCTAATCCAAAAAGCCCCCATTCCAACCTATGAGATTTGCCTCATTCATATGAGCTATTTCAATGCATAGGCAGGGGAAGGCGGAGAAAAAAAGAATGAAAAGGTTATAGTAAATGCCTCTATGGCTAATGGTCCATTAATAAACAATAAAAATACAAACATTAAATAAAATTAACTTCAGTGATGTTTATTTAGAGTGTTCTAACATTATTAATTATTAGCTAATAATAATAATTAATATTGTTATTAGGATACGATTTCAGTGATGACCTTTACTAGATGACTGAAAAATAATCACAACGGGATTCCCTATTACCAATAATTTAATTTTCTAAAGAATGATTGGCAATCACATGGTGACATCCAACAAAGTCCTCCAGAATATAAAAATTGGCCCAGGATTTTCTTAGTCCAATGTCAGCACAACTACCCTGCAGTTCGTAGATGACTGTTAAATGTAGACCCTGTAGTACTGCTGACAAGAAAAAACAAATCCCTCCTTACTTACATATCTATCCCAGGAGCCAGCACCTGTCCTAACAGCCAGGAACCACGCTGAGACAAGGAATAGGTCTCTAGTGTTTTATTACTGCTACATAACACAGAATCCTAACAAACTGAAGAAGCGTGGGAAAACCCAGACATATAAACCCCAAAGACTAAGGTGGGCCCGATCTGTGTCTCTTTGAATGGCCACCTAATTCCTCAGTACTACGCATGCGCTTAACAGCCTGGATGGGAGCCCCCTGCTCGCCATCCTCACTCATGACAGCACCCTTAATATATTCTTAACCCTTAAATAGATTTTAAAATTAAAATAGCTGAAATGTCACTATATCTCATGAACTTTTGCCTGAGGTCTCTCAAAATGGCAAGATTTTGGCCCTTTTAATTTAAAAAAAATTGAGAATTGGCAGGTGCCATCTAAAGTGTCATTGGTTTGTGGAGAGAAAAGCTGTAAAATATTATTGTCATTATGAGAATATCGTGGAGCTTTCTGTGACTGGACTATAGTGATCTTGGTCTAGGTAGTTAATGATTAACAGCTGGAATTCAAGGAAAAATATCTTTTTATCTCTATCACCTTCTGAAACTTTTTTTAAAATATATCAATTAGCTCTTATATTAGCTCTGGCCATATACTCCCTCCGCCCCATGTACTGGTTAAAATTTAGCAATCATGAAATGTGATTAGCGATCATATACTTCCTGATGTATAAAACACACTTGGAAAAGTTGTACAGTCCAAACACCTCTATGAGCAAAGCCAGTATGATGTGCTACAACTTCAAGAATATCTCAGGAGCCTGTATTGCTGCGGGAGTCACTGGCAACTAAAGGGATATAAATATTCTGGTGTTATTGTGATATTTTCCTGAGATTGTGATTGTTTGATTATACTGATATGTATAACAATAGCATATAAATTGTAATGTCAATAAAAGGAACAAATACATTATTTCCCTTATTTTCAATTAAATTGCTACAGAGAAAAACATGGTTTGGTTATTTTCCTTTTCAAATCCTATGAACTTACACTTTGTGTTTGGCATCCCATGACTCCTGTGTTGTTGGTTCCATTCTAGCCCAGTCTTTGCATAGCCTTCTAGGGTAGGTAAGGCTCAATTATTTTTGCTGTGGATACTGGTGGCAATTGTCAAAATGCCTCCCATTCAAAGGTGGAGCCCATAGTTGATTTTGCTATTGCAGTGGTGGCTGATTATTTTTGGACATGCTTCCAGAGAAGTGGTTTATGACTAAGACTGACATTTATGGTGGATTCATTAAGACTTTGATTGGTTTGTTTGGGGAGTACATTTGTTGCTTCATTGCAGAGTATCAATGGTTTTATCTGGATTTATGCTCACGGTGTAAAAGAAGATACAAAGGGCATGATGTAAATGTTAACACTAATCATGAAAAGTGTCTTTTGGTTTTATATTGTGCTTTTAAAGATCAAAAGGGTAGAAAAATTGACATATAGGGAGACATAATGAAGCAGAAAAATGGAGCATTCTGATGTTAATGTATCTTGCTTGTTATAGTTTGCAGAAACTGATATACTTGTTTCTAAGATACATAGTCTTTTGACTGGTGCAATTGCTTCTCCAGACATTGCGACAGAATTCTCACAGGCCCCTCTTTCACATACTCCATTCTGCTCTACCTCATTCTCACCACCTCTTTAAAAGACGGCAAGAGGAGTGACTGAAGGAAAGGGTCACCCTATTTTGGGGCCAGGCCAATGAATCCCTCAATTCAATATTCCCCTCCCTCCTTCCCTTGAAGGATTCCTCCTGAGTAAGTGCCAAAAGCTTTTCCTCTTTCTGGCATGAATGTTGTCCATCACTATGCTCTCAAACTCCATATCAGAGGATTTCGGATTAGAGTCAAAGTGATTTGAACACCTGCCCTGTTGCACCACCTCAAATTGCCCCATTACACTGCAGACTTCAGTTTTGCACAAATTGGCGAAAAGCCCAATATATTAGTTGTCAAGCATTAATTATATACCAAATGTTAAAAATGTCCACATTCTATCCCTATTTCAGTGTTGACCATTGTATGATTCTGTTGCCATATAAAAAGAGGCTCATTACCCATTAATAAAATGAGGATAGACAGCAGCTACATCTTCCAGCTATTCTTTTAAGTTAAATATTTATAAAGCTGAACTCAACAGTTCTTGACAAGAAGCAGATGTAAATCACTAGCCAAGTTTAGAAAGATCTGATTCTCAAATGAGCTTGAGATAAGGAAAACTTATTAAAGATGACAATAGTATTGCTGAAGAAATCCTAATCTAATTGAAGGCGGTGTGAAACAGGTTTCATGAAAAAAGGCCAAGTTGGTTCATTCCAACCCAGCTTATTACAGAAATGTACCATTCTATTTGACCAAGAGATACTCAGACTCAGAACGGAAGGATGGAGGCCACGCTGCAAAACAAGAGTGGGCCACACAAGCAGGCTTAAAATGAATGTGGTAGGGACCAAAAAAATAATGAAATTAATTAGATAGTATAATGATTTTAACTGAATTATTTAACCATTAAATGTGCAAACTCACAGTAATTCCTATATTCTCACATTTCAATTGATTCCCAAGTTTAAATAAAGTCTCTGAGCAAAACAAAGCATAAGCAATCATTCTCTTATACACATGTATCTGGTTTATAGAAGCAACAGCAAGACAAAGCAGTGAGGGACCACAGTGTCAGGGTTTGTTTTGGTACACAGCAAAATCTGGGGTGCAGCTGGATGTACTGTAGGTAGCCACCCTAGATCTCTAATGGGTTGCCAAAGGCCTCTGAGTTAAAGGCTGTATACCTATGGGTTAGCAGATGTAAATGGTCAACTGGCTAACCATGTCATTGGGGTGATAGGTTGCCTTATAGTGATCCATAAGTATGTATTCCCTAAAACTATGGTAGCATCAAGATCTCTTTGAAGGCCTTTACTGAACAGATGCTGCAGATACTTCACCTGAATGCAAAATAAACTCAGGCAGTTCCAGGTCTAAGGAGCACTTTGTATTAATTCGTACTGAGTTTGTAATAATTTCACTATTACTTCTAGCAAGTCAGCTGGTGCTCTCCCACTTACCATGATCTGCATCATGTCCAGGGCAGTGGCAAGGAAGAGGCATTCTTTTGCTTTTGGGATGTTTCAACAACATTACCTCACAGTCATGAAAGCCTCAGAAACATAATATGGGCTCCATAGTCTTCAAGAATTATGTTCTCATGTTCTCAAGGCTCCCTGAATCTGGGATGTTGCAGCTGAAATATTTCACATGCTAGATAAGCAGAAAGAAGCAGAGAGAGACAGAAAATGACATATTATTATCCAAGCCCAATTCATATGTAAGCTTGAAGAAAGGATGGACAGCTAGTGATGTGAATGAAAGAAGCAGATGGAGAAGAGAGATGAACTTAGCTTCCACCTACTTTTTGTGATGTCAGTATGGTTATAAATATTCTCACACTGAATTTTACTGAGCACTCCCCAGAAAATACAATTAACAGTTGGTGGAAACCAAGCCAAGCCACTTAGACTCTGCTCACCAGGGTTTATGCCTCAATGGAACCAACTGATAAAGAGAACTGGAGTACCTGTAGGTTTTTAGGCTGTAAAATATTATTACGGCACTGCAGGAAAAAAAAAATCAAAGGTAAGCAGAACTGGTTCTGCTGTGTTGAAGAATGGATTATTCTTATATTTCAACAATATATTTATATGCAGCTTCTGGTGGGAATGGTGGACTGAACAGCTGTTCAGTGGGCGGAGCTGACAATGTGGTAACTTTTTTCGGGCTCAGGAAGGTTTTCCTGAAGCCCAGAAATGTTCTCCGGATCAAGGAGAATACCTGGAATCATCCCATTTGTCCTCCAGACAGTGATTGCATTTGACTGGTAAAAGCTAACTGGGAGGTGGGGATGTCATCATTTTCCAAGCCGTGCTGTAGCCTTAAAGGAACATTAAGACCAGCCACCCCATTTCTAAATCAATTTGTATTTTTTTTTTAAGTACATGGACCCTAAGAGAGGTTTTCTACAGCAAGGAGAAGCTGCTTCTCTTGGTGCTTAACATTATTTTTGGGATTACTTTTTATTTTTTTTTTAAAGTTTTGGATTTCATTTTCCTTCCAAATATAAAGGAGGATTGAGAGTAGACAATTGTCTTCCTGTTATTATTTTTGAATTAAATTTGAAGATATTAGTGTTTTCCTACATGTTGAATCAGCTGATTTGATCCTGCAGCTTTCTGTTTTCACTTTCGCTTGACAACTGTCTGCTATCTCACTTTCACTTTATGTAAACACACTGGAATTCTTTCATATCTTCCACTTTCACTGGTTAGGCTCCTAGGGGGTGCCATAACCTACTGCGTGAGACATGGAGGATTTCAAACAGATTCTTTCTGACCTTCACCAGGACTTCAAACAAATATCTTCTGACTTTTATCAAAACGTTATGCAAGATATCCAGGGCACTGTGGAAAATATGAGAGCTAAAGTGTGCCATTAGGTTGAGGATGTGGTGGATGAAACTGAAGAATTTAAGAGCACTAGAAAGGACTTTTTAAAGAGTGAGATTGGGATTTTTATCGAGATGCTGGATGAAGACTGGATAGTGGAATTGGAGAAATCTAAGGGAGAAAGTGATCTGCAAACCATAAGTAAAATTGATCTTCTGATGGAATGCCATGAAAAGAACCTGGACTCTTTGAGGGGGGCACTTGGGCTGTTTGATTCTTTCAAAAGAAAATTTCTATGCACATTTTGGAGATCTGTAACTGCTCTGGTTTATTCTGAAGGGGATAAGGGTTGAAGAATGTTTATTTGGTTTGCTTTAAGGGTTTGACTGATGCTATTTGCTTTTAAAGATTGGGATTTACTGTTTTGAATTGTCTTTGTTTTTTGGGTTTATTAAGATTAAAATTATTAAAACTGTTGTATTAGGGTTAAAGAATGTTTATCTGATTTGGATTAAGGATTTGATTGATGTTATTCACTTTTAAAGATATGGGATTACTGTTTTGAATTGTCTTTGTTTTTTGGGTTTATTAAGATTGGGATTATTAAAATTGTTGTATTAATATTATAATAGCAGACAATGTATGTGCTTTTTAATTTGATTCTTATTATAGTAGACAGAAATGTATTGAATAGTAGTAGGAAGGGAATAATTAAATAGCTGCTATCTTTTGGAGGGGAGAAAGATGTTTAGGAGGTTTTTATGAACTTTTTTTTCTTTATTTTAATATAAGGGGGAGAAGTAACTGTACTTAGTGACTTTTATTATGTGTTAAAGTGGAATGATGTATAGAAGTAGTATGATGTTTTCTTTAATATAGAGTAAGAGATTGATTATGGAAATTTTTGTATATCTTTGCTGTTAAAAGTCAGAAGCCACAACTTTTTGTAAATTTGAAAAAAAATTCTCTTGTGTTTCTACACCTTTTTAGTTTTTTTTTCATTCTTTGCAGTTTTTTGTTTTTCTGTAGTTTTTATTCTTCTCCTGTAACTTAATAAAATTTACTATAAAAAAAACAATATATTTATATGTATTAATATATTAATATCAACTTTTATGCTTATTTCTAGGGATGAATTTCAGTTATAGCTTCAATTCAACATGCAGCAATTGTGAGAAAATCAAATTCCATGTTGGGAGTCATTAGGAAAGGAATCAAAAATAAGCTTGTCAATATCGTAATGATTTTATACAAATTTATGGTCGAACCTACCTGGAATACTGTGTACAATTTATGTATTACATTTTTTTAACGTTAATATTCCCTTGGCCTATAAATAAAGAAGAAAAGTGACCATGGAGTTATTTGTTCTATTTGTTCATTTTATTCTGCATGTTTTAAACATTTATTTTGCTTTTAGTGGGATTCTGGTCAATAACTGCAGCAAAGTCTGTAATCTGTAAAGGGAGGGTAGAAACAATGCTGGCCCCCACAACCAGGCCTATAAGCAGCTAGCTGTTTGCCTGAACAATATAAAAGCTGTTTCCTTGACCAGCATAAAAGTATTAGGGTCATAATATAATTGAAAATCACCTAGGCAAGATATCTCCTTCTACCTAATGATTGTATCCACTCCTGCTTCTTAACTGCTGTCAACAGAAAGGCCAAAGAAACTCTAACTGGTTTTGCAAATAATTCTAAGCAAAAATGTTTTATTTATTTATTTATTAATCAAATGTATCACCGCCCATCTCCCAAAAGGGACTCTGGACAGTTTACAATAACAGATAGATAAAAATATAAAACTATAAAACCCTATAATACAGATACAATAAATATAGTAAAAACCTTGATGGTTAAAAGTTCTTTATGATTTGCAGGCAGAACTGGGTCCTTCTAAGAAACTAACCATCCCCAGAAATGGCTACTCTCCCTCCCGCCCCAGGCATAATTACAAAACCAGGTCTTTAGCTGTTTCCTAAAGTCCAGGAGGGAGGGAGCTAATCTCACTTCCAGGGGAAGGATATTCCAAAGGGCAGGTGCTATTGCAAAGAAGGCCAGCCTCCTGGACCCTGCCAGATGGAATTCTCTTGCAGACGGGGTCCGTAGCATGCCCTCTCTGCACGACCAGGTGGGACGGGTTGATGTGATGGGGAGGAGACGGTCCCTTAGGTAGCCTGGACCAGTGCCATGCAGGGCTATTAAAGGTGATAACCAACACCTTGAATTGGACCCGGAAGCATACTGGGAACCAATGCAGCTCGCGGAGCAAAGGAGTGATATGTGTTGATCTTGGGAGACCCAAGAGCGCCCGCGCAGCTGCGTTTTGCACCAGCTGTAGCTTCCGGATACTCTTCAAGGGTAGCCCCATGTAGAGTGCATTGCAGTAGTCTATATGGGAGATAACCAGGGCATGAGTGACCGTTCGAAGGGCCTCTCACTCCAGGAAGGGGCGTAACTGGCACACAACACGAAGTTGTACAAAGGCCCTCCTAGCCAAGGCTGCCACCTGCTCTTCGAGCAGGAGCCGTGAGTCCAGGAGGACCCCCAAGTTACACACTGGGTCTGTCTGGGACAGTGCAACCCCATCCAGAACTAAAGATGACAATTTCCCAGAAATCGAGGAGCCATTAATCCACAGCCACTCCATCTTCCCTGGGTTCAGCTGCAATCTGTTGTTCTCCATCCAGGCCCCCACAGCCCCCAAGCACTCGGAAAGGGTGGCCACAGCATCACTTACTTCACCCGGGATGGAGATGTATAATTGGGTATCATCTGCATATTGATGATACCTCACCCTGTAGTGACGGATGATCTCGCCCAGTGGTTTCATGTAGATGTTAAAAAGGAGCGGAGAGAGTATCGAACCCTGCGGCACCCCACAAAGAAGGGGCTGTGAGCCGGATCTCTCGCTCCCTATCAACACCGACTGGGACCGACCCTGGAGGAAGGAGGTGAACCAGTGCAGAACTACACTGCCCACTGCCAACTCCCTAAGTCGGTCCAGAAGGATAACACAGTTGATGGTATCCAAAGCCACTGAGAGGTCAAGAAGAGCAAGGATGGATGCACTGCCTCCATCTCGCTCCTGCCAGAGGTCATCCATAAGTGCGACCAATGCCTTTTCCATCCCATAACCGGGCCTGAAACCTGACTGAAAGGGGTCTAGATAATCCGTTTCATCCTGAATCCTCTGGAGCTGCAAAGCCACCACTTTCTCAACCACCTTCTCCAAAAAGGGGAGGTGGGAGACTGGGTGAAAATTGTCTAGTATAGTAGGGTCCAGCGATGGTTTCTTGAGAAGGAGGCACACCAGTGCTTCCTTAAAGGTTGCTGGGAACACCCCCTCTCTCAAGGATGTGTTTACCATCGCCTGGACCCAGCCACATGTCACCTCCCGTGCTGCTTTCACCAGCCAGGAGGGGCATGGATCTAACTGGCACATGGTAGCATTTATAGTCCAAAGGATCCTGTCCACTTCCTTGGGTTCAACAGGACTGAACTGATCCCAGATAACCTGGTAAGTACGTTCCCTGGGTATCTCCTCAGACTCTGTCTCACGCTTGGAGTCTAACTCAGTCCGGATCCGAGCAATTTTATCCTGCAGGTGCCACGAAAATTCCTCCACACAGCCCTGTAGATGGAAGACTGACTCCCCTTTCCCTAAAAGGGATTGGGTAATCTTAAACAGGGCCGCCGGGCGGCAATCTGTGGATGCAATAAGAGCGGAGAAGTACTGGCACTTCGCCACTCTTACAGCCACAAGGTAGGCCTTAATCGCGGCTCTAGCTCGTGTTCGGTCAGGTTCAGCTTTTGTCTTCCTCCAGCGGCCACCAGAGTCCACCGCACTGCCCAGTTCTGCCACCTCGCCAAGGCCGGGCTAGCATCCCAGGTTTGCTGCTTGCTGCCAGGCTACCCGCTGCTCACTGCCAGTCGCCCGGTTGTGCGCTGCTCAGTGCCAGCCGCCTGGTTGCCTGCCGCTCGCTGCCTGCCGCCCGGTTGCCCGCCACTCGCTGCCAGCTGCCCGGTTGCTAGTTGCCCAAATACCTCGCTGCCAGCCACCTGGCAGCTTGCTGCTTCGCCCGCTTCAACCAGGGGCTCTGGTGGAGGCAAGGACAGGAGGAAATGTTGTGAGTTTCTTAGTTGTTTTCCTTAGAATTGTGGGAATACACCACATATTGCATATTGTGCAAGCTCAGCTAATTGTGGGTTGCTCAATGAAACATAGTAAATAAACCATGAGTTAAGTGGAATGTTGAAAGATGTCCAAGATCTGATGCTGCCATCTAGACTTTTGGAGCCCTGATATGGTAGCTCTTTTGTGTCTGTACTTAAACTGGAGATAACCTGCAAACGGTTTATACCTCAGCTACTTGTTCGTTTTCCATTTCATTTCAGGTTATAGAGATGTGGGGATTAATTATATATATATTTACAATATTTTGTACAAACTTTCCACTCAGGACTTTCTTACTTTCCGCAACACACTTTGCATTTCTTTGGTGCTGAATTAGACCAAGAAGTATTTCTTTGGTGCTAAATTAGACCAAGAAGTAGTTTACTTTTAGTTATATTATTGATGTTAACTTCTATTTTAAATCTCTCTCCATATTGGAAGCTGGAACTTTCTCTGCAGTGTATGGCTGAGGTATCTGTTGTACAGCATAGTAGTACCTCAAGCCCTAAAAATCTTGTGTCGCTATTAGATTCTTATTGCTGCTATTTCTTTGGTGTGCCCTGGGTTTTTGCTCTGAATAGTCCTTTAAGGTCCTAAGGAGAAATTAATTCTCAGGTTGAACGCTCTGCAATTGCTATTCACTTGGATCTTCTGTAATGGCAGAATAGTTCAAATCCTCCTCATCCAAAGTGACCCAAATCTCATGTGAGAATGCCAAAATGTCTCCTAATTATGCTGATGCTGTGTGAGATATCATAAGATTACCATAATTTTGTGGGATTTTGAAATAGCACAGAGTTATGGACAACTTTTTTTAAATTCAGTGACAATGACTCTTGCTGGTCTATCATATTAGAGATCCCTTCCTCATAAGAAGGCTGTTTCCAGAGCAAAAATCATACCTCTATCATCTGCACATGGAGTATTTTTTCAACAAGAGGTCAGAAAAGTGAAGGAGATAACTGTGACCACCTGATCAAAGTTCCACTCCTTTTTAACCTACCTTTCACACAGAATATTATTTTTAAAAAGCACAGTATTGATTACATGCCCATTTTAATCCCTTTCATGACTTTTAACAAAATACTTCACCACTGTATTGACATCATGGTCTTGATCTGTGAATATCCTTGACCACAAGGATTGCCTTGCTGCACTAGTTGTTTCCACGTTGTACTTGCCTACAAATGAGCTCTTATCCAACGGTTGGGAGTTAAATGGCAATTTTGTGAATGTCTGAGTCTTCTTTTGTGGAAGCTGTCTACTACTTCTGAAGCTGCTTTCCAAGGTCTCATCTCTTAGTAGTTTGGTGGTTACTCCCAGGAAGTGAGTACTGCTGTCTCCTTTCTTTCTATTCCATAGCAACACTTGTAGATTAATATTATTTCAGTTGTTCCCCTGTAAGATGACCCATTTCATTCTTCTGTCAGATGGCCCATTTTTGGAGCTTTGCAAAATACACAGCAATGTATTTTTAGAAATAGACTAGACTGTCATCAGCAGGGCAAGCTTATGCCAAAGAGTTGATTGGAAGTGCCAGAGTCTGTCAATGTAAAAAGTTAATCTAAAAAAGGGGAAGTGGGGGCCATATATGCCAGACATAGATTCCTAGGAAGTTCTTACCCATTTGCTTACCATTTAATGCAGTTAATTCCCAGTAGTTTAATTGGGTCTTGGCTTCATGCCTTTGGTGCCTTGCATACATTTCCAATTAAAACATCGTTGTCAGTGTTACTTTGATTAAGCACAAAGATCTGACAGAGTGATTTACAAATGCCATTCATATTTGCTCAAAGAAACTATCAAACTGGTTTTTAATCTGATAGATCTGAAGGCAAAATAGATGGTTGTAAGCCATTGACTCTGTTGCAGGTGAATGAGATCTGGCTGGGTGCTTAGCAGTTAACCAGTTAGCATTTTGCATCATTCTCATTCAGAAGCTTTATCTCTTCTAATTTCTATACACTGTATTTTTAAATGCCCACAGGGTTTTTATTTTTGCTTTTGTTTTTGCATAAGTTTCAAGAATAAGATTAGAACATTTAAACTGTTAAATCACAAACTGTGACTTTATAGTCCCATTATATGCCAAAAGCAGTGAGGTAATTTTCATATATGAGTTGCTTATCCCAGAATTAAAGTATGCCTTTTCTTGGTATCATTGAACAAAGATTGACACAGTGGAAAATACTTTAATTGTATGATGTGGTCACTTACATTTTTTTATTTGTATGGAACATTGCCCTCACTTCATGAAACTGAATCTCTCAATTTTCTCAAAAGATTATTTCAAAATACTGCGCAGTATCATTCCTGCCTGAGTTGCTGGATTCTGTTGCTAGGCTAGCAGGAGAGTCCCCAAGGTTATTTCAATCTGCCACCTTGTGGCATTGAGTCTGGGATGGCTCAGGAGTTAGTGGCCTTCTTTGGCAACCATGAACTGTCCCAAGTCATAGATGATCCGACTCATTTCAGTGGCCACATATTAGATCTGGTTTTTGTCTTGGGGCAGTTACGTAGTGATCTGGTAGTGGATGACTTTAACATCAGTCCATTGCCATGGACAGATCTCTCTCTGATTGCCTTCTGGCTCACTGGTGTCACCCTCTTCCATGGGGAGACACAGCCAGTTTAATCAGCCCACCCCAGGGGACTGATGGACCTGATGAATTTCTAGAAGGAGCTTGGTGTTTTCCCTGAAGATCTGATGAAGGGTTCAGCCAAAGTCTTGTTTGCTGTCTGGAATGGGCAGGTGATAGGGGCCATGGATTGTATCTCCCCTATGCAGCATCTCCCTTTACAGCAATCCTGGAGCATACCTTGGTTTACTGAGGAACTCCAGGAGATGAAGCACCAGAAGGGACTCCTGGAGCACCATTGGAGGAAGACTTAGAATGAATCTGATTGAACACAGATAAGAACCTATATTAAGGATTACCTCATAGCAATAAGGGTGGATGGGGAGGAACTGAATCTGATTCAACCCTACAGGACTAAGTGGCTGTGGATATTGGGGCCACCTAGACATGGGAATTGTTTATCTAAGTTTGGATGGGGTTGCACTTCCCTATTCAACAGTGGTGCACAATCTGAGATTTTTATTGGATTCACAGCTCCCGTTTGAAGAACAGGTGGCAGCTGTGGCCAAAAAGGCCTTTGCACATCTCCATCTGGTGCTTCAGGTATACCCTTTCCTGGTTCAGAAGACCTTTCAGACAGTCACTTACACCCTAGTCACCTTCAGATTCATCTACTGCAATAAGTTCTACCTGGAGCTGCCTTGAAGACTATTTGGAAGCTTCAACAAGTCCAGGATGCAGCAGTGTGGGCAATGATGGGCATGTCTTGGTATGCTCACATTACACCTCTGCGTCATGAGCTGCACTGGCTGCCAGGATGCTTCTAGGTATGATTCAAGGTGCTGGATATTGCCTATAAACGCTGCATGGCATAGGGCCAGGCTATTTGAGGGACCACCTATCTCCCATGGATTTTGCCCAGCCAGTATGAGTTCAGAGAGTTGGCGGACTCCAGGTCCCTTCAATTTTACAGTGTGATATTTCAGGCATCCTGAAGCATGCTTCCTCTGTCATGGTACCTGCCTCTAGAATGAAATTCCTCCTGAAATCCATATAGCTCCACCCTGATGGCAGTCCAGAGGCATTAATGCCCTGGCCTTCTCCCATGCCTTGGGCTAGGGCAGATGGAACCCTTGTCAGTTGGATTTTGTGTATATTTTCATGTTGTTTGGCAGGATTTCCCATCTTGTTCATTAATTACTTTGCATTGCATTTTTTCTTTTCTTTTCTTTTTTCTTTCTTTCTTTCTTTCTTTCTTTCTTTCTTTCTTTCTTTCTTTCTTTCTTTCTTTCTTATTCAAATTTAATTACCGCCCATCTCCCCCAAAAGAGGGACTCTGGGACGTTTACAATAAAATCAAACTCCAATCAGAAATGTTAAAATCTCATAAAACTGGACCCATTACAATTATTATAAAATGCAATAAATAAATGTAAAATCCAAGAGGGCGTAAAATTCCAAGCTGGTGGGAGGGCCTCTAGGGAGTGAGCCACCCCCAAGAATGGTTACCCACTTTCCCGCCCCTGGCCAGACGGCAGAACCAAGTCTTCAGGGCCTTCTGGAAGGTCAGGAATGAGGGGGCCTGCCTCACTTCCAAGGGCAAGATGTTCCAGAGGGTGAGGGCCACTACAGAGAAGGCCCATTTCCTGGACGCTGCCAGATGAAATTCTCTTACGGACGGGGTCCATAGCATGCCCTCTCTGGATGATCGGGTGGGGCAGGCTGATGTAATGGGGATGAGATGGTCCCTCAGGTAACCTGGCCCCATGCCATGTAGGGCTTTAAAGGTAATAACCAACACCTTGAATTGGACCCAGAAGCAAACTGGTACCCAGTGCAGCTCGTGCAGCAAAGGTGTTATATGTGCCAACCTAGGGGCACCAAAAATGGCCCACGCGGCTGCATTCTGGACCAGCTGAAGCTTTGGATACTCTTCAAGGGTAGCCATGTAGAGCGCATTGCAGTAATCTATATGGGAGATAACCAGGGCGTGAGTGACTGTACGGAGGGCTTCCCGTTCCAGGAACGGGCATAACTGGTGCACAACCCAAAGTTGTGCAAAGGCCCTCCTGGACACGACTTCCACCTGCTCTTCAGGCAGGAGTTGTGAGTCCAGGCAAACCCCCAGATTATGCACTGAGTCTGTCGGGGGCAGTGTGACCCCATCCAGAACTAAAGATGACAATTTCCCGGAAGGCGAGGCGCCATCAATCCACAGCCACTCCATCTTACCAGGGTTCAGCTGAAGCCTGTTGTTCCCCATCCAGGCCCCCACAGCCCCCAGGCACTGACAAAGGGCAGTCACTGCATCACTTACCTCACCTGGGATGGAGATGTATAATTGGGTATCATCGGCATACTGATGATACCTCATCCCGTGGTGATGGATGATCTCACCCAGTGGTTTCATGTAGATGTTAAATAAGAGAGGAGAAAGAACCGAATGCTGCGGCACCCCACAGTAGAGGGGTTGAGGGTCGGATCTCTCCTTTCCTATCACCACTGATTGGGATTGGCCCTGGAGGAAGGGGGTGAACCAGCAGAGAACTACGCTGCCCACCCCCAACTCCCTGCCCACCCCCAACTCCCTGAGCTGTCCCAAAAAGTTACCATGGTTGATGGTATCAAAAGCCGGTGAGAGGTCAAGGAGAGCAAGGATGGATGCACTGCCTCCATCCTGCTCCCTCCAGAGATAATCCGTAAGTGTGACCAATGCAGTTTCTGTCCCATATCCTGGCCTGAAACCTGACTGAAAGGGGTCCAGATAATCCGTTTCATCCAGAATCCTCTGGAGTTGCAATGCCACCATCTTCTCAATGACCTTCCCCAAAAAGGGGAGGTGGGAGACTGGACGAAAATTGCCCAGCACAGTTGGGTCCAGAGATGGCTTCTTGAGGAGAGGGTGTACCGGTGCCTCCTTAAAGGCACCAGGAATACTCCCTCACTCAAGGATGTATTTACCATTGCTTGGACCCAACCACATGTCACCTCCCGAGCTGCCTTCACCAGCCAGGAGGGTCATGGATCTAAATGACAGGTGGTGGCATTCACAATCTGGAGGATCCTGTCCACTTCCTCGGGTCCAACAGGATCAAACTGCTCCCAGATAACAAGGCTAAAATGTTCCCTCGACATCTCCTCAGACTTCATGCATGGAGTCCAACTTGGAACGGATCTGAGTGATTTTATCCTACAGATGCTCAGACTTCATGCATGGAGTCCAACTTGGAACGGATCTGAGTGATTTTATCCTACAGATGCTCAGAAAACTCTTCCGCACGGCCCTGTAGGTGGGTCACTGGGCCCACCTTCCCCAAAAGGGTACGTGTCATCTTAAACAGGGCCATCGGATGGCAATCTGCGGATGCAATAAAAGCAGAGAAATACTGCCGTTTCACCGCTCTTACCGCCACAAGGTAGGCCTTAATAGCAGCTTTAGCTTGTGTTCGGTCAGATTCGGTCTTTGTCTTCCTCCAGTGGTGCTCTAGGAATCTCTTACGCCTCTTCAAAACCCTCAGCTCCTCTGTGAACCACGGGGAGTGTCAGGTTGGATGAGGCAAGAGAGGCCGCACAGGCACGATCCTGTCCAAGGCCCCGGCCACCTCCCTATTCCAGGCAGTAGCCAGGGCCTCCGCTGGACCACACAGCAGATCCTTGGGTATAACCCCCAGTTCCCTCTGAAACCTCACTGGGTCCATCAGTCGCCGGGGGTGGACCAATCGAATGGGTCCTGCCTCCCTCCCTATTATACTCTGAAGGGCCCAGAGTCTGATGCTGGGTTTTAATAAAATAAAAAAAAAATGTAACTGTTTCATAGAAAAGAGTGAATATTCATATATGTGTATGGTTTTGTCTGTTACAAATCAGTCTGCACAGACTCTTACAAATCAACCAAGAATGGAGATAGCAGGTATTATATATTCCCAGACATGTCACAAATCCAGAATTAAACTGTATCTTGAAAGATTAACTTCACATCTTGGGTTGCCTGCTCTCAGTTAGTATATGAATCTATGGCTATATGAAATGCTATAGCCACCTTTCTTTTCCTAAATTCTAGCTATGGTGTATGAGAAAACTGGTCACATGAAACTGACTGTTATTTGGTCAAAGGATAATAAGAAAAAAATATATGAAGAGAAAGACTGAAAGAGAGAAGGTGTCAGAGCTGGGAAAACATCAGCCTCATATTCTTAAAAATTACAGGTCAGAATGAGCAAACCTGGGCTAGAAGAACCAATTACATGACTCAGAGAAAGAATATTTCATATCTGTATGCCTCTAGGGAAAGCAATCCTGTGTTGAAATCTCTGTTTTCTATTTTGTGGTGGTTACAATCAGAAACCCACATACTCATTATCTTGTAAGGGACAAATACCATTTGAACTATTACAAAGATTCAGGATGTGTGAATTCCCCCCCCCCCCATTATAATGACCTTATTGGTCTTAGTTACCTGAAGAACAAGGGAAAAAAGATAGATTTGAGCACTTCATTATTCTTTCCTTTTAAAGGTACAAAGTTCACAAACAGATTGCAAATAAAAGTGCATCGGCCTGTTTAAGTTTGGCTGGGAAAAACTGAAACCAAGATTGCTGCAGACAATCAGCTTTAACAATATTAAGCTAACAGGACCAACCAGTTTCAGTAAGTCAGTTTCCCATTTTCTCACTCCAAAACATGGAATCCTTTTCCTGATAAATTATGTGAAGTTGTCAAATTTATGAATAGGTAATATTGTCCCCCATGCAATACCATACATACAAAAATAGTGAACAGGTGTGTTGCAGCAGTGTAGCCACACATGCCAATGATAACCACATCCTATATTACGTCTGAGTCCCCCATCCTTTGAAAAATGTGAATGCTCTTACTCCTAAAGAAACTAAAATATACTGTATTAGTTTCCCATTTAAACTAATCAGTCTCTTCTGTTCAACTGATATTGTTTAGAAAGTGCTCATATGTTTACTGTACAATTAAGCCTCTTTCACAGCCATCCCTTTGATGGCTGAATCCTGAAACTGTCATTCTGGAAAGAAAGCTGTGAATGTTTAACTACTTTTTCAGTACTTTACCAACTTCCTTTGAAGGAAAGCTAAGAAAATTAGACTGTGGTATAGGAGAAGGACTGAGGAACTGCAGATTTGATTCTGTAACCATGAAAGTCACTGATTGCAGTCTGGCCAGTTGTACATTTGCAGTCTAACCTACTGGGCAGAGCTTTGTAGAAATGAGAAGGGGAGAGGAGGGAACTTTACATGCCACTTTGGACTCCTTGGGGGAATGATAGTGTACCATAAAAACATAGTAAAAATAGCAAGCACAGCAAGCTACATTTATTCTTTGCCCAGATATGCTGAAAGAGGGGAAAGCACTCCTAGAGAGCAAAGATCATTTTAGTCCTCCTATAAATCATTTGATAATGCTTCTTTCTTTCTAGTGCTGAAAAGAATTGGTACAGACAAAGTGAAAAGTCTAGTTCAGGCTTGTGAGAGACAGGAGCTTAGACCAGCACGACCTGATACAAGTAGTCCTCGACTTACAACCATTCATTAGCAACTCTTTGAAGTTACAACAGTGCTGAAAAAAAGTGACCTGCAACTGGTCTTCACAGTTATGACCATCGCAGCATCCCTGCAGTCATGAGATCAAAATTTGGGTACTCGGCAACCAATATGGATTTACGATGGTTCCAGCATCCTGGGTTCACGTGATCACCATTTGTGACCTTCACAGCCAGCTTCCAACAAGCAAAATCAATGGGAGAAACAGGATTCACTTAACAACCCCATTATTCACTTAACGGCCATGATGATGTGATGCCTCACTTAATGACCATTCTGCTTAACAACAAATTTTCTGGTCCCTATTGTGATTGTAAGTCGAGGACTACCTGCATACTCCAAATACCTAGGATTCCCAACTAACATGGTGACTAGGAAATCTAGCAGGGGATCCAAAGGGGGAAGGCTAGCTTTGACTAAGGTTATCAGTCTGATTCATTGCTGTTGATTTACTACAGAGAGCAACCCAGATGTTCCCTCTTAGCAGTTTGGTCTTCAGAAGTCCTTAGTACTGAGCTTGTGCATTTCTCACAGGAAGGAGCCCATCATGCAGATCACTGACTTAGACTAACAAGGAAGAAATATTTGACTCCTCTCTATGCCTCACTGACATTTTCTCTTTCTAAGATTAAATTTACTTTGCAGGTCAGGAAGGAGACATGCTTCTCCAGTAAGACTCTCACAAACAGGGCCTATTTGTTGAGCAAATTCATTAGAAAATTTTAAAAAATCAAATATCTTCTTGACTTTTATGATGTCAAGACTTAAACTGTAAATGACTCAAATCGCATCTAGATGGTAGAGATGGTGATAGAAAAGTATTATAGTTATAGATCATACCTACTTCTTTGTCCCCTCACAAAAATCAAAGGATGGCTTTCATTTCCCCCATCAGAATCCTACAAAATTATTAATCACTAATAAAAAGAAAATTTAATTGCAACTTATAGTGGTCACATGGATCCATTTCAAATCTCATAATATTTCTGCTCTACTTAATTTTTTTGCATAATTTACTCATGTGTGGGGTTCCAGCAGATTGAATAAACTTTTTGATTTACTGCCCTTGTACCATTTCTAATTAGGTAGCTCTTCGCTATAAAGTGTTCACACAAGGAGCTATCATTTTAAAATATCACGCCATATTAAGCAATTGTAAAATGCATATATTTTGTGTAATTACAAAACTCCTTCTCTTGTCCTCAAGAGATTTCCATGTAGAATAATAAAGTTAGGAAATATATGGGTTGGTGGAGCTATTGCAGTTTCTAATTTGCACCTTTCATGCTCCTTGTCATGTTTTATTTACTCTGAAATGTCAAGCATAACTAAAGCTGGTCCAGAAGGAATGTTAGACATTCACCTTTTTTCCCTGGAAAGGTAATGTATGTCAGGAAAATATATATGTTGATGGAAGATTAAGTTTTTTCAGTAGGACTGAAGCTGTAATCCTATATCTATTTTCCTGGGAGTAAGCCCCACTGAGTCCCACGGGGTTCAGAGGATTAGTCTGTGTGTGTGTGGGGGGGGGGGGGAATGTCTAAACACAAATTATCTGGGTCATGAAGGGAAATGGATGAACATGTTACACAAGCTCTCTAACTCACCTTTTCACATGGTAATTTCTGTAACTAAATCTCACAGTACTTGATCAGAGACCAAAGCTGCACATTCTTGAATAGTCTTAGTTTTTAATTCACAGTCAATGGATGGACTTCAGCAGAAGGCAGGCAAGGAAGGAATGTCAGATGCAAGTAGTTCAGGTTCTGTTTAGGTGAGAGAACAATGCTGCTACAAGACTCTCAAAAGCTGAGCAACAACATTCAGTACTATGTTGTGCTAAGATGTATTGTCCTTATAAGAGAGAATGGTAAAGACTTGTCCCTAGCCTAGCATTATCATATCTGGGCTGAAAAAAATGATCCTCAGATGACAGAGGCAAAGAAATAGAGTTCAGATATGGTAGCCCTGCCCTAACCTCCACATGAAGTAACACCAAGTGGTTTACAAAGAAGAGTCATATATATGATGCACACACACACACACACGCACTCCTACTGAACAATTCTAGCGGCAGATTCTGCTTCCATGCAAAGAAGTGCTACGGACACAGAATCTCCAGGGAGATGGTATTCCATAGGGCACAAGTGTGATGGGGAAAGTACAACCCCAGCATCCCAAAAGATGGCATAGTTTTGTCAGTGAGGCCTTTAGCAGACCCAGCCTGTCTGATCTTATGAGAAGAAATCTTATCTTATAATGGCAGCAGTTTTGGTCTGTAGAAACGTAAATAATAAAAATAATTGTCTGTGCTATTGCTGATTCAAGATTGTTCCCAGGAAGTTATTTTGGTAAAAATCAAAATAATTCTGTCAGAAATCTAATAGTGATTCATGGGGATGGTGATGATGATGATGATGGAGGAGGAGAATATGTGAAATCCACACCACCAGGCAGATTCTAAGAACCAAAGTCAATGAGAGATCATGTTTTCCAGGCTCAGGAACCCTGAGCAAACATCTAACATTGCCTAAAAACAACCAACTTTCCACTCTTGATGAAGCCATCCATGCCTTTTTAATCAGCCTGTCCGCTTCCTATCCATTTATCTTCTTATCCACAAGCAATATATTTCGTTTCATGAAGCCCTCCATGTCTATTCCCTCGGCCCCTACTTCCCTTTCCCTTCTTTTGATGCTGCTTTTCCCTTATGTGAGCTGTAGAGTTCTGTTGTGATCCATTCCCTGATCCTAGCCAGGTTTTAAGGGACACCTTTTAAAGAGAGCAGGTCTATGCTTTGGAACTAAATAGAAAAAGAAGAGGCCAATAACCGGCTTTAAGAAAAAGTGTAACAGGATATAGAAATGGTTCAATTTGTTTTGATATCAATAAAGTTTGTTGAAGTAAAAGGGGAAAAAAAAGTTTCTCTTGCGGATTGTGCTAGAAATTTGTCAAAGCCAGGGAGGAGTAACTGTGCATATGCCTATGCCTAGCTGATGTATTTATTTATTTAATATAGCCACCCATCTCTCCTATGTGACTCTGGGCAGCTCACAAAGTTAAAAACAAAAAAGAAATCAGATGTAAATAAACAACAACAAAAACCAGTAACAAAAACCAATAAAAATAAAGCAATTAAAAAATAATTAACCATTAACCATAAAAATGTAAAATGTAGGTAACAACCAACAGCTTATGAACAATATAGCCATCTCACTGGCTCCATACCGACCCAGGATCCCCAGACCTGATGACAGAACCATGTCTTCAGGATCCTCCAAAAGGCCAATAGGGTTGGGCCAATCTAACCTCAGGGTGGATGATGTTCCAGAGGGCGGGTACCAGAGCAGAAAAGGCTGTCCTCCTGGGTCCCATCAGATGGAACTCCTTAATAGATGGGACCTGTACTTACCCCTTCTGCCAGACCTGATGGGACAGGCACAGTAGGTGTAATCAGACTACATGTGTGTGTCCTTTGACCTATGGCCAATCAGCAAATAAAGAAATAAATAAATGATGGCATGAAACCGTGTGTAGAATGGTGGGAGCATGCATGCCGTTCAATTGATTTTAAGCCTGAAAATCAGTGTGTCTTGTGTGTCCAAACACTGAACAGTTAAAACATGATACCACATAATATATAATTACCTGAATTTGCACCCTTGGTCCAACTACCATTTATAATCTTTTTATGCCATTCCCACAAAGAAAATAACAGTTTAACGTTCCAAACCCTGATCTCATGACTGTGAGCATGGATGGGCAGAATACTCAGCCACAAGATTTGAAAGAAATAGAATGCAAAAAGGCAGTAAGACATTCAGATATGACAGACTTCTGGCATGGACAAGCTGATGTAAGATGCATTAATATGATCAGAAAGCACACTTTTGCTTAAGCCAGAGGAAATCTCAGAAAATAACACCTTCAGAGAGTATGGCCTGGTTTTTCATGCTAGATATTCCATTGTTTTCAAACTTGGCCTGGTCCACACATTTTCTCTCATCTCCTTAGTTTCAAGCTACCACAACAAGGCACAGTTTTGAAAACTTATTTGATAACAAGAAAGTTACTTATTAATGTTAATGTAAGTTCATGGTTGGGAATATGAGAGTATTTTTGTATGTATATGTGTCCTGCATGTAGGTGTATGTGAGAGAGAGAAAGAGGAGGGGGAGAAATGGCGTATGCAGCGGCTCTGCATGCGTGAGGGAGAACGAAGCTTATATTAACAACAGAGATGTGAATGAACCTGAACCATGCTTCGGAAAACTTCCTCAACCCTGAGAAAATGCTGAATGGACTTTTGACATTTCCTCCCTCCCTCCCTCCCTCCCTCCCTCCCTTCCTTTTACATGGTTGCCCAGCTCAAACTCAGTGACTCTGGGTGGTGGACAAAAACAGTTTGTAGATCATCAGGCAGAGAAGCTTATTAAAAGAGTTGAAAAACTTTATTACATTGTATTAGTAAAATACTATCATTTCAAAAAATAAGCTGATTCAGGAATTTAAAACCCTCCTCCTGTTTAAGCTGAGAATATAAGATCGTTCTAATTTCCATACATGCTTCAAAAATCTGCAAAATGGAATACAATCTATAGATCTATTTTGCACCATTATTACTGAGAGCCAGTGCTGTTGTAGAAATGAAGACTAGGACGCTCGGGTCTTCATTCAGGAAAAGAGTTTAATGTGCGCACAGGTTCAGACAAGCTCAAGCTTCAAATTCTGAACCCCGAAGGTTCAGGGTCCTACTTCTTTTATACCCCCTCCTTAATGATTATACAGCCTAGACTAAGTGTCAACTTCGAGATATATGATACAACTTTAAAAGCAAGCCTGGAGGGAGCTGGTGGGCTTCCTTCCCGTTCCTTATCTTTGCTCATTTAGCTGCTACAGAATACACATACATTCCTGTTTCTTATCTGCCCGTCAGGCTCTTCCCCACATACCATACTCGCAACAGATAGCTTACTTGCAACAGATAATTGCCTGATGAAAGGGCTTAGTTCTTTGTTGTTTCCTTGACCCTAATTCCACCTCAGTGCAGCATAGCAGTTACTGTATCCTGAACCTTGTGAGAAAAAAACCTTGTGAGAGCCAGTTTAGTCTAGTGGTTAAAGCAACGGGCTGGAAACCAGGAGATGGTGAGTTCTAGTCCTGCCTTAGACCTGAAAGCCGGCTGGGTGACCTTGGGCCAGTCACTCCCTCTCAGCCCAACTCACCTCACAGGGTGGTTGTTGTGGGGGCAATAGGAGGAGGAAGGAGTATTAGGTATGTTCGCAGCCTTGAGTTATAAAAATAATAAAGGCGGGATAGAAAATAAGTAAATAAATTAGATCTGGAACCTGGAATTGCACTGTTCAGACAGCAATAATTCACATCATTCCATGGTTTTCTTATATTTCAAAGTAAGTGTATTGTTTATGGGTACTTAAACAAGACATGCAATTTACAGATATATTAAAGATGCAGGTGAAGGCCCTGTAAATTTGTAGTATACATGAGATGATGAAAAGATGAGTACATTGCAAGAAAATACACAGAATGATGGGGTCAAAAAGACCTGTAGCTCAGTGACACATGGCTGTTGATCCTGTGGTCACATTTTGAAAATAGAGGATCCCCAGGATGTCTGGTATAAGCAGAGAATTCTGGAATTTTCTTCGATCAAGTTGCTTCTACTGTATGCTTGGCTAAGTGCCGGAAGATGTTAGAATTTCAATAGATATGGTATTGATTGGTCACCAGCACACTATTCATGGGACAATCCATGTAGGATATGTGTAGAGAGTAAGGAAGATGACCTTGATGGAGATATGCAGGAACCATTATGTAGGAAAAGGAACTGAAGCATTTTTAACACCCAAATAACACAGAGATGATTCTGTGTGGTACCCAAACGTACTGGAAATAAATACACCAAAACATTCAGAACATTCTGAAAATAAAATTCAAATTAAAGCCACAATGATTTTTATTAGGTATAATCCCAGAGAACATAATTGAAAGATATCATAATTTATTACAATATATGCTGACAGCAGCAAGAATAGATCCAGCATAACATTGGAAAAGAGAAACCTTGCTGTCAGCACAGGATTGGGAGGCTAAAATTGAAGAATATGCAGCTCTATATCTTCACAGCAGATGTCTAACCAAATTCCAGCAGGAATGACTCCCTTTTGTAGAGAAACTCTTTTAACAGCAACAACTAAAATGATCCAAATAGAAATGAGTAATGATGTCTAAAGTAAGGTTTTACTTAACCAATAAAAAAGAAGAAATGTTTTTTTAAAAAAAATTCAATAGATTTTTAAATTATGTCCTTTTCAACAAGAAATATTGCAGAAATGACCTCATTGCATTTATGTTGTTGGAGATGCGGTGAAATTAACACTTTATATTTTACTTCTGGATAAAGAAAATGGACTTAAAATTAAAAGACTTAATGTTCAGCATTGGAAAGACAAATATATGGCTCCAACTATTCACAGAATTGATTAATATAGATCAGCTATGGATGACTGTAATGAATCATGGCATCAATGTACTGCTATATGAATGTCTGTAAATATACATCTTGTATGTTTTTGTTTCTTTCTTTCAGCTTCCCCCCACTTCTTTTATAATTTTGTGTATTCTTTTTCTTTGTTTTTGTATTTAGTTAATTTTAAAAAACTATTTTAAAAAAAGATGATTCTGAATGTTGTCTGCTGGATCAGCTCCTATGGATTCAAAAGCCCTCTGGCAGGATAAAGTGAGTGAAATGCATGGGAAGAGAAAGCAGGCAAAGAGGTAGTGGGGGCAGAACAAAAGACATTAGACTAGGATCAAGGAGACCCAGTTTATCCTCAGCCTGTGATAGGTGTGATACAAATAAATGTTATTTACATTTTACTACTACAGGTGACTATGCAGTTAAACGTATATCAGATTTTATGTATACAAAAGAATGTGAAGGAATGAAGCACACATGAATTCCGTATGAGTGAGAGAATGGTGTTTATTGATTTTATGCAGTCTCAGTCAAAGCTGAATCATTTTGGTTCTCGGTGATTCTTCTGATTTTAAATGGAATTCATCTGGAACTACTGTGAATCTCAGTACGATTTCAGAATGACCCCTTACAAATATGGATCTGATGCTTTTTCATACCACCATGATACAAGGATTCAAGGGAAGAACTGTCTTCATCCTCTTAGGTTTTGTTTTGTTTTTGTTTTTAACATGGGATTCATCTGGAACCACAGGCAAATCACAGATCACATCCATGTGTACAAAATTAACCATAATGACCACAGATCCAATGCTGTGACATTGTCATGGTTCAAACATGTGGCTCTGGGGCATAGATCTCCTCAATATTTATATAGGACATATGTTCGCCCAAATATATTAACAACAAGTACAGATCCAATTGTGGAGTCCCTGGTGCTCTCTGAGCCTTGTTGTTTTCTTGCAGACGTTTCATTGCCAGACTAGGCAACATCTTCAGTGCCACTGAAGATGTTGCCTAGTCTGGCAATGAAACGTCTGCAAGAAAACAACAAGGCTCAGACAGTACCAAGGACTCCACACTTCAGCACTGAGCTACAAATATTTGCTTCGATTGGTACAGATCCAGTTATTTTTCAGGTGGCTCCTATAAAGAAAATCTCAAAGATCCATGTGACAGCATGGATTCATGGATTTTTCTTATTTTAGGTCCATGAGAAAGAAAGGGCTGCTTGTCAGGGTACTCTTGAGCTGGCCCTAAATAGTTAAACACTCTGCTAGAGAAAGCATTTCTAAAAATAATGTAGATTTGGTAGTTCAGCAGGTGTTTGTATGAAGCAGGATAATTGCTAGATGTTTTGAATCTGTGTTGTTTAAAATGAACCTGTGGTATTATTTTTTTTGTTGTGTGACATTTTTTTTTGTCATGTGATACGTGTGACATGGCTTTGGCCTAGAATAAACAATTGTGTAATGTAGCGAATGTCAGATGCAAACATTTGGGTCTTAATGAATGTTTAGCTCTTAGCTGATTCTTTTTCTCTCTCTCTCTCTCTGCAAGGGGTCACTCTGATCTTCGTAATTAAGAAAGATAGAAGTTTAAAAGGAAAAAAAACCAAGATATTCACTTTTATTAATTTGCTGCAGCCTTTCTTCTTGCATGTTTGCCTGTTTTGGCTCAGGAGTATGCACAGTTATTTCTTAAATGTCATTTTTTTTCTTAAATTGTCAAAAAGTTTAACAATTTTGTTCACATTAAACTAATTGTTTGATTGTTGTGAGCTGCCCAGAGTCACTGAGAGTCAGGTGGCATACAAGCTCAATAAATCATCATCATCATCATCATCATCATCATCATCATCATCATCATCCAGTACAACCATTACTACCATACAGCATGCATATTCAGTAATTTAAAATCCTTTTAATTTTTAAAAAATGTTATTTATTTGTTATTATTTTATTTATAGTGGGAGCATATCATAATTCCAAAGTGCTTCAAAAGCCCAAGAAATTGAAATAGAAGATCAGGAACCTATATCCTTCATCCTACATCATATAAGCTTTGTTCAGTTTTGTATGCTGTAATGGATTTATAAGTTAGAGTCCTTGCAGTTTTTATTAGTTTCAGGCTAACCTTGGCTCAGGCAGTGAAAAGTTCATATATTGTGTGATGTGTGACTCAACACTGAGTTGAGGAAATGATCGCGGATAAAGTTGGAATTTACTGAATTTCTGCTTGCACAGTAGGTGAAACTTTGAGGAATCCCAGTGCCTTGTACAGATTTATTAAACAAAATGTCATAGGGAGCATCTCTGCCAAGTGTACTTCTTGAATGCCTGCCCTGTCCCATGATCTTACACTCTTACTTAAGCCAAATGTTTATTTTGATTATTGAATCATAAACTGAATTAATTCATTCATCTCAGTGCTGTCTACTGCACCTGGAAGCAGCACTCCCATTATTTCAGGTAGAGTTTTCCCCAATGCCCAATTTAGCAGACTGAGTCTATTTTAACCAGCAATAGTAAGAATTAAATTCAGACTTTATTGAAGGAAGATGGCAGGTTTTTTCATAGCTTTTGCCTGAGGAGTCAGACTTTGAGGAGCTTTGTTCAAGAAATAAAGCAACCTGAGGGTAACAGAGTGAAACAGCTGAGCACTTTTTGCTTATGTGACCACCCAGACATACACTTTGTTCTTCTACCCTGCTAAGAGCAGGCTGTGGAAATAACAATATCAGACTTTTTACACCGACAGAAACTTTGGTGGAAAAGAAAAGGGGGATAGAAGTAAAAGGGGGTTGATGTGAGACTAGGAAGAGAAGGATTAGGACTTGTAGAAGAGGAGAAAAGGAAAAGATAGGTGATGAACCTTGTTGGACAAGGCAACTTTGAAATCATTGAAGGTGAGCTTTTCCCAAAGCAGATCCAAGACTGTTGAAGTATTCTGTGGTAGCCTGGGAGAAGAATGCGGCAGTATTCCAAAATGGCCTGAATAACACCCCAAAAAAAAGGGTGAGACCCCCCCCCCCAAAAAAAGGGTGAGACACAGAAAGGGACATGTATTTGTTGTGCAGTTGGCCTGGGGAAGGCTGGAAAAGCAAAGAAGATCAAATCCTTCTAGCTGTGAAATTGCCAGCCAAGTGTAATTAATGTTTTTACTTACTAAGAAGAGCTTAGCCTGCTCAGCATAATACATAAAATATACTCTAGGCATTTATACACAAAACGGATGGACTGGCTGATTCATGATTTTAGCTATAGAAGAAGCCGGTTTTCCCTGTCTTTGGTTAAGGCATCACTCTGCAACACAAAGCCAAAAACTACTCTCACCTTCCCAAAGGGACCCTTTATGTCACCTTCAGTGATTTGAAGGCAGTTTTTCATTTGATCCCCCAGGAGAGGCTATTTCAAAACCTAGCTGACTCCTCTATGGATCACTGGCTTCTGTAGCTAATTATAATGTTACACAAGGACGCTTCCGTGTTAAATGGGATGTCAATGGTATTTTAACAGCAACAAGCCCCACCCAGAACAGTGTCATGCAAGCATATGTTCTCCCCTCTCCCACCACACTTTATTCAACATTCATGTTGATGGAATTGTTCAGGTGATTTCCAAATGTGAATTTTGCTTCTCATTAAATCAAAGACTATTTTCCACACTTGTCTATGCTGATGACACAACTATTCTCTCCCTCACCTAAACTGTACTGTTCCAACTCCGCAAACGAATCAGTAGGCCATGTTTTTCCTACCTGTTGCACTTGGTACGCAGAGCTCATAACCCACTTCTTACCCACTGTGCAAGCTGGTTAGAAATTAAAATGATCTGTTTTCACATGCTGAATTCTCCACTGAAAATTTCCAGGAATGTAGCAAACTTTTACTCAATTGCAATTGTTATTAGAAGGGTCTTGGCTTGATTCTTATTCTGGTTAAAGGCACTGAACCTCCATATACTCTTTTTGTGTCTAATTTGAATTATCACTAATATCCTTCTGTAACCTGCTTCTTATATACTGTTCTTATGGCCTCTGGCTGTAAATGAATAAAGTAACTGTTGTGAAAGGAGGAAAGTTATAGAAATCAGTTTATATATAACAGGATAGACTTTACCAGAAAAATATTTACTTTGTCGCTACTTAATTTTGAAATGCTTGAATGGGCATATAACAATCACTGTTTTACTGCCCACTTATCACAAAACTGCCATGTGAAAGTGGGAGACCAGCAGGGATGATTTGTTTAAACAATTTAGTTTAAATGGTGCATTACTTTAAAAAAAAATGCATTGCTGAAAGAAATGCTTCTCAACTTGCTTATGTTACAAATAAAAAGGGGAAAGATATTGAAACAAGGGTTTTGTGTGTTGAATGTCTGATCATTTCCTGAGAACCCCAAACCTCATGACACAAAGCTGAAAGCAATACAAGAGTGTCCATTTCAGGTCTGGGTCTCAATCTTGCTCCAAGCTCTACAGGAGTTAACAAAGTTTCTATAACTAGAATCCAGGGAGGTGAAGCTCATAGTAATACATAAGTCATCCAGTTGCCTTAATATAATACAGTTCCGGAAACCTTATGCCTTGCTAGCTATCTTCTAACTGGAAATCTCAAGAGATGGATAGAGAACATGTTTTCTCTTGTTGTGCTGTGGATCTTTTCCCAAATGCAGTAAATTTCAATTAATTAATTAATATCTCAGGATGGATCTTCAGAAGATGATTGACTTCTTGATTTGACTATTTCACTCAGTGAGCCATGGAACTTAATAATTGTGAATGCTTTCATTTTTAAATGGAAAAAAAAAGCATTAAGTTTCATTCCTTTAATAGTTACATGCTGCCTTTGGAAATTACTTGCAACCAAATAACAAAAACCAAGTAAAAAATGAAGGATGCTGGCATCCATTAACCATCATGGATATCCCAAGAGCGGTTTGCAAATAAAGAGTATTTTCAGAGAAACATAGACTACTAAGTACAGATATCAGATCTAAACTGTGAAAAATCTGAAAAACAGTAAGATGGATGCAAAGAGTTAGAATTTTTGCACTCTTGCAGCCAGCAGTTGGTAGTTCTCTTCCTAAGGCAGGATTTTTCAAACTTTGTTCCATGAGAACTTGATGGGGATTTTTGAGACACTAAGGGGAAACAGCCAATTTTCTGTCACTAGACCTTTGCCACTTGATCTATTGAACAACAGGTTTTGCAGCCTGAAAAAATATGAAAGTTCCTATCCTAAGGTATATGGAAGCCTCTCCAATCTGACGGTGCAGGTAAGAGGCACTTCATTTTTAGTGTCTGTAGAATATATAGTGCATATTGAGAACCTATTCATCAGGCTGTTTCATATTTATAACCATCTGAGTCACAAACAGAAAACGTTACAGTTTACTACGTCCTGCAGCAGAAATGGCAAAGACACAACAGAAAACATGATGATATAGTGAGAAACAGTTTTCACTAAGTGAGTAAAACCACACTTGGGTGATTCCACTACCATATTCAAGTGGCTGGTTTTTCATGATGGAATGTATTTCTTGCCCCAAACAAATAAAACTCGAGCATAGAAAAATATACATGTTGACCTAGCCACTGAATCTTGATGATAATTGAGAAAGCAAGGAGAGAAAACTAGCTGCTCCTGCCTGCCATATGGCTGTTTAGAAAATTGGTAAGAAAATAAATATAAATAAATAAATGTATGGCACCACCAATATGGATGAATACACAGGAATTTAAAAGCTAAGGAGATAGGTAATTTCTTGTTATGGTCAAGAAATGAGTGTTCACAGTGTTGAAAGATGAGACATGCACTTAAAATAAACAACCTGTACATATCCTAAAACAAAAACTAAAAAGGAACATAAACCATTATCAGAGCTTGGGCTCCATAAATTATGCTAATCAGCAGGTGATACATAAAGCAAGTGAAGGTGCAAATTTTACTACATTGCTGATGATGTCTAAATTGGGAGACATGATATGGAATTCATACTCACTGCCTGGAAAAAAAATAAACCTTGACTGTAGGGTAATCCGTGTCATACAAATAACTCAGAAAAATATAGTTCATTGTTTCCATCTCACCAGTCACAGAATGACAAAAGTGTTGCTCAAGCAGTTGAGTCTGATTTCTGCCCATTAGCACAAAGGGTAGAGTTTAAAGCAAGCTAACATATATGCCCTATGATGATTATGGGATGAGAAAAGGTAATTGGCAGGGGACAACCCTGTGTACAGGTTTATTTATTGACCAGTTTGTATGCCACCTCAATTACTGAAGTAACTCTAGGTGCTTGCACATTAGGATGAAAGCAATAATAGAATAATGTAGCAAGGTAGAAAATAGAAAATGATACTAATGCATAGCTACATGGAGGGGAGGGGGAACATCCAACACAAAACAATTAGAACAATTAGGAATAAATTACCAGGGACTAGATTATTGCACCCTATGCCAGAGCCTGCTGGAAGATCCAAGTTTTCAAAGCTTCAACGGAGCCAGGGCCATACGAACCTCAAGGGAGATGCTGTTCCATAGAGCAGGCACAGCTGCAGAGGAGATGCACTGCCTACGCCCCAGAAGATTGCATTGCTTTATAGCTGAGCCCTGGAGCACACCAACTCTTCCAGATCTTTCTAGGCAGACAGAGGTAACAGGAGAAAGACAGCAATCAAAGTCCTCTCCCTTTGTCTACCTGAACCCCAGATACTTCTTCTGATAGATGTGATTGTTGTTGGAACACTCTCAAAATACAGCTTAGCAACAAATCCACAAAAGCAATCATAGAGTTTTTCTTCCAAGTGTGCCTATCACAAAAGATTTCAATTTGTCTTTTAGAGTTAAAGGACCAAACCAGCCAGTACAGAGATAAATGTTAACCAAAGATTGGGAAAGGGGAAAGGGAAGGGAGAGAATCAAATCCATGCTTCCAAATTTAATTAGTCTTATCTCCAAGTGTAACACGGCATTTGGCACATAATAGGAACTGCAAGAGTAGAACTCAGGAATTTAGACTCATCCACGCTTTCAGTAGCAGTATATCTGAACTCTGAACAGCGTTGGTGAAACACTTTGGCCTCCCTGTTTTAGGGCAACTGGAATACAGTAGAAACACTTTGTAATGATGGCCACAGTTTTTTGGCTAACCCTAACCCTCATCCTTTCTCTTGTGTTACTGGAAAAACCATACCTTAAAAAGTTTACTTGCTCAATTGGATTTCCACATATTTGCCATCTATTTTGCCTTTTGCAAAAAACATTTAATTTTCTTATAGTTTATACAAAACCGTGAAACATGACAATAGGTGGCCAATGTATATCATGTTCTTCTCAAATACTGAATGGCCTCATAATCTGTGTACAATAAAACATGTAAATACATTAATGTAAAGATTGAAAAGAAAAAGTGCTAAAATATTTCTCTGCTTCACATTTTTGGCATATGAATGGCCTCTACCAGATGCCCCTGAGTGTGCCACCCAACCCTTAAGTGAGCATTTTCATGGTGCTAACAAATGAGCAGCAATAAATGATCACTGCAAGAACATAAATCAAGCTTTTTTAAAAAAAATTATCTCTAGGGATTATGTCAAAAGTAGATTTAAAGTTTATGAAGCCCACAAAAAGGATCCCATGGGAAGTGGGGGAGAAGAATCTTTTTTAACAAGATGGTGCAGAATTAGTCCTTGACCAAGTTAGCTTGGCCTAGTTGAAAACTGGCTTGCTCTTCCCCAGAAATGTTCACAGTCGAGTGACTTCAATAGATATGTGGAACATGGAAGCTTACTAATTACACTTAGCAGACTTATGGTTCTTAATTTGCTGGCTCAGTTTCTCTCTGCTTTCAAAAAACAAATTGAATAATTATCACATAGTTCCAGATGCTGGGAATATTTGTTACATGATCTTTGTCATAAAAAAGAGCTGTTTAATCAGGTATCCCCAACTGATATTTGTTATTAGCAACTCCAGGGCTACCCCTGTGTTCAATTGTTTTATAAGCTTTGTTATTTCAGAACTGTAGGGGCCAATCAAGTGGCTCACCCAAAGCTAGGCCCAGAGTGAGAAGCATGTCAGAATCTACCTGAAAAATGGAGTGGAAGTGTGCCTACCACACGTCTGCTGGAATGAGGAAGTATACCAGGCTCTCTGCTTAGGTGGACGAAGCAATCAATTTCCCATTCATTTCAGCATCCACAGTTTCAGATCCTGGGGTGCTTTGCAATCTGGAGGCAGCATCTGGTTTTTCTATTATTATTATTATTTCTGAAAATAGATCCTGGGTGTGGGGGCACTCCTTTTCCTGTCTAAAAGCAGTTTCTTATTTTTTTGCCATATTCATTTTCTTAGAAGTACAAAATACAATCATAAATGTTTATGAAAACATTTGTAATAAGCATTAAATCAAACAAAATTTTCACCTATCCCTACACACAGACAAATAGGCTGGGGAGTGGGGGGGAACAATCAATATTCTTTTCATTTCAGATGTTTTGTGACTTGGAGATTATCTCTCTCCCTGTCCTCCTCTTCTCTCTCCCTCTCTCTCTCTCTCTCTCTCTTACACACAAACACATAAAGTGATAAGTAATGTGTGGCAGAAAATTTTAACAAAAGCTGGCTGTTAAGTTTCTGAGCAGGAAAGAACCTCTCAGTAACAACCACAATCTTGGAGAGGTGACCACAGAACCATCAACTGTTATCAGGCTGATGATGAGATTGCAATTGTCTCTACAGGGGGGAAACTGAAACCTCTCATTTCAATTTGCTACTTCAGCAAAGCTTACAAAACACATCATACTGTAGTACAAGTGGCCCTATAGGTCAATCTGCTTTCCTTCAAGGACATTTTTTTTGTCCACAAAGTGTGTGTTTATGTGTGGCCTATTTTCCTCCTCCTCCTCCTCCTCCTCCTCCTCCTCCTCCTCCTCCTCCTTCTTATTTATATGAAATTTAAAAGGATGAGACATATAACATTTAAGTGCATGGCATGAACTAGGCATACAGTTAACTCCTTTGTAAGACTATGAAATCAGGTAACCCAGTATAAAGTAGGTTAATAAGCCAAGCGAGATCTGTAGCTTTGCCCAACCAGGTGTATTCAGTTGTGTCAGGGCTACAAGTGACAGAACTTCCAGCCAGCATGGCTTATGGGTAGACATTCTGAAAGCTGCAGATCCAAAGCATCTGGTGGATCCCAGGTGGATGAAGGGTGCTGTAGTCTACTTGGGAATCATGCCAATGTCATCTCTGGGACTGTGTCCAAGTCTGATGCACAGGTATGTGACCTAATCACATAGGGCTTTCCCATCCAATTCACAGATACATATTACAGCAGCAATGCGATCATCCCAGAAGGAAGTAAACCCTATTCCTCTGAACAGGAATTGCTCTATAAACAGAGGTTTCAAAAAACAGGAATTAGATGTAACCCCAGTCTTTTCTAAACATTCCACACAAATATACTACTTTTCATATCTATGAAAGGTGAAGGTCCCCTGTGCAAGCACCGAGTCATGTCTGACTCTTTGGGGGGACACTGCTTTCATGACGTTTTCTTGGCAAACTATAGCAGGATGGTTTGCCATTGCCTTCCCCAGTTGTCACCTTCCCCAGCAAGCTGGGCACTTATTTTACCAACCTTGGAAGGATGGAAGGCTGAGTCTACCTGAGCCGGCTACCCGAGAATCCAGCTTCCTCTGGGATCGAACTTGGGTCATGGGGAGAGTTTTCAGTTGCAATACTGCAGCCTACCACTCTGCATCACACGAGGACTTTTTTTCATATCTATAGTAAATGCCATTCTCTTGCTCACCATTCCATTCATATTGTAAAGTTCTTATGACCATGGCCTCCTTGCTTGACATGCCAGTGACTGGTGTGGCCACGGGCTGACATAAGTGATGATGAGGTTTCAAAGAAATTGTAACTGTATGAATCAGTAATACTCTACCTGTTATATCTGTTCAGCATTTATTTATCCTAGGAGGCATATGTCATGTTCCCCGTTGCAAGGCATCCATGCATCACAATGGGGAACATGCCTTTCAGAAAGGGGGAAGGAAGGAGGAAGGAATAATCCTAATCCCTTAAACACTTTAACACTAAAGCAATCACCAGGACAAAGGAGGCACACCTTTGCCCGGACCAGAGGAGCCATCAACATATCACCCGAACATCTCCACGTTACCCCGGGGGATACACCTGCACTGGACATGGGAAGGAGACAGAGGAAACCAGCGATGATCCTCATGATCGCCCATCACCAGACTGATATCGCTTCCAGATCTCCCATCAAGGATCCGGATCCAGCTTGTGGGACAATGGGGGGTGGTGGACGGCAAGGTCTGCACCGCGGGTATATACGAGGTACCCCGCAACCACGCCCACATTCCCGTCTTTTTGCGTGTATGCACTCTGTACCCAATAAACGGAAATCCTTAGCCCCATCTAAGTGAGTCCGTGTCTTATTGGGGAATGAGGCAACCCTGACATAAAGACGGGAATCGAGAATTTTTTTTTTCTGCCAGCACCAATCCAGCTCTCATCTGTGAGGGACCCGAGCTGGCGATGGACAGAATCAACCGGCAGAGCGGCGGCGACCCAAGGACCAGTGACAGGTCACCCAGCTCCACGGAATGAGCAATCAGCAACACCCATACCCCCCAACACCACGAAGTCCGGGTAGGTTCGGGATCGAGCTCAGAGGAGGAGACCAGGAGGAGCAGGACTCTCGAAGCCACCAGAGAGTCGCAAGGTGAGTGGGTCACCTTGGACGAGATGGCGGGATCCCTGCCGGGAGCGTTCGGGCCATCAAAAGAGGTGAGAGAACAGCGGTTCCCAACAACCCCAGGAGCTGAGGGAAGGCAGCGGAGCGGACGGCCCGTGGATGGCTCCCAAGCTGATGAGCGGCTCAGCACAGTGGAATCAAGGCTGGAGTCAATAGAACAGCTGCTCCTGAGGTTGGCGATCGGGTGGGAAGCCCGAGGGAGAGGTGAGCCAGAACCAGGCTCCAGAAGCGCATCACCCCCCCCCAACCTCTGAGACGAGACATCTGGGGCGGGGACGGAGATGGCAAGAAGCTGAGGCAGCGCCAGGTAGAGATCTTTGTGCCGAGCTAACAAGGAGGTCGCCTCCCCCCCCACCCATCCCAGAAACGTGACGGCTGGGACGAGGCTGGAGCCGGCATGAGACGGGAGCAACGCCGCCTGGAACCCGGCCGAGGGAATCCCCACAGAGAGAATGGAGAACCCCAGCAGCCCGGGAGGCGCCCAGATGCTCAGAGGTGAGGTGGAGCCCACCGGGAGCAGGAGTCAAAGACCTCGGGGTCAAGTTCAACGGAGACCCGACCACACTGTCATTCTTCATCACAAACACAAAAAATTACATGGAGGAATATGGACCATATTTCCGATCCGAAAAAGGCAAAATCAATGCCATAGCAAACAAACTAAGAGGAAGGGCAGCTGATTGGTATGTACAGCTATGCCAAGCAGATACCCCAGAACTCGATCACGTCGACGAGTTCCTCTGGGCGCTCAATCTACATTTTAGAGATCCCCTTGAGAAGGACAGAGCAAAAAGAGCCCTAAGGGGAATCAGCCAGGGGCAACATTCTGTGGCAGACTATGCCATGGAATTCCAAGCCCTGGCTGGAAAGGTGGAGGACTGGTCGCAATCGACCCTGATCGAGCGTTTCAAGGAAGGTCTGAACCTAAACGTTTTGAGGTGGGTGTTATGCAGGGACGACCCAAACACTCTCATCGAGTGGATACGGCTAGCTGGTAAGGCAGAAAATGCCCAAGAAACCTTCCTGCAAGCAAAGCGGACAGCCCTGCAAATGACAACGGCGAGGGGACCCCAAACTGCAACCGGACCAACGAGACCAGCACCCCAATCCTGGAGGGAGGAGAGGGAGCGACGGTTCGCCAAGGGGCAATGCCTCCGTTGCGGTAAGGAGGACCACAAAGCCGCAGCCTGCCCAAATGCAAAAACAAATGACAGCAGACCGAGGAAATCACCGGGCAAACCACCAACACTGCCCAAAAAGATGCCAGTGGCTAGTGGGGAAGTTGGACTGAAAGCCTTACCCTACCTCATTGAAGAGGCAGAGAGCGACGAAGACGAGCCGGCGGGAAATGCCAACCACCTGCCCTAAGAAGTGCCAGAGGGCAGGTGAAGAAGCAAGAAGGGCGCAGCAACAGCTGGGTGAGTGCAAACTGCCCCACTTGTACGTCAAGGTTGAACTAAAGTCACAGCTGAAGTCCGTCAAAATTTGGGCCCTAATCGACTCAGGCTGCTCCAGGTGCCTAACGCACCCAGACCTGGCAGCCAATTTAAAGCTCCGCTGCTATCCACTTCAGCACCATATAGTGTTTACCCAACTGTATGGATCAGCGGCGGGAGGGGGCCCGGTCACTCAATACACTGACAAAGTGGCGCTGCAGCTCGGCAGCCACCGGGAAAGACTGCAATTTGTCATGGCACCGGTGGGCCAACCCTTAATAATCCTGGGTATCCCGTGGTTGGTACGACGGAACCCACACATCAATTGGGAAACCAGGACAATCACCTTCTCAGACGGTTCCTACCAAGTGCCTACAGGGGATCAGGTCCCCCGTGCTGCGGTGGGGAGGGCGGCATCCACAACAACGCATCTGGAGGCAGAGGCCCTGGAAGGCTTGCCAAACAGGTACACGGAGTTCGCAGATGTGTTCGGGGAGAAAGAGGCAGACAAACTCCCCCCCCCCCTGAAAGATGGACTGCGCAATAGAACTGGTTCCCAATACACCCTTACCAAAGCCCAAAATTTATGCGATGACCCAGAAGGAGCTGGCAGCATTGCGGGAGTTCATGGACAAGAATCTAGCACACGGATTCATTGAGCCCGCTAACTCACCGGTTGGAGCCCCAGTCCTTTTCAGGGAGAAAAAGGATGGGTCATTAAGGCTCTGTACGGACTACCGCGGCTTGAATGCCACGTCCATATCAAACAAATATCCCTTACCCTTGATCAAGGACATCCTAGCACACCTCTCTAAGGGCAAAATATTTTCCAAACTGGACTTGCGGGAGGCCTATTTCCGCATACGTATATGGGAGGGGGACGAGTGGAAGATGGCTTTCAACTGCCCTCTGGGATCATTTCAATATAAGGTGTTACCATTTGGTCTGGCGGGGGCACCAGGGATATTTATGTAACTGATTAACGAGGTCTTGCACGACCACTTGTTCAAGGGGGTCCTCGTCTACTTAGACAATGTACTAATATACTCGGAGACGGAAGAGGAGCACGAACGCTTGGTTAAGCAAGTGCTCAAGAAACTCCGCAAAGCAGAGCTATTTGCCAAGCTCTCTAAGTGCGAGTTTCACAAATCACAAATAGACTATCTTGGTTACAGAATCTCTGCGAGGGGCATCGAGATGGACCCAAGTAAGGTCCAAGCCATTCTAGCATGGGAGCGCCCACGCACGAGGAGGCAACTACAAAGTTTCCTCGGATTTACGAATTTTTACAGGGGTTTTATCCAGGGACTGGCAGAAATTGTGCTGCTTCTAACCAACCTACTCCGAACAAAGGGCTTGGGAGACGCGCAAGTCACGAAACCCAGGAGCGCTCCTGAACTGGACTGTCAAAAGGCTTTTGATCACCTCAAAAGCCTCTTTACAGCAGAGCCAGTGCTACAACACCCCGACCCCACCAAGCCTTTCATGGTACAAGTAGATGCTTCTGATTTTTCCATCGGGGCACTCCTGCTTCAGCGAGATTTTGACAATCAGCTGAAGCCCTGCGCCTACCTTTCCTGCAGGTTCTCTGAAATGGAACAGAGATGGCACGTATGGGAAAAGGAGGCTTTCGCCGTCAAAGCTGCCCTAGAGGCATGGCGGCACCTCCTGGAAGGGGCCACCTGCCCCTTCGAGGTCTGGACGGACCACAAAAACCTAGATGCTCTCAGCACTCTGAAACACCTCAGCCCCAAACAGGTTTGCTGGGCGCAGTTTTTCAGCTGCTTTGATTTCAAGCTAAAGTTCATACCGGGGAGGAAGAACTTCTTAGCCGACGCTCTCTCCAGGCGGCCCCAGGATGCCAGTCAGGCATCCGACATTGTAGGCATGGTGTGGACCGACAAACAGCTGGGTTGCCAAGCCGTCATGCACAGCCAAACCAGAACACAGCACACCCCAGCGCAGCCACCCGCAGAGGGAAGGAGACGCGTGTCAATTTCACCTAGCTTGCAACAACAGTTCGCTCAAGCCCTCAAAACGAATACATGGTTGCAAGCCAACCAACACAATGTATCTTTTACAAATGGTTTGGCTTGGAAACAGAACAACCTGTACGTGCCAGAGCAAATGCGAGCAGAGGTTTTGAGCCGTTCACACGACGACAAAACGGCTGGGCACTTTGGGTTTGTAAAAATGCTGCATCTAGTCAGACAACAATTCTGGTGGCCCACTCTTAGGAGGGACGTAAAAGAATATGTTGCTGCTTGCCCCACATGTGCCATGGCCAAACGAAAAGTGGGGAAGCCCCAGGGACTGTTGCAGCCGGTAGCAAGCCCCTCCCGCCCCTGGGAAGAAATCTCAATGGACTTTATTGTGGATTTGCCACCCAGCCAGAGAAAAACGGTTATCTGGGTGGTAAAAGACTATTTCTCCAAACAGGCACACTTTGTACCCTGCGCCTCCATTCCCTCCACCCAACAGCTGGCACGCCTCTTCCTAAATCACATCTACAAATTGCACGGCGCCCCCTCCCGTTTGGTGACAGATAGGGGCACACAATTCACTTCCAAATTCTGGAAGGCATTTTTAAAATTAATTGGAACCAAGCAAGCACTGTCCACTGCTTGGCACCCCCACATGGATGGCTCTATGGAGATTCTTAACTCCACCCTGGAGCAATTCCTACGATCATTTATAAATTACCAGCAAGACGACTGGGTAGATTTGCTCCCCTTTGCTGAGGTGGCATACAACAATGCAGTGCACCAGAGCACAGGTCACACCCCATTCAAGGTGGTATATGGTAGAGACTTTGTCCTGATCCTGGAATTGCCAAAACCAGACACCCCGCCTTGTTCCCCAGATGACTGGGCAGCGCAACTGGCCACGGTTTGGCCCGTCATCCAGCTGGCTCTCTCAGATGCTCAAGCAACCTACAAGCGGTTCGCGGACAACCACAGGGCTGCGCAGCCGAACTTCAACGTGGGAGATAGGGTCTACCTCTCCATTAAGTTCATTAAGTCTCTGCAGCCCTCGAAGAAACTGGCACCCAAATTCATTGGCCCATTCCCAATCATAGAGATAATCAACCCGGTGACTTTCAAGTTAGAATTGCCACACAACTTGAAACGCATACACCCGGTGTTCCATTGTGCCCTACTGAAACCAGTCACCGCTTCAAAGTGGCACAATGACCCCCCCTGCCCCCGCCCATCATGATAGATGGACAACAACATTTCGAAATCAAGGAGGTACTGGACTCCAGAAGGCTAAGGGGCACCCTACAGTACCTGATCTACTGGAGACATTTCCCCCACCCAGAGTGGGTGCAGGCTCGAGATGTCTCAGCACAGCAGCTTGTCACACGCTTCCATGAAGCATACCATGACAAACCGGCACCTTGAAGTTTTTTTGGGGGGGGGCAGTATGTCATGTTCCCCGTTGCAAGGCATCCATGCATCACAACGGGGAACATGCCTTTCAGAAAGGGGGAAGGAAGGAGGAAGGAATAATCCTAATCCCTTAAACACTTTAACACTAAAGCAATCACCAGGACAAAGGAGGCACACCTTTGCCCGGACCAGAGGAGCCATCAACATATCACCCGAACATCTCTACATTACCCCAGGGGACACACCTGCACTGGACATGGGAAGGAGACAGAGGAAACCAGCGATGATCCTCATGATCGCCCATCACCAGACCGGTATCACTTCCAGATCTCCCATCAAGGATCCGGATCCAGCTTGTGGGACAATGGGGGGGGGGTGGATGGCAAGGTCCGCACCACAGGTATATACGAGGTACCCCGCAACCACGCCCACATTCCCGTCTTTTTGCGTGTATGCACTCTGTACCCAATAAACGGAAATCCTTAGCCCCATCTAAGTGAGTCCGTGTCTTATTGGGGAACGAGGCAACCCTGACACATATAAGGCTCAGGGTCCATATATTTTAGTTGTACCAAAAAAACCCCACCAATCTCCCAAAACACTCAACTGGTTTTCCAGCTGGAATCACCCACCAACCAACTTGTCTCTGAGGAAGAACAGCAGATTCAGGTGGCATATTTCAACCAGGCTCCAGTAGCCAAGGCTTCACCTTATAAAACTACTAACTTTCAACACCATTACAACCTTGTTGTAGAAAGTTAGTGACAAAGTTATATTTTGGTCACCTGACTTGGAGCTATGAGTAGACCAGTTCCATCACACCTACAGTAGCTGTTTTAAAATTGGTGCCTGATGTTTTTTTTCTTTCTCCCTTGCCACCCCCTTTTCCTTCTTCTTTTTATTAATCTGTGAGCCACTGATAGCTGTTCTTCCTGTAAAAATTAGAAATGTTGTAGAAACAGAAACAATAGCAATGAGAATCCAAAGGTTTCTTGAAAAGGATGCCTCTCCTCAAATTTTACATTACAGATATACCTGGCTATACACAGCTCATAGGAATAAAGCTACAATTTAGTATTTAGTACAGAAGCTCACTCTGAACACAGTAAAATTTAATTATAAGATGTGACATATGGATTTCAATATGAAACTTACTGCATAACCAAATTAGCAATAAGTCTGTGGGTATCTGTGTTATCACTGATAGGTGTTTGTTTATAAAACATCAAGGCAACTGTACAACAGCATTTTTTCTTCCAGGTCTATCAAAATAGAGTTCAAACTTTGGCAAACTGGCCAGCTACGGGAAAACATGTTTCCCCTTTCCTTTCCTTTCCTTTCCTTTCCTTTCCTTTATTCTGAAACCTAAACCAGAATCCATATTTATAAGATGACATTTCTGTAGCCAGTAAATAATTTTAGCATAAAAATAATATGTGTTCTTTATTTTATTCTCAGAATACAATACAATGTTAACAGAAAGTAAATAAGATTGAGCCAGTATAAAAGGAATGTGCTGATAATGTAAACTTCTGATAAGTTCCTTCCCCTCTCTCAAGCTTTCCTTTATTGACATATTCAGTTTAGTCAATGCTACAAGGACTAGTCATTTATCTGATCTGTCTAAGTGCAAAAACCCTCTTTCCAGGGAAGGCTTCCTGGATTATCATATATTGTTTTTGTGAAGGTCATTCAGTAACATTCCACCCATAGTTAACCATAAATGGAGCTGCTTCCAAACTAGGTTGGTCAATGACTAACATTTTCTGCTGCCTCTGAGCTGATATTTATGAAAAAGCCATTAAAATGGCACCAAAGCTGCACCACAATCTAAGGCACCACAGGTCTTGCTATGAGGGAACCACTAGAGTAGTTTTTCTGTCTTTAGAATATAAATGCACCAAGTTCTGGAAGTCAAGGGTTACATTTCCAAAACTGGTGGTACCGTGATAAAGAAGGGACCATTATGAAAACCAAACTTAATTTTTCTACAGTATAAAATTAATTACAGATAACTAATATAAGTACTTGTATGTATTAATTTTCCCAGTCTATCATATCAAAAATTGCAACTTGGTGGGCCTTTCGGACAGATATGGATAGGAAGAAACACTCTGCCCTATGATGTTTAGATTTGATATCAAATTGTTATGCACAAAAATCTGCAACAGTTTTATTTCTCATTGGTGTCTTCCTTTCCTTTCCTTTCCTTTCCTTTCCTCTCCTTTCCGTTTTTGGATGTGTGTGTGTCTGTGTGTGTGTGGTTCCCCTGTTCACTATTTTTAAATGAACAGAATTGTTTCAAATTACATAAAAGGAATGGTGGCTTTCAGCAAAGAAGTTTAAGCACAGAGGAAAAAAAAAAGAAAAGTCAGGGCTGACTAGGGATGGAGAAATCATTCTATTTTCATTCCATATTGCTTCTGCCTGTAGAGTATGCACAAAAATTGCATTTTGCTGGAGTTATTGAGCAGAGGACACTTTAGAGCCAATGGATAACATAGTGCTGATTCATAGATTAGATTCTGAGAGGTGCAGATCAAGTATTATTAGAATTGGAAAAGATCAAATTCCTAAAGCATCCGCATTTCAGTGCTTTGCTGCTTTCAAAATTTCACATTCATCCCCGTCTAAATACCTATGCTTAGTTCCAATTCATGGCTCGCTGCATGACTCTTATTAGGAAGAAACTATGCTGTATGAGAAAATGAAGGCCATTTTGACAGTTCTTGCTTGAAGAGCAGGGCAAGTGAGTATGGGGCTGAAAAAGGAATCTTATGTTATTGCCTTTAGATGCTTTGAGGGACAGTGACATTGGCAACTTTTTTCTTGCGATGATTTGAAATCCAGAACTCAAAAGATGTCCGGTATATGCTTTGATCTTCTGTGGTGTTAAGCAGAGGATTTAAAAAAAATATAGATTGCCTGTTTTTCAAATTTCAAGTAAGTTTCTTGCTTAGAAAGTCAATAAACCCTAATTAGTTCATTTGGCTGACCTGGGCAACATCTGCCCTCCAGATGTGTGGATTTAACTCCCAAAATTGCCCAGCTAGCATGTTCATTACTGACTGGACCAGTGTTTCTCAACCTTGGTAACTTTAAGACATGTGGACTTCAACTCCCAGAATTCCCCAGCCAGCATAGCATATCTGTCTGGGAAATTCTGGGAGTTGAAGTCCACACATCTTAAAGTTGCCAAGGTTGAGAAACACTGGACTGGACAGTACTCAAATGGGGGAAAGCAGAAGTTGACTCAAGTGGCCAAGAAGTTCTGTTTTCAGTCTTAACCCAGAGCAGCTTCTTTTTGTAATACAGGCCTTTCCCCAAAACAACATCAGTGAGTGTCTTACCTAGAACCCCGAGAACACAATAATAATAATAATAATAATAATAATAATAATAATAATAATAATAATAATAATAATAATAATTGACACTTACAACATCAGAGTGAGACAAAGATGTCTACAAAAGCTAAAAGGCAGCTGAAAAAGGCAACTAGAAGATGCCCAAATGCCAATTAGAGCATGAGAAAATAGATTTTTCCTGAAACTTAACTAGATGACTGAAAGGTGAAAAGAAAGCATCTGTCAGGCTCTGCCTGTGATCCAGTAAAGACACCGACGCTAGCGTAGGCTTAGGTTCTGGCTTTATTGAGGAACAGAGTGCATGCCTTTAAAAAGCTGAGAGTGAGGGGAGCACACTGGAACGGGATTTAAATAGCCTGCGCCGGTCAGTGCTCCACCCCACCTTATTCCAGGTGCGTCCAATGAGTCCCACCAGTTTCATCCCTGTCAGGTGAGAGGTCGTTCAGCCCCCCTGCGCCCCGGGCGTCACCTCGATCGCCTTCCTGGACGGTAATGATTCATTGCCGGGCGATCAGGCCCTTAATCCTTTGACAGCTTGGGTGCATCTCTCTTGTTGTTAGTCAATTGCTTGTTGGCAACTTTGTATCGCTGTCTTCCGTGCCGCCGGTCTCAGTTGTTACTCAGTTTCCTGCACCTGTTGCTTTCTTTTGTGTTTCATAGTTGCCTTTGCCTTAATCCGCCAGGGACCCATTTCCCTGTATTGTCATGCGAGCTGTTGCGATATCACAAGCATCGCAATGGTGATCATGACAGCATCTCTGGTAGTAAAAGTACTACCACAGTGTGTTCTTCGATTACCTGGGATACCTGAAAGGAAAGATCAGAGGGGGGGAAACAACCCAGCACTGAAACAGCAGTAATCCTTGGAAACAGTGGCTGCTAGTAATTCTGGAAAAAGAGACACGACTTTTTTTTTCACCAGTGGGATGAATCCCCTTATTCATCCCCTTATGCAGTATCTCAATACTGCATTAATAAAAGTGTGCTTTCTCTGAAAAAAGTATTTGAAGCCTATTAAATGTATATTTAGTCATTTAAGCTAGTTATTCTCTGTGGGTGAATGTTATCCTTGGATGTCTTGGAAGCTTCTACAGTACTAGGATGTAGTGAGGACAGCTGAGGTACAGAATTGGTTGATGCTTGCTCCACTAGAAATTCAGCAAAAATTAATTATAAGAAGGTGATCACCAAATACAGTTTTGCTGGCTGTCTTCTGATTATCATCTCTGCTTTATGTATTTTTTAGTACCCTAACCTTTTATATTTTAAAATTATTAATATGTTGCTACCAATTAAGAAAGAATACTTATGTGATACTTACATGAACCCAAAATGAAAATGAATCACTTAATCCATTTCTTTGTAACATTAAATAGGTGTATGCATACATCAAGCAAAGCAAAGTTTGCAATTACACTTTCTCATACTCATTCCAAAATCATGAACAGGTACAGGTAATTGTTTCACTAAATTGCTCTGCTCGTGTGCATGTAAGTGTGTGCGTGCCCATGCTTTCCAGGCAATTTTGACTCCTAGTGATAGCCTGGATAAATTTCTGCAGTTTTCTTGGCAATGTTTTCAGAAGTGGCTTGCCATTGCTTTCTTCCTGGGGCTGAGAGAGAATGACTGGCCCAAAGTCACCCAGGTAGGTTTGTGCCTAAGACAGGACTAGAACTCACAGTCTCCTGGTTTCTAGCCCAGTGCCTTTAACAACTACACTAAACTAGCTCTCAACTTGCATGATACTGGTCACAAAAATCATTATTAGCCAAATAATGTTAATACTAATAATAGGTTATTAGTATAATATTCTAGCATCAGAATTTTATTTTTTAAGTTTTTTTTTTAATAAAGCAGGGTAAGGCTTGACTCGTTTATTAAAAGAATGAAAACTTTTTTTTTGGCAAATATAGAGCATTAAAAGAAAAGTCAAATGTCAAGCAAGTTAAGGATACACTCTTCATTAACTTTATACAGTAAAATTTGAAACTGCCAATTTAACACTCAGAAGTGTGAAATAGAAAGGAAATTAATGATCGGCTAAGGAGAAGGAAAGTTGGTCCTGAAAATCTCGTTGGAAATGCAGTTTTTCTCCTTTGCTCCCCTGAGAGCAATTTTACTTTCCCTCTGATGTCTGCTGTTTCGATGACGATGTCTAAACAGTGAGCTGATCCCACCTTTTCATCTTCATGCCTGATGTCTCAGAGCACTGACATCAAGAATTTCAATTTTTGGCTATCATAAGCTATAGATTTTAAATTCAGATAGAACCAAATACATTTTTCTGGATAGGGGAAACAGATTAGGCTTATATATGAATATGATAAGCATTGTTCTGGATCACACCCAAAGTTGTGTGTGACAGCTGCCAAACCTAGTTGTGATTTTGTTAATACAGTGTCAACAGTGTCGGGTTGCTGAATATCATTTTGAGGTAAATGAGAAAGCACATCAGCTAAAAAGTTACGTTTTCCAGGGAAATATTTAAGCTGGAAATTAAAACAGCTAAAAAACTGAGCCCAGCAAACTTGCTTTGACTAAGACACCGTGGTGTGTGAAGAGCTTCCAAATTTCTATGGACAGTCCAAACTTCAAAAGGAAATTTGGTACCTTCCAACAGATGGCGCCAGTTCTCTAATGCAGCTTTAACGGCAAAGTCTTCTTTCTCCCAAACGTGCCAACGGTGCTCAGTGTCAGAGAACTTTTTGAATAAATAAGCACAAGGTCTCAGTTTGCCTGAGGGGTCCTTTTGAAGTAGAATTGTCATGAGCACTGATGGTGAGCAGGAGAGGGGCCCTATCCAGGGGAGAAAACGCATGCATAGTAGCGAGAATTTGAGCAGTCATTCAAAGAGACACAGAACAGACCCGCCTTGACTTTTGGGGTTTATCTGTCTGGGTTTTCCCACGCTTCTTCAGTTTGTTAGGATTTTCTGTCTAATGTAGCGGTAATAAAACACTAGAGACCTATTCCTCGTCTCGGCGTGGTTCCTGCTTGTTAGGACAAGAATAGCCCCAATAGACATATCTGAGGCGTCTACTTGCACAACAAAGGGGCGATCGAGGTCTGGATGTTCCAGTACAGGCTCTGCAATAAACAAAGCTTTGAACTTGTCAAATGCAGCCTGGCAGTCTGGGGTCCAATTAAGCAAGGCACCAGGGGCTTTAACTTTGTGAGTTTCCCCTTGGCCTTTGGTTTTCAACAAGTCAGTGAGTAGCAGGGCAATCTCCGCGAACCCCCCGATGAACTGCCTATAAAAATTGGTGAACCCCAGAAAACTTTGTAGCTGCTTGCGAGTGTGATGTTGCCCCCAATTCGCCATGGCTTGCACTTTGGCTGGGTCCATTTCAGTGCCCCGCACTGACACCCGGTATCCCAAATAAGCAAGCTGTGATTTGTGAAATTCACACTTAGAGAAGGAAATATGCTTCCCTTAGGTCCAGTTTGGAAAAAAATTCCCCTTAACTAATTGAGCTAGCATGTCCTTCAATTAGTGGTAGGGGGTATTTAGAAAATGTGGAAATGGCATTCAAGCCTCGGTAGTCCATGCAAGGTCTAAGAGTCCCATCCTTTTTCTCATGGAATAAAACTGGCACTCCCACAGGAGAATTGGTGGGCTCAATGAAGCCGCATGCCAAATTCTTGTCAATAAACTCATACAAAGCTGCCAGCTCCTTTTGGGTCATGGGATAGATTTTGGGCTTGGGTGGCTTTGCCTCTGGGTCTAGTTCAATGGCACAATCAGTCTTACAGTGGGGGGGGGGAGCTGGTCTGCCTCCGCTTCTCCAAATACATCTGCAAAATCCTCATACTAGGGAGGCAATCCCTCAAGCTGTGCCGGTGCTGGCATTGCTTGACCAACCCCCACCTTGCATAATTGAGTCGTAATAGACACTGCCTCTGCGGGGCCATTCTAAAATCCATCTCTAAATTTCACAGTCCTGTACTCCCAGTTGATATAAGGGTTCTGGTATTTTAGCCAAGGCATGCCCAAGTTAACACAAGGACTGCCTGCAGGAGCCACAACAAACTTTAATGTCTCTATATGGTCCCCACTTGCATGGTTACAGTTCCAGTAAAGTGGGTGGCTGGGCCCCCTCCAGCCTCTGAACCATCAAGCTGTGTAAAAATCAGCAGGCATTTAAGGGGAAATGTTGGTAGGTCCAAGGCTGCCACCAATTCAGGGTGGATCAAACAACATGAGCAGCCAGAATCCACTAGTGCCCAAACTTCAGCATTTTTTGTTTGGGACTTCAGTCTGACTTTTAACATCAAAGCGGGACAGTCATCACTCACCATGGAGTCTTCACGCCCATCCTCTGCTGCCTGCTTGCTGGTGCTGTTCACAGCAGGCAGCCGGAGTTTCCTGCCAGCTCCTTGGGTTCAGGCTCAGACTTCCTGGAGAAATATACAAAATCCCACTGTCGATGTCACCTTTGGCTGCTGTGGCCCTGTGTACCAATGCCGGAGATTTTGTAGGCACTCTTCCATGTTTGGGATTGGGTTTGGGCTTTGGACAATCAGTCACCCAGTGTCCCTCCTTCCCATAGCATAGGCACTGCCCCTTTGCATAGTGGCGACTCCTCTCTTCCTCCCAAAGCTTTGGGGCTCTCTTGGTGGTGAACTGGTCCCCTCTGAGAGTTTGGGTACTCATATAGGGCCGCTCAGCCTTTCTGGCTTGTAAATAGGTAAATTTGGCAGTTTCGGCTTTTCCGGCCAGGCAGATCCAATCATAAAGAGAAGTGGGATCGTCTCGGCCTAAAGCCCAATGCAATATGTCACTGGAAAGACCTTTAAAATACTCAACTAAGGTGGACTCTGACCAATTGGTAATTTTATTGGCTAGAGCTTTAAACTCTAAGGCGTAGTCATCTACTAACAACTGGCCCTGGGAGAGCTCTTTCAAGGCTTTCTCAGCCTGCTCTTTTGCCAGGGGATCCTCAAAATGCATCTTTAATGCCCACATGAAATCATCAATGGTGTCCAGAGCAGGCGTGTCAGCATCACACAGCTGGATGTACCAATCCGCCTCCTTCCCCTTGAGCTGGGCTGCAACTGCATTGACCTTGGATCTTTCGTGCGGAAAATACATCCTGAAATTCCTCATATAGTTCTTTGTGTTGGTGAGGAAAAACACCAGTTTCGTTGGGTCCCCATCAAATTTAACTGACAGCTCTCTAAAACCCCTGCTGGGGCCAGGTGGCACGGAAACAGGGGCTTCAGGAGCTGGAGTTGCAGGGGTGGACGCCCCATCACTCCAGGTCACAAAGGGTCTAGTTCTACGTGATGGGGATCCCCCCTCACGTTGCGGCTTGTCCATGCCCCATAGTTGGTCTGCCAGCCAGCACAGGTGAGGGTTGTTGGTAGCTGTCTTCCCCCCTCTTCACTGAGCTATCCATCAACATGGAGAGGTTTTTTAACAAGTTTTCTATAGATTCCATTTTTGCTTCTAACACCCTGCAGTCTCTGGGGAGTTGGCGAGTCCCCTCTCACCTGACGTCCCAGGGGTCTGGCCAGTTTGATGGATTCCCCCTCTGGTGTCAGTGGCACCTGGTATTTCCAAGATGTCTCTGGCTGTGCCTTGTCAAAGTTGTCTAGGACGATCAACTCGCTGAGGGACTCCAATGGGCCCGGTCCTTCTGCTAGCACCCCACTGGTCTCTGCCTCCTTCGAGTCTGATTCCATTCCTCCATCTGGGGAGGGGCACTGAACAGCTGGTGCCTGGGATGGTTTGACCAGGATGTCTTGCCCTTCACCTCACTCCCCTGTTTCAGGGGCAGAGCTGGAGGGCTCCTCTGGCCCTTCCGTGGTTTGGGTTGCCATAGCCATTGTCAACTAAAATTCCTCACAAGAATATTATCTTGGTAGGAGTTAATGAAATTAGGGATTCTCAGCTTTATGTGATGAACGCCTACCCAAGTTTCCAACCAGACTCACACAAGAAGCTTATGGATATCTGATTTATTACTGGATAGTATGCAAGTTCAAGAGCAAAGCTGAGAATGGCAAAAGTGCAGGTCTTTCAAACAATTAAAGCTTAGACAGTTCCAATCTCTCCCCCCAGAGTCAGAAAGAGTCCACTCCGTGCAGCCTGCAGGTGTTCCTAACGGTTCCTGCCGGTCTTCAGGAAAGTGTCCTTGAACAGGCGAGATAACCCAGATAGACATTCCAAAGCCTCTACATCAGTGCCTGGTACAAAAGAACAAGAGCAGCACCCTCCCAAACAGTAACATGTGTCAGCACCAGCATGGCATGGGAAATGGTTACAATGTTCACAGGAACATTGGAACAGGAACCATGACAGCAAGATGAAGGGTTATAAACATAACATATTAAATTAATGCTTTGTTATCTCTTACACAGTGGGCTGTGCAGCACCAATAATAAATATGCATATTTCATTTCAGTATAAGCTCATTAAGTTTTCTTTCCTTTCCTTTCCTTTCCTTTCCTCTTATATAGCTTATGAGTTTAGCTATTGCTATGTACAGTATCTTTGCATCCCACTCAGGTATTCCTGGAATTTGAGTCTACTTTCAATATGTGGCTTGATATTCCCTGTCCCATAATATATCAATCATCTTTGTTCTTTAGTGGCTTGTAAGGGCAATCCTAACATCACAATATTGATGGCTAAATTGGACTACAATTGGCATTTCCATTGGTTAAACTCAGTATCATTGGTGGAGGTGGGTCCCCATGGCTAAGGCTGCCACTGACATGTCAGTTCTCCCATCAGCATTGCAAGATTGAAAGCTTCCAAGTAGGCATTTGGAAGCAAACAGGATAAAGCCAGTTCTGAATGTGCTGGGCCCAAAGCTGATCTTTCCTCAAGCTGATCTTCAGTGCTGGTTCTGAAGCAGCTAGCTAGTGTAACTAATTTTACCTCCCTCCCACTGCACTCAGGAGTGGGGAAATTATAAATACATGGAATTCTGTAAACTATCACCATGCAGATGAGGTTCCTTGGCTGGCATAACCCAGCAAGAATAGAATAAGGCAACAAATCCAACTTGCTGCTCCCAAGCAACCTCACTCAAAATTGCATTGGCTGTGTGGGTGTGTGTCCCTTAAAATAAAGTAGAATCCAGATCAAATTATATTGTTGATATTCTCTACTGATGTCCTTACTTGTAATCAGAGCTGTTATCATTTCTCAATTATCCCCCAGATAAGAAAACAATTCCCTACACTTGACCTATATTTCTAATATTTATTATCTGAATATTCAGGAATATGGACATTTCAGTCCAGCACATCTGAGGGCAACAGATAGCTGAAGGCTATTTTAGCCTCTCTGTGCAAACCTCTCTTTTGGGTATCAGATGGCAAAGCAAGACAGTGAAGGCTGCTAAGAATATTAGGAATGTGACAAGTTTATTATCTTTGTGCAAGAGTATGCCAGGTCTCTCCTGCATAGCATATCGGTTTAGAAATTAATGCTGTAAACATGACCGCAGCATCTCAATGCCTTCCGTTTTATTTCCAAGCATGCACTATATTGCTTGAACCATTGCCAAGTAGTGGCTCAATATCGTTGCCCCATTGTTTGCAAGCAAACAGAAGAAGACTCCCTTGTCAGCAACAACTAATTAATAAAACACACACGCATCAATTATTTATTTACAGCTATATCAGTATAGCCATAGACAAAGCACGTAACCATGCAGCCATGGATTTTAAGGAGATTGCTGACTTCACGTCTTCAAAATATAATGTATTATACAACACATACTTTCTTTGTATTCATATATTCTCAGCTCTAATAATAAAACAGAAAGTCCCACAGCCACTCTATTCACTGTTGATTTCCAGGTACAGTAGAAAAGTGGCAACAAAGCATTTGAAAGACACAGCCACAATCTTTATTTACAATGTATATTTGCCAGGCTACAGGCAGCAAACCGTGTGTGGCAATGCTTGGAGACTCATCTTGAATGGCTACCTGCAGCACTCTAGTGGCCATTCTTCAAAAATGCAGCATTGCAAGGAGGCAGAGGGAGGATGGATCCTTTGTTGACACACATACACACATACGCACACATAATCAAGCAGAGAACGTTACATCAAACACCTCAGTGTCAGTAAATGTTGGGATTCACAAGTGAACACAGATGGTCTCTCAGATACATTTTGTGAACATCCAAGAATAAAAATGATAAATATTAAAATAGGCAAGCACCAGTCACTGGTGACAATTTGCTAAAATGAATTAGCCAAAATATACCTAACATGTAATAACACAGATTGGGGGTGGGGGGGCGGTGGCATGCAGACATACAGTGTTTATGTGGAACTGTCAATATGGAGAGTAAATGTCCACATGCATCAAATTTGGAATGTTTACTCCATGACACTGATGCATATTTCATTGTTTGAAGTTTTATTTATTTATGTATTTATTCATTTATTTTCTATCCGGCCTTTATTATTTTTATAAATACCTCAAGGTGGCAAACATACCTAATACTCCTTCCTCCTCCTATTTTCCCCACAACAACCACCCCGTGAGGTGAGTTATTCCTTTATTCCTTACCCACTGCAAACAAACACACACACACACACACACAATGGCAATTTTGGATTATTTATTTATTTTATTTTTATCCCGCCTTTATTATTTTTATAAATACCTCAAGGTGGCAAACATACCTAGTACTCCTCCCTCCTCCTATTTTCCCCACAACAACAACCCTGTGAGGTGAGTTGGGCTGAGAGAAAGTGACTGGCCCAAGGTCACCCAGCCGGCTTTCATGCCTAAGGTGGGACTAGAACTCTCAGTCCCCTGGTTTCTAGTCCATTGCCTTAACCACTAGCCACACAGTGGTCTTTTATTCAAAGATATTTCAGTTTAACAAAATAGATAATAACATATTTTTTCCCTGCTTAAAATAGACTCAGCACTATTTTGAATGACAATAATTCCACTTTGGGATTATTTAAGGTTTTGAAATGATGTTTCATTGAGTGAAAAATAAATTAATAGAGCATTACAGAATGTAATGACTTGTCAAAAGTCTATATACAGTGAAATGTGCAGATTTTAGTTTCTCATTCCTAACAGGAAGATTAATTTCAAAACAAAACAAAACAAAATTGCAATATAATCTATGACATGAGTGGCTACCGTAACGGATCATTTATATCTTCCTCTGGGAGGCTATTATACAACCAAATAGTTCTCTCAATCAACAAGTCTTTAAATATTCAGCTAATTTTCCTCTGTTTTAATTTTATCCCATTTAACTAACTGTCACAGCAAAATCTCCCAAATTATCAAGAAGCATTCAAACTCTTTTATAATGAAAAAATATATTTCAAAGAGATTTATTGCCATTTCAGATGGAATCTTCTAACTGCCCAGGAATGCTTTTTCCACATCTACAATAATTTTGGAGAAGCGGCTGTGGAGGAAGGTAGATCATGTATTGGTTAGTTGAAAATTCTAAAAGAACTGCAAGAATTGACAACTAGCATGACAATAATGTTAATAATTTTTTTAAAATGATAAGTTCATAGTGGTTCATTTTTTAAAAAATGCCCTGAATAATATATGTATACTTGCAATAGTAAGATAGCTGTCAATAAAGGAAAGAAAGAAATTGGGTGATACAGTGGAAGACAAATGTGCATCAAGATACCAATCTGTTCTAAATAAAGCTCTAGAGATGTATAGATCTCTGCAGTTAAAAGTGTCATTATACTTGCAGAGGGGGAAATGAATCCTTATGCATTGCTGTAAACAATTCCTTTCACTCTAATACCACTTCTTAGCCATCTGGATTTTAAGCCAACCAATCAGTAAACAGCTACCATACAGCTGAAATTCTTTCTCGGGTTTCATTTCCTTCAGGAATCAGGGTAAGTTCACTTCTTTGCACTACCTCCTATGTCTTAACTTTCCCATATTCACTATCTTTAGCACAGTATTTATATACCATTGATTCCACAAAGACTCTCAGCAGTTTGCAGTCTCATAAAAAATCATATAGAACAGTTTAAAAAAATACATATCCCCCTGCCCCCCCGTGGCTGCCATCTGAGCAACACTCTTTCTTCTGGACTGTTTAGTTAGTGGATGGAGCCTGCCCTCATGGAAGCCAACTTACTTTCCTTTCTTCCTTTTTTAATTTAATTTCCTAAAGACTCTGCTTTATCTGCCTTTCCAAACACTATCAGGCAGGGGTGTCCATAGCAAAGCAATACATGGTCTGGAAAGCCACCCACCCCTTCATGTGTCTGGGTAAAGCTGCTGCTGCAGGGTGGGGCCTGCAAGGTGACATCACTGCTCATGCTCTGATGCTGCAAAAGCCCATCTTGTTCCTTGCTTGCCAGAAAAAAACCAGGCCAGCCAACTTACCCAACTTATTTTCTGCTGGTAGTTGCCAATCACTGTTTGAGATTGAACAACAGCCTGTTGTTGCTGGCCTGGTTTTTGCCAATAAGATATGATGAAAGCCATTTTTACTTTTTTTTTTTTTTCCCATAGTCTGTTTAGAATTAAAAAATAAAATCAGGGGATCAAGTTATGTCAGTTGCTTTCACTGACTTTAGTGTAGATACCCCTGCCATCAAGGACAGCACCTTCTGAATCTCTGGCAGAGACAATTCCAAAGAATGAAGCCAAGCCTGGAAGTAGAAACTGTCAGATTGCTAAACTAGGGTGAGGAAACTGAACAGATTGGTTCTACCTGAAGAAGGTGGTCCTAAAGGAATCTGGGCACCCTGCTATCGAGGGCCTGAAAATAATACTTTGAGCTCTACTGTGAAGCCTCCTGTAAGCCAATGCAGTAGCAGCAACCCCAGCATGACCTGATTATGGTGGCTGTCACCTCCAGTGGGTGACCTGATGCATTTTGTACCAACTATAGCTTTGGGGGAGTCTTCAAAGGCAGCCTCATGTAGAGCATTTTGTGTAGCCAATACTTATTTTAGCTTTATTCTTATCCACATAAGTTAAATTATAAATTATTTGCGCAAGGACAATTTTTTGAACAATTCAACACTTCCAAATTGTCCTAATATGTCATTTGTAATCACATGTTACATTTCACAATAATGACACACTGTAATGATGTATTTGTAGTGACATATTAGGTAGTAATGACACAGTAATAGTGTAACAAGAGAAACAGGGCTAATGAGGCATTTATTTATTCCTTTATCTCACTCCTCTTAGTATTGTGGTTTTTAAAAGATTCTTATATTTTAAGCTTACCTGCACTCAGAAGTCTTTCCACTAACATTTAAGCACTGAAAACCTCTGGCTCAAAGGGATGTTTGCATCTACATTTGAAAGCTTGCAATGCGCACCAGTGAGAAGGCAGCACCTCTTTAGGAACCCTTCAAACAGTCCCATCTTCTGCAAGGCTCATTTGGCTGCTCTGGAAGCTAACCTGGCTGTCTGCATGTGCATTCAGAAACGATACTTCCAGCAGGACTGCCAGGAAAACAAAATGCCTGTGTACATACACACTAGAGAGGACAGTTGAGAAAAGTTTTCAGGACATCCACAGCAAACACAGGAATTCTTTATGGGTTTGAAGAGAGGTGTTCTGTTTGAACTATTGCTTGTTGCAAAACATCTTTCATGGGCTCTGCACAGTCCTAGCAAGTACAAGGTTTGTGCCCAGATTACGAAAACCCGATCCCTAACCCTTTTTTCCTTTTGCTCAAATTATGGCTGAAATGGGCACACTCAGCCTCACAGCCGGGAGGGGCATTACATTTCCTCAACCCTCTCCACGCAGCTCTGCCCAGTCCTGTGATCCCACTGCATCACATTCCTGTCTTCCCAGGCTACAGAAATGTCTCTGATATACTGTAAGGAATGCCTGGACAGGCAAATTCTTTTTTCGGTACCCTACATCTCCTGTGAATCAGCCTCTGTGCTAATTCTAGACTTGCTAGATCATTCCGCTGAGCAAGAGAAGTCTTCAGATATGCCGACGCACGCTCAGACCACATCTTACCTGAATCCGTCACTCACACTGACTTGCCTATGATGTTGCTTTGTACAACACTGGTTCAGCAGAAATCAGCTGGAATTCAAGGCATTGAGCACTCAGTTTGAAGTTCCTGCCTTGCATGCAACTCACCCCCAGGGAATCACTGGGTAAATACAGTCAGAGGTGAAGCTTTCTGACTTTATTTTATTTTTTTCGTTTTATTTTTTTTAAAATGCAGCTGATCATTTCATACTCCTGCTGCCTGCAGGTACTGAATGGGGGACAGAACTTGGTTTAGCTATCCTTCCTATATTGTGAAGTGGCCTTATCCATGTGCCAGTCTGCTGGGCAAATACATTTTCTGTTTCTAAGGCAAGAAAGGGAAGGTTCTGGGAAAAGGGGTAATTCTTTTCTAGAGGTGCAGTCTCAAATGGCTTGGATTCTTGTGTCTTCAGGCCAAGGTTCAGCAGTTGCTGGAAATTGTGTGCATCGTGACAGTATGTAATGGTATGTCGGAAAGACCTTGGGAGACGGGGCAAAGAGATGCTGCCAAAGGAACGGTCAGATAAGAGACAGCATAGCCCACAGCTGGATACTGGATGGGGCAAGAGGCTCAGAAGGGACCCTCCCTAGTTTCTTGGGCCATAAAGGAGACGGCAGGAGAATTGTACTTTCAGAATTTCAAGATTCTGATAATACAGCTTTACAATAAAGTTGAATTAGCTCATCTGGTTGTGATCCCTATCTGGTTTCCCCAATCGTATCTATCTTGGAAATATATAAAAAGAAGAATTGTAGCCTGTCCTGAGCTGCAGGGTTGGAAGTGCAGATTCCTCCTTCCACCCTCCGCCCCAGGTCGCTACACCTTTTTAGTAGAAAGCAGCTAAAGGTTAGGACGATCATTTCTGGGGCGTAAAAGCCAGGGAACCACTTATATGGCAGCAAAGGGCTGCAGAAAACCCCCAACTCTTTGCTGCCATCTAGTGGTCAACTTTTTTGTGGGGAGGCAGACCAGTTATGGTAGTCGATCTGTACTAAAGATGTAGAAGAGAAAGGAGAAAGGAAATAAAGTATCTTGACCAGGAGTAGTAACAAAGAGACAGTAACAGAAATCTAGTTTACTGCCTTTGAGTGCTTTGATTTATCCTGAAGCCTTTTATTCCTTACCCACTGCAAACACACACACACACACAGGCCATTTTGGATTATTTATTTATTTAATTTTTATCCCACCTTTATTATTTTTATAAATAACTCAAAGTGGCAAACATACCTAGTACTCCTTCCTCCTATTTTCCCCACAATAACCACCCTGTGAGGTGGGTTGGGCTGAGAGAGAGTGGCTGGCCCAAAGTCGCCCAGCTGGTTTTCATGCCTCAGGCGGGACTAGAACTCTCAGACTCCTGGATTCTAGCCTGGTGCCTTAACCACTAGACCAAACTAGTAGCAGAAAAAGTCCCAGACAAAATCCATCTTGACACTTGCCCACCTGTCAGCTATCTAAAACCAGTCTGTTGAAGGAATAGACAGGAGCTGCTGAATCAAGCCCCCTTATAAAAGGAAACAACTTTTGTTTTTGTCACATATTTTAGTCATTCATCTCCCTTAAACCCTTGCGGAATGAACTCTGTAATGTGAGACGCAACCTCAATCAATACCCCATCCTGTGATATTACCAGTCTTTTGATTCTAAATTGTGTTATTCCTTGAGTTATATTTTTGTCTCATGGATTTTAAATCTGTGTGACAATATCTGCAGCACTATAAGTAAATAAGTAAGACATTATTGGTATAGTTGCTGAGGTTCTTCAAATGCATCACAGCAATTTTATGCAAAACATGATCCATTTAACAACAATATAATCCAGGTAATAACTAAAAAGCAGTCAGTTGCACTTAGTTTAAATTAGGATCCAGAAGAAAAATCAATATTTGAAGCAGTGAATAGCAAGCATGAACCAGCAATGTTCATAAACATACAGAAATACACAGCTGATGCATACTGGAGCACAAGAGTGCAAGTTTCCTAAATACCACAGTTGTAAACCTTATGGTGGAACAGTTCCAGGAAGAAAAAGTTAAGGTGTTAGACTTAAGTCCAGGGAGATTTGGGTTCTAATCTCTACTCAGTTATAAACCTTGATTGATACCCTCAGGCAGGGTTTTTCAACCAGGATTCTGTGGAACCCTAGGGTTCTACAAGAGATCACTAAGGGTTCCCTGGGAGATCACGATTTATTTAAGAAATTATTTCAAATTTGGGCAACTACACATTAAAGAGGTGAGTTTCTTTATTTTTAGTTTAAGAACACTGTTAATAAATATATACAGGCCTACCCATGAAACAAATATAATAATTTTGTAACTTCTGGCCTCTATTTGAGCCTGAATGTGTAGGGGTTCCCTGAGGCCTGAAAAATATTTCAAGGGTTTCTCCAGGGTCAAAAGGTTGAGAAAGGCTGCCCTCAGGTTAGGGTGACAAATAACAACTGGCCATTTTAAAGTGTCATTGTGAGGAAGGGAATGAAAAGTAGTTTACATTCTGACCTTTTTTGAAGTAAAGAAGGATTCTACTTATTTGTTACATGGATACCTTGCCTTTTGTCTCACTGATAAGTAAATGACTCCCTCCATTCATGATATAGCGTAAGCTGGAAAAAGAAAGTCTGCCTCAAGATTACACAGTGAGCTTTCTGGTTCATAGGGATTTGACCCTATAACTCTTCAGCATTTGTCTGATGCCCAAACATTATACCATATTGTCTTTCTTTAAAAAAGTAATAAACAAACATTGGTGACAGTATAGAGAACTCATAAAATATAGCCACCAGTTCTATGCCTGAAGAAAGCAGTAACTCAAATGACTCACTTATAAACTGAGATGGACATATTATAGTTCATACTGAGTGATTCATTTGGGCAATGCTACTGAGTTAGACATTTTTTTTCAGAGTTAGGAATTTTTTCATGATAGGAATAAATGGAATCAAATGTGTTTTCCATTGCCAAATCTTTAAGTGGAAGCTGGACAATCACTGAAGATATTCCATTCTGGATTTTCTGAACAGTACTGTTGGACTTTATAGATGTCTCCACTTCATTCTGGGAATTTTGAAGGAGGGAGTGTTTCTAGCAGCCATTAAAGAGGCGCTGGTACACCCCCTCCTCAAGAAATCATCACTGGACCTTACCATTCTGGACAATTTTCATCCAGTCTCCCACCTTCCCTTTCTAGGGAAAGTGGTTGAGAAAGTGGTGGCATTGCAGCTCCAGAGGGTCCTGGATGAAACAGATTATCTGGACCCTTTTCAGTTGGGATTCAGGCCTGGATATGGTATGGAAACAGCCTTAGTTGCACTTATGGATGACCTCTGGTGGCAGCGGGATGGAGGCAATGCATCCATCCTTGCTCTTCTTGACCTCTCAGTGGCTTTTGACCTTGGTATCCTTTTGGGTCGGCTCAGGGAGTTGGGGGTGGGTGGTATAGTTTTGTGCTGGTTCACCTCCTTCCTCCAGGGCTGGTCCCAATCGGTGTTGGTAGGGGGCAAGAGATCTGGCCCACGGCCCCTCGGTTGTGGGGTGCCGCAGGGTTCGGTGCTCTCTCCGCTCCTTTTTAATATCTACATGAAACCACTGGGTGAGATCATCCATCACCATGGGATAAGGTATCATCAGTACGCTGATAATACCTAACTATATATCTCCATCCCGGGTGATGTAGTGAGGCTGTGGCCACCCTCTCTCGGTGCCTGGAGGCTGTGGGAGTCTGGATGGGGAACAACAGGCTTCAGCTGAACCCTGGCAAGACAGAGTGGCTGTGGGTCAGGGTCTCCCAGGTGTAGGGGAACATACTATCTTTGGTTCTGGATGGAGTTGCACTGCCCCAGACAGACCTGGTGTGGAAACTGGGGTTTCTCTGGACTCATGGCTCCTGCTCAAAGAGCAGGTGGCAGCCGTGGCCAGGGAAGCCTTTGCACAACTTCATGTTGTGCAACAGCTCTGCCCCTTCCTGGATCAGGAATCCCTTCAAATGGTCACTCATGCCCTGGTCACCTCCTGCATAGACTACTGTAATGCGCTCTACATGGGGCTACCCTTGAAGAATTTCCTGAAGCTGCAGCTGGATCAGAATGTGGCCACACAGGGCACATATAACACCATTGCTGCATGAGTGTCATGATCACCGTTGTGATGCTTGTGACAGCGCAACGACTCACATAACAATACAGGGAAATGGGTGCCGGGGGATTAAGGGAAAAGGCAACTGGTTAACAAAAGAGAGCAACAGGTGCTGGCAACAAAGTAATGACTCTAGCCGGAGATGCGGAAGGAAGAGATACAATGTTGCAAAGAAGGTAATTGACAACACCCGACCAAGAGGCACGCCCGAGCTGTCAAAAAGAATCACGAAACTAATCGCCTGGAAATGACCCATCACCGGCCAGGGAAACCAATCAAGAAACCACCCGAGGCACAGGAGGGGGCTCCATGACCCCTCACCCACCGGCAACGGGTCAATTGGGGCTCAGGGCACACCCGGAGTAAGGAGGGGTGGAGCGCTGACCGGTGCGGGCTATTTAAATCCCGTTCCGGTGCGCTCCACTCACTCTCAGCTTTTCCTAAGGCACGCATTCTATACTCGATTAAAGCCAGATCCTAAAGCCTACATTAGCGTCTGTGTTTTATTGGGTAGCAGGCAGAGCCTGACAATGAGCTGCATTGGGTACCAGTTTGCTTCTGGGTCCAATTCAGGGTGTTGGTTATCACCTTTAAAGCCCTACATGGCGTAGGGCCAGGTTACCTGAGGACCTGCCCTCACCCCCATCACATTGACCCATCCCACCCGGTCAGACAGAGAGGGCACGCTACAGACCCTGTCCATGAGGGATTGCCGATTGGAAGGGTCCAGGAGGAGGACCTTCTCTGACGTGGCACCCGCCCTGTGGAACAGCTTACCCCCAGAGGTAAGACAGGTCCCCACTCTCCCAGCCTTCCGGAAGGGGGTAAAAACATGGCTATGCCACCTTGCTTGGGCTGGAAGGGGGATAGCCATTCTTGGGGGTGGCTGGTACGGTGATTGTGCCAAGTACAAAATCCGATTTCCATCTTCAATTTCACATTTTATATCTGGTATTTTTATATTTTTATTGCTATTTAAGTATATTTATAATGTATTGATTTTATATTGTATTGTTTTTACTGACTGATATTTATTATCTGTAAGCCACCCAGAGTCATTGTGTGTAAGATGGGCGGCAGAGAAATCTGATAAATAAATAACTATTTTGGGAAGCAGAGAAAGCCAGCCAATGTTACCCAAATCAAAAGCAAAACAGCAACTATACTATTAGGCTACCTTTTCACAGAAGAATTGGAAAAGGCTATTTAGACTGTCTGGATTTTTCTTGAACACTTTCAGTGATGGGGTGCTTACCCTCTCTTAGAGTTCCATTGTGAAACTGTTTGTGCTATTATCAATGGTTTTTTTCCTAACTTGCAGTCAGATTCTGCTTTCCTGTAACTTTAGCCCGTTATTCCATATCTTGCCCTTTGGAAGGAGAAAGAATAGGTCTTGTCCCTCTTCTGGGTGAAATCCTTTCAGGTGTTTGAAGAGTGCTATTGCCTCCCCACTAGGTTGTCTTTTCTTGAGGTTAAATGTGCTTCACTCCTTCAGTCTGCTTAGGTTTCTGGACATGCACAGAATCTTTATAGTTGTGCCACCACCAGAGGGAATGGAATGGAACGGAAAGAATGTCAAACCAGCTAACCAGCTACTAATATGTTCTTTACCAGATGGCCAAGAGGACTGTCATTTCCACATATTCCCTAGCACTTCAAAAAGAAAGTTAGTGCATGGAAGGTGCATGACCTATTTGCAACAGGAGCAGCCAGAAAACTACAGTAGAAGAATCTCTGGATGTGTCTCATCTGTTAGCAAGGAAGCCTTTGAAAAAATACCCTTCAAAAGACAAAGAAAACCCTAGACTCCCTGCTTTCAGAAAACAAAGAGCACAAGACATACAACAGAATTTTATTATTCCTTGTGGTCTCTTTAAAAGTAGCTCTCGTGTGAGCTATGTTCCCATTGTATTTGGCTGTGATACATTTCTGCTAATGGAAAGCACTTCTCAAGTATGATGGCATACAGTACTCAATTTGAACCCATCTTACCTACCACTCTAATTCACACAGCTGCCCAAAAAGCTATTAAGGAGGGTTTGAGCACATGGCACAGGATGTGGCACATAGGTTTGCCTCAGTTGGGCAACTCCTCATCAAATGCATAACTGGTCTTAGGAATGTGAATCCCCATTTCAATTTGTGCATTTCTTTAAATTACTGGTTGGATTGGCCTTTCCCAGTATTTTCTCTGGAATCAAGTAAAGCAATCTATTTTCTTTCCCTCTTGCTATGAGAAATAAGGCCGATATAGTGGCACTCAGATAACCTATGAGGAATCGTGTACATTTAAATGTAAGAAAATATTCTAATACAGATTTCTAGTTAAGTGGTCTCTGGAACCTCTGCCCATTCATCTCACCCTGGCTGAGAGAAAAATAATACAGTGTCTTGTGAATATGCAAATTACTTAGTATTAATTACCACCAGCAGCCATATATTCCAAGTTTAAGTGTTAGAACTCAGCCAAGGCAGTAAGACCAAAATCAGGTCTGTCTTCATAATTTACATTTTTATAGTTCTTCCTAAAGCAATCCAGAATTGACTTTTACTGCCATGAGAGGGCATAAGCTAGTATATAAATGTACTTACTACACTTGTTATAGCTGTTGCTTTCAAACAAGGCCATACTATTCAGCTGTTTTAAATATCCTATTGAAAACAACAGTATCACCAGTTGTGGAGCAACAGATGAGCAACAGCTAATCACAGATTCCGTTTGGCCCCAAATTTGTTTGCTTCAGAAAATAATCAGATTCAGCTCAGATCAAATCAAATCAAAAGGTTGCCACTTCAGTTCAGGACCTGGATCAGATTTATGCCTCCCATTGACTAGAATGGGAACATGACAAACAGTTGTAACTTTTTGCTCCCCCTACCCCAAACTAAGAGATTTAAAGCTGCAAGCATAAAAATAGGAGGCATGCCTTCTCTGTCACAGTGCCTGCCCTATGGCACAACCTCCCCCTGAGATCTGGATGGCCCCAATCCTCTTGGCCTTCTGGAAGGCTGTTAAAACCTGGCTTTCCCCCCAGGCTTTAGGTCCAGGATGTTAGGGGAGCCCAATACATGTGTGTGTTTTATGGAATTGTTATGTGGTACCTCAGTTATTTACTGTTATTTTCTGTACTGTATGAGGGGTCATAACATTTTGGTATGCATTGTTCACCATCCAGAGTTAAGGTGAGCCTTGTCCTTGTCCTGGTGAATAAATTAATGGCACTGATTTTCTTCATACTCCTGGTTTAGATTTCTCCCCTGGCTTTTTGTAATTTTAAGGGCAGGAAAGTTCCAAAGAATCATGAAAAAGAAATTGCTTTATCTATAAAAATAGTTTTACTGTTTTGAGACTTTTTAATCACAGTTAAAGTATTATTTTGCATTCCACTACAAAAAAATAAAGAACAGACTGACAAAATCCACAGTTCTCAACCATAGCTTTTCTCATAACATAGTGCGTATTGCATCCCAAAATGAAACAGCATCAGTTCCTTTGATAAATGTGTTATAACATTACATTGCTGAAAAGCAAGGTCATAATATTAGCACAGACAAGGAGATGAACCAAAGTAAAGATTAAAGCTATTGCTCAAATAGCATAACAAAAGGCTTAGTCAACCACACACTTACAATTGCATAATGAAAGATATATATTATTAATATCATTTTTAGAAACTTGCAAGGGAAAATATCTTAACACATAATCTACAAATTCTCCATAGAACTATATGGTGTGCACATTCAAATCAATGCCTCCAACATCTGTCAAAATTGTTGCAATTGGTTTGAATAGCTATACAGGCATTTAAGATGGAATTTGGAAGGTTGTATTGCCCCATTCTTACCATCACTAACAGGGATCACTTCATTGTTGAGCCAAAATCAAGTGCTTAATTAAGGCACCCACACAAGTGGGTTGGGCCATAAATGGGAATCCAGATTCCCATTTATGGGAATCCCAGCAAATGATGCCATTTTTCCTATGTACTTAAAAATTGGGGAGGGTGGACTGAAGTAGAACTATACTGAAGGGCACAGAATCTTAATCTGGATGTATGAAGCACTTAATGCTGAGTAAGATTTAGTTTCATGCTACAGTATGTATTGTTATTGTATGTGTGCATCCCACTTCTAAATAATGAGAAATTTTGAGCTGCCAATGCTTACCTATGTTTTGATTTCCTGGAGATAGATAGCACATCTGCAATATAAATATTGTTGAGCATAAGATGAGCAGTAACAGAATTACTACTCCATAAAAAAATCAGGAAGGACGCTGACTTTCACAGTTCAGTCTTTGTTACCTATTCACTAATGATCAGTGAATGGAAAATAAACAAGATTACCTCGAATTCCTCTTACAAGAAGACAGATTTGATTTACTAGACATAACTGAGACTTAGAATGACTGGAATACAACAATTGAAGAATACAGCTTGCTCAAAAGGAACAGAAGCAGTACAAGTGACTAAGTAGTTGTATAGTATGATTAAAAACACATCAGCATAGAAATTGAGGGGAATGAGCTGAATGATGCTGTTGAAAGCACTGGATTAAAATAAGTGGAAGAAGAACAGAAGCAGCCCTTTTGGTGTCTACCACCAACCACCCAGCTAAGAAATGGGTGATATTTTTCAAAGAGGCATGAAGCAATAATGATAGAGAATTATAATTACCCTGACATCTATCTGGACACCATCTCTGCCAAGACCAGGAAATTCCTGAGCTATCTTACTTACAACTTTGTCTTTCAAAGAAGGGAAGAAGGAACAAAGGGATTATCAATCCTTAAATTGATACTAACCTCTAAGGAAGACTTAGTAAAAGTCTTTGGGGCGGGAAGGGAAGTAGTCTCTCCTGGAGATGGTTAGTGCCCTAAAATGGCCCCTTTAGATACACGTGATATTCCAACTATTATTGTCATCTGGATTTTATGCTGTATCTAAGTTCAATATTATATTTGTATTTATATTTATTTATGGCATTTTAATGCTTTTATTTATGTTGTAAACTACCCAGAGTCCCCCTTCGTGGGGAGATGGGTGGTGGCAAAATTTAATAAATAAATAAATGAGTGGAAGTAGTGAGATCTCTGAGGAAAGCAGACCACACAATGCTGGAATTCTTGATATTAAAGGAAAATTATTTTGAATATAATAAATGTATATCTTGGACTTCAAGCAAGTAGATTTTAATAAGCTCAGAGTGGGGCCAGCTTTAAGCTAAGGCCAAATAGGCACCGGCTTAGGGTGCCAAAGCTACCCCTCCTTCCAAATCATTTTAAAAATGCAAATCTTTGCATTGGCAGGAAGTGGAGCCTAGACAATATAGCCTCGGGGCACTATATATCCTTGAGCTGGCCCTGACTCAGAACAGTGATAAGTAGTATCCCAAGGCAAGAAAAGTTAATGGGAAAAAGAAAAGAACCCAAGATAGGTAAGAGTTCCTAAAAAAAAAAAAAGCACAAAAGCAAACTATTCCAATTGAGGAGTAGGGAGGGAAAGAGCAGAAATGGCCCATAGCAAAAAACTTACTGAAATTCTGGCAACTAAAAATGATACTGTACTTATACAGTAGGAGGTAAAAAAGAGATCACTACAGAAGAGTACATACAAGTAACCCAGAATTCTAGAGATGGAATAAGGAAAGCTAAACTACAGAATGGACTGAGGTTAGCAAAGGATGTTAGGATTCTTCAGATAGACTTAAAATAAAAGGAAGAGAAAAGAAATAATATATGAGTATACAGTACTATATGCTAAATATAGGCAGGGAATACCTACTGACTTTGCATGAATTCAAATCTTCAAGGCCAGAAAGGATGGATCTTACGATGATCAACAATGATGCTGTCAAAACCATGATCCATTGTCTTTGAGAAATTGTGGAAAATTGTGTAGTATCAGACCGGAAGAAAGTAAATACTGTTCCTTTCTTAGAAAAAAGAGGAAAGGAAGACCCAGAGATTTACATACCACTCCGCCTGACACCAATATTTGGAAAATTCAAGAACAGTTCATATAGTTACTGGTCAAACTTTGAAAATAATGTGGTTTCTAGAAATCAATGTGGATTGTTAAGCTTCTTTCATTTTTTGATCTGGTAATTTCCTTAAGAGATTCTGAGAATGCTATGGATGTAGTATAATCCATCTTCAGCAAAACATTTGACGAAATATCCCATGACATTCTGTTTAGCAAGCTAGTTAAGAATGGGCTGGATAGCATCTATTAGGATGATCTCAGATGGCTTAGAAACCACACTTAAAGAGTGCCCATCAAACTGGAAAGAGATATTATTTTTGTTTATTTATTTATTTATTTATTCTATCCTGTCCTTATTTTTGTTTTTATAAATACAGTAACTCAAGGTGGCGAATATACCTAATACTCCTTCCTCCTCCTGTTTTTCCCCACAAAAGTATTAGATATACTCTTTGAAAAATGTAATGCAGTTTAAAAAGTTAAAGCATCAAAATATACATATATGTAGGCAGAGCAATCATCTTTAAAATAAAAATTCCTTTCTTACAGTTTCCCAAGTTTGGTGCTCTAGTTTCTACTCAACTCGGTACTCTCCTAGCATAGTGGTTATAACATTTACCTAACATGCAGAAGGTCACTAGTTCAAAACCTGGCAGAAAAGTTTTTCTTTTTTTATTACCATTTTCCTTTCACTAAGCTATCCACTTTACTTTTTTAAAAGATCCAAACCTTGTTTACCAGTTTTTGCAACCACTTAAGGTAGAAAAGTTTCACCTCAGCTCCCAAACAGCCCCAATAAAAAAAGTACTACAGAGGACTTATCACTTCATTTATCTGTGGCTGGTTAGGGAAAAAAAAAAAGAGCTTTAGTGTTTCAGTGGTGTGCCAATGGATTATCTAACAACAACAACAACAACAACAACAACTTTAGAAAAAAGGTGGGTAGCTCAGGGAAAGAGGATTAATAAACCTAATCCTCTTTCCCTGAGAGGATTTAGTAATTTTAAAAAATATATTCTGGGATCCTCTACATGTCAGGCACTTGTTATAACTACTATGCTACGGAAATACCATTAGTAACAGTATCTGCACTTGAGATTAGAGAGCTGCAGGAGAGGTACCACTGACCCAGGAAAGGTATTTTTGCCAGTGCACATAGTAGTCAATCAAAACGCATAAGTTTGTCCAGAAGAAAGTAAAGCATAGTGGGCAAACCAGACAGCAATGCTTGAGCCAGCATAAGACAGAAAACACTACTTTCATCACAGGAAAACACAGGCAGATGTTGCATTCACAGTGGGCTGAGGGCAAGCAGAGGACCGTGTCACCTATTCCTGCCTTCCAGAAATGTTTGGTGATCTGTCCTCATGACAGGCTAACCGTGCAGGGTGGGTATGCCCCGCATCTCAAGACCACATGACACAAGCAAGAATCAGCATAGAGAAGCACAACACAGAGCCTATGTGTGCCATGGCAGTCATTGCATCACTGTTTGTGGTTCAGTTTTCCCCACTTCAGCTGCAACAATTAGCCTTTTGCAAGGCGTTGAAGACCTAGCCGTTTCCCCAGGCAGATAGATGAGTTCAAGGCACTTTTTCTCCGAGTGGGCACTGTTTATCCTTGGGCTTTGGGGGGTTATATGTTGTGTGTTTTTTCTGTGTTTTAATCAAGCTGCCCAGATCCACTTGTGTGAGATGGGCAGCTATATAAATTATACACAAACACATAAACATATTCTAGAAATACTCCCATATCAACGATTTCATGAGTAATATTTTGTCAATGCAAAAAAAAAAAAACTTGCCTTACATATTTTCTTTTTGCTTTTTTTTTTTCCTCTGAAATGTCTAGCCCAGTTTTAAGCAGTCTTGTACCATCAAGACTGTTCACCTTAGCCAGGATGTCCAAGGATAATATATGGATATTATAGTCAAAACATTTCAAAAGTGCTTGACATTTTTCTAGCTCTATTCAAGCCTTATTTATCAGCAAGGTTATGATGTTTTACAATGTATATTATACATTAACCTGTGTTTAAAATTTAAAAAGCCCAGGTTATTAAAACCTGTACTAAAGTCTCTCTCCCCATTAATGGCTTACCACAGCCTTCAGAATTCAGACTCAGAACTTCCATTGAGGATTCATGGTGAACTAGACATCCCTGAAGGAGCAGGTATGGCATTGTGGTGGAGACTGGCAGCCAGATGGTGAATTTTGGCCAGCGAAGTCTCTCCAGAAAAAGGAAAGATCATGAGATCACCCACTTGTACTCCAGACAGCTGCTCCTCATGAGAAGTTGAAACAGAAACTGAGGTTTTTGTGGTCAACTAATGAGTTGAGCCACTGGGAGTTGAGGGATTTCAACCAAACTTGCAGCCATAATGTAGCCTATATGGACATAATGTTCACCTTAGCCTCATTCCTTAATCACTTTTGCAATTACTTTTTAATAACTTTTCAACTATTAGGAACCTTTGGAGCAACAGGTTTTATAGCACTCACTGGGCAAGTTTCCTTCAACCCTTAGCAAAATAAGTTTTAAACACAAGTTTAAGGACTTTTAAATAATTCTTTTTTTGGAATAAACAGCAAAAAGGTGATTAAAAACATAGCTTTTGGAAATTTACAAATGGTCCAAGTGGATCTGAAATTTACAAATGATCCAGGTAGATTTGAAATAAGATTTGGAAATTAATTCTAAGAATCCTTCCTGTGGGAAAATACTTCTGTTCTGAATTCTTTAAAAAAACATGATAGGATGGGACTTTGAAGGTTGCACACTACAGTGAACCAGAGGGAAGTAAATATTACAATTAAAGGAGAACACTTAAATTTGACTTATTAATACAGAATGGAGCAAAATATTTTAATTTAATATTGAAGGATATTTTTGAACAATGGACCTGGAAGTTAATTTTAAGAGTGTCTGCCTCTTTAGATAGACTGTGTTTAAAATATGTTATTGAAGAGGAATAAATTTTACTGGACAAGATTGAAACTGATATGAAAGTGGATTTAAAAATGACAGGCTACAAGAATGATATAGAAAAAGATGCTACACTGGACATACAGAAGAAACCAGCTGATGTCTTAATAATTAAAAGGGATATGCAAATAACAAACCAAGACAGCGACCTGGATGATTTTCCTATATTGGATTTACAAAAGAGGCTTGTTAAAGCTTTGAAGAATTTTGTGAGAAGGGACAAGAAAAAATGAAAAGAAATCAAGTTCTAGGACATTATTTGACAGGATTAAAGATCAAGATTGTTAAAAATAAAAGGAAAGAATATAAAGTTGGTTTATCTGAACAAAGTTAAAATAGATGCGCTGTTGTCTCTGGTCACCCTTAATGGACTTTTGCTGACCAGGATAAATGATGAGGCTTTAAGGATTTGTTTATAGATAAAGAGATAGGATATGGGAAGAAGAGATCATTTGTGGTATTTTAAGAGAAGGTGTTAAGTTACTAAAATTGTTTATACTTGTTATGATGAAGGGGGAAGTCATTTATTTATATGTTTCTTTTCTTTTACTATATTCTTATTTTTTCTTTCTTTTCTATCTTTTCTATTTTTTTTCTTTTCTGCACTTTCTATTTTTTCTTTTCTTTTTAGTTTGTATTAGTTTTTATCTTTTTACTTGTAATGTTTAATAAAATTATTGTTAAAGAAAAAGAATTCAGATTCAGCAAGATCATGCAGTGCCTTTCTCTGTATTGTCTTCCAGACTTAATATATACTGTAGATACTTTTAGAGTCTTTTTTTGAAGATCTAAGAAATCATTGCACTGAAGAAGAATATCAGAAAAAGGGGAAGAGATCTGTTAGATTTCCTTCAAAGACAAACTTGGTTTGAAAGCAGATAGTGGAACATGCTTCACAGCTGAAAATCAGAACCTGGGGATACTACTTGCTGCATGGCAGGTGGAGAAAAAATGTTCATTTTAGATAATACTGCTAGGAAACAATATCCATACTTTGCTGGATGCGTGGATGGCTGAAGTCAAATGACAAATTTTCTGTTCCCCCCTTGTCCATTGTTTTCTGCCCCTCCAACACTAGCTAGAGCCCAAATAGCTAAATCCTCATCTGTGCTATAGTGCACACAAAACAAATTCTTTACAGTATGAAAAACACTTATCCATTTAATAATTTAGAAATGAGAAGAAAAACTGTATCAACTAGTATTGCCATAGATTCCTTTCCCAGGATGAAGCTGTAGGCTTTACAGATCAAGCAATATACAATTTGTTTTGATGTGTGATTCTGCATACAATCCCCTTTATGGGAACAAAAACTGTGCAAGACTGTCTGATGGATGGAACTGGAGCATACATAATGTTTGAAGCCTTATTACACGATCAGACTAAAAACTAGCAGGGATCAGGTGATCTGAGAGAATGCCTTCTCCTGTATGCAAATCTGCCCAACTGCTACAATTGGGGTTCTTCTTCTACTGCTGTTTCTTGCCACAACTTACGGATATTCACTTTGCATCAGCCAAAGAGAAGGGTCTTCCTTTGTGCACTCACTGCAAGGACCAACTCCCTCCTTCCCCCCACAGATGAAATACATCTATGCAGTTTGGTTCCTTCCTTTTACATGAATCTCTGTTTTTAAGGGATTTTACAAAGGGACATCCATGTACCATTTTTTTATAAAGGTTATGTCCAGGATTATGGGTATACCAGATGCATTTACTTGAAAGCAACAAGAAAAAAAGTGAAAGTGGGAATTTGAGAAAAAAATAGAGGCATTCACAGCCAATAACAGTTATTGCATTTTCTCACTGTGTGTGTGTTTTCCCAAAGGCATAGCACTAAAAGGTTAGTACTTAATCTCAAGCTTCCCAGATTTGTAGTATTTCTGGGAAGGCATCAAGCAGCTATATGACCAAGAGGATTAGCAGATGTTAGGGAGGGAAAAAAGAGCATTAATTACTAAGTACTTCTTCTTGATCACTGTTTGCTGTTAGCAGGAGACATAAAAGTCAGTCTCAATAGAAACCTATTTTATTTTATTATGCAGGGATCTGAGAAAGAGCAGCCATAGCAGGAAAAGATTGCAAGTGACTAAAATGGAGGTTAATGCACTCAAACATTTTATACTGCAAAACTGGATTTAAAAAAAAAATCTTTTTTAGAAAAGAGTAACTGGTCCTTTTGGAAAAAGATACAATTCAAATGACAGATATGGTTCCTTTTGCATTATTTTGGTCTAGCCACAATGTGAAACATGCATGGAGGCATATGTGCATTATCACTGGTCTGTTTGCATTACATATGAATCAGCTTTCCACAACCAGGAACCTCTAGAACAACTTCATGCTAGCTGGGATTCAGGGAATGATATACTAACACATCTAGAGGACAGATTTTAATTTTGTTCTCTAACTAGTGCAAATCAACTACTGCAACATGAATTAATATTTTAATATTATTATTATTATTAGTAGTAGTAGTAAACTGAGTTGTACATTTAAGATGGGCAGCAATATAAATTTTCTGAAAAAACAAATACTCTTAGTAGATGTCATGAGTAAGGATGGCGAGCAGGGGGCTCCCATCCAGACTGTCAAGCGCATGCGTAGCACTGAGGAATTGGTCAGCCATTCAAAGAGACACAGATCGGGACCGCCTTAACCCTTGGGGGTTATATGTCTGGGTTTTCCCCATGCTTCTTCAGTTTGTTAGGATTCCTGTTAAGTACTAGCAATAGATATTAGAGACCAGTTCCTTGTCTCAGTGTGTTTCCTGGTTGTTAGGACAATAGTTAAGTGTAATCAACTTTCCAATTCCACTGTTACTTTTTTTTTTTGTGCTGCATACAGATATTTGAAGGTATAGTTGCAATTACCAAATATCTGTATGTAGAATGACCACCATTCCAGGCAAAAATGGGTATGATCAAAAACAAAGATGGCAAGGACCTAACAGAAGAAGAAGAGATCAAGAAAAGGTGGCAAGAATATACAGAAGACCTGTATAGGAAGGATAACAATATTGGGGATAGCTTTGACGGTGTGGTCAGTGAGCTAGAGCCAGACATCCTGAAGAGTGAGGTTGAATGGGCCTTAAGAAGCATTGCTAATAACAAGGCAGCAGGAGACGATGGTATTCCAGCTGAACTGTTCAAAATCTTGCAAGATGATGCTGTCAAGATTTGTTGTTGTTGTTTCTTCATTCAGTCGCTTCCGACTCTTTGTGACTTCATGGACCAGCCCACGCCAGAGCTTCCTGTCGGTCGTCAACACCCCCAGTTCCCCCAGGGACGAGTCTGTCACCTCTAGAATATCATCCATCCACCTTGCCCTTGGTCGGCCCCTCTTCCTTTTGCCCTCCACTCTTCCTAGCATCAGCATCTTCTCCAGGGTGTCCTGTCTTCTCATTGTGTGGCCAAAGTAGGAAGGCTGAGCGAAGGAAGATCGATGCTTTTGAACTGTGGTGTTGGAGGAAAATTCTGAGAGTGCCTTGGACTGCAAGAAGATCAAACCAGTCCATCCTCCAGGAAATAAAGCTGGACTGCTCACTTGAGGGAATGATATTAAAGGAAAAACTGAAATGCCTTGGCCACATAATGAGAAGACAGGACAGCCTGGAGAAGATGCTGATCCTAGGGAGAGTGGAAGGCAAAAGGAAGAGGGGCCGACCGAGGGCAAGGTGGATGGATGATATTCTAGAGGTGACGGACTTGTCCCTGGGGGAGCTGGGGGTGTTGACGACTGACAGGAAGCTCTGGCATGGGCTGGTCCATGAAGTCACGAAGAGTCGGAAGCGACTAAACGAATAAACAACAACAGAATGACCACCATATTCAACCTTATCTCACAGCGTTGTTGTTGTGGAGAAAAATTGGAGGACAGCATGTTATATATGCCGCCTTGAGCTCCTGGAGAAAAAAAATCAAACAAATAAATTCACACCCCCAAGGTGTGTCTGGTTAAGGCTTTGCCATTGCCTTTCCCTGTTTTTTACACATTTAATTTGTGCTCTCAGTGATCAAGTGTCAATTACTCCAGCTTAAAATTGTGCTCAGCCCAGAGCTATAGTTAGTCTAGCAGGGCCTCAGACCGTTTACTAGGTATTGAGAAGGGAGGGATGATAGGAAACTTAAAATGAAGAGCTGCCTCTATTCCCAATAATAGCAGGAGATCTGTGACTATGAACACTGTATAGTACTAATGCTTCCCTCTTTCTGAAGAGAACTTTAACTTTAGTAACTCACCTGTTTTTGTCTGTGTTGGAAAAAGTTATTGAATGTGAGGGAGACAGGTGGTAAAATGCAAAAGATAAATGATCTATCTCATTAAAAAAAGTCTTGGATATCAAAAGCTGCTGTTAATCATTCAAGCCAGATAAAAATGTCTAGTAGGGACCAGCTTCATTTTGCCCAAGTTTGTTCAGCTGTCTTGTACATCCAGAATTATGAAGCACCATTTTATGTACCAAAATATAATCTGGCAAAAAGAAAATTCCAAAGCATGAAATATAGCAGGTTTACAGAATTTTTTACAGTATTTTTTAAAATCTCTTTCTAAAAGCTAGGTTTCTATAGTCTTCCATCCTCCTGGTTAGTGATAGGTTAAAGTATGATAGCTAATATAATTATTTAAATAATTTTAAATTGGTTATCAGATTGCAGGTGTTTAGATGCTCAATGCAGAATGTACATTTGAATTCCACCCCTCCCTCACAAAATTGTCTTTACGACCGCATTTATTTCATGCCTCCTCCCCCTCCTCCTCCTCTACTTCGGCCCCATAAAGGGACAGGGGAAACTCAAAATATTGAAATTGCTTCTGAGATATATATTTCATGGATTAGTTTTACTACTTTGGATTAAAAATCCATTTGATCCATCTGATAATTTCAAATATTGAGCCATTCTTTGGATGGCACCTTTCATAGGGGGAGACTGAAGCAATCACTCACATCAATCCTACTCTATAAAAGCCCTGGTGTTTCTGCATCCAGAACTTGCTTGTTTTCCAGATGGACTTTTATCCTGAAATTGCTGTCGCAAAGTAGTTGGACATTTTCTCCCCTACAATATTTTTTTTTCTTTTCAAGGAAAGATTGGACAGCCATTTGTCCAAGACAGCACGAGGATTCCTACACTGAGCAGGTGGTTGGACTAGATGACCTCCAAAGTCCTTTCCAACCCTGTGATTCTATGATTTTATCATGTTGCATGGACATAGTCATGTTACTTACCCCAAAAGTGGTTAAGAAGGATTTGAGGCCTTATGCTAGAATCAACTTGCTAAAGTAAAACAAGTTTGGGTCTAACTAGATCATCTTGGAACCCCAGGTACAGATAATCCTCATTTAATGATGGTAATTGGGACTGGCAACTCCATCGCTAAGCAACATGGTTGTAAAGTATAATGTAACGTGACCACACCAACTTACAATGGCAGTTGCAGCAGTCCCAGTTGCAAATTGTTAGGCAAACCCCATGCAGTTGCAGCATCCCATGGTCACGTGATCGCCATTTGTGTGACCTCCTGCCAGCTTCCCCATTGACATTGCTTGTGGGAATCTGGCAGCAAAGGTCACAAATGGCGATCACGTGACCACAGGACGCTGTGGCTGTTGTAATTGTGAGCCAGTTGCCAAGTGCCCCAATTGTGATTACATGACTGTGGGGATACTATGATGGCCACAACTACGAGGACCCATTCTAAGTGTCCCTCGTTCAGCGTCTTCGGAACTTTGAATGGTTGCTGAAGGAGTGGTCATTCAGTGAGGACTACCTGAATGTTGTCTTTAATTTCATGGTGGTAGAAAAGAGAGTGAGACAGAGAGACAGAGACTAAATTCTATGGGCATCTTTCTTTGAAACAGTCCTCTTGATTGGGTTGGAAAGGTGAGGGAAGTGACTGAAAGAAGATTGATATTTTGGCCTCTTATCTATGAATATATATGAATATACAGCAGTTTGATTTATTTCCTGTTGTGCTTAACATTTCAGCTTTCAAAATGCTGTTGTTCTTAAAATTAAGTACACACCGCATTTCCCTTTGACCTTTGTAATAATACCTGGGAATATGAACAGTCTGTAAACCTCAACAGCAAGACATAATTAGAATATTAAGGTATTATTTCAGTTAATATTCTAGTTTTAAATATTGTTTTATTTTTAAAACATGGCAAAGAATGAGGTAGATGAAAGCCAGTGAAAGACATAGCAAAATTTGGACTGGAAAATACAACAAGCTATTGAATTAATGATTTGAACGGGGTATTGGTTCTGTTATTCCCAGTTGTTATGTAAGCTTCTACATAAAATAGAAATGCCATATTTATTGGAGCTTAAAGTTTTGTTGTTGTTTTCAAAGTACACAGAAAAATATAATTGCTGCCACTGAAGTTGGAATTTATTTTGCAATTTCCACCCCCTGATAAGCATTAACTTTTTCCATTTTGACACAGCACACTTGTAAATTGTCATTGTGAGTGAATTTCAAAAGAGCAATGTTTTAATCAATGGCTTTAAATATGCCCTCAGAGTAGAGTTCAGCGAAATATTTCATAGTTCTTTAGACCAGTCACAGTGACTTTTTCTCAGAGTTATGGAACAGCCTGCAGGCTATTCTTGAATACTGACAGTAATTTCAGTGTCTCACAATGTGGTGCTTTTGAAGCTGTCAAGCACTGAATCTTATTCTATTGTCATTGATTCTTGCTAGTGTGTTGATGCCATCAAGTCAAATTGCTCTGCTATATATTGTTCCATTGTTTAATATATTTTATTTATTCCATTTTATTCTTGCAGGGTTTTTTTTTTTTTTTTTGGCACTCTGAAGTCCTTGAAATTTTATTGAGGGTTTTTGTCAGGAGTTTCTGAAAGGCAAGAAATTGACTTGGGAAGAATCACATTATTCTGAAGGTTCTGCTGTGAAAGTAGCATTTTACCATAGTGCTGAAAGCATTTCCTCATTCTGTCAAAGGAATGATCAAACCACAGAGTGGCAGACATCATTTGATCTTCACCTTAACCTGTTTTGCAGTGGAAGGGCACTCCAGGGCCTTTGTTGCTCTTCTGCCTCCACATATCTGAAGTACATTAAGAGGCACAAAGCCAAATGAGCAGGTACTTTCATCTATCTAGTAAGCACAAAGAGTAAAGCTGTTGGATACATCATCCCCATCCACCAAATTGTTTCTTTCATGGTGCAGAATAGAACAGAGGTCACCTGGAGTCCTACTTTCCACTTTTATTTGGCTGTCATTATGTACATAAAAGGGTTAAAGCTGGAATAACCAAAAGCCACTCCTTTGGAACTATCCATGCTAATTACTCACAGTATTGTTTCCAGACTGTGCAGGAGCAAGAGGAAGAAGATTGACTCTGTGAGCTATGGTGCTGGAGATGCTTTTTCCCATTCTTTGGACAGCCAAGATAACCAGCCATTCAATACAAGAGGAAATCCAGCCAGAAAGCTCACTGGAAGCAAGGATCATGAACCCAAACTATCCTATTTTGGACACATTGCGAGGGTGATGCATCTATGGAAAAGATGATACTGCTCAACAAGGAAGAAGAAGAAAAGGCCAACAGTGCATGAGGTAGATAGACAGAGTACTGGCAGCCACAGCAAGACACCTGCAAGAATTGTGTAATGCAGCGAGGGACAGAACAGCTTGGAGAACCTTTATCCATGATCGGGAGTTGGCTACAACTTGATGGAACTTAACAACAATTGTTTCTAGTGGTTTGGGAAACTTCTCCCTTTTGATGTACTTTAGATATAGATGCATAGATAATGCAAATTCTTGCCTGTTGTTTACATGTGTCTCCTTTCTTTTGCCTGCTTTTTGTCCTAGTTTTGCCAGTGAAGTGTTTTTGATGTTTGCTGATGTTTAATAAATTAACATCAAGCTGAATTTTTGCTAAGTAAAATATACTAGGGGGTGTGCTTGCTCTGATCTAGATATAGGGATTGACTGGGAGTGTGCTGGATGCAAACTAACCTGGAAATTACCCACCGTAATTTCCCAACATGAGCAGTATTGCACATGCTGGAATACATTCTGCTCATACTGAATGGATTTCTGTTGTTTTCCAGTAAATGGAAATGTTCTTGGTAAAGAAAGCCCTAAATATTCCTGAATCAGAACTCTGCCTCTTAGGGATAGAAATGAGTCATTATACGGCTGTAATACAGAGGCTAATTTATTCCAACTTTAAAGAAACAAAAGCAGCCAGTATAAATTGTCAGTCACAAATTCCAGTTTTAAGATGAACCTACTCTCTCATTCTTTGGAGAGTTATCACGGTTGCATGATACAAATGGGCTTAAGTGACACATGGGCATCTTAGTTTCATTTCTTGCATCCTTAAGACACCATTTCCTATGTTAAAGGACAAACAAACTTTTTGCTAGCAGAATGGGAATATACAAAATTTATGGTCTATTTCACATTGTGGAGTTGAGAAGTGAAATGGAACCCATTTAAATCCAAAATTCAGTAAAACATGAGCTCAAATTTCTGACTTGAGGAGATTTAAGAGGTAAAATAGATTTATAGGGTTTCTGCAAGCCTTAAGTCTCCTGTCTTTGTTCCTTAAAACTCTCAAACTCCAAAACACAGAGAAAAGGGTAGAAAATTTTGGTATTACACACTCTAGGAAGTTCTGAGGGTACCTGAGAGGCAGCAAAGGAATATTGTCAACGACATGGAGCCTATGGATTGTGATTGTCTTTCCTGCTCTACATCTACTGCTTTTGCAAATAATTGCATGGCACTCATTGTTACTCAGTTTTCATAGCAATTTTTATTTATTAGCAAACCTCTTGAACGAAAGGAATTTATATGATTGAACATGCCAAATACAAACACCACCCATCTTTACAGAGAATACTTCTGTATGTGAAGGAATTCTATATTTGAAGAGAACTCCACAAGAAGGAATGCACAGGTCCTGGAGTTGTCCATCAACTATTGGCAGGTCCAGGGCAACATGAGCAGGGATACTCATTACCTAATCATAGCCTATCTCATCATGGTAAAATATGCCGTATTTGTATTTAAATTCAATTTAAATTATAGTTGTTGTTCCTAAAGTTTTCGTCCATACCTATAAAGATAATGCAAATTTTATGCAAAGAGTTTTCTTATTTTTTGAACAATATGTAAGTGGCTATATGTACGTTTCTCCAAAAACTCATATAAGTCATACCAGTGACAGAAATGAAGTAATCATAATGTTGTGGTAACTTATGGATGATTAGCTGGTTTGGGCCAGGTCACAGTGGCTGGCAGGCTTGGTAAGTTTCTGGAGACACAAAGATCAACAGTATGCTATTTCATCTGAAAATACTCATGGCCTAATCCTGCCTATTCAGTCCAAGGATAGTCCTTCTCAGCTCACCTGCTGATCCTTATTTGATGTTCAAAGTGATATATTTTTTCCTACATATTTTGTTCAAGGTATTTTTTTCCCCTTTCTTTTCCTTTCTCTTTTTTCCCTGTTAAACTTTTCCAGCCACAGGAGTGCATTCTTTAAAAAAGATATTGATGCACTCTCCTCAGTGGTTTTCTGACTGTGAAGGAGGAGAAACAGTGATGCTGCTATGAGAGAGAGCAGGATGCTGGGGCTTTCATTTGTGCATTTCAGAGAAAATAGGGTACACCAGCTGGCTGATGTGCTTGCTTTAAGTTTCAACTAACAAGTGGGAAGGCAACAGTTGCAAAGGGAAGTGACCATTGTTCAACTAATTTTAGAACCAAAAGCAATAGACATTTTAACTATTGCTCCCATATCCTATTGTCACTAAGCCTAAGTACTGAAACTGAAATACACAAGTTTTTCCTTCCTTAATTTCTGCTTTTATTTAGATCAGAGGGCTCAAGAACAGTCTAGTCCAATCTCTAGGCCTGTTTTATTTGTCCAGCTTTTGTTTGAATGGAAGACCTGTAATCTTACATTTATAATTGTTATTAAAACAGTATTTCTTTAAAAATGCTGAGTTAAAAATTTAAACCCCCCAAAAGATATAAACTCCATTCAAATAGGGTCAACATGCAAACATCAAGGAATTAGTATGGCTCAATATATACATCCTTTTGAAATACAGATAATATGAAGAAAGTGCTACTGACTACTAAGACAAAACTGAACATCTTATTGTCCTCATCAGAAAACTATATAGATGTCAGGAATCCCAGTATGGCAGAACATGGTAAAACAGATTAGCTCCAAGTTGGCAAAGGTGTGAGATAAGGCTGTATACGTTCCTCTTATCTATTCAACCTATATGCTGAATATGTATTAATGGAAGCTGGATTGGAAGAAGTGGTTTTAAAATTGAAGATGAAATATCAGTAACCTGCACTATGCTGATGACATTACTCTGATAGCTAAAAATGAAAAGGATCTGAAAGCTCTAGTAACAGAGTCTAGGATCACAGTGAAAAAAAATGGGACAAAAATTAAATAAAGAAGACCAAACTAATGACAAGAACAACCATCATCCTTAGAACTGACAATAAGTGGAAGATAGCTTCTGCCATTTAGGATCAACCATCAACAGTAAAGGAAAAAGCAGACAAGAAATATGCTGCGGACTAGCACTTGGTGGAACAGCCATGAAGGCCTTGGAGAAGATATTCAGATGCCACGATGTGTCTACATCTACAAAGGGTAGAATAGTATGGTATTCCCTATGACACTCTATGGAGGTGAAAGCTGGATTTGAGGGAGCATGATAGAAAGAATACTGACACATTTGAAATTTGCTGTTGGAGAAAACTCCTGAGAGTACCATGGACAGCCAAGAAAACAAACTTATGGATTGCTGAACAAAACAACCCAGAGTTCTCTTTTGAGGCACAAATAAGCAGGCTCAAATTATTTGTCTGTTTATTTATTTATTTTTTATCCCACCTTTATTATTTTTATTTGTTCAGGAGGCGGCAACAAAATACAACCCAAAGAAAGAGAAAACCAAGAAGGCAAAATGGCTGTCTGCTGAGACACTAGAAGTAGCCCAAGAAAGAAGGAAAGCAAAAGGCAACAGTGATAGGGGGAGATATGCCCAATTAAATGCAAAATTCCAGAGGTTAGCCAGAAGAGATAAGGAATTATTTTTAAACAAGCAATGCACGGAAGTGGAAGAAGACAATAGAATAGGAAGGACAAGAGACCTCTTCCAGAAAATTAGAAACATTGGAGGTAAATTCCAGGCAAAAATGGGTATGATCAAAAACAAAGATGGCAAGGACCTAACAGAAGAAGAAGAGATCAAGAAAAGGTGGCAAGAATATACAGAAGACCTATATAGGAAGGATAACAATATCGGGGTTAGCTTTGACGGTGTGGTTGGTGAGCTAGAGCCAGACATCCTGAAGAGTGAGGTTGAGTGGGCCTTAAGAAGCATTGCTAATAACAAGGCAACAGGAGACGACGGCATCCCAGCTGAACTGTTCAAAATCTTGCAAGATGATGCTGTCGAGTAATGCATGCTATATGCCAGCAAATTTGGAAAACACAAGAATGGCCATCAGACTGGAAAAAATCAACTTATATCCCCATACCAAAAAAGGGAAACACTAAAGAATGTTCAAACTATCAAACAGTGGCACTCATTTCACATGCCAGGAAGGTAATGCTCAAGATCCTTCAAGGTAGACTTCAGCAATTCATGGAGCAAGAATTGCCAGATGTACAAGCTGGGTTTAGAAAAGGCAGAGAAACTAGAGACCAAATTGCCAATATCCGCTGGATAATGGAAAAAGCCAGGGAGTTTCAGAAAAACATCTGTTTCTGTTTTATTGACTATTCTAAAGCCTTTGACTGTGTGGACCATAACAAAATGTGGCAAGTTCTTAGTGGTATGGGGATACCAAGTCATCTTGTATGCCTCCTGAAGAATCTGTATAACGACCAAGTAGCAACAGTAAGAACAAACCACGGAACAACGGACTGGTTTAAGATTGGGAAAGGAGTACGGCAGGGCTGTATACTCTCACCCTACCTATTCAACTTGTACGCAGAACACATCATGCAACAAGCTGGCCTTGAGGAATCCAAGGCTGGAGTTAAAATCTCTGGAAGAAACATTAACAATCTCAGATATGCAGATGATACCACTTTGATGGCTGAAAGTGAAGAGGAACTGAGGAGCCTTATGATGAAGGTGAAAGAAGAAAGTGCAAAAGCTGGTTTGCAGCTAAACCTCAAAAAAACCAAGATTATGGCAACCAGCTTGATTGATAACTGGCAAATAGAGGGAGAAAATGTAGAAGCAGTGAAAGACTTTGTATTCCTAGGTGCAAAGATTACTGCAGATGCTGACTGCAGTCAGGAAATCAGAAGACGCTTAATCCTTGGAAGAAGAGCAATGACAAATCTCGATAAAATAGTTAAGAGCAGAGACATCACACTGACAACAAAGGCCCGCATAGTTAAAGCAATGGTGTTCCCTGTAGTAACATATGGCTGCGAGAGCTGGACCATAAGGAAAGCTGAGCGAAGGAAGATCGATGCTTTTGAACTGTGGTGTTGGAGGAAAATTCTGAGAGTGCCTTGGACTGCAAGAAGATCAAACCAATCCATCCTCCAGGAAATCAAGCCAGACTGCTCACTTGAGGGAATGATATTAAAGGCAAAACTGAAATACTTTGGCCACATAATGAGAAGACAGGACACCCTGGAGAAGATGCTGATGCTAGGGAGAGTGGAAGGCAAAAGGAAGAGGGGCCGACCAAGGGCAAGATGGATGGATGATATTCTAGAGGTGACGGACTCGTCCCTGGGGGAGCTGGGTGTGTTGATGACCGACAGGAAACTCTGGCGTGGGCTGGTCCATGAAGTCACGAAGAGTCGGAAGCGACTAAACGAATAAACAACAACAACATTATTTTTATAAATAACTCAATTATCCTACTTCAGACACATTATGCAAAGGCCTAGATCTCTGGAGAAGTGTAATGGTTGCCTATTCTGACAGATTCAGTCTCACAAGCAGGTGCTTAAGGATAACTGATTTATTGAAAGAATAGTGTGCAAATACAAAGAAAGCTGAGAATGAGCAAAAGCACGCCAAATACAAACTAAAAACCCTCGCTTCAAACCCGGTCCCGCCCCTTGCTCCCGCTTAGCAACCACCCCTCCCCAGGTGTTAGCAACCGTCACCCACATCGGCCTGAGAAAGTAACCTTGAACACAGTCAATAACCCAAACATACATTCCACAGTTACAGTAAGGAGATTACAGCCTAGCACGGCTGGAAATCTCCACTCCGCAAACACGGATCAGGAAAGTGACATGCGAAACGTTACGATGTATTCAGAACATTGAAATGATGAACATGACAAGAAGGCTCTAATGCTGGGAAAGGTGGAAGAAAAGAGAAGAAGAGGATGACCAGCAGCAAAGTGGATGGACTCAGTTACAGTGGTGTTGGGAGCATTACTGGAAGACCTGAAGGAGCAGTTTAGGGAAACATTCTCATGGAAACAAAACCTATATGGTTGCTGACACTGACTTGATGGCACATAACCAATCAATCAAGACAAAGGATATAATAGAAATAAATTTTCAGTGGAAAGAACCATTCTATATATGATTGCCTAGTAAACAATTGCATTTTATTATTACAAATAATTTTACTTATTTGTATACATTTTATTATTACAAATAAAATTACAAAATTAGAATTGCCCCCCCAAAAGGGGGAGATTAATGCACTAATACAGTTTTTCAGCTCTAATTTTTTATGCTTATATAACAGTGAATCAGTCTGACATAAGAGAAATGATGGCTTTTTGCTTGCATAAACAAATGTATTTTTTGCTGATATCCATCATTTTTAATATAATCACATTTGTTGGCTCAAAAATCAATGCTCATAAATAACACATATGGAAAATGTACATTGTTAATTCCTGTATTTACTTTATTGCATAGTGAGTTACAATGTCCATAGGTAAAGGCAATAAAGAAATGCCTAATGAAGCATTTAAAATACTTAATGTATTTTTAACAGGTGGGTCAAATGCAGATTTTTCTACACTGTAGGGAGAGCCTTGCCATCTATAGATTGCCTACAATGAAGTACTTTTCTCTGGATAATGGTCTAAGTCGAGTACCTCTTTCAATGTATCTGGCTCCCTCTCAAATACGATACGCTGCTGTGGATAAATCTGGAATTTGATCTTTACCTCTCTTTTTCATATGATGTAGGTGAGGTAGCTGGCATTCCAAAGCAGTGTTTGGACAGGGCAATGAATTAGATGAATGCCAATGAACAGAGACTCAATCCAGACAAGATGGGGACATTGTTGTTGGTGGTGCATCTGTCCAGCTGAGTGGTGCCCTACCTGTCCTGGAGGGGTCCATATTCATCCTAAATGAGCAGGTTGACAGCTTGGGGGTGTTCTGAGATTCATCATTTCCATAGATTTTGAAAATGGTCTGGAAATTCCAGTTAGTTCAAAATAGAGCAACTAGACTTCTCACTTGGACTGGCCAATATGAACATCTCATGTCTGTACTTCTCCACCTACGTACACTTGCTGCTGGTCTACTTCCAGGCCTAGTTCAAAGTGACGGTTTTGACCTTTAAAGCCCTAAATGGCTTAGGACCAGTTTGCCTGATGTTTTTCTTCTCCATTGTGTATCTAACCAGACTTTAAAATTTTAAGATCTAATGAGGCCCTCCTACAGGTCCTCCCACCATAGGAGGTGAAGTGGTTTTCTGCAAAGGAGACAGCTTCTACTCTGGTGGCACCCAATTTATGGAATGCTCTCCCCAGAGAGGTTCAACCCATGTTAGCATCATTTTGTCACCAGGTGAAGGCTATTTTATTTTATTTTATTTTCCATTTTAAGCATATTTTAATTTCTATTGTTTTAGATTTTGACAACTGCCTTGCTGCTGCCTAATTTGTATGTTGTCTTTATTTTGTCCTTCATTTAATTAATTAATTTTATCACATTTAATCCCATCCCTATTTCAATATGTTTAGTGTAATTGAGGATATCTTCTATTATTATTTGCAAATAATCCTGTGAGCTAAATCAGATTTAAGAGAAAATAACTGCTCCAAGATCATTCACTAAGCACCATGCTTATAAGATGTGGCTGCAGAAACATTATTAGGGTCAACAAAAGCATGTAGTTCTTGTGAAATTGTTTCAAGCTCTCACATTGTCAAATAAGTGGTCAAAGAAAATAGTGAACCAAAAAAAACAAAAAAACAAAAAAACAAAAAACAAAAACAAACACCCTCCACCACCACATTTTTCTTAAATCTCATCCACTTTTCATAGTTGATTTGCTCTCACTCACTTTGCCTAACCTTAAAATCATCTGTGGCAGTTGAAGAAAGCGTTATTTTGAAGTTGCATTCTCAGCCATAGTCACAATACTATTTACTACCCTACATTATGTCTGATAATGATATATTTCAGGCTACCAACAAGCTTTGAACCATGGGTATTATCTAACTGAGGCAATAATTGGTTCTGTCAAAAATGTGTCAATCCTCTCCCATTCTCTCTCTTCCCAGGTGTAGAAGACCAGCACCAGTGCTTATTTGGTCCCCCTTCCCATCCCTGAAGGGGACACTGAAGGGGACAGAAAACTATTTTTTTCAACCTAATGAAAGTGCTTTTGCTCCAGGCTGCATGGTACACTAACTTCCCATGGCCAAGCACTGTTCTTTAGCAAGAAGTAGAAGAGGCACAACAGTATGCTTGGACTGCCTACAGCAGACATACAGACCCAGTGCCAGGGTTCAGCATAGTACCCCGGAACCACATACACACACAGAGTTCACATGATCTGGACCTAACTAACTAGATAACGTCCCTAATTGGAACTCCCCAGACTCCTTCATTTTAGAGAACCAGGACTTCTAATATAAAGATTAGAATCCTTGGATTGTATGTGAAGGAATCGGACCACTTCATCCTGCTAGGATACCATTCTCCAGCCTTTTCAAAGTAAACTAGTGCAGGTTTACTTCCTCAAAGCATTCAAGGCCTATGTGGCACTCCCAATCTAGATGTCACTGTATATCATAGTTTGTATGTGAAATGGAGATGTAATACCAGATTTCAAACAAATGTCACATAACAAAATAATCACAGCATTTTTTGTATTAGGAGGTTCCCCAGTTCAGTTCCTGAGTTATTTCCTTCCTTCCTTCCTTCCTTCCTTCCTTCCTTCCTTCCTTCCTTCCTTCCTTCCTTCCTTCCTTCCTTCCTTCCTTCCTTCCTTCCTTTTCTATCCCGCCTTTATTATTTTTATAAATAACTCAAGGTGGCGAACATACCTAGTACTCCTTCCTCCTCCTATCTTGTTGAAATGCTGAGGTTGTAGGACATTATATATATATATATTTAAATGCTGCATTTGCTACATAGCAAAATGTAATTACCCAACAAAATTAGTTAGGTACCACTGAGTTGGAGGACTCCCAGTGGATAGACTGAGTAGGTATCGTGATCTGTCTCTGGTAATCCATCACACTTTCAAAACTGTCCCAAAGCAGCCTTGATATAGATCTGGACATTTATGAACAGCAAGGCACAAAAATAGGCCCGTGATGCTCATTTACATCAACAATCAAATTAGCATAATAGTAATTTCCTTTTTACTATGCATTTTGAAAGCTCAGCTTCCAACATACACAATAGCATATGTAGAATGCACACAGCAAACATCCTAAAGCTCAACAAATCAAGCAACATAGACTTTGTATTTGCACTACTTGAAAAATTCAACAGCATTAGCAACACTTGCTTAATATATACAGAGCCCTGCCGGTTACATTTACCTGATTTATTTATTTGATTTTATTCCTGCTGCAATTTAATGGAGACCTGTCTGCAAAGGGAAGCTCAGACAGAACACAGCATGGAATAAAACCATAATGAAAGATTAGAAAAAGCAGCAGACTAAGCTGCTAGGTTGGTAGGCAACTACGAGAAATCTTCATCATTCCTTATCTTTGGGATCAGCCACCCAGAATCTTCTCTGCAATGCTGCATCCTGTCTGTCCTCAGTGAACCAGTGACTGGAGCTCACCCTGAGAACGTATTCTTAATAACTGCTGCTTCCCCCTCCCATCCTTCCCCTGTTGCTTACCCTATCCAATCTAGATCATCGTAAGCTGGAAGGGAACCACTCCAGCTGGAAACTTTGTACAGAACAATAATAGCACCAAAATATACCTGGCGATGTTTTACCAGAATTGAATCTGCCCATTTGGTCCAGTTCAGTCTGTTCATTAAGAGAAGGGCTACTGAAAGTTCCCCCTCCTCATGAGGTTCTCAGGGCATTAGTGAGATGGCAGATCTTCTCTCACATTATGGAAAACTCTTAGCCCCACCTTGCTACAATTCCACAAAGAAGTTAAAGTTTCAACTCAATTTCTGGCCCAGATGGCTGACTAAGGAGCCTATCCTGGGTTTGATTGTTGTTTACTGTAATTATTTTTGGTTTATTTGATTTTTAATACTGTTTCAGATTTATTTATTATTACGCTCTTTTTTGTTCTCTTTGTTTTGCTTGCTATTATGCACTGCCCAGAGTCCTTTGGGATCAGGGCACTTCGGACTGCAAAATACATAAAAGAAATAGTCATAGCCCAATCATAACCCTCACAACAGCCAAAACACTCAGAAGAGTGCTGCTTGAGTAGCTGTTTTGTCCTGAAGACAGGAGAAAACTAATGCGGCCTCTCAAGCATGGAGCAAAATGCTGAAAATGACTGATACGAGCTTAGATGTTTTCTCACTTGGATCATTTTGCACACCCTTAGTTGTGTGTCCTGGTAATACTTAAATTTGTAGTTTTGTTAAAACATGGCTGGCACATATTCAGTAGAAATGGGTGTTGCCTAGCAACAAGAACAGTGGCAGACATTGCATGGCTTTAAGGGATGAAATGAGGGCTTCTGAGAGGGAAATGATGGGATGGAGGTGAAATGGAGGGGGCTTTTGGTTGTCAGCTCAGTACTTATAACATGGAATACTGTCCATTTGTATGACATCTTCAGTCACAGAGGTGCCATTATCTATTCTAATGAGCAGGCAAATTGGAGACTTTGGCACTGACAGCCATCCTGCTACAAAGCTGGAGTGGATGGATGCAATCCATCAATCAATTTTTTATTCTGGTCATAGACCAGCATAAGGAGGGGTACAAATGTGCAACCAAGGGGTCACATGCAGCCTGACAGTATTCCTTTTGAGGCCTTCAAAACTCCCATCCACAACTAGGTAGGGCCAGACATTTATTTTATTTTGGAATTTTGCTGGAGAGGGAGTTAAGGGGTGAGTTAAGATACCCGTTTTACTTTTTAAGTCACCCTCCCCCATAGATCCAGACCTACTTTTGAGGTGCAGCCATTGACATGCTACACAAAACCTGATATAGCCTTAAGCCAATAGACCCGGAGACTTACGGTATAATAACTATAACATATAACTATAGCATACGCTACCATGTCATATCTGCATTCATTACCAGCCTCTTAACAGTGTGGACTTTAACAGACAACATTCTCCAGATTTTCAAACTTGAAGGAACATAAAAAGTCATTACTAAAAAAACTTTTTTTTTGGAGTAGGGAGGGTTGCCTCTTTGTAACATAATGTATATAAATGAAGCATTTGTGATCTTGTACTGTATATATTGAACTTAGTGGAAATAAGTTGCACTAAGTTCAGTGAGACTTATCTGTATCTACACATGTGAAAATTGAATTATGTATCACTTTATGGGTTATCAAAATAAAATCAGTTGCTTTTCCACTGAAGTAGCAGGAGTTGCTTTTACAAGATGATTCCCCCATGAATCTGTACATAAGAAGCTAGTTGAATAACTGTTTGCAAGGGAAACCAAAAAGACAAAATGTTTCCAGAGCTCATTGGTCAAGATTATCTTGGGCTCATAAATAATATACTTTTTTTTCAAATCAAGGGGGATACAGGGTTGCTGGTTTTTCCTCTTGATTTTTTTTTTAAGTATTAGTGCTTCCTCTCTTCTAATAATGGCCTGTTGCTTTTGAAAACATGCTTATGCAGAAGCTGCAATTAGGTCAAGGTGAGAAAAGCACATAGCAATAAGACTTAGAAAGAGAAAGTATCTACTGTATATAAAACTGATAACATTCCATTTTAGTATGCACCTGTAGTAGAATGCAGAAATGTATAAAAAGTTTCTAAACACTTTGTTCAGGGCACACTCTGCCAGGAGAGTGACATCTATCCAGATGGCCATAACTAAAACTTCATACTGAGAAATCAGTCCTGCTTAGAGTCTTTCCTTGGTGAGACCTCTGACCTGATATTTCACCCTCTTTTTTCTTTCAAAACTAAACTTCATCAAAGCTGTACAAAAGGACTGAATGACTTGGAAATCATGCCTATTGAAATGGATTTTATCTAATACACAAATCACACTTAACAGACATGTCTTCAGTATTGTACAGAAGAGTCTCCTGTTAAATCCCAGACACAGGGAATATTTTGTGTGGTCTTCTATGTTTCCTTTTTATTCTATAAGTACTATTTGACTTTGTAGACTAATATGTGTACTACAGAGGTTTTTCTTATGCTGGAAGAAGAAAAAAACCTTCCCTGTATTCAGTTCTAAGCTGGGAAAAATGATGCCGGATGACCCTTGTGGAGAGTCAGGTTTTTCTTTATTAAGAATCCAAGCACAGCAAGTAAGTAGGGTTGGGTGGCAACCACACAGGGCCACTGCCAAATACCCCCCTTTATGCTTTACTTTTTACCTTTTTAGCATGCATACAACAGTAGACCCATACTTGCTTAAGGAACATCTTTGTCTTCTTTCTAGCAGACTTGCTTCTTTATCTTATATCTGCTCAAGTCTACATGATTCTCTTGCCTTGCTCAAATGGTGGTTCTACTTCTGTTCTAAAATGGTGTTACTTTCGCTAAACAGTTACTTTTTATTTTACAGCACAATGGAAAATGTTTTACCATATGATTCTAGAAACAATATCCTATACCATAGCATTTTTTTTAAAGAAAACATTATATTCCCCTTACCCCCCATCCAAAACATTGCTATCTATCAATCTGTCCTACTAAAATGTTTTAAAATGTTGTCAACAAAAATCCTTTCATTCTTCGACATACATTTACTTCTCATGTTATTATTGTGGTTGGTAGAAAGAGAGAAAAATCACAACATACAAGCAATGAAAATGGTGCTGCCAGGCCTGTGTTGCCTGAAAATTATGGTTCAGCATTAAAACAGAGCTATGTGACAACAGCCTGCTGGCCTGCTACCCTTTTGACAGGTTTGATGGAAGAATATATCTACTGTTGAAAAGAACTGTTCACCAATAACGGCACATCACCATAGCAACTACAGGCCTAAGAATTCTGCAGTAACCAACTAATAGTTCGAACTGACCTCAATCCTTTTTTTCCCCCTAAAAAACAAAACAAAACAAAACAAAACCCAAACAAGCATTGTAAAATAAAGATGTTTGTCAAGTTGGTTATGCTGAGTTGTTTTCTATTTTCACTTTGGAGTTAAAAAAGTAAGCTGACAGCAGAACTGTATGCTAAATTATTTCAGTTTCTGTCCACATGTTGCTGTAATTCATTACTCACTCCTGATCAGACTTATTAGACAGAGCTGGACTAGTCTAGCTGTCAGTAATAAACCTAGCTAATGAATATACCTGCCCTTTGAGTCTGCTGACATTTTGATCATCACTGCTTGTGAAATTGATTACCTGCTTTTTTCAGGCTATGAATTACATTTGAGGTCTAAGACTGAAGGCAAAAAAGTATTAAACTAGGAATGTTCACTTAAAAAAAAAAACTGTAAAAATTGTATAGCAGCTGCCCAAGTAGTGTTAAGCTCAAAGTGTGGGCAATATCTTGGCCATGAAATAAGTAGGATAAGTCGGTTAGCAAGGAGAACAAAAGCTAATAATTTCACAACTGTGATTCATCAAAAATTTATATTTAAGGTATATTGAACTCCCCAAAGAGGAGTTCCTTTGAAAGGATGGATATCAGATTTTTATGCTGGAAGTGTAAAAAAAAATGAGGGCTCACTGACTCATATGATATAGTCATATTGTCATGTTCACTGTTTCAATGTACAGTATACATCGTAACATTTCAAATGCCATGGCGCTGACGCACATTTTTGTTTGGCAGGGAGCTGCTGTGAAACCTTGTACCAAGCTAAGTATGTGAAATCAGTGCAATGGAATGTGTTTGGGTTATGTTCTCTGTTCAAGGACTTTTCCCACAGACCATCAGAAACCGTTAGGAGCACCTGGGATTGTGAACTTGGGAAGATTTTATGGGGGGAGGGATTTCATTTGCACTGAGGGTTTTTAGTTTGTATTTGGCACTCTTTTATCATTCTCAGCTTTCTCTGTGATCTTGCATACTATTCTTTAATAAACCAGATATCTTTGAATTCCTGCTCATGAGTCTGATAGTGTTTTAGAATAGGCAACCATTACATAAAGCTGAGAATCACCAAAGTTGTAAGCTCCTACCAAGATCAGTTTCTTGTGAGGGAAAATAGTTAACGATGGCCGAGTCCAAGTTCACGACTGGGGGACTTGAGGAGACGGCGAGCTTGATGCCCGAGTTGACGGTCAAGAATGGAGAACTGAGCCTCACCCCAGAACCTTCAGATTTCTGGGATGAATCGAGTTCCAGTTCTGAGATGGAGGAATCTGATGATGGGGGAGAACCAGAGCAACCAGCACCCAGCGAATCGCCTGCAGAGTTGATCACCTGGGATGAAGTGGGAGAACCCCAGCCAGGGACGTCCCAGGCATCCTGGAAGTATCGGTTCCCGCTGATTCCAGACATAGAATCTACCACGGTATCAACAGAGAGACAGCCTAACACGGGAGGGAGGGAGGAATCTCAAACCCCTGAAAGGCTAAGAGTGATGGAGGCCAAAATAGAATCGATGGAGTACATGCTAAGAAACCTGTCTCTGTCATTGTGGGGGCAGGGGAGGCGCGGAGAAGATCTCAGCTTCACGCAACCATCCCCTGTCCTCCCATCCGAACTGCCGGCAGAGCAGGGCCGGAGACGGCTCCAGGATGAATCTCCACCCCGCAGGGCTCAATCCCCAGTGTCCCCACCCCAAAGAGGGAAAGCTACTGTAACCTGGGGCCCAACCACTCAAGCAGCTGCCGATTCCACTCCAACCGGAGTGGGGGTGAGAGACTTTTCTGTCAAGTTTGATGGGGATCCAACCAAGTTATCTTTCTTTCTAACTAATGCTAAAAGTTACATGAGGCAGTTTGGAGCATACTTCCCTTCCAAAGAGGCTAAGATAACTGCCATTGTCACCAAGTTGAAGGGTTGAGCGGCTGACTGGTATGTTCAATGAAGTGAGGCTGACTCCCCTGCACTTGATTATTTCGAGGACTTCATGTGGGCATTAAAGCTGCATTTTGAGGATCCTCTGGCCAAGGCAAGAGCTAAGAAGGCACTGAAGGATCTTACTCAGGGCCAAATGTCCATAGCTGATTACGCCCTAGAGTTTAAGGCTCTAGCTGGGAAAATCCCGACTGGTCTCAGTCAACCTTAATAGAACGGTTTAAAGAGGGACTCAACCGGGATGTCCTATGGTGGGCGTGTAGAGATGACCCAGAGTCATTGTACAAATGGATCTGTCTGGCAGGCAAGGCTGAGCATGCTCAGCATACCTTCATGCAAGGTAGAAGATCTGAAAGACCACCCGCCACCATGAGGGGACCCCAAAGTGCTGCGACTGCTCCCCGGCCAAGCTATAGAGCTTGGGATGAGGAGAGAGATCGGTGCTACGTGAGGGGTCAGTGTCTCCGATGTGGAAAGGAAGGGCATCGAGCAGCTGATTGCCCAAAAGCCAAGGCTGGAGATCGAGCAGGAAAGCCACTGGCCAAATCGCCCTCCCCCTCGCGGCGGATGACAGCAGCCAAGGGTGCAGCCAATGCTGAGGAAGTATTCTACTTCTCGGGAGAGGCTGAAGACGACTCTAAGGAGCCGGCAGGAAATGCCAGCTACCCGCCATGAAGAGCGCCTGTGGGCAGGTGGAGGAGGATGGGTGTGAGGATGCTATGGTGAGTGCAGACTGTCCCACTTTAACAGTAAAAGTGAAATTGGGTTCCCGCACAAAAACTACTGAGGTCTGGGCTTTGGTTGACTCTGGGTGTTCCAGGTGTTTAATTCACCCTGATCTGGTTGCTGCTTTGGACCTGCCTAGCTCCCCCCTCCAGCAGCCTTTGATCTTCACACAGTGGATGGTTCAATGGCAGTGGGGGGGGGGGTCAGCAACCCATTTCATTGGAACTGTCACAATGCAAATGGGCAGCCACCATGAGACCTTGAAATTCATTGTAGCACCTGTTGGCAATCCCTTGGTAATTCTGGGGATCCCCTGGTTGACCTATCAAAGCCCCTGTGTAAACTGGGAACACAGAACTGTGACTTTTAAAGATGGGTTTTACCAAGTTCCTACAGTGGAGAGAGCTTCACGTGCAGGGGTTGGAAGGGCTGAAATTGCGACACCTCACCCTAGCTTGGCACATATAGAAGGCTTGCCTGATCGATACCAAGACTTTGCAGACGTATTTGGGGAAATGGAAGCAGATCAGCTTCCCCACAACCGGAAAACTGACTGTGCAATAGAGTTGGTTCCCAATGCTCAATTGCCCAAGCCAAAAATTTATCCAATGACTCAGAAGGAGCTTGAGGCATTACGGGACTTTATTGACAAAAATCTGTCAAGGGGGTTTATTGAGCCTGCGAATTCCCCAGTTGGGGCCCCTGTGCTATTCCGGGAAAAGAAAGATGGCACACTTTGACTCTGTATGGACTATCGAGGGTCAAATTCCATCTCAATTCTCAACAAGTACCCTCTTCTGCTCATGAAGGACATGTTAGCTCATTTGTCTAAGGGCAAGATTTTCTCCAAGCTCGATCTCCACGAAGCCTATTTCCGCATCCGCATACGAGCTGGGGATGAGTGGAAAACTGCTTTTAATTGCCCACTGGGTTCATTTCAGTACAAAGTCCTCCCTTTTGGGTTGGCAGGGGTGCCCGGAGTCTTCATGCAATTGATTAATGAAGTATTACATGATCATTTGTTTAAAGGGGTCCTGGTTTATTTAGATGATGTTCTCATTTACACTGAAACCGAGGAGGAACATGAACGCCTCCTCAGACAGGTGTTACGCAAGCTTAGAGATGCCAAACTCTATGCCAAACTTTCCAAATGTGAATTCCACAAGACCCAACTTGACTATCTGAGCTATTGGGTTTCTGACAAGGGCATTGAAATGGACCCTGCAAAAATTCAGGTGATTTTAAGTTGGGAATGTCCCCTCACCCGGAGGCAATTGCAAAGTTTCCTCGGGTTCAGTAATTACTATTGCCAATTTATCCAGAGGTTCGCTGAGATTGCCTTGCCCCTCACTGATTTACTCCATACCAAGGGCTTGGGGGAGACACGCAAGGTAAAACATCCTGGAGCAGTGCTGAATTGGATGCCTGAATGCCAGGCAGAGTTCAAAAAACTGAAATCCCTTTTCACTACTGAGCCTATTCTACAGCACCCTGATCCTGAACACCCCTTTGTGGTCCAAGTTGATGCTTCTGACTCCTCAGTTGGGGCTAGTTTGTTACAGAGAGATTCTGAAAATCACTTAAAGCCCTGCGCTTATCTGTCCAGGAAATTTTCTGAAACCGAACGCTGTTGGCATGTTTGGGAAAAGGAGGTGTTTGCTGTAAAAGCCACTTTGGAAGCCTGGCGTCACCTCCTTGAAGGCGCTAAATGCCCTTTCGAGGTTTGGACTGATCACAGGAATTTGGAAGCCCTCTGTACCCCCTGGTGTCTCAGTCCTAAACAAATTTGCTGGGCTCAGTTTTTCAGTCATTTCAACTTCCAGTTAAAATTTATCCCAGGAAAGAAAAACTTTCTGGCCGATGCTTTGTCGCATTTACCTCAGGATTTTGACCAGGGGGCAGATGTGGTTGGGACTGTTCTCACTGAACCAGAACTGGGTTTGGTTGCTGTCACTTGAAGCCAGACCCATGCACAGGGAACCCCGCCCCCAGCCCAGTCTGGGAAGCGGAAAGTGCAAGTTCCTTGTCAGTTACAGAAGGACTTTCTCCAGGTGCTGAAATCTGACACTTGGTTGCTAGCTAATAAAGACACAGTTTCTTTTGAAAATGGTCTGGCACGGGTGAAACACCACCTTTATGTGCCTGAAACTTTAAGAGCTGAGATTTTACAGCATTCCCATGATGATAAACTTGCTGGACACTTTGGTTTTGTCAAAACATTGCATTTGGTTCATCGTCAATTCTGGTGGCCTACCTTGAGACGTGATGTAAAATACTATATTGCTTCCTGTCCTGTTTGTGCCATGTCAAAACATAAGGGGGGGAAACCACAGGGGCTTCTATAGCCAGTGGCCATCCCAACCCATCCCTGGGACAAGATTTCTATGGATTTTATTGTGGATCTTCCTCCCAGTCAGAAGAAAACTGTCATTTGGGTTGTAAAAGATTTTTTCTCCAAACAAGCACATTTCATTCCATGTGGATCCATCCCGTCAGCCCCGCAATTGGTGCTCCTATTTCTCATCCACATCTACCACCTCCACGGTAGCCCCTCCCATTTGGTCAGTGACCACGGGACACAGTTTACTTCTCAGTTTTGGAAATCATTTTTAAAATTGATTGGCACCAAACAAGCGCTGTCCACATCTTCCCATCCTGAGACTGATGGTTCTACTGAGATTTTAAACTCCACTCTTGAACAGTTTCTTAGATCATACATTAACTACCATCAGGATAATTGGGTGGAGTTCCTACCTTTTGTTGAAGTGGCTTACAACAATGCTGTCCATCAAAGTACTGGGCAAACCCCTTTTCGTGTGGTTTCTGGTCACAACTTTGTTCCCATCCCTGAACTGCCACAACCCCCTTCCCAAACATGTTCTGCATCTGACTGGGCTGTTAAGCTGTCTGATTCCTGGCCGGTGATTCAACAAGCTTTGGCTGATGCCCAGGCTACTTACAAGTTCAAGCCGATAAGCATCGTTCCTTGCAACATGAGTTCAAGATTGGGGATCAGGTGTATCTATCTACCAAATTTATCAAGTCACCACAACCCTCTAAAAAACTTGCTCCCAAGTTCATTGGTCCTTTCCTTATTGTTGGTCTTATCAATCCAGTTACTGTTGGACCTGCCTCACAATTTGAAATGCTTGCACCCTGTTTTCCATTGCAGCTTGCTCAAGCCTGTCCACCACTCCTCAACGTCCTCCTCCTGCTCCGATCATGATTGATGGCCAACAGCACTTTGAGGTCAAGGAGGTCGTTGATTCTCGCAAGCTTCGCGGCACCTTCCAGTATCTGGTCTGATGGAAACACTTTCCTCATCCTGAATGGGTGTCTGCCCTCCATGTTAATGCTCCTGATTTAGTTCGCCATTTCCACCTTGCTTACCCTTTGAAGCCTGCTGCTTAGTGTTTTCTTTCTTTTGGGGGGGGCAGTATGTCATGTTCACTGTTTCAATGTACAGTATACATCGTAACGTTTCACATGCCATGGCGCTGAGGCACATTTCTGTCTGGGAGGGAGCTGCTGTGAAACCTTGTACCAAGCTCTGTATCTGTGTTCATTACAATGGAATGTGTTTGGGTTATGTTCTCTGTTCAAGGACTTTTCCCGCAGACCATCAGAAACTGTTAGGAGCACCTGGGATTGTGAACTTGCGGAGATTCTATGGGGGGAGGGATTTCATTTGCACCGAGGGTTTTTAGTTTGTATTTGGCGTGCTTTTATCATTCTCAGCTTTCTTTGTGATCCTGCATACTATTCTTTAATAAACCAGATATCTTTGAATTCCTGCTCATGAGTCTGATAGTGTTTTAGAATAGGCAACCATTGCACATATGATCATTTAGTGTTCTTTTGGGATAGTGTATTAATGTATATAAGCAGATTCATGGGAACATCTTTAAAAGGTAAAGATGTTAACGTAATGCTGAATTATATATCAAAGCTTTGGAATTTGACTGTTTATCAGGAATTATGGCTGTATCAAACATGTGGGGGGTAGCTAAAAGAATTATATTAAGAAATGGAAAAGTTATTCTGGATGTCAAGGAATGAAATGCGTGATTTATCTATTTTGGAAATGGTGTTGTTTCCCACTAATCAAAAAATGTAGCAATAGGTTTCACTATAGCAGAGATTTTGTGATATCTTACAATATCTTGTATTGTTCATATTATAGTAGTGAATTTATTAGTAAACCAGTGGCTATTGATAAGTATAAACTATAAGATAGGGTTTTTTAATTTTTCTTTCTTAGCTTGTATTTTTAGTTTGTATTTTTAATTTTTTTTAAAAAAACTTTATCTTTAAGATTAAAGATTGTCTTGTTAATTGTGTATGTATAAACTAAATATTTTTTTAAAAAATCTCACAGCTGAATGGAAGAATACAGCGGCTGCAAGTTGACCAACACCTATGAGAACATGAATCCACGGGGAGAGAGCAAGGAGGGAAGCTGCAAAACATATGTGATATTAGCATGCAAATGGCACAATTTAAGTACTTGCATCAGAAATCAGGTTGCAAGGGACACGATTGCAGCATTTGCATAATGTTGCCACTGTGCATGTCTCATCATTTTGGTGTTACCACCAAAATTTGCTTTTGCTGCTGTTTGAGGGTAATATATCAAAAATTGCCACCTGATTGGCCCACAGTTATCATCTGATTCCCAACACATGGAATCAACCAGGTACTGCCACAGGGGAGGCACAATTCTTGGATCCAAAAATATAACATTGTTTAAGGGAGGGGACCCAGAGCTAGATCTGATGGGATGGGCAGAAACAATGGGAGAAAGGCAGGCTCACAGGTAGCCTGGCCCTATGGGTTACACATGGATTCAAAATGTTACCTCAAACATTCTACTAGGTTTCCCAGGCTGATAGTCCATCAACTTGATGAGGCTGAGAAGAAGGATCCCAGAGTAGTTCCTGAGCCATTCCACTATCCAACACTGACTTTGGCCCTCAGAACCACAAGGTTGACTTATTCTGACCATAAAGCCCTCTCTGCCTGAATATCTTAGTAGTTATTGTTTCCTTCCAACTTCATTGTAAAGTGAAGACAATTCAGTTTTATGGACTCTACTCACATTTGCAATCTAGTTAAAATCCAACATCAGCAGCAATTTCATTAGGGAGCTTTTGGCGAGCCCAACCACGAGGTTAAAAATACTGACTTTCCTTACAAGATGGGTACAGTAACTTGCTTATATGGCAGTATTAAAATAATCTCAATAAAGTAAGGCTGCAAAGTATCTGAACAGCAAAAGCAGCATATAAAAAACAAATAATATGATTTGTTTTTGTTTTTTTTACCCCATTAATCGTATTCCTATCTTTGTCTTCCTTCACCTCCATTGTGCAGATGTGGAACAGAAGCTGGAAGACTTCTGTTGTGTTTGCATCTTTAGTTATAAATTACTAAATAATCTGATAAATCAGTTAAACAAGTGGCAGTTGCAACAAAAATTTTCAGCATGGAATGCTCCTATGCAATCAGCCATGACTTCTTCCAGGGCACGCTATTTCTCCTCCTATCCAGGTGATCATTCTGTGGTCACTGAGAATGCTTCATTTTTATCAAGATGTGGATGTCTCTTCACTGTTTTAGGCTATCTTTAAAATATGTGTTTTTAATTTCTGTAAATCAAAGTTCTGATATCTGCCCTTATATGTGGATGCTACTATTTTGGCTGCATCAGGACTAATATTCAGATAATTGAAATTGCTCTTATTATATAGTATAGTAAGCATGGACATCCTGGACAAGGGAATGGGGTATTGTGACATCATACTCATTGTGATATCATTGAACAAATGAAATTGATGTAATTTGCAGCAGTTGTATCATGCCTCCCTTAAGAAACCTATGATGATCAGAAAAGTTTTATGGCCTCCAAAGTCCTACTTCCCACTTGTATAATCTCTTTTTATAATTTATATTAATTTTTCCTTTTATAACACATTTTTAATAGTCCAGTTAGATCCGTATTTCAAATTCTTGGATCAGATTACTACTTTTTGTGGGAATGAGTGGCCTAGCTAAATTAATCTTGTGTGGCATTACAATAATTGATGTCTTGACATTTTAAAAAATTGTGGTTTCTTTAAAATAATCAAGCTGTCATCAATAAGGAAGAAATGTGAAGATTTTTAAAAGGCTTTCAGTAATTAGTGTCTGGAGTTTCTCTGTGGAATTATGATGAATTGTATACTTCTGATAAGCCTTATTGATTAATATGCCTCCTGCGCACACCAGAGAAAGACATGGAAAAATCAGACTTAGGAGGGGTTTTTGTTTGTTTGTTTGTTTTGGATTTATAAGTATATCTAAAACCTGGATATTATTTTCCCCAGAAAATCTAATTTGCGGTTTTCTCTGCAAGGTGCATGATTTAATACATTTACTGGGTTTAAAGCAATTACTTTTACTGGCTGTTGTATAGTGTGGATGATAAGACACTTATATATTAGCACGATATGTTTTCAAGTTTGCAAAATATAGCAACCAGCAAGGATAGTGACTTTTTAAGTCCACTTGCCTTCATAGCCTTACTAGTCTCATCTATACATACATCTGCTCAATGCATGGAAGAAGTGGGAATTGATGCCATTTGCTCTGCTCCTAGTAATCATGTTGTTGTTGTTGTTGTTGTCTGGTGCCCTGAGATGGATGTATGGAAATAAATGTTTTATATATATTCCCAGTTTTATGTACAAAGGTATTCCATGAAATTCGGAGTTCCCAAACAAGAGTATCTTTTTATATTCTTCATTGTTGTTCAGATATTGAGGGCAGACCTCCACTGTGATGTCAGGAGCAAGTTTAGCAGGCCATTTTTTTCCCTCTCTAAGAGTTACTCTATAAGTGAGTCAGGCACTATTAGGATTATAGTTTTGACTTGTTCCAGATGAGTAGACAGGTAGCTTAATGCAAACCTCTAATGCAGAGGAAGGTGGCGATAACGCTGATGAAGGAGTGCATGAACTGCTAGCAGTTAAAAGAGACAGTAAATACCATATCAGCCCAGGTGGGAGCATGAGAAAAAGATTCAGAATAACCCCAGCTTGATTCTGTATGGTTTTTAAGATTCTGTTGCAGCAACAGAGTTTCAGTGATATTCACAGTGTCTGCTTCCTGATTTGGCCTAGCTCAAAGGGTTGACATCTAGCCATTTGGGAAACTTGTAGCACACTTTCAAAGCTGCAGCAACCAATTACAATCAGTAGCCTGTGCATATTCTGATGTAGGCAGGAACAGTTTCCTAACTGCATTTTTTAATTCACTTCATGAAACTTTGCTCCTTCAAAGTATTGTGGGTGCAGAGCTATCTCCATCCGCTGAAATAATTATAGAAGACTGATGGCTAGAGACATCTAAATATGATTTAGAGCCCTTGAACTGCTAGCGTATTGCCGGGTTTTACTGTCTGAAACAATCTGCCTTACGTTTGGTTTATTTGTGATCTTGTTACATAACAAAGCATATATTGATAGGTTGTAGTACGACTCACACAGTACCTTGAAAGCTAACAGGGTTTAAATGAATACATAATTCAGTTCTTCTGAATATTGACAGGACTGTACCCAAAAGATAGTTTCCACATAAACCTGTTCCCTGCCACTCTTCCTTCCCTCTTTGCAGCAAAATTCTTTTTCTTTTCCAAAAGAAGAGGAGATAACCAAGAAGAAAGTGGCCCCAACTGACTCTGCTCTACATTTGAAATGCTGCTTTTTCCCTTTATCTTTCTCTGCCACTGGCTTCTGCTTCTGCTTCACAAAGGGAAAGTTGGGCCTTTTTATGTAGAAAAAAGGATCTCTCCTGGCTAGATTTTCTTGAAAATGAAAGTGAAATCCAAGTACTGGAACACTGATTTGAGATGAACAGTGGGATATTTAGAAATACTGCCCTACGGATCTTACATATGGGATAGTTTTGATCAAGAAAAATGTAAGGAGGCAAACTGCTCATGAAAAGAGATGTTGTTTTTATTTTAAATAACTATTCCCTTCTTTCACTTCTGGTGCCACATTTCAGCTTGCTTTTTAAATTTCAGTAGCTTTAAAAAAAACTAGTGATGCAGTGCAAGGAAAGAAGATGGATTCTCTAAAAAAGGTAATGAAAATCAGAAGATTGGTAGCATCTTTTCAGACTAAAACGTTATTAAAAGGCATATGTTTTCATGTACTACAGCTCCCTTCATCACATGTATGAAGTGGCTAAACTGATGTCAGATTTAAATTGGAATGAGGTTGGGGGTGGTGAAGAGAGGATGGTTATGCAAGTACAGGCTACAAGTTGTTAATAAATTATTATCTGAATGGCTGGATGCAGGGGCAATCAATAATGTAAAAATTGCAGATGTGACTGGGTGGTCAAAGCACCAGCGCTTTTTAACATATGTTGCACACATCACACAGATGGACTTATAAAAGGGTGGAGATTCAATCACCCCATCATGATTGCCTGTCATTTTGGTTTTCTTGATGATCCTTGTAGATGCCCTTGGCTAGATGAGCCCACAAAGACAGCTAAACTGAAACTCCACAATATAATACATATTGAACTCTGAAATATGCACATAAGAGGACTATGAAACTGTTTGCTTGTACTGTTGAGATGTCAAAGCTCCTGGATAATTTTCCACAGGAAGATGTAGGGAAGTTGGATTTCTTAAAGCATCGTCTATTGAGCAAGTCTCACACAGATTATATACAAAGACATAGAAACAAAAACCCTTCTGTCAAAGGAGATTATTTGGAATGCTGCTTGAAAGTCCAGCCAAAAAGGAGAGAAAACAAGTTAATCTCAAATGCAAGCATGTGAACCCCCCCCCCAAATCAAGCTTCTCATTGGCAGTGTTCTGTTGGCTATTAAAAAGAACAGTGTGATGCTTTCTGTTTAGGAAATTAATGAACACATGAAAAACTACATACACATACCAGACAGCTGGAAAAGTAAATATTGATGCTTTTGAATTTTTTGAAATGATGAAAATCACTGTATGAATATAATAGATAAAATAACATTGACAATGTTTTATAATGTATTGTTGATGACACCATCATCAAGAAAGACTTGTTACTCTACATTGATACCCATACATTGTGTAGACCATAAAACATAATTGGGTTGAAAATTATAAATGCAAGGCTGTGATGCTGTTGCAGTCATCTCTGTAATCAAAAAAATTTATAAAAAACAAGCTTGACTTAATGAAAATGGTAATATTCAAGTCTGGTGGTGCCTCCATGATGTTGGGAAGACATAGCGCAGCTGAAACATGATATTTCACACAGATTCCAGCAAAATTGCATTGCACACCTCGAAGAGGTTGAGATTTCTGATGCATGGAAAGAGGTTAAGCAAATAAGATACAATGAAGCTTTAATAAGAACTATCTATCCAATATTTTGTCAAACATTTACAATATGTGCACATTTCAAGGCCTTTAAAGCAAGCATTTGCAACTATAATCCTCTTCTGGACTATGCTGACCAAGGTAAAGATAATGATCCAATTTCAATATGTGGCCACAAAAAGCTAAAAAGCCTAGAATACCAGAATTCAAGTTTTGAATAAAGTTTTGTCAGAGCTGGCTTCGTTATCCATGCTGTTTGAAAAATAATAGCCTGGCACTTCTTGAATAATTTCATCTTGCATGTGATAAATTGAAAAAAATCAGAGGACAACCTCTCAGTGATTTAGTTTCACAGTGTGATAAGGCTCTTCTAGATATGAGTTCTTGAAAAAAATAATCAAATGGATACTAATTCTAGAATTAGTTTCATAAACATCCTGTATGCCTATTTGGTAGACAGATTTCCAGAGAATGAGTCCAGGTATGGCCTGCTTTTGACTTCACAGCAATAGAACAGCGTGACTTCAGTTTTGGAATTGAGCAGGTGAGTTTCCTATGTTTACAGTACAAAGACTTTCTTCTTGAAAATACTGTTACAGTCAATCAGAATAATGACCTCAAGTTTTCAGTAGATGAAAAAATCAAAAGTTAATTGGTTTCAAGTTATCCAGAAATTATGGCAATTGTACATCAGAATCTGGCAAAGTTGATGAATATTGGAAAAACAATCATAGCATCCAATGGACACTTGAATATTCTAAAAACTGAGTTATAGAATCAGTTACAAACAGTTCATTTGGACATGCTGATGTGCATTAACAGCCTAATGGATTAATAGATCTGGAGACAGTTTGTTCTGTAGTAGCAAATGCCAAGCATTGCAGGGAAAAAAACTACAATGAATGTTCACAGGCATCTTCAGGAAGCAGAAGCAGAAGCAAAACAGAAACAGTAAGTAGGTTGCAGAGACACATAGAAGTTAAGTTAGCTAATACCATGGAATAAAGTAACTTGTTTAACTTTAAAGTGGCCTGAGCTTTTTTGACCAAAAGACTATTCTAGCTGAAACAAACAACTTTTTTAAAAAGGTGGACAAAAATGTCGAAGCAGAAACATATCCAAATGACAAATTACCCTGGAAAGTTCAGGAGACATATGATTTGTTAATAAGTAAATAAATAAATCATTTTAGTGTTGGAAGTGATCATTAGACAGTTTAAGTGCATTTTTTAAAAAAGAGAACAGTATTTTGGGCAGACTTGAAATTGGTTCATTCTAAATGCATAATTTTCATATCCCTATTACTACAACTTATGGGAATATAATTAGAAATATCTGTAGCTGGAACACTATTTAGTAAATCCTTTGCAACCGTAGCATTGCAAATATAGAGAGCCAAAACTAGCTAAGCATTCAGAGTTTGCATTTCCTGATCTGCCACTGCCTTGGATTTTCACACTTAATATTTCATTAATTTAGTATTTTTGAAAAGGAAGCCAGGCTGATATACTGTATTGCTTAATCACAAAAAAATCAAAAATTCTTTGATTCATTTATTTAATTTTAGAAAAGGAGAGAATAAGCACAGGCCCACAACTAGGGTCTCTGTCACCTGGGGCAAACATGGATTCCGCACCCATTTTGGCACCCCCCAGTGCTCATTTTGGTGCCCCCCAGTGCTCATTTTGGCGCCTCCCCAGCGTGTTGCCCGGGGCACATGCCCTGCTTTCTCCCCCTAGTTGCAGCCCTGAATAAGCAGGTCGGCCAAGACAGATTGTTCTGGCAGGCTTCAAATAAGAGCCAGGTAGAAAACACAAGGCTTCTTCATCACTTCTATTCAGAAGTCTAATAGTTTCCTTCTCTTCTGAAAGAAGCTAAGACCTTAGATTTTCATGCTGTTTACAGCACAAATCAAAACCTCTTTACATTTGGAGACAATTTTTAACAGCCCTACCCACAGTGTGTACCTGATAAGTCAGATCCAACATATCTCTGGGTTGGTAGCCTGCTCAGAAAGTGAATACTGAATCAAAAAGAAGAGTTTTGTTAGATCAGTCCATTAAGCATGGTTTTCAATTTCCATCAATGGTCAACTTTTAAACAGGATTTGAAGGTTCAGCCTTTTTTCTCTTTTGTTTTTGCAACTGGGACTCAAAAACATGCTGGTTCTGAATATGGAAGGCATTTTTCGCTATCATAACTAATACTCATTCATCTATCTAAATTGATTTCTTCCCATTGCTATGGGAAGAATGATTGTGGTTGCTGTTCTGTCCCGATGAATTGAACTGAAAAATAGGATTGCTCTCTTAATGAGTTATTGATTCATTTAAATATTGGATTAAAATTTCATCCTTCCAGTGTCAATCCAGATACATTTATTGACTGAATTTCAGATCCATCAATTATACCATTTTCAGAATAGTGCAAAGAATTCCCAAGGAGAGAACAACACCCCTACCAGCACAAGCAGGGCAAGCCACGGTATATAAACTGAGAGCAAGGCCCGCTCCCTCTTTGCACTGAAGATGTTGCCTAGTCTGGCAATGAAACGTCGGCAAGAAAACAACAAGGCTCAGAGAGCACCAAGGGCTCCACAATAAGACATCAAATAGAAAAAGCAGAAAGGAAAAAAAGAAAACAAAAGTTTGTTTGTTTATTAAAAATAGTAAGCCAACCAATAGCTGAAGTTCTCTGGGCAGTTTACAGTAAAACACATTAAACATATTATCTGAATAAAATATATATGATAAAATAAAATAAAAAACAAAATAAAAACACTATATAAACTAGGCAGCAGTGCTAGGCAGTGATTGAAAAGCCTCTGGAAGTCACATTCCCCCTTTCTCCAAGGGCAGGTCATCTCACAGAGTGATCAAGATGGTTTCTCTGCCACAGCCAGGTCTAAAATCAGATTGAAATTAATGTGTTTGTCTCTGAGGGAGTGGTGGCAGTTATGTACAGCTTTTGACATTGGCTTAAACTTTCCAAAATACAAATCTGGGTCCTCCAAGGGACAATTGGGATGATATACTTAAGGAGAATCATTTCAAGAGAAATATTCTGGATTGGCAGGATTTAGTAGATTCATTTCATTCTATGCACACCTATCCAAACAATTAAGTATCAGAAGTCTCATTCTATAGGTGAAGTTCTTTAGATAAGAGTAATGCTGTGAAAATGTCTTTTATTTTCCTCCACCTGAAAATGCTCCTCCCTATGAAAGGTGTATCAGAAAGTCCCCTGCATCATGAGGGTATGAAGAAGACTACAGAAAATAATGTTCATTTTAGTAGTGGAACCATCAAACAAGGAAGAAGAATTACAGTTATAGGTAACTAAGCATTGGCCTTCAATTATACCTCAATTTTGGAAAACTTTTTTCATAAAAATGTATGTCTGGTTGAATCTTTGGATTGCCATTTTGTACAGACTAAAACCTAACCCAGTCACAGAAAAATGCTTCATAAGGAGACAACCTGGTTTAATAATGTACAGGCTAAAACCCAGCCTTTCGGTTAGATGTTGTTGCTCGATTGATATAGTTGGATTATTTTTAAAAGAAAAACTAATCAGTGAGAATTCTGCAGGTTAGGCCTTGTCAGAAAAAAATTGCCTTTGTTTCACTTATATTTGAAGAGAAAGTAGTCTAATTTATGTGCCCCCTTTCTATCTTGCATCTAAAAAAGAAAAGTTTAAAGAAGACAACTTAAGACAGCACATGAATCAAGCATTCTTACCACAGCAGACAAGCTGTGGTTCTCCAGGTGTTGCTGAACTACAACTCCTGACATATTTCACTGTTCAGTAGGCTTGGCAGAGAGCTCCTATTCACAACAGGACCTTGATATAATGAGAGAGGGGAAGCTCTCATTTGAAAAGCTGCAGAGAGAAAACTTGTATAATTGCTCAAATGAAACTTTCTTCTGCCCTGAAGATGCTGGTGTTTAGATTCCCATGAGGGCAAAGAGCAATAGTATGGATGTAAGAACAAACCTGAAGACTTCGGGTCTCCCATCTACTTCCATGTCCAAGCCTCCTGGTTGCTTCCTTTTTACCAGTGCTCTTGATGAACAAAAGAACATTTACATATTCATTTGGCCCTAAAGATATTGCAATTAAAAGAGAAAAAAGTTATGGCCACTTTAAAGAAAATGATTTTCAAACCCATACCTTTGAACAGAGTGGGCTGTTTTAAATGCTGCTTTTTGTAACAAGCGTAAATACTGATTTGATAAATTAACACACTTTTCCTTAGGTTTTATTCATACTGCAGAGATGGGATAAGACTGTATGGTCAAAAGGAATCAACAACATTCAGAAAGTAATTTTTGAAAATCATCCCTTCGTGGAACAGGGTGTGGTTGGCTAGTGTTCTGCCCAGCATATAGTCTTGATTGTCTTTAGGAGTTACATCCTATTTTATTTTCATGAATACGCATTTTCACTGTAGAACATAACAGTACTTACTTGCTACAGCAAAGATTATTTAGCAGCTATAGATGTATTGAAAGCTTTGCAACTGATGACAGGAACAGATTACTTGCCATATTGGAGTATTGTACAAGCTAGCTGGCCTTAGGCACTTTTAAGTTCCATTGATTTTACTGGAAAAGATTTAAGCAAGAATTTCACTTTCCCATTAAAATCAATGCCTCCTAAAAGTGCCTAACAGTGCCTAGATGATATCCTTGACTTCTTTAGTTGCTATCTCCAACAAGTTTTAGTGTACTTGATTCTGGCTTCAAAAATGAACTTCTAAGAAAGATTTAAACCCATAATAAATTTAATTTGGGAACCCTAGAATTCCAGGGTGAATCAGTTCATCTGGAACAAGTTTGAAGTATTTGAATGTAGCAACTGCTGGCAAGATCAAAGGACTATAAACAGTCAGTTTACATCCTGTAACAAGAGATTAAAATAGTTGTAAGTACCTGATATTCACTTATTTAAAAATGTCAGAGACTTAGAACAATTATCTTTTCTATCCAATTCAGTCAGAGGCAGACAGATTTGGCTACATTATCTTTGCTGCTAATTACAACATCACAATATTAGCAAATGGCTAATAGTTCTGTGTGCTAAATTACATATATATATATTTATAACCTGCTTTTCTTCTTAAATAAATCTTTGAGGAGGATTGTCTTCACAGAGTATTACATTAAAAATAAAACCATGGGAATTTGAATGATGTGATGTGTTAATTTTACCTGATATTGAGACCTACCATACATGGAGAAAACCCCATGCCCATGAACTTCTCTGCAAACAGATGGCCACTTGTTGCAGGCCGCCTAATTCTTTGACTGTTCTGCAACTGCTGGAAAACAGGCCCCTTTCCTTTCGCACAGTTCAGCATCAGGGGAAAGCATTTTCTGGGGCATATTTGCCATCCTTCACTTCTCCATTCAAAACTCTGACTCCCTGCCATGCCCTCTGCCTCCCAGAAAGCTTTGAAGGTTTGCAAACCAAGGTGATATTAATGCTGTTTTGACCCACCATCAGCACAGCATGCAATGTTTTGTAAATGCAGTGGATGTGAATATGGCTGCTGGCCCACTTGCTGTATTTTGTACCAGCTGTGGTTTCTGACCAGTACTGTGCTGAAGTAATTAAATCTGCAGCATAATAAGCTACCAGATCTGGGCTGCAGATATCTGGTTGACCACTAGATGGTAGCAAAGAACTACAGTTTTGCATATCTTTTTGCAGCCATTTCAGCACCAAAATCATGAAATCCTAAAGTTGAAAGGGGCCATTTAGAGCATCAATTTTTTAGTAGAAGGAAAATTTATTCCTGAGAATAGGAATCCAACCTGAACAATGGTTATTGTAGCAATAACAGCAAGATGATTTATTTAAGGTAACCCATGTTAGTGTATATGAAAACTTAGCATCTAACTAACTACATCCTAGCAGGAGTTGGAAAGCAAGAGTCCCATGCATACATTCTTGAGAACAAAGAAATAAGAAATCATCCTGTGATCAGTAATTTCATAAACAAAGAGCGGGCAGAAAGAGAGGACACAGAAATGTTTCTCTCTCAACATCCCATTGCCCCTGTCAGTAAATTGTGAGGTGATGAAGATTCAGCACTACTGAAGTCACACTGCCAACAGTCCGATCTTCTGCTCAGTGGAGGAATCCAAAGAACGGTACCTTCAACAGATAACTGTCCAGTCTCCATTTGAACTGTCCAGTAATTGGTCTCTCTGTGAAACTGCTCTTACTTTCAAAAAGAACGTTCTAACGTTCAGTTGGAACCTGCCACTCTGTAACTCTTATCCTTTGTCCAAGATGATAGAGAATGGTCCAAATGTTCTCAGTGACACCATTTCATGTCCTGGAAGAGCACTATCATATGTCCCCTCAGTCTTTTCATCTCGAGACTAAACATTTCCTGTTCCTTCAGTCTGAAAGGTGTGACTGTTGCAGAATAAAGTAGAATGGTTGTTTCCTTTATTTAAAAACAGTATTTCTGTTGAGGCAGACTAAACCTGCATTTCCTCTTTTTTGAAACTATATCACACTGCTCACACCTATAATAGTATTTAATCCATCTACCAAACAGACGTAGTGAAACACACTTCTACCTACAGGCACCATTTAGGCATTTCAGCACAGTCTAGCCAAACTTTTGGGTTGTTGTGCAATGTAACTGAATATCATCATCATCATCATCATCATCACCATCATCATCATCATCACCATCATCATCATCACCATCATCATCATCATCTATCATTATAATACAGTTATTATAATTACGGAATTAACTAATATACTCAATTTGCACAAAATACTAACTCAAAAGTAACAAAAGAAAGTAGGTTTGTATAACATGATAAGGCACAAAAATTCACTAGAGTTAAAAACTAAGCTTGACGTGCTGATAATGTTAATGTCAAAGCTCTTTAATCTGGTGAAATGTGTGATGCAAATGCAGTCCCTGGGTTATCAACCTCATAATGCAATTGTAATATCAACTATTTCAATCAGTAGATGACATATTTCAAACAATATCCTGTGAATTACCCTCAGCATCTTCTGCTCTTCCCTATCTTAGTAGCTGGCTAAGGTTTTGCAGTTTAAGTTTCAGTGCCAGCATGAAGAATTCCCTGGTGGTAACAAGGAGGTACCTCTGCAAAGAATATGCACTCTTGCAAATCTGATTAAGAGAGCTCCAAACTAACTCCTGTGGATGTAGATGGTGAAAGGCAAGAACTAACTACTGAGCTAAATAAGTCAGACAAGAACCTGAACAACAAGGGTGGTGGCAGCAAGGAAGTGGTGTTGGAGCCCAGTGAGTTGCAGGGGAAGCCACAGGGCAAGTGCAGCTGATGACTTAAGAGATTTAAGCAGATATTTAACAGCCATTTATTGTAGTGCAGTCCTCCCCCCAAATGGGCACCCTGTAGATGGGGAAGAATTCCCTGTCCTCAGGAATTCAGTGAGTAGCAGGTCCAAACATCAATCTGTATGCCAGGCTGATAAAGGCTGTTCTCAAGGAATCCTGCAGTGAGCCAGGAACTAGGCTAGATCAGCCTTTCCCAGACTTTTGACCCTGGAGGAACCCTTGAAATATTTTTCAGGCCTTGGAGAATGAGCCTGCACATTCAGGCTCAAATATAGGCCAGAAGTTACAAAATTATTATATGCATTTCATGTGTAGGCCTGTCTATATGCACTTACAGTGTTCTTAAACTAAAAATAAAGAATGAAACTTACCTCTTTGATGTGAAGTTGCCTGAATTTGAAATAGTTTTTTAAATAAATTGTGATCTCCCAGAGAACCCCTAGTGACCTCTCACAGAACCCTAGGGTTCCACAGAATCCTGACTGAGAAACTCTGGGATAGATGATCTTCACATGATTCCATGGCTACAGGAAAAAAGTCCATACATGGACAAAGTACATAGAAATCTGACATAGTGGCTACATGCATTCTGGGAATGTAATAGTTTCAAGAGAATGAATTTGAAATTCTATCTCTAGGCTTCCATTCCTGCAAGCAACAAATTTTCCCAGCAAATGCATCTGCCCTTATGAACCTTAACTGCCCCGAATCTCAGCGTCTGTTACTCAAGGCACCATATACTGTATTTCTTCATGGCCAGTCCTCACCCAGAGTTGTACCAAACTTGGTCATGTGCTCTGACTGTCCATTTTTTAAATTCTCTATTGAAAACTCCTGTTCATACTCAATACTGTTATTTAGGACAGAAATATCTCTTTTTTTATTTAATAGTAATAATAATTCAGTTTAAGCTCTTATACAATACACCTTATTTCATAACATTCTCATCAAAAGCATAATAAATATTCACAGTGCAACATGACATACACATTTTGTATAAATCTTAAAAATGAGAAATGATCAGAAATGAGGATTTTACAATATAACCCATAAATCCAGACCACATTTCATTAGAATCTCTTATTTCCTTTCCTTCCTTTACTGCTAACTCAGCAACTCTGGGCAAGCCACACATAAACTTCTTGAGTGTTTATATAATTCATTTCTGCAATATCTTTTTCTTGCAAAATGAAGTCAGCTTGGGCAACCTGTTGGACAATTTATTTAGGAAACCTAAAATTATTGCTTTAAATGTAATGCAGACCCTCGTATCCAAAAATGAACTATAAGCTCATAGTATCACAGTAGATTGTAATACCTGATCAATTTACTTTGTATCAAGACTCTCTTAAATGGATGTAAAAGTGTCTGAGCTAGTCACCTCAGCGTGTCTGTAAACTTATCTTTTATCATTCTGATCATTGTTTAATATGTAATCAGTGTATACCTGGTAGGGAAATTTGAGTATTTTCTATTTTGCTAGAATAATTTTTTGTTTTGTTTTGTTTTTTAAATCAACTTCAGTATTTCAAGAAAAAAACACTGTCTGAACATTGCTTTTTGGGCATAATTTGTGGAATTGTTGTAGCCAATTTTGTGTATAAATTTGCAGAACCTCATGGTAATTAAATGTAGGTGATATGGTTTAGCAAAATGGAAATCAACAGACATACCACTACCCTGGAAGGCTAGATAGCATGTTAACAATACAATATATGCTGCCTGGATGATTCATAAAACTGCCAAATCTTGACCTGTGAGTGCTTACACACTAAGAGTTATATGGTTATATTTATGATTTTATTGAAATTTTAATTGTTTTTATTGTGAACCCATGTGGGGGAGATGGGCAGGGATAAAAATTTGATAAATAAGTAAATACATAAATAAAATAAGAGTTACATATATTAAACAACCGCAAAAATCTATTAAGCACTACTTCTCCCATGATGGAAACAGATATTCCAAGAGATCGTCCTCAAAATATGAGACTTCACCTCTTGAGGCTGAAGACTCAACTGAGTTAAGAGTCATTTGAATACATTGCTCATATTGTTGTTGCAATTAACATATGATATGACCAACTAGTCAGTTTGAAACTTTCATCAAATGTGCTTTTTCTTTCAACTTATGCAATCATAGGAGTCAATGAGACAAAAACATTTAATTTTTAAAAACATTTTAATATTTTCAAGTATATGTATGTGGGGGATGAGAAATCTATAAATGAATGCAGCTCCTGAACCCTCTTTTTGCACTCCAATTTCCAGCTAGGATTGCTAACATTGCCAGAGTAGTTTGCTAACATTTTAAAATAGGAATTATGAACTATGTAATACAGCCTTAAAATAGGTTTATTATAATACAGCTGCCAAAACCTATAGACTAGGTAACCCTTTATGACATGACCCTTTCCGTTTTGTACCATTGTTCCATATATTATAGTCCTTGTGATCACCCAAAGGTTGCCCATTCTTGCTACATCTAACATTCTTCTCTCTGGATAGTATTCTCTGCTGTGATGAAGAGGTTTGTAGACCACTAACACACTTTCCAAGATAAGCCTATTAGATGCCACAATAACTATTATGCTCAAAACTATTATGGGCAGAATGTGTTGCTGACTCAACGAGTGTGGGCATCTTACATTCCTAACAGCCATTTTGTTTATGAAGTTGGACTTTAAAGTAAGAGAAAGCATGACAGCCTGAGGAAAACATGAGATAGCAAATCACATCCCAGTCAAGCCTTCACCAAAGGCTTTGAAAATTCTAGAGCACTGGGACAGAATGGAGCTAGTATTCTGATGACCAAGCTCTCTTTTACAATTACTGCAGGGAAAATGGAGGGTTCTTACAGCATTTATGGAGAGGAAGGGGGAAGAGGAAGGGGGAAGAGAGAATAAAATGCAAAGGACCCCCCTCTCTTCTAACATTGATTTTTTTTTTTTTAAAGGTAGATTCCAGGTGAAAATCTGATAACCCAGTATCTTGTCCCATTCGCCAGGTAGCAAGAATATCTACAGCACTGGAGTGGGAAGGTGTAAAATTATGATGAAGCATCACTTAAACTCGTGGAATACTTTTCCCTATAAATTCCCCTGTACAGATGTGGGTATAACTCAGCAAAAAATTAGCATTTGAAACTATCACCACCACAGCACAATGAAAAATCTATGATATATTTTAGAAAAGTTGTTCAAGGAAACCTGGCAACATACTATATCCATCTCTGTTCTGTTGATGGGAAAGGCCACTTTGTGTCTTATAAATAAGCTTCGTTTAAGCTCTGGCTCACAAGTTTTCTACTTTTGTCATTTTCCATAAAATGTACAGTCTACATATGTAGACTGTAAAAATGGTTTAACCATCACATCATCTTAGAGAAGATGGCAAGGTCACCTCTGTTCTCGGCTGAAATAAATCCCATCTAAAGGAAGGGTTTTGAGCTATAGTGATATCACTTTTTCATAACACTATAAAAATTTATGAAGGCACAGTTATATTTCAGAATCTCATTTCAAAACTTTAGCAATTGTTTAGAGTTTGTAGTTAATGCCACTGGTTTCCAGGGCTTCTAGCACCATAATATGATCTGATTCAGTGTATACATTAAGCAGTTTGCTTGCTTTAAAACTCAATGCTTAGATAATCCATCATCTGGAGATGTGTACTTTCTTTGCAGATAATCTTAGAATATTTGAATCTCTGAAGAGCTGGATTACCTGACAGTACTCATTAAAGAGTCTCCTTGCAGGTTGGTTGGTTGAATACTGAAGAGACCCAATTTCAAGTCCATACTCAGACACGGAACCTCATAGAGTGACTTTCAGCCAGTCACTATTTTTCAGCCCAATTTATTTCACCAATTTCTAATAGAGATAAAAGTTAAGTTCTACTGCTTTCATTAAGATGATTTCAGAACCAACTTTAGCAAGATAAAGGTTATAAATAACTGGGCAACCCATGACCCATTGGGTCATTCTTTCAGAAATATTTCTGTACCTAAACAGAGAAAGAGAATGACCAGGGTGGACAAAAAAGCAGGGGAAGCAGGAGTGGCTTCTGACTTCCTGCCGGCTTCCTCACTGACTTCCTTGTGGGAAGCTGGCAGGGAGCATTGGAAATCACTCCTCCTCCTCCTCCTCATCCTCAGCTGACCCATAAAACTGCTTGCCACTTTGCTGGGCGGAAGGGGGACAAAGGGAGCCGCAGACCATGAGGAAAACTGAACCCCTACTCCCCATCCTGGCAGTTCCCCAAGAGCCCCCTCCCTCCAGGGTGGGAGAGAGCTCACCCATCAACCACTGGCACCCCCAGCCAGCCCTACCTTGCCAGCAGGCGGTGCCAGTGGTTGATGGGTGAGCCCTCTCCGAGTCACTCCCTCAGCCTTCCCTTGCTGCCCACTGCCATTAAGAGATTTCAAATTTCAGCCTCAGTTCCAAAGCAGCCAGCTGCTGCTTGGGCCTTGCTACCAGCCGATTTGGTGCAGGGGCCAGAGGGAGGTAGGAAAGAGGGCAGGGATACACCCGTCCCATCTTCCCTTGCACCATGCAACCTATGGTTGCTGGGAAGTGTAGCTGGAAGATGCAGTGGTGCTGAAGCGGCAACAACTTTGCCAAATTTCAATCCCATGGGAATAATGGGTTCTGGATTTTGGATGCATTTTGTAAATTAGCCCATTTGAGGTACTTTGGTTCAAAAATTGTTGCCTTATGATGCATTGTTTCTCCCAGTTGAAGGTTACAAATAGACACAAGAGTTTAGTAGTATATAGATTTGTTTGACTCATACTTCTGTTCTAAAGGTGAGTTTACATATTAAAAAGAAGCACAGATCTCGTCATGATTTTAAAATACACAGCCATATATACATAATCAGTCAATCAATTGCTCACTTAGGTGCATCCAATGAGATGAAAAAGGCAACTTCACAAAACAATCCTATTCCATTGCTTATATGTGTATCTTTGCTATTGACAAAATACTGGATCTCCCTCTCCTTCTCCCTCCCTCCCTCCCTCCCTCCCTCCCTTCCTCTCTCTCTCTCTCTATATATATATATATACACTCACACACACACACACACACACACACACAGTATGTACAGTATGTATGTGTGTGTGTGGGTGTTTGTATATACATACATACATACATACAAGAGCCAATGTGGTGTGGTGGTTAAGCCATCCAGCTAGAAACCAGGAGACTGTGAGTCCTGGTGCTGCCTTAGGCTTGAAGCCAGCTGGGTGACCTTGGGCCAGTCACATAGTGGCAATGGCAAACCACTTCCGAAATCTTGCCAAGAAAACTGTAGAAACATGTCCAGGCAGTCGCCAGGAGTCAACACTGATTTGTATGTCCTGCCTGCCTGCCTGCCTGCCTGCCTGCCTGCCTGCCTGCCTGCCTGCCTGCCTGCCTGCCTGCCTGCCTGCCTGCCTGCCTGCCTTCCTTCCTTCCTTCCTTCCTTCCTTCCACTTGGCTCATGAATACAGTATTTTTAACATGCAGGAGCAGTACCACTGCAGAAATTCAGCATCAAGCCATTAACACTGGAAGGCACAATGAAAAATAATCTAAACAGATGGAAGACAATGGAATAAACTATAGTAGTATCAAGCAGCCATACTGATGCATTCTCACCCCCAAACAATTGCAGAGAGACAAAAAGGCAACACCAGGCAATACTGGGAATTTCACTGCAATGCCAAATGGAACTTATGAGAATGTAGTAGCAGTTTAGAAGAGCTCCCTGAGGGATGCACTGAAACTGTTTGGAGCCACATGAATCCCATTTATTTATTTATAATTAAATTTATATGCCACCCAACTCCCAGCAACTGCATAACACATTGCCCATTTCTGTTATAGAATGTTCCACTTGTCTGTATTAACTGCAGCTCTTCCTGGGAGAATGTTAACATCTGTACCTATTTTTCCTATTGTCCAGATGCTGAAAAGAGACCTGTTTCTTTAGCCATTGACCCAAAAGGGAAAATTCCACTGGCTCATCACCCTTCTCACTGAAACAAGCAATGACATATCCTATGCAACTGTGTCTTCTCTGGAACTATGAAAGATATGACTTTAATGTTTAAATAAATACATTGCTGCCACTGAAATGGCACCATTAAGGTATCAGGTGTCTTTAAAAAGTGTCTTTATATGGATCCATACGTGCTGTGCATGTTTTACAATATAAAGTTTAATATGTCTTTCCTGGGAATTCAACTCAGTGTTATGTCATTTCTGTCCTTCCCTTAAGCTAAATGTAAATGCAATGTTCTGCTAGCTGATTTCTCCAAAAACTGTAAATGGAACAAACCTAGGATGTGCAGTTTTGTTTCTTTTTCTCTGCCAATGGCAACATACTTAGTGATATGATCATCTACTTTAAGAAGTGATGGGAGAGTTCATTTTCTGTTCTAACAATAAACAAATCTAAAGGCTCAGAGCAGTTGTTAAGCTTGAAGAAAGTAAAAGTGCAGCAAAGACCATAGCCTTATAAAATTGGATTTTTAAAAACCCTCTCCAGAGCATTGCCCTCATATTAACAATGAACAAAACAGAACAAATTATTTTTCTACACCAGTTCCATTACATTGATTTTAATATTAGACCATATCAGTTCACTCAAGGAATCTTATATATTTTTTTCCAATCAATTTTAGAATATTAGCCTATTTAAAGCATAGCAACAGACCACATTTAATCTTCAGACCCACAACTGCTGGCTTAATGGCTGTGATACCATGAATGTGTATGCTCATTTTAGTGCTCAGAGAAGGAATATGTCATCAGTGGAAACACAGATGAATAGTAGATTATCTTAAGAGTAAACTGAGTTAAGAGTAGAAAAACAATCACAAGAACTCTACTGCTAAGAGCTGTGGGGGAATCAGAACTAGTTCATGACATCAGGACATACAGTAGAGGCTTTAATTCTTTGTCCCCACCACTTTGTCTTGACCTGCATCTGATTCAGAACAACTATTCACCTAGCCATGGCAAAGATGGCATCATCTTTCTAAAACATCAGGTGGGGCAGTGGCTTAGACCAAAGCACATTTATACTAAAATTAAATTCTATCTTAAAACCATAAGCATCTGCCTCATAGTATTGGTCCATTTCTTTCAGTATCAATCAAACTGATGGCAGGAGGTCTCCAAAGTTTGTGCAGGCCTTTTCCCAGTCTTACCTGAAGTTGACAATTAAACCTGTGATGTCTTTCATGAATTTCTCTGCCATGGCAGCTGCCCTCTGGAATAAACTACCCCCAGAGATAAGGCAGGCACCCACTCTCCCAGCCTTCCGGAAGGGGGTTAAAACCTGGTTATGCCACCTTGCCTGGGGTGGGAGGGGGGATAGCCGATCATGGGGGTGGTTGGCTCCTTGAAGGGGCCAATGATAACATCACTATTTGCCATCTTGAATTTTATACTATTTATTTTACACTTTTATATTTATATATATTGATATTGATATTCTACTGTTTTAATGACTGTTTGGGTTGAGCCAATAGACCCAAGGTGCCAGGTTTGGGACTTGGTGCGAAGCAAACAAAACACCAAGACGAAAATCAGACTTTTTATATCCACTTTATTTCAGAGCTCTGAGATATGTGGAGACTCTCCGCTAAGGGGGAGAGCCCTGAGCAAGCCAGAGACCCCTGCTTTTATACTATCTTGAGACAAAATAAATACAATCAGCTCACAGCTGGTTTCTTACAATTTTAGCAATTTTGGGAACAGATCAAAAACAAACTTTTCATAAACTTATCAATCTTGTATGTCCTGTCAGCTGCCCCAGCCATGACCCACATTATCAGGCTGACCACAGCTGGTCTCCTGCATCCCTACTCCAGGTCAAACTCATACAAGGAAATCACAAATCATACAGTTATCGTCAAGGATACATAGAAATCGATCACAAAACATATAGTTGTGTTCAGAGATTACAAAAGCAAGCAAGGAAATCATAAAGCATACAGCTGTTTTCAAAAATTACAAAAAATATGTCATTGAGTAGAAGTATATCATTTCTGACAAGGACATTGAATACAGATTTCAGGACAAATACACACATTCTCATATGCAGGCTCATTACACATGTTTTCACATGCAGGCTCATTATCAGATGCTGACCCAGTATTAGTTCCCTCTATTTCAGTTTCTACCATTTCCGTTCTCATCATTACCTTTTATTCTTCTATTTTTAATTGTCTGTAAACTGCCCAGAGTAGTTATAATATGAGTTGGATGGTAAAGAAATATGACAAATAAAATAAATAAAGTAGATGCTTTGCCACTGAGCTGTCCTCTCATGCTAAAATCTTGATTTCAATCCCCCAACTCCACCTAGCATTGGAAGAAAACAATGTGATTGTTCCTTTTTCTTACATTAGCAACTGCACAGTGATCATGCATCTACTAAAAAAAAATGCAGCTTCTTATGAACCCACTTCAAAGTAAAAGTGTTTTATTTTACTATAAAATATAGTTTGAAGTCTATGGTCTTCTGATATGCCCTGGAAAGAAATTAATGTACTAGTAAGCAACCTGATGTCCTTCAGGTGTTTTAGGTTACAACTTCACCAATTCTTCGTCATTACCTATGTTGCTAAGATTAATGGAAGTTGCAGTCCAATGCATTAAGGAGGTGCCAGGTGTCCTACATCTGATTTAGGCCAACTTTAAGATGCTGTAATATTTGCTGAACATTTTCTCTTGGTTTTTTCCTTCTGCAATAATAATGTTCAATGGATTTCAGTTTATTTATTCTGAGTTAAATTTAGACTCAAATAGCTAAATTCGAAAACAATAGGACTTAAGGCATTACTTAACATCTCACATTCATCTCCATGGGGTAAAGTGTTAGTAATTTACTCTAGTTCCAAGACACTTTATAATTGTACATGGAGGTAAGGTAAGTAGAGAAGAATTTATTAGTTTCTGCATTTCTTTTCACTTTTGGAACTTTATAGCTCAGGGTTAACTTATAGTTTAAAACTGTCCTTAAAATCACCTTTGGGCTTTTAGATATCTGGAATGGCAGTTGAACATTCCCAGAGAATGAGGTATGAAACCAACCAAACAAACACAAACCCTTAATTAGTACAAATAGGTTATTCCTTTCCTTTCGGGTTCCTCTCATAATTCCCTTAATGTCAATTCTCTCCAATTTTCTTTATTGCCGTTTTCACTCCCCCTGCCCACCGTGCCTACAGAGTAATCTCTTTATGATCACACTGCTTAGGACAGAGATTTGCTTCTGGACAGCTTCATCATATTAATTTATCAACATTGTGACTCTTTTTTTCCCATTTATTCCTCACCAAAATAGAAGAAAATGATTCATAAAATTTCTATCCTAAGTAGCATGTTGGAAATTTACTTTTTGATGAAAGTGGAAAGGAATATCAACTTCAAATAATGTTTTCAGTAAAAACAGCTCATTTCTAAAACCAGGATGATATATTGCATGCACAAAACTGGCAGTAATAAAGATGCACGTTCCATAGAAATTTACTGCAGTTTGCAGCATTTTATTTATTCTGCATTTTCATGTGGATGAATATACCACCCATCTGCCACCAAAGATTTAGAGATTTCAATGTATTAAATAGCAGGACTGTCTGACTTTAGGCATAAATTATATAGAAATCTACGTGCTGGATGCAACTTATTGGAATGAGATCTCAAGATATTCTTTTTTCAAGTCATGTTTGATATTGAATATCATGCACAATGCATTATCTGAGGTATAATGTTAAAGGAGATAATCATATTTGATAAGATGAATATAAAATTCCTCATGCTGGTGGGCACATACCTTTATAACTCTCCAACATATATTTGTTCTTAAAATACTTCTAGAACTATACATAGATCTTAAAGTGAGATAAAAATTTGTAAAATAAATCAATCTGAACACAGAAAAAAATAACCTCAGTATACTAGAAAACAAAACATAGTTATGTTACAATTAGTAGTGTCCTCCTGTGTGAGTCAATAGCCAGGTCTTGCCCATGAATAAAGCAGACATTAGCAGCAACCATTGTTCTTGGTGGACATTTGGGGAACTGCGTAACAAGCACAAGAAAGATGAGACGGCCCTGACTTCCATTTCTGTAGAATTCGTTATCCCCAACAGAAGAGAAGAGAAGAAAGTATCCTTGGTAGAACTCAGTACACAATACTCATGAAGGTTATCTAGGGAGATCTGTTCTCAGAAGTCTCTTGCTTAGAATTAACTCCTAGGATTGTAAATTCATCAGTAACATCTTAAGATAAGGCTATAAGACTATTGGTTTTGTCAGTAAATTCACCACCACATTCTGCAGTTTCCAAGTTACTGTATCTTCAGCAGCAGCCCCATATTAAATGCAATGCAGTAACCTAGATGAGAATTTACTGGAGCATGGATTACTATGTCTAAACTCACACACCAACCAAGTTAGCAGAACGTTATTCAAACCAACCGTTATTCAGTGGCAAAGATGAGTCTACAGATACAAAAGTCATTCCTTAAAGTCAGATATCTAATTTCCAGGCATATCTGAATTATTTCCTCAGTCAAACGTATATTTATTTCTTATTTGTTCAATTTCTGTCTTGCTTTCTTTCCAGGAACTTAATGCAACTTACATAGGGAACACCCTTGAGTTTCTTCCTACAGCGACGATCAGTGCGGAGCCAAGACACAACAACTTGCTCAGAATCACCCACTAAAGTTCCTTGGTTAAAGGTGAACTTGAATATGGGTCTTAATCATGACACCATGCAAAGATTGTGTTTAAACAACAGCAAATTACATTTCTTATAGTCTAGTTTTACCTATTTTTTTCTTGTTTGTTTACTGCTCATTTTAGTGTAAATAATAAATTGTAAGGATTGCCCACCCTAATAGACTCAGACTCACAAGCAGGAACTTAATGATATCTGATTTATTAAAGAATAGTATGCAAATACAGAGAAAGCTGAGAATGAGCAAAAGCGCACCAAATACAAACTAAAAACCCTTGGCTCAAACGTAATCCCTCCCCTCGCCCTGCCGTTGCAAACTCCCCCCCCCCCCCCAGGTGCTGGTAACCGTTTCTGCTGATGTCCTGGGAAAGGAACCTTGAACACACGAGATAACCCAAACACATTCCAATCCAGCTGCCAACATACAACAATCCCACGAGATGGAATCCCCCTCCCCTCCCAAACGAAACACGCATCAGCCAAATGACATGCGAAACGTTACGATGCAGTGGAAACATTGGAATGATGAACATGACATAAATATTAGTTCTGAATGGAACTTTGCAAACTAGGATGAACAAAGCTATATTTAACATGTGATCTGAGTTCACTTTACAATTGTTTTGTTTCCAATATGTTGTATGAGATCGAATATCAACAAAGTGGATCTGTAATGGTCTGACAGGATCCTACTTGTTGTACTATACCCTTATAATTATTGCCTATTAGATGCTTATTCTACCTTTCTTCAAGATAAGATACAGGTTCCCTGATGCTTTTTATCCTCTCAATAAGCCCGAAGTATAGATGAGGGTGGGAGATACTGACAAGTCCCAAGTCACTGAATGAAGTACAGGCAGTCCTTGCTTACTGACCACTCATTCAGTGACCATTCACATTTGCAATAGTGCTGAACCAGTGACTGGCCCTCAAAGTTCCACCTGTTGCAGTGCCTCCATGGTCATGTGATTCTGATTCGGGCACTTGGCAACTGGTTGACACTTATGATGTCAACTACTTGATTATATTTAGTTGTCATCTTATGATGACACTAAACCTCCAGGGGGGTTTAGAGCTGAGAGATGAGGGAATAGCCATCTTGCTCAAACCACAGTCAACACCCTTAAAAGGACCCTAGGTTCGCATACTTCCTTTGCTAATTACTTTCGGAAATTTCTTGTTAACTGCTTTTCAGCTATTAGGAACCATGGATCAACAGGTTTGACAGCACTGGGTGAGTTTCTTTCAATACTTAGCAAAAGAAGTTTTAAATATAAGTTTAAGGGCTTAATTTTTTTTTTTCTGGAATAAACAGCAAGAGGGTGATTGTGATGACTACCTACTCAGCTTACCATTAATTTCGATTCGTATGTGATGATGTCATGAGCACTGATGGTGAGCAGGAGGGGGCCCCTATCCAGGGGGGAAAACACATGCATAGTAGCGAGAATTTGAGCTGTCATTCAAAGAGACACAGAACAGACCCGCCTTGACTTTTGGGGTTTATCTGTATGGGTTTTCTCATGCTTCTTCAGTTTGTTAGGATTTTCTGTCTAATGTAGCAGTAAGAAAACACTAGAGACCTATTCCTCACCTCGGCGTGGTTCCTGCTTGTTGGGACAGATAAAGTAGAAATCTCTTTAATGGAGTGTAGTATGCAGTACAGAGAAAAAGTTCTGAATAGAAGTTCCCATGCTTTCCTCAAGTTAAACAGCCCAATGAATTCAACCCCTGTCCCCTTCTCTGGTATACAGCCCCCCTTTTGTGCCAGTCCATTCAGTTCTGTGCAGATGTCTGCAGCGGCTCTGCCGGTTGACCTTGGATGCCAGATTTAGTCGAAACAGGATGCTTTCACACTCCTGGCTTGTCCCCCCTCCCACTTTTACTGACTCACAATTGTTGAGGTTTTCCTACTAATAGATTAAGACTGCTATTGTGCCTAATCATTTTGGCTGGGTTAAAAGGTTGTATTAGATTGTCTCCTCTCACGTGCTTCATGCAAAATAGCCTGGGGGGGGGGGGGGAAACCTGCCCGGACTTGTTCTTACTTCCTCTTTTTTCTCTGCCGGCAATGTAGGCGAGCAAGGCTTGCTCCAAAGGGAGCTAAGTCCTTTAAATGTTTTGCTTTTGTTTTTGCTTTCTGTAAATAAATTATTTTTATAGAAATGCTTGGTGTGTGACTTTTTTGACCTCTCCTGGGCTAAAGGCTTTCCCAGCATCTGCCAATAGGTTATGTGCCCAGTAAGCCCAGTAAAACCCAGAGAGAAAAGAGAGATCAACTCCACACCTCATGCACAATTTAAAGGCAGGTAGCAAAGACCTGTGAAGATTTTCTTTGGAGCCACCTGGAGATTTTCCAGCAACTGCCAGTCTGCAGGACAAAGAAGCCAGCTGAGGTGACTTGCAAAAGAAGGAAGAAGCCATGGTTACCTCCCAGCCCTCAGCGATGCCTCTGGAGCGCCTATCAGAGACCAACTATTTGAATTGGGCCCTGAAGATGGAAATGTATCTTCGCAGAGAGAATATTTGGCTGCCAATTGGTGAGCAAAACCCCCCAAATCCCAGTGCTGAATGGCTGAGACAGGATGAGCGGGCTAGAGCCACCATTATCCTGGGAGTTGAGGACAATCAGCTAGTCCACGTGCGAGGCATGCAGTCTGCAAAGCAACTTTGGGACGCTTGGAGAGACTTATATGTAAAGGCAACAGCAGGGAGTAAAGTTACTCTGACGAAAAAGCTGTACAGAGCCTACCTTGCAGAAGGAGATAGCCTTCCTGAGCACCTGCATTATATTCAGCAGCTGTTTGTTGAGTTGCAGGAGAGAGGAATGGAATTTACACCTCTCACAAAATCCTATATCCTTCTGTCCTCACTAAATGCAACGTGGGACACGCTGATTTGTACCCTGGAGGCTATGCCTGAAGCAGACCTCACCCCATTGTATGTTACACAGCGCTTACTCGCTGAATGGGAGAAGAGAGAGGAAAGATCCCCCCCCATCTCTTCTGGAAAGCTGCAAGCCCAGAAAATGAGGGAAAAGAAGGGAAAGGAACCTGAGGCCACAGCGCTAGCAAGCCAGCGATGCTTCACTTGTGGTTCAGCTGGACATTTGCAAAGAGACTGTGCCATGAGACCCAAGAGTAGAAAGACAGAGAAGAAGAACACAAGGGCAACACAGAAGAAGGCTCTTCAGACAACCCAAATTGCACAGGTTGCTGAGAAGGGTAATTCTGATGTATGGGTGTTAGATTCTGGGGCCAGTTGTCATTTATGTAATTGTAAAAGCTCTTTTGTGTCACTGTCTACAACTGAAAGACAAAGTGTATCTTTGGCTGATGGGTCTGTGACCAAAATTATGGGACAAGGTGACTTGTATTTATCCTGCTTAGGAGAAACTGTAAAAGGTGTGTTGTATGTGCCAAATTTACAATCAAACCTTTTATCTGTGGCACAATTGGCTGCAACAGGGTATATCATAACGTTTAAGAAAAATGGTTGTGAGATACGTAAAAATGGGAAATTGTGTGCTACTGGTATGTTAAAAGACTCCTTGTACATTGTGCAAAATGCAAGGAAGCCAAGCTGCAAGGCTGCAGTTGGCAACACACCATATCATGACCAATGTGTACACCTGATGCACAGGAGATTTGGTCATGCTAATTTCAAGTATATAGCACAAATGCCACAGCTGTGTGCTGACCTAAAGATAAAACCCTGTGATAAATACTTAAACTGTGTAGTTTGCAAAGAATGCAAAACACTAAAAGCTCCTGTGAGTAAGCACAGTGACAGTGTTACAACTAGACCTTTGGAAATTGTACACTCTGACATTATTGGTCCTTTTGCTCCAAGTCTTGGACAAGCAAGGTATGCAATGACCATCATTGATGATTTCTCAAGATACACATTTATCTACATCTTAAAACATAAAGATGAGGCATTTGAGAAATTTAAAAGTTTTGTGACATGGGCAAATGGAAAATTCCCTAGGCCTATATCTGCACTCCAATGTGATAGAGGAGGAGAATACCTTTCTCACAAATTCAGAAGGTTCCTAGTGGAAAAGGGGATAGAACAAATTCTTTCTAACCCGTACACCCCTCAGCAAAATGGTGTTGCTGAAACAAAGGGCAGAACCTCGCCAAATGCGATGGAATGCACATTAAAAGATTCACGATTATGTTTTAAGTACTGGGGAGAGGCAATATCGACTGCCACTTATGTTCAGAACAGATTGTATAACTCTGTGATTCAGGACACTCCATTCCATTTGTTTTATGGTGTGAAACCAAAGGTAAGCCATCTTAGAGTGTTTGGTAGCACTGCATGGGTTCACATTCCAAAACAGCAGAGAAGGAAAGGAGGCCCCACAACAAAGAAAGCCATCTTTGTTGGCTATGAACAAAGCCAAAGGAGCTACAGGTTCATAATGGGAGAGAAATTAATAATTAGCAAAAGCGCTTCTTTTGCTGAACAAAACTGGGGGAGATTAAATTCTAGCTCTCCAGTTGATTTGACCACCACAAAAGAACAGCAAGGACTTGCTGATGGTGATCTTTTGCCTGATGAGGACATTAAACCAGAAAAGCAAACTGAAGATCTGTCTGATGAGACAGATGCTTCTCAGGAAAGTGATAGGAGTCAAAATTTAAGCCCTGTATTACCTCGCAGATCTCAGAGGAGTAATAAAGGCGTTCCTCCATCATGTTTTCAGGCTGAAACAGTAAAGGCTTTTCACATATTCACAGAACCTGAGTCTTTAGAACAAGTGAATGCTTTACCACCTGAGATTGCACAAAATTGGCATTCTGCCATGAAACAGGAATTAGCATCCTTGAAAGAAAATAAAACATGGAAACTGGTAAATCTACCTCCCAATGAACGCTGTCTGGGTTGTAGGTGGGTTTTCAAACTGAAAAGGGATGCTGATGGCAAAATCCAAAAATATAAAGCAAGGTTGGTTGCAAAAGGGTTCACTCAAAGGAAAGATTTAGACTTTGACAAGACTTTTGCACCAGTTACTAAAGGTGAATCAATTAGATTACTGTTAAAAGTTGCTGCACTCAAGGGAATGTCAGTTAACCACTATGACATTCAAACTGCATTTCTCTATGGAGATTTAGATCATAAATTATACATGCAGCAACCCCCTGGCTATGAAAAAGGGGAGAATCTAGTCTGTGAACTTCAGAAGTCAATCTATGGGTTAAAACAAGCTGCTAGATCCTGGAACCAAAAAGTAGATGAAAAACTGCAGAATTTTGGTTTTGAAAAAGGAAAAGCAGATCCCTGTGTATGTATGAAGAAGGACAAACAAGGCTGTATGTATCTGTGCATTTATGTTGATGATTTGCTGCTGTTCACATCAACAGAAAAACAAAGGCTTGATTTTGAAGCCTGCATGAAAAGCCATTTCACATTAAAAAGCCTTGGAAATATAACAACCTAGGTTTGGAAAAACACAGGAAGAAGAATGGTAGTTTTCTGTTAAACCAAAGGGGAGATAATGGTAAAGTAATGTGAATGGAAAGACATATAAAGGTGTCAGAGAAGATTGGTTATGCATCTTAATCTGTAGTGTAAAAAGGGGAGTGTTGAGGTTTTCCTACTAATAGATTAAGACTGCTATTGTGCCTAATCATTTTGGCCGGGTTAAAAGGTTGTATTAGATTGTCTCCTCTCATGTGCTTCATGCAAAATAGCCTGGGGGGGGGGGGGGAACCTGCCCGGACTTGTTCTTACTTCCTCTTTTTTCTCTGCCGGCAATGTAGGTGAGCAAGGCTTGCTCCAAAGGGAGCTAAGTCCTTTAAATGTTTTGCTTTTGTTTTTGCTTTCTGTAAATAAATTATTTTTATAGAAATGCTTGGTGTGTGACTTTTTTGACCTCTCCTGGGCTAAAGGCTTTCCCAGGATCTGCCAACAGCAATCTCAACCCATGTTGATTCCATTCATGCATGCGAGTCAGATCAGATGTTCTGGGAACGTTTGATCTGGAAGCATGACAGTGATTAAAACTTTGATTTTGGAAATTTACAAATGGACTAAGGGTCCAGATGGATTTGAAATAAGATTTGGGAATTAATTCTAAGAATCCTTGCCATGGGAAAATGCTTTTGTTTTGAATTCTTTTTTAAAAAAATGATAGGATGGAATTTTGAAGGTTGCACACTAGAGGGAACTAGAAGAAACTAAAGATTACAATTAAAGGAGAAGAACACTTACATTTGACTTATTAATACAGAATGGAGAAAGATATTTTAACATTGGACATACTGAAGGATATTTTTGAATAATGAACCCAGAAATTAATTTTAAGACTATGTGCCTCTATAGATAGACTGTGTTTAAAAGATGTTATAGAAGAGGAACAAGTTTTACTGGACAAGACTGAGACTGATCTGCAAGTGGATTTAAAAATGACAGGCTAAAAGAATGATATGGAAAAAGATGCTACACTGGACATACAAAAGAAAGCAGCTGATGTCTTAATAATTAAAAAGGATATTGTTCTGCCAAGTGTCCAAGCAGTGATCAGGTACTCAAACAATTGGTTCTTTTAGATCCAGAGACAGTGAGCATGCCAGCAGATAAAGAAACTTTAAGCTTTATTATAAACTTAAGCAAACAGAGTTAAACAGAAACACGGTTCAGGCCGATTATACAAAAACATAAAGAGCATAGCATAAAGAAAGAAATCATAACATACCTAAGCAAGGTGACCTTCATTCCCTTTTTGCTACCAGGAGCCTCCTGACCAAGGTAGCCAGAATAACCCCAAAAGGATGGCTGTTAAGTTCTAGAGCACCCAGCATCCTGAGTCTGTACAGAAGCTCCCAAGCCCAAAAGGCAATTCTAAGGATTTTATCCAAGCTTGACCCTCAAACCTCGTAACCATGTTTCCATGATACTGAGGCTGCATGGCCTGACCTTGACTGGGATACTTCCCAGGGTCTAGAGCATCTGTTTTTGACATCATCCAAGAGCCTGGGAAGCCTTACAGATAAGCTAGTGCTTAACAAAAATAATCTGGGGGTCTTCTCTTAGCTCTCCCCCCACTCCAAACAGATATATTTTCTGGAGGGCTATTAGAGAAGTGGACTTATTCTAAAACTAACAATCTGGGGGTTTTCTCTTATCTTTCCCCTCATGCCAAACAGAAATTTTAAAAAAAGCCAGTTAAACATCAGTAGAACTCATAATAAACTCTAATCTTCTTTGTGTGAGGGAGAAAATCAAAATATGTCACTTAACTCCTCGAAATAACAATGGTCTTCTGCATTGCCACTACAGATATACAAATAACAAACCAAGAGAGTGACCTGGATAATTTTCCTATAATGAATTTACAATATAGGTTCGCCTCCTGAACCCACGGGCACAGCCATTCAGTCTGCCATTCCCACCGGAAGCCCCATTTGTTGTACTTTAAGAGAAGATGATAAGTTATTAAAATTGTTTATATTTGTTGTGATGAAGGGGGAAGTCATTTCTTTGTATATTTCTTTTCTTTTTCTTTACTATATTCTTATTTTTACTTTCTTTTCTATTGTTTTCTGTTTGCTTCTTTTCTGCACGTTCTACTTTTTTCTTTTCATTCTTTTATTTTTTTAGTTTGTGTTAGATTTTTTATCATTGTAACTGTAATTTTTAATAAACTTACTATTAAAAATGTCAGAGATGCTGTAGTAGACTTTGCACTGAGCAAGGCTTCCTATGGTCCCTTTCAACTGCATGATTCTGTGATGAATGAGTATCTTTTACATAGCAAAGTCCAAAGGTGGAATGGATGATATCTAGCAGAACAGAGCAGTTGACAGAGGTTATCCTGCAAAGAAAAGGATGACATTTGTAAACTCTCACATATCCCATTTCTATCCCATTTTATTCCACATTTTACGTGGAAATTTAGTCCCATTTTTTAAAAAAAATGTCATGACTGCATTTTAGATACTTCTTATCTAACTTGAAAAGATATATATACTCATACACACACACACACACACACAGAGTGTTTGACTGGAAGTTGTATGGGGACTTGCCACTGTACTACAGGCCAAATTGTAACCTTTAAAATATATATACAGTGTACCAACTTCAGTGTTGGAGGAAAATTCTGAGAGTGCCTTGGACTGCAAGAAGATCAAACCAGTCCATACTCCAGGAAATCAAGCCAGACTGCTCACTTGAGGGAACGATATTAAAGGCAAAACTGAAATACTTTGGGCACATAATGAGAAGACAGGACACCCTGGAGAAGATGCTAATGCTAGGGAGAGTGGAAGGCAAAAGGAAGAGGGGCCAACCAAGGGCAAGATGGATGGATGATATTCTAGAGGTGATGGATTCGTCCCTGGGGGAGCTGGGGGTGTTGACGACCGACAGGAAGCTCTGGCATGGGCTGGTCCACGAAGTCACGAAGAGTCGGAAGCGACTAAACGAATAAACAACAACAACCAACTTCAAAGCTAGCAGATGATGCTGTTAAAGTGCTGCACTCAATATGCCAACAAATTTGGAAAACTCAACAGTGGCCACAGGATTGGAAAAGGTCAGTTTATGTCCCAATTCCAAAGAAGGGCAATCCCGAAGAATGTTCAAACTACTGCACAATTGTGCTCATTTCTCATGCTAGCAAGGTTATGCTCAAAATCCTACAAGCTAGGCTTCAGCAATATATGAACCAAGAACTACCAGAAGTACAAGCTGGGTTTCGAAGAGGTGGAGGAACTAGAGATCAAATTGCCAACATTTGCTGGATCACGGAGAAAGCAAGAGAGTTCCAGAAAAACATCTACTTCTGCTTCATTGACTACATTAAAGCCTTTGATTGTGTGGATCACAACAAACTGTGGCAAATTCTTAAAGAGATGGGAGTACTGGACCACCTTACCTGTCTCCTGAGAAACCTGTATGCGGGTCAAGAAGCAACAGTTAGAACCGGACATGGAACTATTGATTGGTTCAAAATTGGGAAAGGAGTACGACAAGACTGTATATTGTCACCCTGCTTATTTAACTTATATGCAGAGTACATCATGAGAAATGCCGGACTGGATGAATCACAAACTGGAATTAAGATTGCCAGGAGGAATATCAAGAACCTCAGATATGCGGACGATGCCACCCTAATGGCAGAAAGTGAAGAGGAACTAAAGAGCCTCTTGAGGAGAGAGCAAAAGCTGGCTTGAAACTCAACATTAGAAAAAACTAAGATCATGGTGTCTGGTCCCATCACTTCCTGGCAAATAGAATGGGAAGAAATGGAAGCAGTGACAGATTTTATTTTCTTGGGCTCCAAGATCACCACAGATGGTGACTGCAGCCATGAAATTAAAAGACACTTGCTCCTTGGGAGGAAAGCTATGGCAAACCTAGACAGCATATTAAAAAGCAGAGACATCACCTTGCCGACAAAGGTCCGTATAATCAAAGCTATGGTTTTCCCAGTTCTAATGTATGGCTGTGAGAGTTGGACCATAAGGAAGGCTGAGCGCCGAAGAATTGATGCTTTCGAACTGTGGTGCTGGAGAAAAATCTTAAGAGTCCCTTGGACTGCAAGGAGGTCAAATCAGTTAATCCTACAGGAAATCAACCCTGACTGCTCATTGGAAGAACAGATACTGAAGCTGAAGCTCAAATACTTTGGCCACCTAATGTGAAGATAGGACTCATTGGAAAAGACCCTGATGCTAGGAAAGACTGAAGGCAAAAGGAGAAGGGGACAGCAGATGATGAGATGATTAGATAGCATCACCGATGCAATGAACATGAATTTGAGTAAACTCCGGGAGACAGTGGAGGACAGGAAGGCCTGGCATGCTATGGTCCATGGGGTGACAAAGAGTTGGACATGACTTAATGACTGAACAACAACAACAACCAACTTCAGGCCCCATAGGCCAATCAAGATATGTTTTATTAATTAAACAATTTCTTTTTCAGAGAAAAGTTACTGTACTTAGGAATGTCCAAAGGTCATATGTCCAACAAGTAAGGACTTTATCTACTTACTACCTGTATTTGCATATCTCCTTATACTTCTAAACTCCATTCACATGGAAAGCAGAAATGACCTGGGCAAAAAACAGTTAGGAAAAGGAGTTGCAGAGAGCTTGTGGGAAGCAAGGCCAACAGAATAAGTAGTCACCCATTGTGCTTCCATGGCTGAATATGAACTTCCTTGTCTAACATCTTAACTTCTACAACATAACAACTTTTTTATATGGAGAGCCTATATAAAAAGTTTGTTTGATTCTCCAATTCATTAACAATGGTCTGTAAAATTCATATTTAGACCACTTTGGACTAGTCCTATCTTCCTTGATCTATTTCCTGAATTTTTCCAAAATTCATTCTGAAGTTCAGCTAAATCTGATACATCTACAATGTTGAGTTTTTCCTCAAATGGTTAACCCCAAAGTTTTTAGGGTCCTGTTTGGTGTCATTAGGCCAGCTACTGTCCATCAATATCAGCATGCACTCCACTGCTTGCACAATGGGAAAATAGTGGCCCACCAAACAGTTATTAAGTTTTCCCAGGCTTAAACCTTAAAATATAAGGCCAGGTAAAAATTGAAAGGTGTTATTTCAAAGTAGATGTTTGGAAGATTGAATTGACAGCATTCAGCATAGCTTCCCATACCCCCGTTTTATTAGATTGTAAAATGAGCCTCCACCAGTTATGCAGGACAAAGCAAATGTATTTTATAAGGTGAAGTTTCTGGCATTTTAATTTACAGTTGTGCCTCCCAAGTTTTCTCTTTTCTGTAGCTGAAGTAAAACATTAAAGCTTCACTAAGTCTGTGCTGTCCAGGGAAGCTTGTTAGCAAAAAGCAAACCCTCAAGTCCTACCTTTCTGATTAAGAGAACACTCAGTGGGGAATCTGTTGTGAATTCACATGCTGGGGAAAATGAGATGCCAGGAGAAGAATGTGCTGTGCCCTTGATGAGCAAATGCAGAGCCAGTGTCAGAGTCAGTCTGCATACAAAAGTCAAGCGAAAACCGCCAAGAGTAACGCAACTTAAGAATGCATGAGCAATAAAAGATCAGCTTCAGCATCAGACTATTAACCAGTTCAACTACCACATCCAATAAAAATCTCTGTCCCAGACCTAATAGCAATTTTGGGAGTGGACAGTTTTTATCAATGCTATAGGGATAGAAGTGCATATTCTGTAGCTATTCAGATATCAGCTGCGGCCTGGTGGATAACATTTGTTAGAAATGACATTAACAGTTTCTACACAATGGGCATAACATGGCTCAAGCCATGCATTAAGGAGGATTTTTTTTTTAAGGACAAAAAGAGTGTGTGGGCTAGGTGACCTGAATTCATCTCATGTGTACCACATTCAGTATCTCTTCTACTGTACAACCATTTGGGCTGTCCAACAGTGCAGGCACTGAACTCAACAGAACAAAAGTCATGTATTCTAACCATGTAATGCCAGTCCTGTTGGCGTGATGGGAACCAATGGTCAGTCGGCTCCAACTGGCATATAGTCACTATGCTCTCTTTCTCAGAATGCTCAGAAGGTGTGGAGGATGGTGATGATGGGAACATCTTTCACAGAAAGTAAACAAGCCAGTTGGAAATCAAGAACTCTGTGTATGGCTCTACTCTTTCTTAAAGCTGTAATTCAAGTTTTAGCCTTTCATCTTGGTTGGAAGGGATCAGGCAGTCCAAGAGGCAAAACTCCAACAGGAAGCTCCAAGGGCAGTGGGCAAGTTTCAAGGGGAAGTCAGGTGCAGTTTTGTCCAGTTTGGTGGTCTTTGACACACTGGCATCAGTGCTCCAAAGGGCTGGGGGTCCTTGCTTCCAGTGCCAGTTCAGGATCTTCTATATCAGGGTTGGGAGCACTGGTCCTGTATCTGTTCTTTCACCATTGCTACCAGGCCTGCTTTCTTGGGGAGAGCCAACAAAGTATGCTGCCACCACCCACTTTGCAGAAAACTTCTTGATCTCTGGTTTACCAGGTAAAAGGTAAGTAGCAACCCCCTTCATTCAGTAGCCTGAGCAGGCAAAAAGACATGTGCTAAAGGTCAGATCCCTTTCTCAGAGAGCATTCCAATGGTTTATTAAGAATTCCAAAGTTTATTATTTATACCACATGGCAACATCAGAGACATTTTAAAAAATGGGAGGAGGAATGAACAATTGGTCTCTCAAGAGGTTGATTTCAGTCAGATGCCCCCTCAGCCTGGAATAACACACAGAGGCAGACAATTCAGATCTCGGCCTATGGCCTGTTGTTCAGATTCATTAGCTGCTTCTGGCTGGAAGCTTTACCCATACTTGTTTTCAGCCAGCCTTCAAGGAGCAAAAACAAATGCCAAAAGGCAAATATGAGATGGAGACTGTGTTTACCTTTTAAAAAAGCCAACCTGAGAAGGAAAACTCAGCTTCCTGATTGCCTCTTAGGAGAGTGAATTTCCTGGGGCTCAGTTGTCTCCATCTCTAACCTGGATTGAAAGGCAGCTTTCTTTTAACTCTTTCAGTGCCTGAACTCTTAAAATTAGAATTTCCTAATTCACTTTTATTACAGGGTGAGCTGCTTGCTCATCTTCTGAGGAAGTTGGAGTGTCTAACTGGGTCCTGACATTAAAGGCCTAGAAAGAATAAACTTAAACCCCTGGGGCATGCCAGGACACATGGACTCCAGCCAGTATCTCAAAGTGGATATAATAGAGCCTTATATTATAGTTTAGGACATTTATAATAGTGGCAAGCCTGTCCCTCTCAGATCTAAAGCATAAGACTGCCAAAGAGGTTAGGATCATGCCCATGGACTCCCCTCTTAGATCCTTCACCATTTCAAGAGGAATTTGCAATCATCCCTTCTGGGCCTTTTGGCTAAGATCAAGCATAGAATTGCTTATATTGGATGTTCAGACCTGTGTTGCAAAGATCCAGATAACCTCTAGATGGAAGCAAAGGGATACAAACAACTCTAGCTCTTTGCTCCTATCTAGTAGTTTGCAGACCAGATATGGTATTGCTATCTGAAGGGCGAAAAGCATGATTTTAACACTGGAACAGTTACATATGTCTTTAAGTTGCTTCCATAATAGTCTGGGCCATGAGACCTCAGCTTTGCCATGAGGATATATCCTTTAAAAATAGTTTGCAAGGCATCTACATGGTGGTTAAATGCTCATTAATTTGAATTAGGAGGTTGCATAAACTTAATAGAGAATTCTAGCATATCTTCCCTTCTCTCTTCCCTTAAGTGTCAGTGGGAAGTAAGGCTGTCTCAATCATATTGTGCTGTAGCACTTCCTGGTAGCTGTTTTCTGTGGCAGAGTGCTGGAAAGCATTTGGCTCAAGAGATCAGAAAAAACACACACCAGGCATTTCTATAAAAATAAATGTATTTACAGAAAGCTTCTTATTTAAACATATTTACAAGCTTGTCCATTCATACATGCTCTCTGAGAGGACTGGGAGGAAGGCTGTGTAGAAAGGAAGCCAAAACTAACAAGCCCAGGCAAGCTGCCCTCCAGGCAAATCAGGAGCTTTATCTTATATGGTCATGCCTTTTCATACCCAAAACTAAGGATACTTAAGTTTGACCTTCTGACTCTGCCAGAGTGATTTGTTACCATAGTAACTTAATGGCTTGCTCCTTGCAAAAAACAAGGAAATGCCAACATTTTCCCCAGCAGGTATCAATGAGTTGACCTTCTTATCCTCTAATCTAACTGTAACTCCAGGTATATTTTGGTTTGACTTCCAATATCAATGCTCAGTTGGGAGAAGAAAAAAGACTGTAAAAGAACACACAAAGAGAAATTTCACAGCCCCTGACCCCTCATTAATAGCCCCTTTTGGTCCTTCACACACCACTCTGCGTCCAAATTTTGCTTAACCTGTCAATAGGTCAGGCTTACATTTGAGAATGCCAGTCAGCAGTTGTCTCATGTCATTTGGTCCTTAATGGACTCAAGGTTCAATTTTCATTTTTCACCCCACTGAGGAGAAAGCATTTTCTATGCAAGAGCTTGAATCCAGATGAAATGTGGTCATCATTAAAGCTGAACTGACACCTGCAATTGACTGATAACATTCTTGATCATGCTATACATCCAATCAACCTTGTTTGGGTGTCACTTAATTGCCAGCGCACATTCTTATATGGAGGAAATTTCATACAATTAATTCATGGGCTTTGACATTATCAATCTTTATGCTTTAATTATGTTCACTTAAAGGATTCCCAGTGCTTTAACCTGATATTCCACATGAATTTTTTGTTTGTTTTTGCACCTTGTTAAAATGCTCATTAAATTGGATTGTGTGTGCTTACAGAAAGCTCTAGCATATGTTCTCTTGTCTCTTTCCCCAGTGTCTCAACAATATCCCCACCCAGTTGGTTTCTGGGCTGGCAGTTCAAGCTTGAAGTCTGCTATAACATTCTTTTTTTCCTGCTACTTACTTGCTGTTAGAGAGATTATTTTGGTGTTCCTGTGATCTCACAGTCTTTGCATTTAGTTACTGTATGATGTTATGGCAAACTTTACAATTTGGACAAATTTTGAACTGAGATGCCATTTAAATGTAGCTTCATTTGGTAGTCACAGATCATATATAGATTCCAGCAAAACACAATGCAGTAATACAATATGTAACTCTTCTGCCTGTTGTGGCATTCAGGAAGAACATATTTTCCAGGTGCTTAAGATAGGAGGTTTTGAGGAAGGTTTCAGATGAGATAGAGGATAAGTCTCAGTTTGCAAAGGCATGTTCTTCTTGATAACATACTCCACTATGTTCCTTCATTATTGTCTATTCTATCACTATATTTTTCTTTCTCTGTTTCCTCTTTTCTGTTGCTCCTTTTCTTTCCCTTTAATTTTCTTTTGGATTATTGGATTTTATTATTTTATTATATTGGATTATTGGATTTTATTATTTTATTATTTTATTATGGATTATTGGATTATTGGATATTATTCTTTTGGATATGTATATAGTATACATATATACTATATATATATATGTAAAAATGGTATTTTAGAAACCATGTTCTTACAGAAGGATAATGAAATATACATTGGGATAAATATCAGAGGTGTGTGCTCATAGTCTTGTGTTATTTGTTTAAATGAAGCAAATCTGAATTCTTAGCAGGAAACCTTGATATAAGTGGTTCAGAAAAGTTAATAACTTTGAGCCTGATGTGCTAATTAATGCTGATAAATTCATTCTTTTGTACTGGAAGATTGGTATGAAACTGGTTTTCAGTGACCTACAGGATGAAAATGATTTAGAATCCAGAGTTTCAGTATAGTGTGCTCCAGGGCCTTAAATAAATGCAATCACCCATGAATGCATGAAATGCTTAAAAAATGCACTGACTTTCTAGAAGTATCCACATTGAATATTAAAGCCTAGAAGTTAATTATGACACTAACTAGAATTGCATTTAATTTTCTGTTGTGTGGAGGGGGAAATTAATTTTGTTACTAAAAAGAACAGTTAATTAAAGAAACAAATACCTTGAAATTAAAAAGAAAAGAAGAGAAGCAATAGGTGAACTGGATTGCCACAGTAAGCTTTGAAGGGCCATTTTATTCTGCCAACTCTTATTTATTATATATGGTGCCTCCCAGGAAGGCTTACATCCTCATTTGGATATGTTGTAGAACATTTAACATTAATATTAGTTTTCACTTGTAAGCCATCTCCTCTCCCTATCCCCTCCATTTTGAAATCCAGTCTTTAAGACAAATGCTTTTTTTTAAAAAAAATAGTTTATTATCAAGTTTCAAATACACTCACTACTGGTGAGGATAAAATATGATAGGAAAACATAAGGGAATATATTCTACTATAGCTTTCTGTAAGATTAAATGCTCACACTACTCTTTGAAATCATTATTTTATAGGAGCCCATTTTCCTCTCCAAAGGGTAAAGCCTTCTTTGAGTCCACTTAGATTCCTGCTGCACACATTCCTGGATGTGGCCATGTAGTGTGTGTGTGTGTGTGTGTGTGTGTTTGGAAAGCAGTCATCTCACACTGAAGAGGTTGGCATAGCTTTTACCTACCAATTTCTTTTTCTTCACAGCCTAGCCTTGAGCCATTGGATTTCATAGTCATTTCCAAATATTCATCACTTCTGACCTTGCTTGGCTTTCTGATGTTGGCCAAGGTCAGCCAGATGCTCTGGGTTCTTTCTTAGAGTTTATCGTATCTCTAAAAATGAATTGTGGTAACATCCAAAATTTCAGCAAGCTTTAAAAGCCAAATGTTGGGCATAGTCATTAAAAAATTATTAGGATTGGAATCAGTAGGGCTGTGCCCAGAGTAAAGATGATTCAGAATACGCACACCACCTTATGTTCATTACCTGACAATAAACAGAGACATAAAAAGAAATGCACACTATATATCTGTGTAAGGTTTACTGCTACGGTTCAGGCTTAGATCAAGTATAAAGCAACCTACCTACACCCACGGTTGGCTCTTTTTATCTACTCAGCCACACCAATTATAATTCACTCCTAAGAAGTACAACTCGGAACACTCTCCGTTATCATTAAAGTAGCTCTTCCCCCCCCCCCCAAGTGTGGCTGCTTTAAGGCACAATCAAGATAATGTGGGTATTAAAGCAGCCATACCCTTTTTTAAGATGCACATGGGAGCCCTTTCTTTTAGGAAGAATAACGTTTAAGAATTAATTACTTTTGTGCTGTAAGGCGAATTGAAACTACCTCTTCGGTGTTCTAATTGTGTGAACATTTGCTGCGTGCCATTCCAGAACGATCTGTTTCCATGGTTTATCCCTGTCCCTTTGGTTTACATTGGTTTTCTTTGCTTGTTTTCTTGGTTATATTTTAACCCAGCTCTTCTTCCAAGAAGAAGAATCCCATTAGGCTTAAAGACAGAAATTGTATATGATCCAGTGCGCTATTTAACTAAGTCAAGTTAGGTAATTGTTTTCCTGTGGTCTCCCCCTTCCGCACATTTCATTTCCCTGAAGAAGAGTAGGCCCCAACCTCTCAGAAATCAATGATACAAAAACCTTTTGATTTTTCTAATTTTTTGGACTCACTGCATGGATTCACCTGATACTAAGCCATATTGGTGTTGATTATTGTTTGCAAACCACAAAGGCTGGGTTCACCAATTCTGCAATGCAAACATATCTCATTATGGCTCAGCATGACGTGTGAAGCAAGCAATGTACTAGGTCAGTCACTGCTCAGCTTGACCAAGAATGACTTTCGGTCCCATTCTTGCTTCTTTCACTGTCATAAACGATCACTGTATATGTTTTTGGTCCAGAGATATAGTCAGTCTCAAATTTGGTAATCAGCTGATACGGCTTTTTGTGTGTCAAGATATTAAATGTATAAGCAAGGAGAAATTTTCCCTTTAGAAATCTCTGAACATAGTAACTCAATAGCTGGATACAATGGCCGACTTTTCTAAGAGTAAGACACCTTGCTACGGCAAATCTAGCTGAAATGCTTCCTTGCCATATTTAAACAATAATATCTAACACATAGCATAATTTTAAAAAACAACATAAAAAGCAAGAGAAAGAGACATTAAAATCTGTTAACTGTTTACCTGCAGAACAGTGCAAAACTATTTGTTCAAAAAACTAAAGAAAAGAAACTAGTGTGAAAGCCAACCAACTCTTTGTTATTAGTGAATTCAATGAATATTAATACATAATATCTGAAATTTGTATCCAACAGTAGAGATATATCCTAAGCTTGTCCTCACATCCTGTGAACCACATCATAAAGATGCCCCAGTAGCTGTTTTTTAGCTCATGAAATAGCCTTCATCTCATCTCCAGCCCCACAATGGTGGCAACATGCATTCTAATTTAGCTGTTTCATTAAGAAGTAGGGTTTTTCCCCCCCTCTTTCTCTAGAATAAGTGGAATATTCAGATTTCCAAATCAGGCAGGTGGGCTTCAAAAGTATTCTGGAGTGAATTGGATTATTTTCCATATGATCAAATTGGAAACCAAGAGTAATCCTATGGTCAGTTTATATTCTTAGCAGCATTTCTATCCCTATAATTAGATGAGTGCCTATTGATATCAGGTTGGTAGTCAAAGTGATTTAGGGTTGGAAATAATGATCTCTGTTCAAAGTACGGATAATCAAGCCATAGATTAGGATATGTGCCTTGAGTTGGAAGTCAAGTGGGAATAAAACAATCCAATAGCTACTGTTGCAGAAGGTAACTATATCAGTTCTTTTTTGCTCTGAAACGAAGTATCTTATTAATCAATGAACAATTCAGATGGCAGCAGCTATCAGGACAGAACACTAAGAGGTACAACCGATTTATATTCAGGGCACGAAGCGTCTTTCAGCAAGTACTGCTTTATCCAGAAAGAAGAAAGGGGATCCCATAGAAAAAAACCATAATACATTTTGTAAAATATTGATGGACATTGGAAACCTCATTAGAGACTAGCGAAACCTAATGAGAAACCTGAAAGGGGGGTGGGTTATGTGATACAGACATAATGACAGCGACTGACAATTCACATCCCTGGGGAAAAGAGGTCACTTGTTGAGTCTAATGCTGACAAAAAAGAGCCTAGTCTGATTCTAGCAGTTATGAGAGAAGTGGGGTGTTCAGTACATACTTCAATGAGTCATATTAAGTTTATGATCCATCAAATCAAATGCACCCTACCAGCACTTCTGGGCAATCAGGAGTAATAAAAGTCTGGGGCTGGCTGATGTCTTGGACAGCAGATTGCCTTATACAGTGGAAAGAATGCATGAAGAGAGAGACACAAAAGTTAGATGCATTACTTTTATAAGAAAGTATTCTTGAAGCTGGCACTTGCATGAAAGCAAAACAAAGACAAGTTTTATTTGGGCAATCACATGGGAATGGAAAAGCCTGAGTTAATTACATCTCTCTACAGCTAAGAGCCTATGGTTTGCTCTCTTCCAGTATGGTGGATGAGTGAGTCAGCTAAGCAGCTGGATTCCGCAGGTCAGAGACAGAAGACTGATAGGAAGGAGGAAGGAAGTAACGAAAGCCCTGAGAATATCAATCTCATCCAGTGTTTCTCAACCTTGGGAACTTTAAGATGTGTGGACTTCAACTCCAGAATCCAGAAGTTGTGGTCTACACATCTTAAAGTTCCCAAGGGTGAGAAACACTGATCTAATCAGTAGGAGGCATGTTACATAGGTACATGTGAAGTAAGTCCTTTAGACAAGCAAAGGAGATCAAAGTGCAGAGCTCTTCTGCTGACTGTCTCTACAGTTATTGCCCAGTTGGTCAATAGGTCTATACATGCAAAGTTGAATTCCAGCACAACATGTCTTTGGGTTTTAGTATGACTGAGGCAACTACCAGTTGCTTGTTAATGATTTTTATTAGGGTTAGGATGAGTCTTTCCTTTTGTTTATTCTTATTTCTTTGTTGTGCACTACACAGAGACTTGTGATTGGGGCAGTATACAAATACTATAAATTCCCTTTTTACTCTGCCTATCATCACCATACCTTCCAATATCTGCAAAATAACTCAGGCTCTGAAAAGACACTTAAAGGCTTGATATTCTGATGCTGGATGTCTAGACTGTACATGAACCTGATTAAACTTGAATAAGACACAGCTTTTTTGTTATAATTGACAGTAGCTACATACCCACGTATATTGACGATATGCAAGAAGTAGAAGTTGAATGAAAAGTAATGCCTGATGCTTCATTTCTGTGTCATACTGATGAGCCTATGTTCTGTCAGCTGTCATGATGCTATGAAGAAATTCCTCACTGTCATTCTTGTAGTATGACAATAACTTTTGGCAAATTTCCACTTTTAAAGCTCTCGTCTCTGTTAGCCTATGTGGAACCCATCTTGCACAAACCTTCTGATACTGAAGAACAATCAGTAATGTGATCTACATGTTCCTGTGAAATGCCAAACTTGAGAGCAATTTCCCTTTGAGTAATCCACCAATTGTTCTTAATCAGTTGATCACCTTTTCTCATGTGAAACTTGTTGGTTAAATCCACTTCCACAATGACCAACCTTCAAGATTACCTTTTTTGCAGAAATCATAGCATTAAAGGAAGGTAGATTCTATCAACCCTGTAGAAATATAGCAAGTTGTGCCTTATACTGGATAGGCAAGGAAAACCTCCATTATTTAACCCAAAGTATAAAATACAGTGGAGTTCATATCACACAACAGCCACAAAAGGTTAAAACTCTCAATATTTACCTGATATTGAATCTGCCACTCTTCAATTTCAAATTGAAATGATTCAATTAATAAACAACCAAATGAATGCAAAGTGTAATCTCATGCATCACAAGGAGCACTTTCATTTAACTGATGTGAAGAGACAACCTAATCATTAATTATACTTCACAATGTACTAATTCATGTTAGGTAAAGTATCTTAAACAATAATGCTTGATTATAATGTTTGGCAATTGAATTTTCACTAACAAGTGGGAAAATTACAATACTTTCATATAAATAACCTTTTCTTCTACTAATTTAAGCTATTATTGTTTCCATTCTAGGAGTACCAGTTTATTGAAGGACACTTTTCCCTGCAAATGATGCTTTTTCTATGATGGATGTTGCACTTTAACTTTCATTCTTTGTTCACTTCCAGTTAATTCATCTTGTTGTTACCCAATCAACCTACACATTTACTGAAGACTGAGAATTTTCTTTTAGTTTGATTATTATATTTTTGTTTATTCAGTTGGAAACAAGTTGATTTATTTTTATTTGGTTTCAATAACCTAGTTTCAATAATATTTCTCTTTGGTTTTATTTGTGTTGCATGCTCCAGCTTCTCTGCTCATTTGTTCTAACATGACTTTATTTTTTTTTTCCTTTTTAGAATATACTTCCAAATACTTTAAATGTTAGACTGAAATATTTTGATTATTCTTTTCTAGTGTTTTAAGAAACTGTTGCTTTCATTTGATGCTATATTAGTTCCTTTGTACGTCCTCCCTTTTTACCATTTTATTTAGGGCTTATCCACATTGCCTGGTTTCCCCATCACCAGAATGAGGCAAGCAACTGTCTCTGGACAGCAGAAATGTACGTCATCATATATCAATACAGTATCTTCTTACCTTCAAAGCAACCTCAGGTCATGTTGTTCCTCTGTTCCACTTCTGAAGTACGGTACACTATTTCCTCTGATGCCACCTTAAGTGCATCTGTCTGTCTGGGCTAGAACGCTTCAGTTTATTGCATGTTAACTTCAACAGTTCATTGCCTATTTGTAGAAGAAGGACTGTTCTTTCAATTGAGCCAATGCTTATCATGCAGTCTAATCGTTCCTATGTCTTGTTTAACTAGCACTGCTTAAATAGCACAGTGATTAATTGCTTAGCATCAAGAAGGTTGTTGGTTCAAAACCTGGCAGAATTTAAATCTATCTATCATCTACCTACCTACCTACCTACCTACCTGCCTACCTGCCTACCATCTATCTATCAACCTATCATCTATCTATCATCTACCTATGGTTTTTCTTTTGTTGAATAGCTGATTTTCTCCCCTGATTACTTCTTTCTTTGTTTTTGTTTTAAGTAAGTTTTATAGCCCCTGGAAGATTTCTTAAAAGCCTAGGGGAAAATATGCTGCTCAAGAAATGAAAATAATAGAAAAATATCTTATATGTATATATTCCTGCCAGTTTCAAAACTGACAGCCTTCTGTATATTATGCAAAGATTTTAACCACTGTGCTATTTCCAAAATGCTGGCAAAAGGAGATATAGAATCTATTACTGTGGCCAGAGATTTTTTTAAGCTGTTTGTGGTACCTGCATGTATGTGCATTCTGATGTTTTCATATTGTATATAACTTCAATTTAACACACACTTACTGTCCCCCCCTTTTTTTCTTTGTATAAATACATACACTCCTACGTAAAAAAATATATAGATATGTCCAGAAAACCTTCCCAAAGGAAGGAGAGTGGTTGGTAATCACTTTCCTGGAAGAAAAAGGTAAGAGGGTACAGCAGCAGAGGAACTGTCCAATTGGAGGACATGTTGGCTTATAGTCCAGTCCAGAATGAATACCTTGAAAGTGTCTCAGTCCAGACAGGATCTTCTTAAGCTATTTTAGAGCCAAGCTGGCATGACAACAGTGAAGGAGCAGCTGAAATGGTGAGTACAGATACGTCCTTAATCTTATTGAGGAGACTATTCCTACACACACCTCACTGGGATCCAGAAAATTTAAACAATTATAGGCAAGCTGTGACCATATTTTTCTTGGTCACAGTGCTTGAAGTAGATGATAACTGATTAACACCCAGGCACTCTTAGCTGTTCTAGTTCTAGTTTCCTAGAATCATTTGAATCCCATCTCATACTTGGTTTTGACAAAGACATGTGTGCCAGAGAGAGGGAGAATGTGACCCTTTTATTCTTTGGCGCAGCTTTTGATTTCATGAACATGACACCTTTTTGGATAGATTGTCCAGTTGGTTTTGTATTGCTATTTTTTGGATCACTGATTCTGGAAGTTGGTGCTGGGGAATTATTGCTTGTTCCATGAGAATTGTGCTGTTGATAAAAAGAAGATTCTGGGCTAACAAGGAAACCTTGACTTATCTTGAATCCCATCTTGGTCATTCCCAATCAAATAAATGTCCCTAGAACTATTGAGATTCTAGTTCCTTCTTGGCCCTCATGGTTTCTATCTGCCTTTCCATAATTAGGGCCATTATCTGACTTGCTTGATTAAGGTTTTCTTCTGCCTGTAGAGCTATTATCCGTACACTGTTCCTACATTAGTTTTTCACTGTGCACTGGACATTGTTGCACTTCATGTCTTTCCTCCCTATCTGTAGCAGCTGGTCACTTCAGAAGAGTGATGGCTCCTGCAGGGATTACAGTTTCCTTGAACTCTGGAGAAGACTGCACCACAAATACAGTTATATCATTGGTGAGCAGCCAAGGAACAATTGAGGATGAGGAATTTTCCTATTACCTGCTCCCTGAGACAAGCAGATATAAGGGAATGCAATCTCTATATACCCTGTGAGGCTCTATAAGGGCCATCTTGAAATTACCCTAGGGTTTGACTCTGAGCCACAAGGGCCTTATGCACTCTGATGTGGCAAACATCTCAGTGGGTATAAATGGCTTTCTCCTGCATGAAGATACCTCTCTTTGAGGTTGCATGACTAATTCGGGAACATAACTATAGCTTTGGACAGAGCATAGGAACATAAACATTTTTTTAAAAAAATTGCACAGCCTTTATACAAGTCTGTATCTGTGTACAGTCATCAGGAGTCAACACTGACTCAAAGGTTACCCCCCCCCCAGAAAAAAATCTGTGTACATTATTAAGAACATCCAAGGATGAGCGAGAGAGAGAGATGATAGAGAATTAATGCCTACCTATTGAGCGGTATTCACTCTGTTCTGCAGGGAAAATATGTTATCCCTAAATGATCAAATATGTAATTTGGGGTTGTTTGGGATCCATCTCTGTCACAAATTTTAGGCAGCCTCAATGGCTCTGAATGTAGTTAATGCACAAACTTATACTCCACATGGACCCAGGTATCTTTGCCACAGTTTTTCGTGGACTGCTGATCTTAATTTGAATTATTGCAGCCTTTAAAAACAGTCTACGAATGGGTGACTTTCGGTGGGGATATGGCGGACTGAGTAGCTGTGCCCACAGGCTTAGCGGGCAGAACTGACAACATGGCAATTTTTGGGAGGCTCAGGCAGGTTTTCCTGAAGCCCAGGAGTATTCTCTGGATAAAGGAAAACATCTGGAATCACCCCATCTGTCCTCCAGACAGCTACTTGCAACCAGAAGATCGCAAAGAGAATTTCGCGTTCAACTGGTAAGAGCTGGCCAGGAGGCTGGGATGTCATCATTTTCCAAGCCACCCTGTAGCCTTACAGACCTGCCACCCCATTTCTAAATCACTATATAAAATTCTCTTTAAGTTTTGGAGTTCATTTTCCTTCCTAATATAAAGGAGGATTGAAAGTAAACAATTGTCTTCCTGTTAGTATTTTTGTGTTAAATTTGAAGATATTAGCATTTTCCTACATGTTGAATCGGCTGATTTAAACCTTCAGCTTTCTGCTTCTACTTTCCCTTGGGAACTGTCTGCTTATCTCACATTCACTTTGTGTAAACTCACTCCGGAACTTTTCCGTATCTTTGACTTTTCTTGGTTAAGCTCCTAGGGGGCGCCATAATCTACTGCGTGAGACATGGAGGATTTTAAACAGATTTTTCTGACTTCCATCAAGATTTTAAACAGATTCTTTCTAACTCCTATCAAGTTTTTATAAAGACATTCAAGACTTTATGGAAAATATGATGTCTAAAATGTGTCATCTGGTTGGGGATGTAGTGGATGAAACTGAAGAATTCAACAGTGATAGAAATGTTTCTTCTAAGAGTGAGATTGGAATTTCTGTTGATATGCTGGATGAAGGTTGGATAGTGCAGTTGGGGAAATTTAATGGAGAGAGGGATCTGCAAGCAATAAGTAAAATTGACTTTTTGGTGAAATGCCATGAAAAAGAAGGGGTCATTATGTATGGGAGGTTTTCTGAAGAGAAGTTGGAATTTTTGAGGGGGGCAATTGGGTTGTTTGATTTTTTTTCGAGAGAAAAACTCTGCACATTGTGGGGATATGTAAATGGTTTGGGGTTTTTTGAAGTGGGATAAGGGTTGAAGAATCTGGATCACTTTTAGGGTTTGACTGATGTTTGTTTTTAAGGATATGGATTAAGATTATTAGGGTATAAAATGTTTATTTAGATGGTTTTAAGAATTTGATTTAAGGTCATTGTTTCAAATTGCTTTTCATTTTTGGGTTTATTAAGATTAAGATTATTAAAACTGTTGTAGTATTTAGTATAATGGCAGAAAATTTATGTGCTTTTTAGTTTGATTTTTATTATAGTAGACAGAAATGTATAGAATAGTAGTAGGAAGGGAATAGTTAAATAAGTGTTATTTTGGGGGAGGAAGTTGTTTAGGAGGTTTATATATATATATATATTTCCTTTTTTCAATATAAGGGGAGGAAGTAACTGTGTTAAGTGTTTTTTATAATGTGCTAAAGGGGAATGATTTATAGATATAATGTTATTTTGGTTTAATATAGAGTAAGAGATTGATTATGGAAAATTTTTGTATATCCTTGCTGTTAAAAGTCAGAAGTCACCTCTTTTTGAAGATGTTGAAAAAAAAAATTCTGTTGAGTTTTCACACCTCTTTAGTTTTTCTTCTTTTTTGTAGTTTTTTTGTTTTTTTGTAGATTTTATCTTTCTTTTCAAACTTAATAAAATTCGTAATAATAAAAAAACAGTCTAGGAACTTCAGTTACACAAAACGTGGTGACTCAACTGTCAGCTGGGGTGGACCGAAATGGCTTCATTATATCAAGCCTTTGCCATCCACACTGCATGATTTTAAAGTGCTTTGATTAAATGGCTACATAAGACATATTCTTTTTAGTGAAGGCACTCTGTCTAAAAAATGCTCCCTTACTTCTGACTTACGTTAAAGTCTTTTCAGTTCTTTGAAAAAACCCTCAAAAATAGATGATGGATCTATAATTATTCATTCTGCTGCTTGTTTGATGTGATTTTATGTGCTGCATTATTACTGTTATTATTGCTATTACTAGTACTACTACTGATTGCCTACTAGTTGCACTGATTTCAATGTAACTTTTTTCCATTTCCATTTTCTATGTTATGTTTTTTGTTGATCTGTACATAGCCTCTGAGTCTGATTATTATTATAGCCAAAAGCTCTCTATCAACCCTGCCATACTACACTCCATTGGAATGGCAAGTTATTGCAAGCTGTTACCTATGGAGGATCATCATAGCTTTTATCAGTCTCTGGAGACATATTGCCTGCCTCCAGATAGGAGTCAAGCTTTTACAGAGAAATAGAGGATGGGAGAAGCATGCCAGAAAGTATCCAATGCAAAAGGAAGAAGGAAGAAAAGAAGCTGTTTTCCAGCAACTGCAGAGGAGCTAGACTGTTTAGCTGCCTGCAGTGAGTGACCACCAGACTACAGACTGCATGTGAGCAAAGGATTAGAGTGGACAAGGTTTTCTTCATTAATGGTAGATTTCTATGACTGCAGATCTATCAGGGTATTCCTTCAAATTCACAGTATCAGCTGCACATTATTTTGGTGGCATTGTACATTTCACCCTTATGAAATGTACTAGACAACCCACGACCCGTTGGGTCATCATTTCAGAGAGATTTCCTCACCTAAACAGAGAAATGGAAAGGCAGTGGGAGCAGGAGTGACTTTCCGACTTTCTGCTGGCTTCCCCATTGACTTTCCTTGTGAGAAGCTACAGGGAGTGCCGGAAATCCTTCTTCCCTGCCTCCTTCCCTAAGAACAGAATCTTAGCATTTATATTATTTTGCTTATTGCCAGAGAATGTTCCAGGCTGCCCTGTCTTGTCACACTGGGCACAGTCTTCAGTGGGATCGCTATTCCTGCAATTTCACTAACATAGACATAGTCCCCCGACAGGAGGAGATGTGCGGGGACAAATTAGATAAATAAATACATATTGGTACACCTCATACTGTCAGTGACCGATTTTCATTTCATAGAAAATGTCCATTTCTTGAATGGAACAGTTCCTTAGAAGACCTGTAACCATCCAGAGGGTCTGATGAACAAGGATAAAGTAATTATCAGAGCATTTTAATTTCCCAGAATGCTCCATTCCAGATCTCAGAGTAGACATTTTGGGGGTGGGGGTGGGAGAGGAGGAGAAACTTTACCAGCACTATTAAGTGAGAGACTGCTGAACATCAGAAGGTTTCAGGCTATCTCAGAAGGTCTCAACACAATGGCTTTTTAACACATTACAATCGCTAATTGATAAGGTACTCGTAATCTGGTTCCCATGCAACCTGCATCTGCATAACCAACCTGTCTTCTCCCCCTTTTCCTCCCCACCTCATCCCAGTTTAAAGCCTACATCAGCTTAGCTACTCCATGTGTATGATGAAGTGAGCTGTAGTTCACAAAAGCTTATGCCTTTTAATAAAATGTTTAGTCTGAGAAGGTGCTATAAGATTCCTGATTTTGGGATACCGTAGATTAACACAGCTTTCCTTCCATGATGTTCTGGTGTCTGGCTGAACAAACTGACTGTGGCCATAACAGTGGCAAATCAAGAGCAGGGATGGGTACCTCAGGAGTATGAAAGGCTCTGGAATCCTAGGGGCTGTTGTCTGCGGGCTTATTCATAACCTAAAAAACTGAGCATCTAAAGTCATATGATGAAGACCTGGTGCATTGCAGTATTACCTTTTGGATTTTTAAGTTTTTATTTATCCCCAATCTCTACTTCAAAGGAATGCCAGAAATTTTATATTAGCTATAGAGCAATGGGCACAGAAATATATTCATATTTTAATATCAGTACATGATGTTAGGAAAGTATTTTCCAATCACAAGAAATGTGGCAAAAAAAAAAAAAAGAATTAAATTAGCCCAGGTTACATTCCATCTGCAACTGGAAGAAACTTTCTGGAAAACAATCAAACAAAAAATATTGAGGTTACTATAGATTGTGTTCTTCGGAGTAATGTGCAGTCAATATCATAATCCTAAATTATTTAGTAAATACACAAAGATAGATCAAAACATTTGATAAGACCAGAAGCTCAGCAGTGAGTAAAATTGACTGCATGCACTTTGAGCATGAATAAAAGACTTTATGATTTATTGACATGCTGAAGATTAATCTGAGGCCACACAGAGCAGTAAAGCAGAGTAGTAGGAATTTTGTAGGAATTTTGAGAACATTTTAACAATAAAGAAAAAGAAAAAAAATGATATTGCATTATGACACAATAGAGTTTTCTTTCACAACTTACAGAGATGTTGAAAAAAATAACTACAGTGGAAATAATTGGAATTGTTTGGTAATTAATTATTTAATGCTATTGCCTAATAGCTTTACTAATGAGTTTTATTTGGAAAATGGGCCATTAACATCTAATACAGAACACTGAAAAATCAATATCTAGATTTGCCATGTTTTACTGTCAAACTAATAATCAAGATGAGCTGTTAATTAATGTATGCAGCTACAAATTGGCCATTCATCACTGATTTCTTTCTGTTCAGAGTACCAGATGCTTTTCCTGCTCTAATTTTATAAACTTTAAAGTAAATTTTCTTAATCTGCATAATCTTAATGAATGGAAGAGAGCCAGTGTGGTGTAGTGGTTAAGGCATCAGGCTAGAAACCAGGAGACTGAGTTCTAGCCTAGCCTTAGGCACAAAGCCAGCTGAGTGACCTTGGGCCAGTCACTTCTCTCAGCCCTAGGAAGAAGGCAAGGGCGAACTACTTCCAAAAAAACCTTGCCAAGAAAACTGCAGGGATTTGTCCAAGCAGCCTCTGAGAATTGGACACGATTGAACAGATTAAAAAAAAATGAATGGAAACATGAAATACATCATAGATGGAACTGAATTCCATTGGCATCATTGGCATTTTTAGATATAAAACATTCTGTATCTATTGAATATTCACCAAATTTACATTTGAATTTCATATTTGATTACGTTCAATTTTTCTATTTCAAGTTTTGTATAATGATTTATATTTGACTATTGATTAACAAGATAAATGAATGAAGGGTAAATCCAAACATGATGGTTGAATGGACCATCAGGTTCAGAAATAGCTTGCCACTGTATCTCTTGGGAACAAGCATTATTCACTAATCACTACTGACTTTACACACGGCCTGTGGGCCCCCTGGAGGCTTTTAGCTACCCACAATGGGAAATAGGATGCTGGGCCATGATTGTTGAGTTGCTATTATTGATACTGAAGTATAATTAGCATTAAACTATTATTCAAATGATTTTTGTCTAGGCACATTGTTCATCTCAAGTTTTCTAAAAAGAACCTTGCCCATCTGCAAGAGAACCAGTAGGACAGCATTCTCAAAATGAGGTGTTTTTTTCACAGTGTGATTAAAATTAGTGGGTTGTTGTGATCCATTTAATACATTTTATGAATCTGCTCCACTTATATTCACCATCATGTGCTCCACATCTTAGAAAGGTGACATTGGTGGGGACATGAGTGAGATGTGTAGCACTGAGCTTGACAACTTTTTGGTCATCAATAGCTGTACTGAACCTTGCAGGTGTGGGTGGGAGTTGTAAAGTGAATAGGGTTTCTTCACACATATGGGCAGGGCTGCTTTGGGGCATGAGCTTTGATGGAGGGTCTTTTCTTTTAAGTTATTTGTCTATTTGGGGCTTACATTACAATTTACATGTGTTTTTCACTGTGCCAATGAATTTCAGCAGTCATAAAAGCACAAGAACAACCCTGCAAGCCCAGCATTTTCTTGTCACCTGATGATTCTGGGTGTTCACAAGCAGGTGACAGAGACTGACCCCACTCCCACTGTTCTTCCGTGGCAACTGGTATGTTGTTCCCACTTGGAGGTATTGGGTCTTCCTGACCAATAGCCTTTGATGTCCTTCATGAATTATTCATGACCCTATTAAAGCCATCTGAGGCTGTGCCCATCATCCTGTCTTCTGGTAATGATTCCCAAAGGTTAATTATGCACAACGTGAAGAATAATAAGTACACAGTCATGGTTAGAGGGGACACCAAGGACCACAAAAGGGGACTCAACAATTGCTTGGGGTTCTGACTCTGCTTATTGCCCACCCTTGGTCTAGTAGCAACTACCTGTGCAATTTTCTTTCTTTTTTTAAATAAGAATTTTATTAAGTTTCAAAGCAAAGATAAAAACTATGAAAAAACAAAAAAACACAAAGAAAAAAAGAAGAAAAACTAAAAATATGTGAAAAAAACAAGATAAAAAAATTAAGTTACAAAAAGATGTGACTTCCGACTTTTAACAGCAAGGATATACAAAAAAATTCTGTAATCAATCTCTTACTCTATATTAAACAAAAATATAATTTCTATAAACCATTCTACTTTGGCACATTATAAAAATAATTCAGTACAGTTATTCCCTCCCCTTATATTGAAATAAAGAAAAAAAATCATATGAACCTCCTAAACAACTTCCCCCCAAAAGATAGCACTTATTTAATTATTCCCTTCCTACTACTATTCTATACATTTCTGTCTACTATAATAAAAATCAAAGTGAAAAGCACATAAATTGTCTGCCATTATACTTAATAGTACAATTTTAATAATCTTAATCTTAATAAACCCAAAACCAAAGCATTTTTAACCCTAATAATCTTAATCCAAATCCTTAAAGACAAATAATATCAACCAAACCCTAAAAACATCCAGATAACCATTCTTTAACCCTTATCCCACTTCAAAATAAACCACAGCATTTACATATCCCCACAATGTGCACAGAGCTTTTTTCCTTAGGAAAATCAAACAGCCAAATTCCGACTTCTCTTCAGAAAACCTCCCATACATAATGACCCCTTCTTTTTCATGGCATTTCACCAAAAAGTCAATTTTACTTATTGCTTGCAGATCCCTCTCTCTGTTAAATTTCCCCAACTGCACTATCCAATCTTCAGCCAGCATATCAACAGAAATCCCAATCTCAGTCTTAGAAGAAACATTTCTATCACTGTTGAAATCCTCAGTTTCATCTACTACATCTCCAACCAGATAAGACATTTCAGACCTTCCACGATGTCCTGAATATCTTGCATAAAAGCTTGATGGAAGTTAGAAACAATCTGTTTGAAATCCTCCATGTCTCACACAGTAGATTATGGCGCCCCCTAGGAGCTTAACCAGTGAAAGTCAAAGATATGGAAAAGTTCTGGAGTGAGTTTACACAAAGAAAGTGTCATGAGTAAGGATGGCGAGCAGGGGGCTCTCACCCAGACTGTCAAGCGCATGCGTAGCACTGAGGAACTGTTCAGCCATTCAAAGAGACACAGATCGGGACCGCCTTAACCTTTGGGGTTTATATGGCTGGGTTTTCCCACGCTTTCTCAGTTTGTTAGGATTCTTGTTAAGTACTACTAATAAATATTAGAGACCAAGTCCTCGCCTCAGTGTGTTTCCTGGTAATCAGGACATCAATCCTAACAAACTCTAGATGTTCTTCAGCAGCAGCCACCTGGCTCGGAGGCGTTATCGGATTGGGAGGGCAGCACCGCTTCGTCCGTGGAGGAGTTGTCCTTTGAAGAATTGCCTTCTTTGCCAAGTTCTCATGAGACTTTACAAGCAGACAACATATCTTATCAAGACTCTGGAGGGGAGGGGGCTGAAATGGAATATCAATCTGGAAGGGAGGGTGATGTCATGAGTAAGGATGGCGAGCAGGGGGCTCTCACCCAGACTGTCAAGCGCATGCGTAGCACTGAGGAACTGTTCAGCCATTCAAAGAGACACAGATCGGGACCGCCTTAACCTTTGGGGTTTATATGGCTGGGTTTTCCCACGCTTTCTCAGTTTGTTAGGATTCTTGTTAAGTACTACTAATAAATATTAGAGACCAAGTCCTCGCCTCAGTGTGTTTCCTGGTAATCAGGACAGAAAGAGTGAGATAAGCAGACAGTTCCCAAGGGAAAGTAGAAACAGAAAGCTGAAGGTTCAAATCAGTTGATTCAATATGTAGGAAAATGCTAGTATCTTCAAATTTAGTACAAAAATAATAACAGGAAGACAATTGTTTACTCCCAATCCTCCTTAATATTTGGGAGGAGAATGAAGTCCAAAACTTAAAAAAGAATTTTTAAAAAAAGTAATCCCAAAAATAACGATAAGCACGAAGAGAGCCAGCTTCTCCTTGCTGTAGAAAGCCTCTCTTAAGGTACGCATACTTAAATATATATTATATATATTATGTATATATTGTGATTTATAAATGGGGTGGCTGGTCTTAGTGTCCCTTTCAGTCTACAGCAGTTTGGAAAATGATGACGTCCCCGCTTTCCTGCTAGCTGTTTCCAGTTTAATGTGAAATGCTGTTTGAGATCTTCTGGCTACAGGCAGCCATTCAGAGGCAGATGGAATGATTTCAGGTGTTTTCCTTTATCTGGAGAACATTCCTGGACTTTAGGAAAACCTGCCTGAGCCCCCCAAAAATTGGCGCATTGTCAGCTCCACCTGCAAAGCCTGTTCAGTCTGCCATGTCTCCACCAGAAATCCCTAACTGTGCAATTTTCCTATCAGTTGTGCTAAGTTGGCTTCCTCATTATTGGCCTTTGGTAAAACTATATTGCATTAGCTCATGGTTTTTACTGCCAATCCTTTTTAGGATTCCTCTATATTATTATGGTATATACTGTATATTTGATGCATTGTAAGCTTCTTTTAAAATATACTATTCTTTTTATGATTCATTATAAATCACCTTGTACACAGTTTGACTGGAGGGGGCAATTAAAAACACCTTGAATAATAAATGCATATTTGTGGGGGAGATTCTGCAAATCAAAGTACATATATCATTAAAGACCTTGAAAAGTTTAAAAGCATGTAAGTAAAAAAACTATGGCCAATAAAAACTATTCAGTGATTGGGGGTGTGGGCGGGGGCGGGGGGATAGTTAGCCAATTTCATCTTATAAAAATTACCCACACAGGCTAGCTGACTAGCCCTGGTCAGAGTAAACTTGACCTCCATTTATTAGGAAAAGGAAACAAGTCGAGTTCAGGATCTCAACTACTTCACAGTCTTTCCTCTTTTTTCTTTTTAATAATTTTTATTAAAAGTTTTAAAGAGAACATAAAAACTAACACAAACTAATGCAAAATAGAGAGAAGAAAGAAAGAAAGAGAAAAGGAAAAAAACAAAAAACAAAAGTGCAGTGAGAAAGAATAAAAAGAAATAGAAAGAAGCTTCCAATTTTCTCTGCAGCAAATATAAATATTACAAAAATATATCTTACTCTATGATTACAAAAAAGCTAACTTTTTTTCTCTTATCCATTTTTTTTCCTAATCATGAAAACCACAAGTCATAAGTGCGTTTTTTTCTGTTCCATGCAAAAAGTCCATAAAGGGTTTCCTGTCAACCATAAATGTTGATATTGTCTTTTCTCTGCTCAAGGAAGTTAATCTAGCCATCTCTGCAAGCTCCATCATCTTCACCAACCATTCCTCCTTTGTGGGTAGTGTTGAACCTTTCCACTTTTGAGTAGATAATAATCTTGCTGCAGTTGTCATATATAAAAACAAAGTTCCATGACTTTTTTCTAATTGCCTGTCCATTAGTCCCCAAAGAAAAATCTCTGGTTTCAGTTTTACTTTAATCTTTAAAATCTTCTGAATTAATGTATGTATTTGCATCCAGGCTTTTTTACACATCCACAAAACATGATAAAATGTCCCTTCATGTTGTTCACATTTCCAGCAAAGATTCAAAGCACCTTTATACATTCTAGACAATTTCTCTGGGGACAAATACCAACAATACATTATTTTATAAAACGTCTCTTTAAGGTTAGAACATAATGTAAAGCCCAATCCTTTCAACCACATATTTTCCTATTATTCCATTTGTATGTTGTAACCAAAGTTTTTAGCCCATTTTATCATACATTCTTTCACCTGTTCTTCTTCTGTCTCATATTCCAACAAGTTTATGCATTTTAGCATAACATGTTCATCATTAGCACATAATTCTGTTCAAACTCAGTCTTACATTGTTCAAAACCATAAAATCTTTTATCCACTTTAAATCTTTCTGATAATTGTATGTAAGAAACCCAATGACAAGGATATCCTTCTATTGTCAAATCTTCTCTTGATATGATTGTACAATCTCCTTGAGAAAATTCTAGTACATCATGGTAAGTTAGCCTTTTATGTTTATGTATTATTTCTCATCTATAAAATGCTTCTTGAGCTGAAAGCCACAAAGGTGTTTTTGGGCAAAACCTAAATGTGTAATTATTCCATACTCTAAGAATGGCCCACCTGACATAATGATTTTTGAAATCTACATTCACCTTAGCTTTGTCATACAATAAATATCCATGCCACCCAAATCTCAGATCATGCCCTTCTAACTCCAATAACCTTCTTTTTCTTAACAACACCTACTCCTTCATCCAAACTAAACAGCAGGCAGCAAAATATAATTTCAAGTCTGGTAGGCCCAATCCTCCTCTTTCTCAACTACTTCACACTCTTTCCATGGACCATGTTAATGAAGCCTGCAGACCATGTGTTTACATGTATACTTGCTCTACAGTATATGTATACTAGAGACACTACAGTATATGTTTAAGAAACTTTGCCATTCCGTTGCCTGTCAAACCAGCAAACCACTGATAGCGGTTTCTTAAGACTTTCTCTTACCTGTGTGGGACGTCAGCCATTTTTGAACACTCCTGTAGCCTGATTGCTCCCTCTTCCTCTCTCCTCCTCCTTTTCTTCTAGCTCCCTGAAGTCACCTTCTTTTTCCCACAGCAGCTACCACCACCCCTGCCTCATCTCCAAGTGTTCCCTTCTGACTGAATGATTGCGGCTGGGACTGCACATCTTAAAAGATGGGATAAGGGATGCCATGCAGGGAGGAGGCACAGCACAGAAAGTGAGCTGTAAATTTGTTCAGTTGCATTCGTCCGAGCCCAGTAATGCCAGCCCAGCAATGCCAGAGAGTCACCACCCTCTGCATGCTTGGTCACAAACACACAAGAACTGCTTTGAGGTAGTGGGTTAGGATTTTGATACACAATTAGACTTGGCACCTCTTCCTTGGGATATATGCCTGACTAGCTCTTTCACCCTCCTTAAATTGGATATCTGTCCTAACAGTCAGGAAACCACGCTGAGACAAGGAATAGGTCTCTAGTGTTTTATTACTGCTACATTAGACAGAAAATCCTAACAAACTGAAGAAGCGTGGGAAAAAACCAGACAGATAAACCCCAAAAGTCAAGGCGGGTCTGATCTGTGTCTCTTTGAATGGCTGCTTAACTCCTCAGTATTATGCATGCGTTTTCCCCCCTGGATAGGGGCCCCCTCCTGCTCACCATCAGTACTCATGACATCACCCTCCCCTCCAGATTTACATTCCATTTCAGCCCCCTCCTCTCTAGAGTTCCTTCCTCCCTCCAGAGTCTCATGAGAGTCCATCTCCCCCTACAAGCTCCCATGAGAACTGGGCAATGATGGAAATTCTTCAAAGGAAAACTCCTCCAAGGATGAATCAGTGCTGCTCTCCAGGTTTGATAACGCTTCTGGCCCAGGTGGCTGCTGCTGGAAAATAGCTAGATAATTAGAAGATTCTTCCCCCCTCCCCCTTGGGAAATGCAAGTCGGAGGTGGAGGGCTGCAGCTCCCCCTCCTCCTCTCTCTCTGCCCTCAGAGCCTCTGGCAGGGGTGGAGGTTGCCAGCTTATGAACTCCTCTGCTTGGGATTCCTCTGCCTGCTCAGTCAAGTGAGGAATCTCTGGTAGAGTGAGAGGCTTGGGTTTGTGAGGGGCTGATTGAATCGTTGAACCAGCGCTGGTGCATGCACATCTCTGCCATTTTCCCATGTGCGCTCTTCCTCAGGGTACCCTTTCCAGTGTATTAAATATTGGATGCCCCTTCCCCTCCTCCTAGAGTCCAGAATTTCCTTAACTTCATATTCCTCCTCCCTCTCCACAATTACTGGAGGTGGGGGGGACATTTGCGATCATAAGTTACTTGGGGGAGGGTCTTTGGCTAGCAAGGCTCTGTGAAAAATGATGGATTTTCATGGATGCTGGCAGCTTTAAGCGATAAGCCACTGGATTTATCTGCTGTACCACAGTGAAAGGGCCCACAAACGTAGAGTCCAACTTCTTGGAGGGCCTGGTAGAGGTCAGAAACTTGGTAGAGAGCCACACTTTGTCTCCTACCACAATCGCTGGCCCCTCTTGTCTGTGAGCATCTGCAGCTCTCTTGTAAGCACTCTGTGCCCTGTTCAGCTGCTCCTTTAACAATTCCTGTGCGGCTTGTTGCTCTTTAAGAAAATCAGCTGCGGCTGGAACAGTTCCCTGCTGGGAGGAGGTGGGCAACACCCGAGGGTTAACCCCATGGAGAGCTTGGAAAGGAGACATCTTGGTAGAAGATTGCACAGAGTTGTTATAAGTAAATTCTGCCATGGGGAGCAGGGCTGGCCAATTGTCTTGCTGATAAGTGGTGTAACACCTGAGATACTGCTGTAACCATTGGTTAATTTTCTCAGCTTGCCCGTTACTAGCCGGATGATGTGATGATGATAGGTGGATCTGGACTCCTAATGACTGGAAAAGGGCCCTCCAGAACCTGGAAGTGAACTGAGGGCCTCTGTCACTCACCAAGTGAGTTATCATGCCTCTATACCTAAAAACATGGTCCATAAACAACTGTGCTGTGTCTTGCGCAGATGGGAGGCCCTTGCAAGGAATAAAATGTGCCATCTTAGTGAAAAGGTCCACCACCACTAGTATGGAAGTCAGCCCCTGGACCAGGGGCAAATCAGTGATGAAATCCATGAAAATTGTATCCCAAGGCCTACTGGGGGTGGGTAGGGGTTGCAAGAGTCCTGTGGGCTTTCCTGGGAGAGTCTTGGCTCATCTACAGGTAGGACAAGAAGCAACGTAACCCTTTATGTCTACAGTCAACTTAGGCCACCAGTAGTCTCTCAGAGCTCTATGGAGAGTTTTGAAAACACCTCCGTGGCCTGCCGTTTGATGGTCATGGCAAAGTCTCAGTACTTCTTCCCTCAATGAGGGGGGAATGTATAATTGCCCACTATGCCAGAGGATTCCTGCTTCCACATTAAATGGGGAGGCAGTATCTTGAGGGTCCCTCTGGATGTCATCCATCCTGGCCCTGGCATACGGGTCCTGTTGCTGCTGAGCTCTGACTCTTGTAAATAGGTCCTCTGCTTGTCTGCCTGCTGCTAAAATCTCCATCTGCTTCCCCCTCATAGACTGCTCAAAGTTGTGAGGTTGTAATATAGTAGCCTGGACCTCCTGGTGAGTAGTGGGGGTTGCCTGAATGGATCGAGACAAGGCATCTGCCAAACGGTTCTGCACCCCAGGAACATAAGAAATAACAAAATTGAAACAGGAGAAAAACTGGTTCCAACTGATTTGGCATGGGGTGAGGGATCTGGTGTTTTGTAGAAGCTGTAAATTCTTGTGATCGGTGCAAACTTTCACAGGAAAGGTTGCACATTCTAGCCAGTGCCTCCACTCTTGAAATGCTGCTTTAATTGCCAGCAACTCCTTGTTAAAAACATCATAGTTTCTCTCTGCTGGTGAGAGCGTGCGGGAGAAAAATGCACAAGGAAGCAGTGTCTTCCTTTCTTTGTCATTATATTGCAATAAAACAGCAGCGATAGCAAAATCTGAAGCATCTGAATGCATTATGAATTGCTTCGTGGGATCAGGGTGCTTTAAAAGCGGCTGGGATGCAAAGAGTTGCTTAAATTCTTGGAAGGCTGCTTGATCTCTCTCCCCCCAAATGAATTTTGATCCTTTCTTCAAAAGCTGTGTGAGGGGTTTAGTCCTGTCACTAAATTTATTTATGAATCTCCTGTAAAAAATGGAGAATCCTAGAAATCTTTATACGTCTTTCACATTGGGGGGGGGGGGGTTGCCAAGAGAGAATTGCCTGGACCATAGAAGGATCCATGGATATGCCTTCTGTTGATATTCTATAGCCCAGGAAATGTAATTCAGTTAAATCGAAGGCACACTTCTCTAGCTTGATGAACAGCTTGTTCTCCCTCAGTCTTTGTAAGACATTATGTACATAGGTTACATGAGTTGTAGCATCCTCAGAGAATATTAATATGTCATCTAGATAAATGACCAGATACTTAACGAGTAAATCAGAGAAAATTTGATTCATAAATCGGGAAAATATGGCTCCTGCATTAGTCAAGCCAAAGGGCAAAACAAGGTACTCAAATTTACCAAACCTGGTATCGAAGGCAGTCAGATATTCATGCCCCTCTTTCATCTGGATCAGATTGTACGCATTGTAAGCTCTGGAATCCATGAGGGCCTCTAGCTTGACCTGGTGCTCTGGGTTTACGTGCATTATGACTGGTAAGTAGTAAAAGGATTGCCTCGAATCCTTGGAATGAGCCCTTCTTAATTGATTGATGGTCTCCCTGCTGAGCCCTGTGGGGGGAGACTGACAGAGTTTCCCTGGTTGGAAGTCGAGGTGGAGGTGGCTCTTGGTTCTGCTGCTTGCCCTGGGGCTCTTATGGAATTTGCTTGGCTTCTCGCTGGGCAAGCTCTCACCATGTGCCCCTGGACTCCGCAGTAGAAACAGAGGGCTCTCTCTCTCCTTCTCTGTCTCTCAGCCTCAGAAGTAAGCCTCCTGCTCACCCCGATCTTCATCGGCTCCTCTGGTCCTGAGTAGAGAGATGCTGCAGAGAGAGCTGGAAATCCTGGAAGCCCTCTGAGGCCCCTGCGTCTCTCCAGCTGCATCTGTCTCAGCTCTTCTAGCCTGGCATCTATGACCACAGACAGTTGATATAAACCTTCTAGGGTAGCTGGTGTTCCCTGGTGCACTAATTCATTTTTAATTTCCTCATCCAGCCCCTGTTTGAATTGGTCTTTCAAGGCACTCTCATTCCAGTCCAGATCTCCTGCTAACAGCTTGAAATCAGCAATGTAAATTCCCACCTTCTTGTTGCTTTGCTTGAGCTTTCGAATTTCCCGGCTGGCAGTGACCTCTCTGATCGGGTCGTCAAAGTGTGCTCGGAACCCTGCCAGAAAATTCTGGTAGTCGTTGAGAATTGGGTCATTGTTCTCCACCATGGGAATAGCCCATTTGGCTGCTGGGCCCTTTAGCAGACTTAAAATGAAGGTGTCTCTGGTTCTGTCTGTGGGAAACTCTGCCAGTCTGCTGTCGAAAAACATTGTGCACTGTGTGAGAAAGGTCCTCAACTGTCCTGCTTCTCTTCCAAACTTCTCTGGTAGACTGCCCTGGGATCTCAAGACTACTGGCTGCTGCTGCTGCTGCTGCTGCTGGCACCTGTTGTGGATTAACCAGAGCTGGTTGTTGTAACTGCTGTAGCATGGCTGCTTGTAATGTGTTGATCTGGAGATCTACTTGTTGTTGATGTTGTTGCAATGCTGCTGCCAGTTGTTGGATGGCTTGCCGAATTTCCTGGTTTTCCGAAGACATTTTCCCAAATGTCTCTCCTTTTTTTTTGTTCCTCCCTCTTTCGATGGGAGTAGGAGTTTCTTAGGATTGATGTCCTAACAGTCAGGAAACCACGCTGAGACAAGGAATAGGTCTCTAGTGTTTTATTACTGCTACATAAGACAGAAAATCCTAACAAACTGAAGAAGTGTGGGAAAAAACCCAGACAGATAAACCCCAAAAGTCAAGGCGGGTCTGATCTGTGTCTCTTTGAATGGCTGCTTAACTCCTCAGTACTACGCATGCATTTTCCCCCCTGGATAGGGGCCCCCGCCTGCTCACCACCAGTGCTCATGGCAATATCTCAATAATTGTGCTAGATATCTCAACCAAATCACTATACCTCAACATAGGAGGGGATTCTCCCTGGCTCAGTTCAATACCCTTCCTTTAGTGGTCTTTAGAAGTGAGATACAAAGGTCTCCCATTTTGTCCATGGGGCAAAGTTGCTACTGAAGCTGTAATGCACGATTTATTATATTGCCCATTTCATGGTGGCACAGGTTCTGACATGATAACTTCACATTTAGGTAAATTTCCCAGTCCTTCTGACCAAATGTATTTACAGTGTTTACTTTCAGTAAAAATGTAGGTATATTTTGTTATGTTATATGCAAAATGTACAGTTGACTGATTGAGACATCCAGTTAATTTTATGATTTGCATGTACCCATATATATGTAGTGTGTTTTACATCACTGATTTATTTTTATTTATTATGTATTGGACTGCAACAAAGATTTTATTCTTCACAGCCAAATGAACTGCATGATCCCAGCCAAGCTGATGTACATGCCCACTGAATGGAGAAGATAAAAATGCTACATGGGGTGCACCACTCCTGTCCATGAAACTCTCTTTCTCTGCTTCCTGTCTCTACTTCTCCTCTCTCTCTGGTTTTCCTTGATGGACAAGTGTAATAAGATAACAAGATAGTGGTAATGGTTCCACTTTGGAGTGCCCACTGCATGGATAAATTAATTGCTGCCTAGATGTAGCCATAGAGTAGCCATTAACCTTCATATGGGGTCATCAATGGACCAGATAATCCAAACAGAAACTTATGGTCCAGGAACCAATATATTTGATTGAATTAACTGTTTCCTACAATAAATAAAAGTGTGGTGAGATGTATGCAGGGCCACAACTAGAGTTTGTGTCACCCGGTGCAAACATGGATTCCACGCCCATTTTGGCACCCCCCCCCCCCCCGTGCTCATTTTGTCAACCCCCCCAGTTGTGGCTCTGGTTGTATGGAGAGAGAGCCAGAGAGAGAGAGACAGATACACACACACACAGAGACAGAGTTAGATAGATGATAGATGACAGATAGACAGACAGACAGCACTCTACATTCTATGTATTTCTTCATCTTAGGAGCAACTGTTCCATCTCTCAGGGATTTTGAAGCAGAGGGTTTTAGAATGGATGACTCTTCCTTGAGAAAGCAAAATACTGGAACAACAGTAAGAGCTAACACTCTGGAAAAGATAGGAATACCTTATACACAAAGCAAAGCCACCTTTGATTTTATCCATAAATCTTTACAAGTGCATACACTATGTGCATACACTTTACAAACAAGTGCATACAAAAGTGCATACACTTTACAAACCACTCACTATGCACAGAATTTTGGCCTTGGCTGGGAATCATCCAGAAAAATAAAGTATTTTCTGCAAATATACAAAATACCTTATTTTCATAATCCATTTAATTATAAAGAACATAAAGTGCAACATTATGTATATATTAGTAGTACTTCTGTGATCAATATTATTAAATATTTAGATGAAAAGCTGCATATTGCTCAGATTACAAGGTGTTTGAAAGGACATACAGTATAAGAGGATTTGTAGGAAATATGCATCTTGTTGACCACCATGTGAGATGGAATGCTGGATTAGATGGATGTTTGAAATGATCCCGCAGCGGTCTTCCTATGATCTTATGAAATATGAAATATTCATAATTACAGAATTACTGCTCCATTGCTAAGTCATTTCGTGAACTGTTAGTACACTACAAAGAACATGGGTTTTTTTGAATTTGTACATTACTATTATTTTAAAAATTAAAAATAAAAATAAAGTAGGAGGAGTTGCCTTGGATATTAATTTTATACAGTCTACAGCTTTAATGAGGAATTAATTTTCTTCCATTGCTAAGAAGATAGGAACTGTATTCAAGTATTTAAAAAGAATTAATCATTCATGTGAGCACTGATTTGCCTCAAGTTGTAACACTGAAGTTATTTTAAAATGGATATGTCCTAACAACCAGGAAACACACTGAGACAAGGAACTGGTCTCTAATATTTATTGCTAGTACTTAACAGGAATCCTAACAAACTGAAGAAGCGTGGGGAAAACCCAGACATATAACCCCCAAGGGTTAAGGCGGTCCCGATCTGTGTCTCTTTGAATGGCTGCCCAATTCCTCAGTGCTACGCATGCGCTTTACAGCCTGGATGGGAGCCCCCTGCTCGCCATCCTTACTCATGACAGGATACTGTTTCAGCTACCTTCACTCCAGAACTTTGGATTACATCCTCATTCATTCATTCATTCATTCATTCATTCATTCAGATGTGTCCAGGAGCTAAAGGATGCATCACTTACTTCTACCTAATTCCATCAACCACTTCTCTTCTCTCCAGTTCCTTGGGGCCCTGCCTGACATAATCAGAGAGACCCCTAACTTCTTTCCTGGGCACAATAGCCTTGGATGTTGTGGAAGGAAATAAGAGAGGACCTAGGTCTATAGTGAACGAGAAAATACTATATATTTGAGTTAGATTCTGCCTTTACTTTGTACAATTCAAGGTGCCAAACCTAATGCTCTCTTAACCTATTTTCTGTTCAACAACGCTATGAGGTGGAATAGGGATAAGTTAAAATACTAGGGTAGGGGAAAAGTCTAGAGAACATACAGATTTAAGGTAAAATCTTTGTTTTGTGAAAGTTTGATAAACTTAGATGGAGCTTGTTTGAGTCTGTCACCATCCCCAGACCATGAATACCAAAACTGATGAGCGTATTGCCCTTTTTTGCTTTACACTTTCTTTAAGATCCACTCTCTTTGTCTCATTCAGTTAGGCCATGACCAACTTCTGCACATATTCTTCAGCTTCCCCAAGTTTTCTTTGTATTGTTCACCCTCCTTTTTTTAATTAAGAAAGTTCAAGTCTTCCAGGTTTTTCTTGACTATTATATCTGATACTTTGCAAAAAAGAGTTACTTCTGTGGTTTCCAGAATACTTTGATGTCCTGAAACACAGCGAAGAGAATAAAGAACTTCAGGGCACTTTTGCAGTATTGTTTGATGGGTGTAACAATTACAGTATATTCCTTTTTTCCCATCCTTTGATGGTTTTTAACTTAAGCTTAGCATGAAGTTCAAGCAACTGCAAAGAGAATAAGGGGAGGAAATGATGACATGTGTGATGATGCCATTACCCAAATGCTGCGACTTATGTACATGTATCAGACATTAATCAGTAGTATGTGGTCACAGAATTTCTGTGATTATACCATCACACATATATCATTTTGGAATTACTGAGGTTAGCTGCATGGGATGTTGACCCAAACAATTATGCCTGATTACTATACAGTGGGCGGGGGAGAGGACAGGATGTACTTGGATTGGATGCTGAACTGTACCTTGATTTTACAATACAATAATGGAATAAAGAATAAACTAATATTATTGTGCAAAATAAAGGATGGGGGAAAAAACTTTTGGAAAAATGAAGGAAAACAGAAGAAACAGTATGGGAGAAGAACAGACAATGCCAGTAGGTTAAGATTGATGCCTTGCTTATTAGAGATTTTTAACACCACATCAAGGTCAGGATGAAGAAAGGAAGAATGTAATAGTCTGGAAAGTAGAGATAATTGATCGCACATAATTAGGCAGCTTAAGTACTTTGAAAAGAATGCATTCAAAACAGAAACCAATCAAGAAGTTAATTTTCAAGGAGAAAAAAAAAGCAATGGCATATATTGAATTATTGTTTCAGAGAATTTGAAAATAAGGAACACTTGCCTGAATAAGTGATCTAGACATAATGGGATGACAAGATGAAGGCATGAACACACTTGAAAATTTAACTCAAATACAACTGTACGCCAGCCTACAATCTTCTGTGGGGAAACGTTAGCAGTAGGGCTGTGCAAAGCTTTCAAGCAGCGCTTTAGCCCGACAAATGTTCCATCTAATCACCTGATCAAAGCAAATTAAGGAATCAAAGTGGGAGCTTGCTTTGAAGCAGTGAATCCAATCAGGTGGTAGCTTATCAATGGTTTCTCCTGCTTGGGGGTGGTTACTGACAACATATAGCATTGCAAGTTTAATTCCATATATGGAGAACGCTGGGAGGTCGTTTGAGTGATGGGATCAGCTTTCTGACACCAACACATGTAGCCACCTAATCAGCTTAATACTTTCTTAAACTGTCTTCCTATCAGAGCTCTTTTCGGCTTTGAGCTCCATTCACTTGCCCAGCTCTCAGCGTCTTTAACACAGCCGGCACCAGCCTTACCATGGTGTATCCTTGGTTAATAGAATGTTACGATCCTAGCTGCTCCTCTCACCCAGCATTGCTTTCCGTTTTCTTGATATGAGCACCAGTTGGATTGTGTATTCTCCATATAAGTTCTGTCAGAACAACTAATTTATGTATTTTCTGTAAAGTGAAGATCTCTTATTCTCTGTTTCACTACAATTGCCACCTTTCCCCACTATGTAACAAATCCTTCAGTGTTTGAAAGTAAAAAGGTAACATGGCAAAGAATTTAGGCTTCAAGCCAAAGATTTGGGCAAATTGCGTAAAACTGTTAAATGAAAATGATTTGAAATATCAGATTCATTTCTGTTCTGTATAAAACTGGAGGTGGTTGAGTTCCATCTTTTCCCAACCTAATGCCTTTCAGTTCATTGCACTTCACATTCTATCAACTCCAGCCAGCGTGACCATTAGCTAAGTTTTTCATGCTTACCCACTAACATTTGTGGAGTCCTTGGTGCTCTCTGAGCTTGGTTGTTTGGTTACAGACATTTTATTACCCAATTAGGTAACATCATCAGTGCTGGTCAGTGTGGCTTAGCTCCCTGTTGGCTTGCCCTGTCAGTGTTGGGATATCCTGGATATCCTCATCAGCAGAGGAATCAGCAGTAAATTAGAAATGCAAGTCTATTGAAAAACCCCCCACACTAACCAAGTGCTCCATTACCAAAGTAGCACCCCAACCTCCCACAAGAGAAGCCGTGTAAGAATGTTATTCAGAACTACCAAGGAGAAAGCCACACCCCCACCAAGACTGGCAGGGCAAGCCATTGCATATAAACAGAGAGAAAACCCCACACTCACTCGCACTGATGATGTTACCTAGTCAGGTAATGAAACGTCTGCAAGCAAACAGCCAAGCTCAGAGAGCACCAAGGACTCCACAGTTCAACTCTGAACTACAGATATTCTCTTCTATTGAAACTACTAATACTTGCCTGGGAGTAAGTCCTCTGAACCTCCATGGGAACTATCCTCACAGTAGACTTATACGAGATTGTGTTTTAAGCCATCAAAACAGTAATTCTTTTGTGTATATTTCAAATCTAACATCAGTTTCCTTGCCTGGACCTATCCACAGTGATATTGCACATTTCAGTGCAATAACATTTCAATGATGTTCTTATTTCATTTGATTGAATCCTATAGTGTATCCCTTTTTCAGATGCATCCCTTTCCCCTTTCTATTTCAGTTTCCAATGGCTTTATTCAGGTTTCTTGCACCTGATAAATTAGATTCTTATGGAAACTTGTACAGCAATAAATGTGTTAGTCCTGTTGGATGCTGACTTTTCAACCCATCTATTAATCATTTTCTCTTTGTTGCTTTCAAACAGAATGCAACCAATCTAGTGGACCTTTGGTTTGGAGCTAATTTTAGGACAACACTCCATTTTGCAAATATTCTCTTTTGACTCTAGCTAGATAGAATATGAAGAGAGAGAGAGAGACAGAGGGAGAGAGATACCTCTTCAGAGTTGTAAAATATGGTGGCTTAGACTGCAAGTCCCTGTAAAAAAATACAGTTCTTAATTCCTTTCCTGCTGGATCAATTAATATCTTTTTCCCAATTTTATTATTTATTTATTTATCATATTTCTTCACCACCCATCTCGTGTTGCGATGACTCTGGGCAGTTTACAAGTGAATTAAAGGGGGAAAAAGATGCATTATAAAATATAAATATACATAAATATAAGAATATAAATATAAAATATAAAGAAAATATATTTATAAAATATAAGTATTATGCTTCTCAAAGCCCCACATTTTTCTACATTGTCAGAATCAACATTTAACAATGTTTTATTTTTAAACATTTCTTTTGGTAATATGGATCTTTAGCCAGAGAGTCCTCCACAAGGAACTTTGTGTAGCATATACTGATTGTCAAAAATAATCCTTCCATGAATGATTCAACAAACCTGAAGGCAGATAAGTTACAAGTGCCAGAAAAACTAATTCTAATCCTCTGTCCAGCCATTTAACAACTGCATGACTAAGTTGCAAAGATAAATTCAAAGGACTTGCCCACCCACAACCATGAATGTTTTATTGGAAGGGATTAGTGTTTTTATACATACAAAGGTACATTGCTGTAGTCCAGCTCTAATTTAGAAGCCGATGACCATGATTTCACTGTAAGCTTTTTCAATGATTTATAGAGTAATAAAATTGATGCTGCTTTAGGGATGCTTTCAAAAGAGAGAAATGAGGGACATTAGTAGAAAAGCTTGGAATAAGCGGCTTTGGATCTTGCTGTTCTTTTGTTTGTTTCTAAATGAGTTGCACATTGAAGGGTATAGCCAAATGCTCCCTCTGTATGTGTCGACTGTCTATACATTGTTGATGGCCAAACATGATTCCCGAGGGCATGGTATTTTATGAGGTAGAGGCATATTTTGCTAGGCACTTGATTCCCTTCCTTCAATTGATTCCACTTTTTATGCATTAAAAAAATGTTATTAAAGAGCTATTCCCTGACATACTGCATTAAACCCTCTCCTCCTACAATTGATGCAATTAATCTGGATGGGGGCTTGGGTGGGTACATCTCTTTAGAAGTTTTGGGTTTTGTTTTTTGCACCTTTTGAGTTTTCAAGGGGTTATAAGGAGCAAAACTGGTGTCTTAAGTTTTCAGAAATTTAAGACACCCATTATCTTAACCCTCCTATTCTCATGGGAAAAATCAGCCTAACTGGGTCAGGATTTTCAAGAAGTGCAGTTAGGGCCTTATGCAGGCCCTTATGGCCAGACAAAATGCAGAAAATAATAATAAAAAGGTTTGGCTTCCCAGACTTTGGGAGCTAGAAATGGGGTGCTTGCAGGTGATGGATTAGCCTTGACAAACTAAGCAATTACTTAATGTAATTAAGTAATAATTACAGGATTAAATAAGTAATAACTACAGGATAATAATTAAGTAATAACCATAGGAATAAATAATAACAAGAAATAATAACAAGAAAACAAGACAAAGAGTACAGAATACATTAAAGACAACCTAATACAGGATCAATATTATTACCAGAAGCAGCAGAGAGCCAGTTTGGTCTAGTGGTGAAGGTGCTGGGCTAGAAACCAGGAGGCTGTGAGTTCTAGTCCCACCTTAGGCATGAAAGCCAGCTGGTTGACCTTGGGCCAGTCACCTTCTCTCAGCCCACCTCGGCACAATGTAGACTAGCCTCCTCGTGGTACACCCTGGGCAACATGACTTGTCACGGCTAAATAGTCTACACATCTGGCTGCTGGACCTCACAAGGATTTCCCAGCAAGAAAAAGCAGCATGAACACCGAACTGCTATGCCATACGATTAAAAAAAAAAAACCAGAAGCAGCAAAATGGGTTACTGTAGACAGGTGGTAACATTTTTTTAAAAAAGGATTTATAGTGAAAGAGGGGGGGAAAGGGAAGCAATTATATGACAATTCTCTTAAAACTTACAAAACTTAGAAAGATCTACTTAATTGTTAATCCCAAAGTACTATGAATTTGGAAACAAAGGAACAAAAGGATTTCTACTAGACCCTGAAGGTCTGTGATGTATTTCCCAGAGCCTCAAAAGTCATTACCAAATTGTAATTTTTAATGTGACAGAAAGGGGAAATTATTAAATACATGACTGGAGAGTAATTTCACTTAACATAAAATGTGAATGAAATGAAATCAGATTTACTTATGGGTCCTGCTCCCACCCATTCTTTTTGGGAGTGCCATCAGCCTAAACTCTGCAGAAAGATGGGCACTCCAGCTTTGAATATTGTCAGATTAGATTGATGCTTAATGGATCCTAATGTGCATGGAGATCATGTGCTTCTACTTCTCCCAGTAACTTCATGGATCCATGCACTTTCTTGGCAATAATATGAAAACAATTTGCCCTTGCCTTATTCTGGGATGTTTTTCACCTTCCCAATGTAACCTATAGCTGTGGTGTTTCCTGGTGGTCTCCTATCCAAATACAGTACTAACAAGTACAGTCCAAGTAACGAACCTAGCAGGTCGACCCTGCTTAGTTTATTCAAAATCAGCCAAGATCAGGTTGGTGTTGCCTTCAGCTTTTTCTTTAAATAGTCCTAAGTATGTTTCTTTTAATCTTAAACAACTTTGGATTTGCGTTTTTCTCTGTGTTTATGTTTATGTAGTGTGCTAATATAACATAACATAACATAACATAACATAACATAACATAACACAACACAACACAACACAATATAATATAACATAATATAACATAATATAATAATATATATTGAAAATCTTATTCTAAGTTCTCTAGGTTAGGAAATTGCTACAAATCCACAGTGAAAACTGAAGAACAATATTTTTGAACTTGTCATATTCCTTTACAATGAAACAAAACAATGTAGAGCATCGGAGGGGAACTCTTTGTGTATCACTGGAGTTGAACTGTCACCATCTATACTCTTCTCTGATTACCTAAAATGTATGGAAGGGACAGCAGTCTACAGCACTGAAACTCACCATGCCTGGTGGGCTTTATGATTTTAGAAACAAGATAAAAGCTTTATGACTCAAAGAAAGCAGTCAAATGGTTTTCTGTAGCCACAAGCATCATATTTACTTAAAGGATTGTGACTATGAAAGCAAATATCTCTTACAGGAAGCCAGGTCAAAAGCTGTCAGAGAACCGGATAGTAAATAGCTTTGAAACTGTTTTCCCTGCTTCATTTCAAAAGCTGCAGGCTAAGACTGTTTGACCTTTCGCAAACCGAATGCTTCCCTGCAGGTCACTCGGCTGTGCCAAACGCTGATGGTGCCGTGGAACCAGCAGCATCGGGAACTTTGCCAATCGAGTGATTTTTGCCCATTTCGTCCACAAAAAGATCTAAGGCTTCCTATTTGCAAAAAAAATATTGCTCCTGTCTTTATTAAAATGGTGCAATTGTTCGAAAGGGCTTTCAAAGCTTGAAGAAATCGAGAAGGTGGATTAAATTAGGCACACACTGGCGCTTCACTTTCTACAATTGAAAAAATGCTGCTTAAAAAAGAGAGAGAGAGAAAATAAAATATAACAACTGTGTTTTACCTTCTGTTTGAACACATATTTTCAATTTTTCCAGGCTATAGGAGAGCAAACTTCATTTAACTTCAAATTTGCACCTGTCTCTCCTTTGCGTGCATAGCTCTGTCTTCTGTCACTGCTGCCACCATCAAAACTAGCACCATCTCTTATTTGAGGCAACCACTTTACACTACCTAATACACTATCTAATGTCATTTTATAGTTGTTCTTAAGCTATTGAATAAAAAACTCCTTCTCATCTTCTACAAATCACGCACAGATCTACCAGCAGATCCTCTGTACTACAGTAAACCCTGCCTTGTCGCTGCATCAAAAAGAGGTAAGAGTGTGTATATCTAATTATCAATTTGGTATCTGTGGAGTCCTTGGTGTTCTCTGAGCCTTGCTGTTTTCTTGCAGACATTTCATTGCCAGACTAGGCAACATCTTCAGTGCAAAGAGGGAGTGGGCCTTGCTCTCAGTTTAGCCACGGTATATAAACTGAGAGCAAGGCCCACTCCCTCTTTGCACTGAAGATGTTGCCTAGTCTGGCAATGAAATGTCTGCAAGAAAACAGCAAGGCTCAGAGAGCACCAAGGACTCCACAGTTTAACCCTGAGCTACAAATATTCGCTTCAATTTGGTATCTACTCGGAAATAACATTACTGAATTCCATGCATGTATCCTTAGAGAACTGCAGCCCATTAACCCAAAAGAGACTTTCATGCAAACTCCTCTATTCAAAATTAAAGTTGCAATGCCAAATGAGTCTCTGCATCAGAGAAACTTATTTATTTTATTTTCTATCCTGCCTTTATTATTTTTATAAATGACTCAAGGTGGGGAACGCACCTAATACGCCTTCTTCCTCCTATTTTCCCCACAACAGCAACCCTGTGAAGTGAGTTGGGCTGAGAGAGAGCGATTGGCCCAAGGTCACCCAGCCGGCTTTCATGCCCAAGGTGGAACTAGAACTCACAGCCTCCTGGTTTCTAGCTCAGCACCTTAACCACTAGACCAGACTGGCTCACTTACTCACAAACTTACCGTATACAGGATGCAGCCGCAATCCCATAAACTAGACAGTCTAAAATGAGATATAATGTATGAGCAAAGGAGTCTGGTTATGAAAAATGTAAAATGTAAAAAGGAGTCTGGATATGAAAAATATAATGATACATTATTTGACCTGGTCTTTTGACCTAAAAGGCCAGGTCAAAATGCGGAGTCTTTCATACTTGGTACATACTTGGTGCAGAATCACAGAGATGGGCTATTTCAGTCATGTCCAGCCCTTGCTCCGGGCTGATGACAGAATGAGACTGAGAAGAGAAAGCCTAGTCTATTGGCCAGTAGTGGCTGAAAGAAGTGCACGCAAAGGAGAGACAGGTGCAAATTTGAAGTTAAATGAAATTAAGAAGATTGGTTGTTGGGGAACAAATAGGAAAGAGGCACACAGAAATTGCGCCAAGCCTTTTTGTGGCATGGCAAGGACTGCCACAGATGTCTACAGTGAGCCACAATGACACCGAAGTGGCAAAATGTGCACTGAAGCATCAAAATGCCCTTTTGTACCTGCATCAGGACATCACATACAAGGATGGAAGGGGTGGAGTTTGCGTCACAATATTGCAATGCATGTTTTGTCACTTGACACACACACACCCCTGCTTCCCTTGTGGCTGCTTCTAGGTTCACCCTCACTCACTGATGCCATTTAAATTAAAAAATAGATACAACGAATACACTTCCTTCCTTTCCCTTTCTATCACATTAGAAATGATTAAGCCTATGCAAAGTGACTTGGATTTGCTTCCAAGGCGAGATCTGTGCCCTGGATATGCCATGATTTGCTTCAGGGAAGTCAAGAGGTAATAGGATTTGCCTGGATGAAGCAGTTCAAGGTAACATAAACTGCTTCAGTTCCTCTCAACCTCCCTCAGTGCTGGCTGAATTGCTTCCTGGCTGGACAGCTTAGGAGGGTGCCTGCTGTGCAACTCTCTGCAGAATCCACCGAAGCCGGGCAGACAACTGCACCTTCCAAGCCTGCCAAAGAGGCTCCAGGCTGACCACACTCGGACCACACTGGGGGACATCAGGAAGCATTTTCCAAAGCCGCTTAGCCAGGATGTACTATGGTGAGCACTGCAGAAGAAGGTTCTCCTCTGCCTTCTCCTGCAGAACCTGCTGAAGAAAACCCTCAGATTTCTCCCACAGCACAGGGTCTGCAGGAGAAGGAAGGTGGAGAAGGCTATAAAGCTGAGTGAGATGAAACAGCATGGTTGCTTCACATCGTTTGTAAAAGTGATGGGCTCACGTTGCTTTGCAAAGCATGTTTGAAAGGAGGTTGGAACCTTCATCTAAACAAACCACCCCTTTGAAACTTTGCACAGCCTTAGAAATTACAGTTCATTGGCAAGTTCTGGAGATTTCTGGAGGCTACACCCAAGACTCAGGGTGTGTGTGTTTGAAACAAGATGAGAAGGAAAAAAAATACTTCACACTTTATATTGTGTGTGTGTGTGTGTGTGTGTGTGTTGTTTCTAAAATGTAGCTTACGTAGCACTGGATCACAGCATTTTTAGTAGAAATAATCTAAAGCATTTGGACTTAATGGTGCCCATCACTCTATCTCTGCTTCCAGTAACATCTATAATGGAAACCAGTATAGACCAATTTCCACTCATGTTATTCTATATTGCAACAAAATCAAGTGATGAATTCCTCTGTCTTTCAGGTGGCATGGCATTCTTTGTCATTTCAGTTTAGATTAACTTTGCAAACTTAATAAGTTAACACTTTCAAAACAAGCCTTTAATTGGAAAGAATTATAAAAGGAAAGTATGGAAAAATGTGGGTAGATGAATGACTCCTTAGTAAAGCTAAAAGACATTGGAATTCTCTCCCACTTAACAGAATGCCATCGTAATGCAATGAAGTAGGGAGAGGGATTCAATTAGAATATATTAGGAGAGTAATTTTTTAAAATAGAAAGTTATTAGATGCCTGCTGTTTGTCATAACATTGTAGAGCTTGGCATTCTCAAAAGCAATTCCAGAAATAGCACTTATTTGCAAGCTGCAGAAAGGATGACTATGATGCATGACCAATATCAGAAGCTTATAAAAATGCTCTTGGCCAAATACAGATATACAACCATATTAATTAAAGTATTGTTAATAATAATAATAATAATAATAATAATAATAATGGGGTTTCTCTCTCTTTTTCAGTTTTAATGCCCCAATATTAAAACTGCTGGCCAAGTGCCAGAACTAACCCATATTAGCTGGCATGCCAGCAAGAATCCCAATTACTTTATGTGTTCTTTCAGAGGGAGATAATTAACATTTCAAATAAATTTCATGACTGGTAGAGGTAAGTTAGTTTCTTTGAAATGGATCTGGTACATCCTTTTAGATCAGCTGAGACTCCAGCCCAAATTATTTATTTAAAATACATATTTCTCTACAGTATTCTACTAATTATGTTGAGTTTCTTGCAAGGTAATGTATGTCCTTCCTGAGATACATTAAAAAGAGGGCACAGCACTGAATCCAATATGAATTTAAAGTACATACAGTACATCCAAGCACTTCAGGGTATAGTGGATATAACTGGAATTAACCATTTATGACATCTTTGGTTGACCATCTATACAAGTGATTTACTCACCTACCTAAATTGAGCTTTCTAGCCTTCATGCTCTTTAGAATCACGTGAGGAAGAAAAGACATGTCCCCTCCTTTCGTTCTCATCATTCTTTCCTTGTGGAAGGCAAGTACCTGCAGACAACACCCTCCTTTGTCTATATAGGCTTTTCCCAAAATGAGGGGAAGCTCCTTTTCCAGGATTCCAACATTTCAAGAAGACCCTCATGGGTAGGAAATGTTGTCTTCTGCAGATTCACCTTCCTTGGATGTAGAGTTACATGAATAGCAAAGGAGCATAGAACTTTTTTTTTTAGATGTTTTATCCTGCCTTCATTATTTTTATAAATAACTCAATGTGGGGAACATACCTAATACTCCTTCCTCCTCCTACTGTCCCCACAACCATAAACCCTGTGAGGTGAGTTGGGCTGAGAGAGAGTGACTGGTCCAAAGTCACCCAGCCGGCTTTCATGCCTCAGGCGGGACTAGAACTTGCAATCTCCTGGTTTCTAGCCTGTTGCCTTAACTACTAGACCAAACTTTTGCATTGATCCTCATTTCCTGTTCTTTGGTGTATACTTCCTACCCTTGAGGATAGCATGTCCACATGAGAACATCTGCATAGGGCTAGAGGCATTTCTGGGAAGCAGAAATTTAATTATTATTTTTATAAGAATTTTACTGAGTTTAAAACAAAGATAAAAACTTCAAAAACACAAAAACTACAAAAAGAAAAAAAAACTAAAGGAGTGAGAAACACTAGAAAAAGAATTTTAAAGATTACATAAAGAAGTGACTTCCAACTTTCAACAACAAGAATATACAACACTTTCCATAATCAATCTCTTACTCAATATCAAGCCAAGATCACATTATTTCTATAAAGCATTCCATCAGTACACATGAAAATTACTAAGTGCAATCGTTCCTTCTCCTTACATTAAAAAAAATGTATATATATAAATCTCTAAACCAGCTTCCTTCCCCCAAAACAACATTTATTTAATTATTTCATCCCTAACTCTATTCTATACATTTTTATCCACTATAATAAGAATCAAATTATAAAAACACATAATTGTCTACTTTTATAATTAATAATACTACAAAAATTGTAACTCTATTAAACCTAAAACCAAACAATTATTATTAGACCTTATTGATACTTATAAATCTTAAAAATCAAACTAACTTTAAAAGAAGACTAATAAATCTTAATCCAAATGATTAAAAAGAAATGAAATTATAGAAACCTCATTGTCAATCCAATTAAACATTCTAATTTTTTTTACCACACTTCAAAATATACCAAGACATTTATATATCTCCATTTTACACACAAGGGATTTTTCATACAGAAATCAAACAACCTGACCGCCCCCTTTAAAAACTCAGAGTTCTCAACAAAAAAATTTCCCACAGAACAAAAGCTCTTCTTTCCTATAACATTCTCTCAGATAAACAACGGTATTTGTAAGTTTTTGACCCTTTAACCCCTTCACCACCAGAATATGGTCTTTGTCCGGCATTTCAGAAAGGACTTCAATCTCACTGTCAGTAGAAACTTCTCCATCTTGAGTAGAATCTTCATCTACTTTCAAAACGTCCTCAGCCAAATGTCACATTTTAAAGCAGATATTTTCCACAATATCCTGAATATCTTGTAAAATAGCTTGACAGGAATCTGACAAGATCTTTTTGTAGGTCTGCTTAAGCTCACAATGGAACTGTGAAAGAATCTTGTTGAAATCCTCCATGTTTCAGGCAGTAGATTGCCCCTAGATACTTGACTTGCCAGAAAGGAGTCAATGAGTTAATAAAAAGCTTCCAAATGAAATTGAAACAAGAGAAAATGTATTAACAAGCAGGTCCCAGGGAAAGTGAACAGAAAGCTGAAGATTCAAAATGGCAAATCCAATGTGTAGGAAAATATTCAATCCTTCAAATTCAGTACAAAAATGATAACAGGAAGGCAATTATTTATTCTTAGTCCTCCTTAATCTTTAAGCAGGAAAACAAGCCAAAAGTTTAAAAGATTTTAAAAAACTTAATCCAGAAATAATGATAAGCTCCAAGAGAGTCTTCTTCTTCTTGATGTAGAAAGCCTCTCTTGGGGTACATACATACATACATACATACATACATACATGTATAAATAAATAAATTGGGTGGTTTAGAAATGGAGTGGCCTGACCTAATATCCCTTTAAGGCTACAGCGTGGCTTGGAAATGGTGATGTCCCAGCCTCTCGTCATCTCTTGCCAGATTGTCACGAATGCTGTCTGCGATTCTCTGGCTACAAGGAGACATTCTGGAGGACAAATGGAATGATTCTGAGCTTTTTCTTTATTCATGAAAAAGCTCTGGGCTTCAGGGAAAAGCCTGCCCAAGCCCCAAAATTTGCCACAATGTCAGTTCTGTCCATGGAGCCCACAGACAAAGCTGTTCAGTCCTCCATGTTCCCCACCAGAAGTCCCAGAAATTTAATTATTATGATAGCACAGAGTCTGTAGTGTAGCTCATCACAGAAAAATTAAAGCTGCCATCTCCTCCTCCTCCTCCTCCTCCTCCTTCTCCGACAATATCTTTCAATAAGCTATCAGCGTATGTCTCCTAGTGGCATGGAATAACATGCCCACCATATAGAGGACAGACAGCTATAAACTCATGTATACCCTGCCTGCTTCTTTTCATCTACTGTCCTTCCTCCACTAACTTAACTTGGCAATGGAAAGCACATGAGGACACACATATTTCTCAGAAGATGAATCTAAAAAAGCTAAGTCCTCTAGCTGCTAGAAAGAGTTGAGGCTACTCAACCCAGCTGCATTGTATGGTTTATGCTGTACATATGAGACACTTCTGGTCCATTCACCTAAACTGTTAAATGTAAAATTAGTTACTAGGCTTAGGGGTTCATAAAATTGTTCTTTATGTGTGGTCCCATAATAAAATACAGTCTGGGCTGTTCAGAATAATGCTGTGATTTTTACCTGGCCTGCTATTTTGAAGAGAGGCAAACTGATGCCATCAGCCCTTTCATGTATATTTTAGTTTTCTCAGCAGAACTAAAACTGGTTGTGGGATTGCTGGGGCAACAGTACAATAGTACTTGTCATGAGTAAGGATGGCGAGCAGGGGGCTCTCACCCAGACTGTCAAGCGCATGCGTAGCACTGAGGAACTGTTCAGCCATTCAAAGAGACACAGATCGGGACCGCCTTAACCTTTGGGGTTTATATGGCTGGGTTTTCCCACGCCTTCTCAGTTTGTTAGGATTCTTGTTAAGTACTACTAATAAATATTAGAGACCAAGTCCTCGCCTCAGTGTGTTTCCTGGTAATCAGGACAGTACTTCTTGTCTATGGAAAAACCTACAACTGCTTTTAAATGTAAGAACAGTCAAAAAATCCCACTGGATCCTTAATATCCACTAAATCTCATTTCTACTATTTCTACTCTGAACACTTGAAGTAACAACAGCACTTAGAGAGATACAGATTCTCTGTTGGTATATTGTTTTCTGCTACAGAAATGAATGTTACCATGGTAATTGAGTACTTCCTTAAGTATCGGCAGGGTGAAGAGGTCGAACTTAATTGTCCTCAGTTTGAGTGTTAAAAGCTGCATTGCCTGGTGGAGGAACCTTGCCTGGACTTGTTTTAGTTTCAGTTTCCTTCTTTCTACACAGCCTCTCTTCCCGGTGCTCTCTGAGCATGTGTGAAAGCACAGCTTGTAAAATATGTTTTTGTGCTTTCTGTAAATAAATTTATTTTTATAGAAATACCTGGTGTGTGATTTTTCTGATCTCTCGGGCCAAACACTTTCTAGCATTCTGCCACATTCTCCACTCCTGTCCTACAAAGATTTAGGGAGTAAACACATTCTTTTAATGAATGACAATTCTATAGCTGTTGTTATTACTGTTTAGCTTTGTCCCTTGGGGAAAGGTCACAGCTCAGAGCCAGAGCAAATGTGCTCTTATCAGAATGTCCCAGATTCAAACCCTGTCATTTCTTTTGTATGACTAGGAAAGTCTCTGGAGATAGCAATGAGAGCACCAAATGGTGCAGTCCTTATACCTTTAATGTTTAGAAATAGCCCAGCTGACAAGTCACCCATGCTCTGGGAAAATTACAAGGAACATTAGAAAAATTGTCTTCTGCTCTGTCCAGTCCTCCTTGGCTACATCTGTAACCTGTCACTCTAGCTACTTCTGATCAAGGGTATATAAATCTTTTAGAAGAAAGCTATTCTACTAATACTCATCTCTACAAAAATAGTCCAGCTGCCATGTTTGACTTTTTGGCCAGCATAAGAAACCCATGTAATGCTTGAAATGGTGCTCTCTGAGCCAGTGGCCAGAGATTCCATGGGCTCCCAATCCTGAAGAAGTCAGGTGTCTGGTCTCTGTTCTGTGATATACTGTAAATGCTGTAAAAGTTGACCAATTTTTTTTTGTAGAGTCCTTGGTGCTCTTGGAGCCTTGTTGTTTTCTAGCAGACATTTCATAGCCAGACTAGGCAACATCTTCAGTGTGAAGAGGGAGTGGGCCTTGCTCTCAGTTTATATACTGTGGTTTGTCCAGCTTGTGTTGGTGGAGGTATTGTTCTCTTCTTGGGAGTTCCTTGATTGGGCTGTTGTCTGCTGCCTGGTTGACTGACTGAGTTAATAGTTCCTTGATTAAGGTATAATGTACTGTTTGATTGTTCATCTTGTGTTAATCCTGGTGTTAATCTTTGCATATCTGGGTGTTGATTGCTGGTGAGGAGGTGTCCTGGTCTTTTGGCTTTTCTATTGTCTCTTTTGAATGGTATGCAAATGTTGTTTACCTCTATGTGTCTGTTGATGGCTGCTTTGCCTGAGTTCCAAGCTTCCAGGAATTCTCTTGCATTATTGGATTTGGCTTGCTCTAGGATGCTCACAGTTTCCCAGTTAAGTCTATCCATGTGTTGTGAGATTGTGATACACCTCCACCAACACAAGCTGGACAAACCACAGTATATAAATAGAGAGCAGGGCCCACTCCCTCTTTTCACTGAAGATGTTGCCTAGTCTGGCAATGAAATGTCTGTGAGAAAACAACAAGGCTCAGAGAGCACAAAGGACTCAACAGTTCAACCCTGAGCTACAAATATTTGCTTTCTTTCTTTTTTCTTTTTTTTGGTATTTGTATTTTAAATTGCTTCTGTTGTTTCCAGGGAAGCATAGATTATTTCCAGGAACACATTTAGTTAACTTTTTTTGTTAAATGTTGTAGGTATGATAATATTCTCTGACAGCATTTTGCAGGTGTGGATTCAGCATTGGGACGGAGGGTGCACAGCACCCTGGTAAGTCCTGAGCTTTTATGGTATGCTCAAGCCCCAAAAATGCTACAGAGTCACAGTCTATGTATGCCTGATTAAGTGGAAGTTACAGTTCCATGGAGCAACAGAGAGACTTGTGAATGATTCAAGATCAGCTGCAAGGAAGAGATGTAGGTGTAACAACCCATAATTCACTGCAGATTGGAGTTGCCTCTCCTGAGGTAACAACCTTGGAATGACAACATCCAGAAGTTTGCTGTGTAAATAAGTCTTTTGCTCCTGGGCCTGGCAGGCTGTGAATGAAGCAGCTCTTAAAAGCTAATGCTGAATTGATGATGGATGACTGAAGGGAACTGTTTAACCTACAAAAAGAAGATGAAGCTGATCAAGGATCCAACAGACAAATTTAGCAGCACAAATTCAGTTGCATTAATAATGCAATGTCCTTACTTTCTATAGCTTGTATTTGCAACTCAAATTTCATCAGCCTATTTAACAACAACAAGAAGAACCAGCTTATGCAATAGGCAGCTTATGCTTGTTTATGTGCTTATTTAACCATGTTATCCTGCAATGATAAGACAGTTCCTGTCTTTTATGATCAAAAAGATATGATTTGCGAAGTGGGGTGTGGAGCAGAAAAGAAGGAAAAAGTGACCTCAGGCATGAAGTCTTTAAGTTAGTTTTTTTTATTGCTACCAAATGGATGAGATCATGTGATAAAATGCCACCTTCTTAGGCGATAGAGGGAGAGAAAAGCAGGCAATCTCTTAGCAAGGTGAGCTTGGCTTCCCTTCTCTCCTATGTGGCAGAATGCTATCAAAGGTTATTATCCTACACAGAAAAGTATAGACAGCATTAAATGGTTTTGAAAAGTTTATTATTTAAGATTACAATTCCCATCGAAGTAGAGAAACCTGGGTCATAAAGACACCATTATTTATTGAGCAACCACCACTCCCTTCAAATACTAAACACCACCATCAGTGGTGTAATTACACTAGTTCTACATACATAAAGAATTGCATCCAGTGGTGTCAGTTTGGCAGCAAACAGATGCTGCTAGTGTAAAGGAGTGGCACATTATATTGAGGGTCCTAGATGCTTCCTTCTCAAGATATTTTCATGATGGGGTGAAACCCAGTTTTCTTAAATCTGCATCCATAATCTTTTACTGTGAATCTTTGCTTGGAAGAAAGTCTTTTGGTACTACATATAGCTACTTATTTTTGAAGTAAGTCTGCATAGTCACCATCCAGTTGGAACTAGAATGTAAGAGAGAATTTTTAACTAAAGAATATTTAAGAACTGCACAGTCCAGAGTGAACATGGACCTAAAAATGGCAACGGCACATGTCTCCAAGCAAGGAGTTGGCTATATAAATTTGATAATACATACATGCATACATACATACAATTTTAGTGAGAAACCACACAGTGAAAGCATGGCAATAGGAAATGGCAATGAAAGAGAAAATAGCAGTCATTAGAGAAATAGCATTCAGTGGGAAAATACCCTTTAAAACAATGAGCAGGGCTGAGGGAATAGCAATGAAAACATGACAAAAATGTCCAAAGCATAGAAGTAATCAAATGGGAAATAGCCATCAACAGGGAAATCGCATTCAGTTAAGAAATAGTTTTAAGCAAGATGGGGGGGGGGAGCAAAAAACTGGGAGATAGCGATGGGACTTGATGTAAAATGCAGTTTTGGGGGAAGAGAACAAGACAACAGCCTTTTGTTCCACAGGAATTCGGCAACCACAATTCCCAGAATCCTTCAGCATTGCCCATGATTCCTGGGGCTGCCAATTGTTATAATTTTGGAGAGCTATAGGCTCTTCACTTCTGCTGCAGATATACCATCTCAATTACCACTTCATATCAGTGGAACTTTCTTGTTTGAACGTTCAATCAAATGCTGAATGTGGGCATTCCCAAGAAGTGGATCTTTTCAATATTCAGAAGGCCACTGCCTGTTAAATAATAGCTGATATTATTTTGAGAATGTAGTAAGTTTCATGATTGACAAGGTCAAACCTTGTTCATATTTGGGTTTGAAATCCCAGGGCTAGGAAATCCCAGTGCTGTAGGCTATACTGTAAAATGAAAAGCACTGTCAATGAAGGCAATGGCAATCACTTCCATATTGTTCCCTAGGGTGTTTCAGGAGTCATGTTCAACTCAGTGGACAATATTTACCTCAAAGAATAAAGGATCTCAGGAGGCAAGGGTGGACCTGGTCAGGGCCGCAACTATGGGAGGGCAAGTGGGGCATGTGCCATGGGCACCGCACTGGGGAGGTGCCAAAATGAGTGCTGGGGGGGGGCACCAAAATGGGCATGGAATCCATGTTTGCCTCAGGTGACAGAGACCCTAGTTGCGGGCCTGGCCCTGGTGCCCCTGACTGTACACTCCGGTTGTAAAACATTGAAGACCTTTTTAAATAGTTCATAGTTTCTTCATTACAGCCCACAATCCTCTGCAATGTTTTAAAAAGAATGGTGACTTTAGCAGATTCAGGTGTACTGGATTACAGTTAATTAGATTTTGTCATGCCATTTGACTTAAGCAAGAAGTTAATTAACAATAAATTATTCTAGATATAATAGACAAATAGAGCTTCTGCCTAAGCTTCCAAGCCACAATTTTTACCTATTTAAAATATGTTTGATCTGAGACCTTCAGGTTAGCAGCAGGCACAAATTTTGGACACTAAAATAGAATGATAGCTTTTAGACTCTTAAAGAGGGTAAGGACAGCCTTGTTCCCCTCCCCAAATTTCCAGCCAATCTGAATAGAAAGGCACACAGTGCCCCATAAAGGAAGCAGAAACCTGGGTTGTACGCATGTCTGTGATGTTTTTTATTATGAAAATGGTCTGATCAAACTAAGAACCTTGAACAAGTTAAAGAAACCCATACATCTTCACTTTATAGGAAATAAAAGTGGGATAAATCTAATTTATATATATTAGCAGTTTTACATTAATACTTCTACATATGTTTGTCAGAAAACAATAAATATTGTAATCATGGCCAACATCAAGTGCAAAATAATCTTCACTTTTGCACTTCATACTAATGCAAGACCACCTTTGGTTATAATCAACAGGGTTATAATTTAGTAGGATTTTTATTGTTATCCTCAAATGGAAGAGGATATATACAAAACCCCAACGAGGTTCAGGCATAATGTTCAAGAAAATTAGTGTTGCTCTAATGAGTCTGAGGCTTTGGTCTCACATGACTGGCCTCTAGACAGTTCCCAATATTGGGATACTGAAAAACATGGGTACTCCTTTTTGGGGAATCATTTACTGAAATAACGGATTTGACATTTACTTCATAACTCGTAAATAACTGAGCCATTCTTCAACAGCAGTTCAGAAGATGTAAACATAAACCATTTCCAAACAGCGCTACCAAGATTAATCTGCTCACTTTTTTGACAGTTACACCTTAGAAGGCAATATTCCATTTTATCTGCTTCAGTCTTAAAATGTAAAATACTATTTAGAGGAAGAAAGAATTAAACCTCAGAAGGGTTCTTGTTACTATTCTCAGGTAGCTTATTTTAATGAGGCTTATCTAACAAAATTCCCAGGAAATTTGGAAGATGAACCTCAGTGAACTTCCAATTCCTATTTTATAGGCTTCAGTTAAGCCCCACTGAATCTGGCAAACTTATCTTCCTTACCAGTAGGAAAACTCTGGCAGCTCATCTTAAGCACAGCTCTACTCGCATTTTCTACCAGTGGTCCAAGTTAATATGCATTTACAATATGCTGCATGAACTGGAGCATATTGTAAATGCATATTACGCAGAAGTCTCTGACACTGACTTTATGAACTATCACAATAAATGAGGGCATAACTGAGTATATGATGTAAAAAAAATAAGGAAGTTTCAGTGAAGGATATCAACTTCAACAAAGCCTGTACATTGTAGTTCTAATCTGCCCCCATCCCCATACTTTTTCAGGATGAATTTTGCTTGAATTCAATAGTGATTGTTCCTAATAAGCCTATTTGGTAATAGTGACACTTCCACCTTTCCTTACCTGGTACTCCCCAGATGTATGGTGATCACAACGTCCAGAATCCTCAACCAGTGAGTATTATAGGAGTCACTGTGATTATACTTCTGGAAAACACCATATTGATGGCCACCCCAGCATTTCATAAATGTGCCATTGCAGATTTTGCTTGATGTAGGACAGAGTAATTTTATTAGGGAGGACAAAGTTTATCTAACTGCAGAAGGGCAGTCTTCATGATAACAAATTTAAGAAAAATGCAAGAAAAAAACTCTAGTGATTATCTTTAAAACACCTGATTGTGGAGTAGTATTAGGGGGAAAAAATCAAAGAGAAACATTTGTTTAAATTGAGTGATTTGTGTCTTGACTATTTCATGTTAACTCTTAGAAAATGTTAGTTTTTAAGAAGATTCCTGTCCTGTTACAGAACCTTTACTAGCACAAAAAGAATATCTTCTATACCTTACTGAAGTTCCAAAGATGTGCTCCTATGGCATACATATAATATGGACCATCACCATCAGATGAACAATATGAAGGTGCTCAACTTGATTTATCTCATGGAAGAGAGTTTTCCTTTTTCAACTAAAAAGATTTCAGTACACATTTAAAAACACAACTGCATTTGGTATTTGATGGAATTACATGGCAACCAAACTATTTCACAACAAGAGAACTCAGGATGCTTTGATCATCTCTATGTTATCTCAGCATCATCTCACCAAGTAGCAGAGAGACGTTTGCAATCAAGCACAGAAAGATTCAAAATCAACCAGATATATGGATTCACCAATTGGGAACCTATGAAAAATGGCCAAGTTGTTGTTCTTGTTGTTGTTCTTCCAGTTGTGCCTTGGCTTTTAACAATAGTTTCATGGCATCACCTACCCTGTAGCACATCAGATGGAGAACCAGAGTTAGCATCATGGTCTGTCCTTCCTGATGGCCAACTACATTCAGCCTAGGCATCATTTAAGGAGTCTTGGTAGGGGAATAAGGAAGGAGTGATGGGTTTGTGCCTTGAACGATGTAGCTTATGCCGTTTTACAGTATTGCCGAGTCTCTATCAGTGGTCCTCCTGCTGGCCTTTCAAAATTACAAACTCACCTGCAGCATTCACATGAACCTTTGTTTTTGTTTTTGTTTTCATTATACCATGGGGGTGGGGGAACTAAACTAAATTAAAAGTCTCTTTCTATTCTTGAAACTTAGGAATTTTTCACTGTTATTCAAAGATTCAAACTAATATGTGTTAGCCTTCCTGAGGACTAGCAAAGAGATGAATGATTAAAAATTGCAGATTCTTACCTATTATAACTTTGTTTCTCTGCTTCCCACGTACCGTGATTTATAGGCTTGCCTTGGTAGAATCCAAACCATCTCTAAGTCTTCAACAAGTTTTCAACTTATTATAACTGAAGGTAGAGAAAAGGAGGAGATATCGTGGCAAAAAGAAAGAAAGAAAGAAAGAAAGAACAGAACAGAACAGGAAAGAAAAGAAGGAACAACACATCTAATATTCTCTTCAGAGCTCTTTTCTCTTGGAAATAGTTTTGGTCTGATTGGCAGAGTAGATAAAGAACACCAGTGACAGGTAAAAAATGTTTCACTGGTTCTAAATGAGCAAATCAAAATGGGCTAGCACTGAAGCAAGACACAAATCAGAGAGCTAAAGAAGCCATAGACAAAGCACCTTTCCATTTTTAGATCAAACCCCTGTCTAGTTTATAAAGCAGATGATGCTCTCTTCAGTCAGTGGCCCATAGGAAATAAGCAATCCTTGGAAAGCTGAATGCCAATAGATTGGAAATGCTTAGAGTTACATTAAAAGCCCAATAGTCCATTTTCAACTAGAGCAAAGGTTTTTGATTTGATTAATGAGAAATGCATGAAGCTTAGTAAATCACCTCTTCGCATTATTCTTCATTTTCAGATGCAGTGAGTGGGGTTCTTTACTATAAGCCCAAACAAGCTCATGAACTCAGAACCTAGCTCATTACCCTCCCAAATCCCAATGTCATAGTTGACATACATTTAATTTATATTTAATGGTTATTTACCAATACCTGTATTAAATCCCTGACACCCTCTATGTATGAACTCATGCTTTGAAAGACCAGCAACAACTGTGCATCATGGATAACAGAATAACCAGAAAGAATCAGATATTCATAATGGCAAATAAGCCCTATTACTCTAAACAATTTAGTCCTCACATATTTGAAGAGAGCTGAAGAAAAATCTTTTTTTTTTCTTTCAATTTCACTTTGGACACTTCAAAAGCAAAGCAAACAAAAAACTTGATTGTTGAATTGTAGGAACCTATTAAAGAACAAAGTATTTTGAAATGCAGAGCATTGCATTCAAATAGGACTTCTAAGAATTCTAACTCTTAAATAGCCTAAGAAGGATTCCTGGTTAAGAAGGCCAGATAGTTACTAGCAAAAGTGGCATGATCTTTGTAAGATATCAGATAAATAAGGCTGTTTGCTGTAAAATTCCTATAATATATTTTAGGGTTTTATATAAAAAAAGAATTGTTTCATATAATACTTAGTCCACAATAAATTAACTTCTGCAATAGACTAATATGGCTTTTTTTGTGCCTATAACAAAAAGTGACATTGATTTTTTAAAAAATTGTGTTTTGTGGATTTTACCAAAATATTCACTCTGTTAAGATTTCAGTTCTTTTCCCAAAAATGTGCATGGCATAGCAGTGCAAGCACATCTTATTGTGAAATATCCCAAAAATGAATAATCAAGAAGTACTGTAACTCTCTTGAAGTGCTTCGGTACTACATATTTTCCTTGGAGTTATGCTGGATTTCAGTTCTCTGCTTTTAGTCTGTAAGCTGCCCAGAGTTGTTGTATATGAGATGGGCAGCAGATAAATTTGATAAACAAATAACTAAATAAAATGTAGGGTTTTTTTTAAAGTTAGCTATCACACTGCTGATATTTACAGAAAGGCAGTAACAAAAAACACTGTGAAATAGTAAATAATATGTTCCTTGTGAAACAGCCCTCAAATGATGCAGGACACCATCCCGCTCCTTCTCATGTGGACATAATTCAATACAGACTAATAACCACATTTCCACTTGATCTTTTTTCCACTTTGAAACCATTCTGCTTCCTTCAAAATCAGTTTTCCTCCTCCAGCCCTTTACAATGCCCTGACAGGATCCAAGGGCTTTAAATATTTCATAATCTCTTCTAACTGCAGGTAAGCAACCTTTTTGGAATTACTTGGCTGTCTGGAAGGAGAAAGTGTATTTTATAAAGAAGGACTCTATCTTTGAAAGCCATGGTAGATCCCCATGTTTGCATCACCTTGGTTAATCACAAAACAACCTGGGGCTAAATGATCAGGAAAACAATAATTTCCAGCTTAGGCTATCCACCTTCATCTGATTCTGAAACTTGAAAGGCTATTTTGTGAAGGAAAACCACCAAATGCCATAATGAGTAGAATTAAGAGCCTTTGAAAATCAACAGGTGAGAGCTTGTGGGCAAAGCACAGCTCTCCCAATCTGATGTTCCCCTTCCCCGCACAGAAATCTTGTTGGAACTCTTATTGCACAGAAATTCATCCTCCCATTTCCCTTAAGTTTTCTTTTCCTTCCAAAAAAAAAGCATCTGTTACTTTCTCTGGTGCCTTAAATTCCCTTACAATTCCTTCCAGTGCTATTTGCAATGCAGGATGCAGATATTGGTTTGTTTTCTCAGGTATAAATCTATTCATTATTCCGCACCTTCCTTGGCTGCCCGTTTTTCCCCATCTGAAGAAACCACCTGGGGAGGAGTCCCACACATGATTTTTCCTTAGGACTGAAATGAAAGAGGTTTCAGATTGACAGAAGGATTATCATAGTCAGCTGGGTGACCCTGGGCCAGCCACCCTCTCTCAGCCCAACCCACCTCACAGGGTTGCTGTTGTGGGGAAAAGAGGAGGTGGAAGGAGTATTTGGTATGTTCTCTGCCTTCAGTTATTTATAAAGATAATAAAGGCAGGATAGAAAATAAATTAATTAAATAAATAAAAACATAGTGAAAGAGGCAGTGAACATGTCCATCGTCTGCCTTTAACAAGAGTAACTGCCAGAACCCTCATATTTTACCACTGAGAATTTCACCAGAATATTTTCCTAAAACAAAAGAAAGAAAGAAAATCAAAACTATTTTCCATGAAGTTAAATAAGAATAGTGAAAAATTTGGGGACCATAATGCTAGTCCAGGGATGCGGTGGTGCTGCGGGTTAAACCGCTGAGCTGCTGAGCTTGCCGATAGGAAGGTTGGCGATTTGAATCTGCATGATGGGGTGAGCTCCCGTTGCTAGTACCAGCTCCTGCCAGTCTAGCAGTTCGAAAACATGCAAATGTGAGTAGATTAATAGGTACCGCTTCAGTGGGCAGGTAACGGCGTTCCGTTTAGTCATGCCAGCCACATGACCACGGAAGTGTCTGCAGACAAACGCCGGCTCTTCAGCTTTGAAACGGAGATGAGCACCACCCCCAAGAGTCAGACACGACTGGACTTGATGTCAAGGGAAACCTTTACCTTTACTCTAATGCTAGTCCAGGTTACAATTTTGGGAATCCCCAGCATTTGCAGGATTGCAAACCTGAATTAGACTGACATAAAATCGTATGGTTTGGTTTGGTTTGGTTTGGTTTGATTTCAGTATTGTCCAACTCCAATAAACTCTGGACAGCTCACAATATAAAAAATGAGATACTGTACAGATACAATAAGGCAAATAACTAGAATAAGAGAAATAAACAAGACGGAAAATCTGAACAACAAACACCAAAACATGTGTAACTGTGCCAAACATATCTAACAAGGTCACCTTAGCCCAAGGCCTGCTTGATCAGCCAGGTCTTCAAGGTCTTCTTCAATGCCATCAAGGTGGGAGGCATATGGATCTCAGGGGAGACCTCAAGAGGGCAGGCACCACAAGGATTCTTGAGGGAATTCCTGGAATAGATTCCTCTTATTTATTCATCAGGATGCAGCCCCACTGCTACCGAGAGAGAGAGCCAGTGTCCAGTGTCTGCTTTAGAAGGTGGCGTATATACCTTCCAAAGAAAGTAAACCAGGATAACTCAGTGAATTAGCATCTACCATATGAGGACAGGAAAGAGTGCTATTTAAACATTTAAAGCCTCCTTATTCTTTCCTTACTAATCATCTGTCTGTACTGTAAATGCTTTTATGAGTTGCATCTTAATGCAGCTGGGAAGCATTTTAGACTGTTTTTAAAAATCAGCTAAGCTTTCATTCTGACCTATTACTCCATAACAATCAGTGAGTAGCTAATCATAAATTCCTTGAACTATATTAAATTACTGATCTCATGCAGAGTCAACTGTTCGGTAATTTGTAAGAAGACATTGATATTACTTGTAATATTGTAATTTTATCAGCTGAAATGATTCTAGTATTTTAACTACTTCCTGAATGAATGTAATGCCCTGGAGTTGCTCATCTGCAATTAAGGAGTATATTATAGTTAAGTTTAGGTTGCAAATTTATTTCCATTTACCTGAGATGAAATGCAGTGGAACATGTTTTTGAACTAATACTCGTTCATACAAACTAAGCTTGTTTAGTATCTTGTTTACATTGCACTGGAAGCTTACACTGAATCAAAAGGACAGTTTGAGTGTTATTTGTTAGGATGTATTTGATCTGCAATTGGAACTGGGGCACCCTACAAATCTATCATTTGTGATTCCCAGAACTCCCTCAGACTGGACAGGAACAAACTTTTGGCCCTTTTAAAACTTTTTTTTTAATTTTCACAGAGCTTTAAGTCACCCATCAATTTTATCCAATGGATCCCAAGCCTGCTTGGTTTTGGAAGGTGGCCCTCATGCCAACAAATATTGTGAACTCTAGCAATAAGAATGGTTTAAGAGTTTTCTATTCTAAAAGGATTTCAGTGTAGAAAACTCTAGATATGTAAAATGTCAATGGATGTATTTCACACTGGGCCACTGGGACCATAGGGGATAATAGTGTGCCTCCTGAATTCATCAGGAGCCTGTCCAGCCTTTTGACGGTCCATCTTACTTCCTCCATGTGGCAGCAGCTATGGGTCCTGTGTGAAGTCCTCTGTATCCCACTGCCCCTTACTTAAAGGTGTGGTAAATAAGGAAATACTACCCCATTACTGACACTAATTTGTTGAGGGGACCTTTCTGCTTCTGTTTTGTTATTTATTATGTGCCATCAAGTTGATGTCAACTGTTAGTAACCACACAAGTAGAAGTTCTTCAGGATAAACTATCCCCAATCTGGCTCTTTAGGTCTCTCATGATACACTCAGCACCACTGTAAATGAGTCCATCCACCTTAATGCTGGTCATCCTCTTCCCTTTCCTTCTTCCTTTCCCAGCATTATAGACCTCTCAAGAGGACTTTGCATGATGTGCCCAAATATGATAATTGGAAACTGGCCATTTCTTTGTTCTATGAGCCATTTGTTTGTTTTGTTGGCCATCCATGGTATTCTCAGGAGTCTTTCCAACACCAAACCTGCCCCTGTAAGAATGACTTTTTAATTTTTCATCACAATATGCTATACTAGATTTTTCTACTTCAAGGAAAACATCCCCATAAATTCTATTCTATTTACCTATGGCACAATCAGGGATTAAATTACAAAGTAAAAATGACAACTTTATTGATTATAAAACAAAACATTCATAGAAGAAAAGTATACAGTATTCAGTTGTTGGCCGCACTTGCTTCATTACAACTTCTCTTAGAGAAGTTCTGGGAAAAGCATGAGAGAAGGCTGGTAAAAATGTGCTAATCCCTATTTAGCCCTCCTTGATAATCTAGAGATTTTCCTACCATATCACCTCCAAAGCCACAACATATTCTTTTCCTCTTATCCATCTCTATTCCACAGTATATTCCAAACAGAAAAACTGTTGGATTTACTCAGTGATGTTGGTAGAGACTTCTTTCTTTTTTACAAGGACAGAAATGTCCTTCTCATCCACACCTGATATATCCAAGGTTCATCTATGCTGTCCCTTCAGGACATTGGTCCAACATATTGTGATGACTCTTTGCCTGTGCTAAACCACCCTGCAGCCTACTGATTTCCAGGCATTGGCAATGACTGTAGCTCATGCATCCAAGCCTTGTTCTTTCTGCTTCAGTGCTTCTTCTTTCTTCCAAGTCTTCCATTGATCTGTCCCTGGTGGCCGATACATAGAGCCGCTACCCCCTTTTTATTTATTTTTCCTGCAGCTCTCAGATGCTGGCTGCACATTTGGGATTCTGCTATTTAATGACTTCTTTCTCTGGCCATTTTATTATACCTTAAACCTACTGGGAAGCCAATGCATACACACTCTTAATTTTCTGTGGTATTTTCTCATTAGCTGTCAGTGACAGCCTTAAAATCTCGATGTAAGATTAAGTGCAAAACTCCCCAGCTAGTACATTTGGCCCTAGTGCCATTGTTTGTATTTAAGTATACATTAACTGGACACAGAACTAGTCCATCCAGTACTATTCAGTCATAATAACTTATTAATGCTTGTTAGGCTAAAAGCACTTTTTTTTCATTTCCAGAGCATTATCACACTGCTATTTTCTTCTGTGTCTGAAATTATGTGTGTGTTATGTCTGTTGTGTGTGTGTGCATGTGTGTGTGTGTTACTGCTCTGTCCTCTATAGTGTCTCTTTGTATGTGTGCACTGGGAAGCATAGGGTGAACTACATATACTCTGCTGGGGTTGTATTGGTACATTTTTTCCTGGAAATTTTTTTCTCCTCAGCCTTTGGCCAGATCTTTCTTGTATTGGCTTCTGAGGAAATAGATGAAGGGAAGGTTATGCATAAGGTGGGTGGATAGGATCAGGGACATCATTTCAATGTCCCTGGAAAAGCTGTAGATTGTCACAAGAGCTGGCTATGATGGGCGGCAGTTGCCCATGCAGTCACTAGCCGATGGGCCTACCTCGGTGGCACCTGACTACACTTTTAATTGTGTTCCTTATAATAAAGCCAAAGGGGAAGATAAATAGAATCTAAGTGAAACAGCAATAGGTTGCCTATTCTAGTTTCTTAAACCTCAGTTCTGTCATTCTGAATAATAGAATGAGAATGGTAGATTATATACATGTGTTTTTGTTTTTTGTTTTAACTCTAACGTCTTTATTAGAATTAGCAGTCCCAGCAAGCAAACACTTACTTTCTGGGGCTCTGCATTTAAAATAAAATGGAGAGAATACAGAATATCAAATGAAATGTGCAGCGTATTTGCAAAGCATTCCTCACTTATTAGCTGCACCGAAGCAGAAAACTGACTGATGGGTATAGGTTTTGTCTTTGTTAAGAAACACTTGGAATATAAATGCCCTGAAATATGTTTTAAAAGAAATAAATATGGCATAATTTGACACAAAAATGGAAAGCACAGAGGCAAGTTAATATACATAACATATTTGCATACAAATAAATCTAAAGTGTAAAATATAATGTAAAAATTTACTTTCAGTTAACCTTGCACTGTTCCTTGCACGCATGTGCTCTCTCTCTCCCTAATGCTATTTCTTGCCATAACAATTTTGGTCTGGAAATAGTTCTTTGGACAAAATTACTACACTAATGGCACTTACACATTTTGTTCTGAAAGCCCTGCAAGAAATGCCAGATGAAGTTTGAATTGAGGATACAAAAGAGAGTTATCCTAATTTTATTTCATGGCAAATTCCTTGAAACCTAAAAAGTGGAGTCTGAGGCAACATAGACAGCAGCTATACCTGGATTCTGTTGCCATCCTTTGTTCTTGATTAGGAAAATCTGCAAAAGTTAGTCTACCTTTGGGAAAGTTGCATAACAATCAGACTGAAATATAGAGAGGATTCCAGAACTGAAAGGAGCAGACAACAATTTCCAATGACGGCCTTCCAGAAGGACCTCAGGAGTATAATGGGGCTGAAAGAAGACACTGCAGGGGGACTGTAAATCCCCACCACCACTTCTCCTGAGTTCATGTCTGTGAGCAGCACTCCCCTCAAGGCGCCATTCTCAAACTGTGTGGTGCCATGATTCCCTAATATAATAAATGACTTTGTATGACTGTCTCCCCAAAATAAAACTAATGTTTTGAATTGGGTTAGGGTTAGGCAAGTAGTAAATGTACCACTTACTTTTAATCATTAGACATTAACAGATAGACCAGATAGACCAATGAGAGAAACTTGCAACTTGATAAAATAAAACCTTTTCATTAAAATAAACAAAACAATACAATTGAGAGCCATATTTTTCGTGGGAAGAATGAGCTTGCTTAGCTTTGCAAAATTCCCCAAACCTGGGCATTATTTTTGAGACAACCACTTTCATTTATCTTTCCACATTTATTTTGGATCAATATTTGCTCTTTATACCAGCAACTGGGGAAAATCCTGACTCACAAATAGGATGCTACAAATGGAACCAGGAGGCTCAGAGTCTTCTCACTTAATTCTCTGTACTCATTTTGGGCACTGATCCAAAATTCAGGGAGAGACATTGTTGGGAATTATTTTCAGTGTGTCAGAAAAGGCATCAATTACCCTTTCCTGGTAATAGCAACTCTTCCAGTTGCTTTCACTTTAGTATTGAATGGGTTCCTAATCCAGACATTTTTTTAAAAAAAATCACATCAGAAAAATAGTTCTGAAAGTGTTATTTCAGGAAGAAGTGTGACTTAAAATACAGATCTTCTCATCTCCATTAATTTATGTGTTACAGCTCTGTAAATTGTTTTAACATAGGAAACAAGTCTAAATTTGCATTTTCCATTCTGCTCTTCCAGTTCAGTTTTCCTAATAAATAATTTTAATTTGGCATTGAGTTGAAGAATATTATTATTGCCACATTGCAGTGAGGTATTAAGAGTGTCCAGCTTATCAAAAATGTTACTTAAATATGTTAACTGCATATTGAAATCATACACAATAAATATGCATGCACTATTATGCCTTTCCTCAATTAAATACTAATAAAGTTCATTTCTCAGTTTGAAGATACCATGCATATCAAAACAATTTCCCAAGACACAGCCATCTTGACCCTCAGCATGTTCCGAACTCATCTCTTCACAAGTTGCATCTATATACCTGTCAATAATATTGAAAATGTCCTCAGTTTTACTTCTCTCTTCTGTAATTTATTTAATTTATTTATTTACAGAAGAGTATATCCTCATTTATCTAACATACATTATTAAATTAGCATCCTTAGTCATTGCTTCATCTATCTCAATGGCAAATGATTTGTTCCTTATCTTTTCAATTATTTTTGATCTGCTGCTATATATGTGACTAGAATGGGAAACAATATCATTAAACAAAGCAGTATGTGAAAGCTGATTGGTACTAGACTTCCCCATCATAATTTTGATCACATCAATAGCTGCCAGAAGAATTAAATTTTCTCCCGATTATGTGGGGCTTTTTGCACTGGGAGATTCTATATGCAAGTTGATAAGACACAAGATGTTATCTTGAAGGATGGTCATATATTTAACTAGATTCATATCTTGTTTCTTCAATTAATCTATTCTTCAAATGAAAAAAAAAATCTCAAAGTTTGTTACCCAAGTCTGTCTGATGTTCCAGATGTTGTTCAGTTTGCTTAGCTTCATGTGCTCAGCAGACAGCTTTTTCTGTCAAATAACACCCTGAGACAGTACTTCTCCAGTAACAAGAACACTCGTGAAACCAAAATGAATGAATTAATTAATTCTACCATATGTTTCTTCAGCAAAGGATCGTTACCTTCTCGTGGTGCTGGAGCTTGAGCACCTCAATGATGCCATGAGCTAAACCGTGAAGGGCCACCCAAGACGGGAAGGTCATGACAGAGAGGTCAGACTAAATGCGATCCCTGGGGAAGGTAATGGCAACCCACCTCAGTATTCTTGCCGTGAAAACTAAATGGATCGGTACAACCAGAGACATGTCGGTATACCATCGGAAGATGAGACCCCCAGGTCGGAAGATGGTCAAAATGCTACTGGGGAGGAACAGAGGATGAGCTCAACTAGCCCCAGACGTGATGACGCAGCTAGCTCAAAGCCGAAAGGACGGCTAGCGGCCGACGGTGCTGGTGGTGAACGGCGAATCCGATGTTCTAAGGATCAACACACCATCGGAACCTGGAATGTAAGATCTATGAGCCAGGGCAAATTGGATGTGGTTATTGGTGAGATGACAAGATTAAAGATAGACATTCTGGGCATCAGTGAACTGAAATGGACTGGAATGGGCCACTTCACATCAAATGACCACCAGATCTACTACTGTGGACAAGAGGACCACAGAAGAAATGGAGTAGCCTTCATAATTAATAGTAAAGTGGCTAAAGCAGTGCTTGGATACAACCCAAAAAACGACAGAATGATCTCAATTCGAATTCAGGGCAAGCCATCTAACATCACAGTGATCCAAATATACGCCCCAACCACAAATGCTGAAGAAGCTGAAGTAGAGCAGTTCTATGAGGATCTGCAGCACCTACTGGACAACACGCCTAAAAGAGATGTTATTTTCATCACAGGAGACTGGAATGCTAAGGTGGGCAGTCAAATGACACCTGGAATTACAGGTAAGTATGGCCTGGGAGAACAAAATGAAGCAGGACACAGGCTGATAGAATTTTGCCAAGACAATTCACTCTGCATAACAAACACTCTCTTCCAACAACCTAAGAGACGGCTTTATACATGGACTTCACCAGATGGACAACACCGAAATCAGATTGATTACATCCTTTGCAGCCAAAGGTGGCGGACATCTGTACAGTCAGTAAAAACAAGGCCTGGAGCTGACTGTAGTTCAGATCACAAACTTCTTCTTGCACAATTTAGGATCAGACTAAAGAGATTAGGGAAGACCCACAGATCAGCTAGATATGAGCTCACTAATATTCCTAAGGAATATGCAGTGGAGGGGAAGAATAGATTTAAGGGACTGGACTTAGTAGATAGGGTCCCGGAAGAACTCTGGACAGACGTTGGCAGCATTGTTCAGGAGGTGGCAACAAAATACATCCCAAAGAAAGAGAAAGCCAAGAAGGCAAAATGGCTGTCTGCTGAGACACTAGAAGTAGCCCAAGAAAGAAGGAAAGCAAAAGGCAACAGTGATAGGGGGAGATATGCCCAATTAAATGCAAAATTCCAGAGGTTAGCCAGAAGAGATAAGGAATTATTTTTAAACAAGCAATGCGCAGAAGTGGAAGAAGACAATAGAATAGGAAGGACAAGAGACCTCTTCCAGAAAATTAGAAACATTGCAGGTAAATTCCAGGCCAAAATGGGTATGATCAAAAACAAAGATGGCAAGGACCTAACAGAAGAAGAAGAGATCAAGAAAAGGTGGCAAGAATATACAGAAAACCTGTATAGGAAGGATAACAATATCGGGGATAGCTTTGACAGTGTGGTCGGTGAGCTAGAGCCAGACATCCTGAAGAGTGAGGTTGAGTGGGCCTTAAGAAGCATTGCTAATAACAAGGCAACAGGAGACGACGGCATCCCAGCTGAACTGTTCAAAATCTTGCAAGATGATGCTGTCAAGGTAATGCATTCTATATGCCAGCAAATTTGGAAAACACAAGAATGGCCATCAGACTGGAAAAAATCAACTTATATCCCCATACCAAAAAAGGGAAACACTAAAGAATGTTCAAACTATCGAACAGTGGCACTCATTTCACATGCCAGTAAGGTAATGCTCAAAATCCTGCAAGGTAGAATTCAGCAGTTCATGGAGCGAGAATTGCCAGATGTACAAGCTGGGTTTAGAAAAGGCAGAGGAACTAGGGACCAAATTGCCAATATCCGCTGGATAATGGAAAAAGCCAGGGAGTTTCAGAAAAACATCTATTTCTGTTTTATTGACTATTCTAAAGCCTTTGACTGTGTGGACCATAACAAATTGTGGCAAGTTCTTAGTGGTATGGGGATACCAAGTCATCTTGTATGCCTCCTGAAGAATCTGTATAACGACCAAGTAGCAACAGTAAGAACAGACCACGGAACAACAGACTGGTTTAAGATTGGGAAAGGAGTACGGCAGGGCTGTATACTCTCACCCTACCTATTCAACTTGTATGCAGAACACATCATGCGACAAGCTGGTCTTGAGGAATCCAAGACTGGAGTTAAAATCTCTGGAAGAAACATTAACAATCTCAGTTATGCAGATGATACCACTTTGATGGCTGAAAGTGAAGAGGAACTGAGGAGCCTTATGATGAAGGTGAAAGAAGAAAGTGCAAAAGCTGGTTTGCAGCTAAACCTCAAAAAAACCAAGATTATGGCAACCAGCTTGATTGATAACTGGCAAATAGAGGGAGAAAATGTAGAAGCAGTGAAAGACTTTGTATTCCTAGGTGCAAAGATTACTGCAGATGCTGACTGCAGTCAGGAAATCAGAAGACGCTTAATCCTTGGGAGAAGAGCAATGACAAATCTCGATAAAATAGTTAAGAGCAGAGACATCACACTGACAACAAAGGCCCGCATAGTTAAAGCAATGGTGTTCCCTGTAGTAACATATGGCTGTGAGAGCTGGACCATAAGGAAGGCTGAGCGAAGGAAGATCGATGCTTTTGAACTGTGGTGTTGGAGGAAAATTCTGAGAGTGCCTTGGACTGCAAGAAGATCAAACCAGTCCATCCTCCAGGAAATAAAGCCAGACTGCTCACTTGAGGGAATGATATTAAAGGCAAAACTGAAATACTTTGGCCACATCATGAGAAGACAGGACACCCTGGAGAAGATGCTGATGCTAGGGAGAGTGGAAGGCAAAAGGAAGAGGGGCCGACCAAGGGCAAGATGGATGGATGATATTCTAGAGGTGACGGACTCGTCCCTGGGGGAGCTGGGGGTGTTGACGACCGACAGGAAGCTCTGGCGTGGGCTGGTCCATGAAGTCACGAAGAGTCGGAAGCGACTAAACGAATAAACAACAACAACAACCATATGTTTGTACATGTATGTATGTATGTATGTAGGTATATTTTTAAATTAGGCTTATTCAACATTAGACTTTATTTACCATTTACTACTGGCAGATTGGCCATCTTCTGTTTTTCACTTACCAGCCAACAAAAAAATGCTTTCATTTGTAAAGTTTACGAATCTAAAATAATGGATAAAATACTGAACTTCAGTAGTATTAAACTTCACTATCTTTTCTAATACTGATTTTCACTTCCAGAGACATCCCAAAGATTACCAAAAAACTAGGCAAGGAAGCCACCAGACAGTGCTTCTGTGCTTGATAGATGGTTTGGACAGATGGCTAGATGGCCATCTGTCAATCCTCCCTCCAGGCTGGATTCTTCACTTTGCCTGGGCAGGCAAGAAAAGGGTGAAGCTTATATGTAAGCTATCTGGCTTGTATGTGCAAAATCAGAGCCCTGCCAGAAGTCATTCTGGGCTTTGCTTCTTAGCTCAAATATGCAATCCAACATGTGCAGTAAAGTTTTGTAAGTTGTCTCCCTATACCCCTCATGGACATCTATGCTGTCTCCATTAAGAAAATTTAGACAAAAGAAAATGTATTTGCCTGCATCATCATATTGTGCACAAATCTAAAATTACCCATTTTAGGTTTGTCCCTCTCCCATTTTACAAGGGGGAGAATCCCTAGTCTTCTTTTCAGTGTGTTTTAATCATATGAAACCCCACTGAACATGTGGTATTTTTTTGATGCCCACGTCAGCAATTACCTGCCTACCTTGTTAACATACAGCAGCCATACTTCATTTTCAATGGGTAATAGCTAAAATTCTTGCAAGATGATGCTGTCAAGGTAATGCATGCTATATGCCAGCAAATTTGGAAAACACAAGAATGGCCATCAGATTGGAAAAAATCAACTTATATCCCCATACCAAAAAAGGGAAACACTAAAGAATGTTCAAACTATCGAACAGTGGCACTCATTTCACATGCCAGTAAGGTAATGCTCAAGATCCTGCAAGGTAGACTTCAGCAATTCATGGAGCGAGAATTGCCAGATGTACAAGCTGGGTTTAGAAAAGGCAGAGGAACTAGAGACCAAATTGCCAATATCCGCTGGATAATGGAAAAAGCCAGGGAGTTTCAGAAAAACATCTATTTCTGTTTTATTGACTATTCTAAAGCCTTTGACTGTGTGGACCATAACAAATTGTGGCAAGTTCTTAGCGGTATGGGGATACCAAGTCATCTTGTATGCCTCCTGAAGAATCTGTATAACGACCAAGTAGCAACAGTAAGAACAGACCACGGAACAACGGACTGGTTTAAGATTGGGAAAGGAGTACGGCAGGGCTGTATCCTCTCACCCTACCTATTCAACTTGTATGCAGAACACATCATGCGACAAGCTGGCCTTGAGGAATCCAAGGCTGGAGTTAAAATCTCTGGAAGAAACATTAACAATCTCAGATATGCAGATGATACCACTTTGATGGCTGAAAGTGAAGAGGAACTGAGGAGCCTTATGATGAAGGTGAAAGAAGAAAGTGCAAAAGCTGGCTTGCAGCTAAACCTCAAAAAAACCAAGATTATGGCAACCAGCTTGATTGATAACTGGCAAATAGAGGGAGAAAATGTAGAAGCAGTGAAAGACTTTGTATTCCTAGGTGCAAAGATTACTGCAGATGCTGACTGCAGTCAGGAAATCAGAAGACGCTTAATCCTTGGGAGAAGAGCAATGACAAATCTCGATAAAATAGTCAAGAGCAGAGACATCACACTGACAACAAAGGCCCGCATAGTTAAAGCAATGGTGTTCCCTGTAGTAACATATGGCTGCGAGAGCTGGACCATAAGGAAGGCTGAGCGAAGGAAGATCGATGCTTTTGAACTGTGGTGTTGGAGGAAAATTCTGAGAGTGCCTTGGACTGCCAGAAGATCAAACCAGTCCATCCTCCAGGAAATAAAGCCAGACTGCTCACTTGAGGGAATGATATTAAAGGCAAAACTGAAATACTTTGGCCACATAATGAGAAGACAGGACACCCTGGAGAAGATGCTGATGCTAGGGAGAGTGGAAGGCAAAAGGAAGAGGGGCCGACCAAGGGCAAGATGGATGGATGATATTCTAGAGGTGATGGACTCGTCCCTGGGGGAGCTGGGGGTGTTGACGACCGACAGGAGGCTCTGGCGTGGGCTGGTCCATGAGGTCACGAAGAGTCGGAAGCGACTAAACGAATGAACAACAACAACAAAATAGCTAAAATATTAATAAAACATTTCCAGCATTAGTTAGCTCCAATAGCCTTTACCAATTGAGTGGTTTATAATTTTGAGCAGACAAGGTCAAACCTTCTTCTGCAAAGCTATATCTATGTTCTCAATTAATAACAGAGATGAAAACAGACCTGACTTTGTAATGTATGCATATGAGACAGGGAAAGAGGGAGGGGCAAGAAAATACCCAGTTCCAGGAGGTGGCATGACTCTTATCAGTGCCTTCGACTTGGTCCCAGGAAAGAAATTAAAGTAGGTCTTGAAATATACCACAGTTATAAAGCAACAGCAACATTTCCCAGAAGCTCTGTTCATTACATTACCAGATTTCTTATTCATGCAGTTGCCCCTAATTGCATTAGTATGAAAGTATATTATTCTCATTGATGATAATACTAGATGAAAAGTAATTATATTAGTGATTTCACTGTATTAGCAAAAGAATGTTAATCTATGTTATACACAAAAAGAGAGAGAAAGGGAGACGGGTAAGTCTCCCTTTCCCTTTCTCACTGTTTTCTCTGCAATCAGTGTTTAAATTGCAAATTCCTGCAGGGCAGGAACCTATCAGTTTTGCTGATGAAACTGGGTTTAGGGAATAGCACACTGGTAGCATTGAATAAATGATGGACCAATCCAGATGTTTGTTGTTGTTTATTCGTTTAGTCGCTTCCAACTCTTCATGACTTCATGGACCAGCCCATGCCAGAGCTTCCTCTCAGTCGTCAACACCCCCAGCGCCCCCAGGGATGAATCCATCACCTCTAGAATATCATCCATCCACCTTGCCCTTGGTCGGCCCCTCTTCCTTTTGTCCTCCACTCTCCCTAGCATCAGCATCTTCTCCAGAGTGTCCTGTCTTCTCATTATGTGGCCAAAGTATTTCAGTTTTGCCTTTAATATCATTCCCTCTAGTGAGCAGTCTGGCTTTATTTCCTGGAGGATGGACAGGTTTGGTCTTCTTGCAGTCCAAGGCACTCTCAGAATTTTCCTCCAACACCGCAGTTCAAAAGCATCGATCTTCCTTCTCTCAGCCTGCCTTATGGTCCAGCTCTCGCAGCCATATGTTACTATGGGGAACACCATTGCTTTAACTATGTGGACCTTTGTTGTCAGTGTGATGTCTCTGCTCTTAACTATTTGATCGAGATTGGTCATTGCTCTTCTCCCAAGGATTAAGCGTTTTCTGATGTCCTGACTGCAGTCAGCATCGGCAGTAATCGTTGCACCTAGGAATACAAAGTCTTTCACTGCTCTACATTTTCTCCCTCTATTTGCCAGTTATCAATCAAGCTGGTTGCCATAATCTTGGTTTTTTTGAGGTTTAGCTGCAAACCAGCTTTTGCACTTTCTTCTTTCACCTTCATCATAACGCTCCTCAGTTCCTCTTCGCTTTCAGCCATCAAAGTGGTATCATCTGCATATCTGAGATTGTTAATGTTTCTTCCAGAGATTTTAACTCCAGCCTTGGATTCCTCAAGCCCAGCTTGTCGCATGATGTGTTCTGTGTACAAGTTCAATAGGTAGGGTGAGAGTATACAGCCCTGCCATACTCCTTTCCCAATCTTAAACTAGTCTGCTTTTCCGTGGTCTGTTCTTACTGTTGCTACTTGGTCGTTATACAGATTCTTCAGGAGGCATACGAGATGATTTGGTATCCCCATACCACTAGGAACTTGCCACAATTTGTTATGGTCCACACAGTCAAAGGCTTTAGAATAGTCAATAAAACAGAAATAGATGTTTTTCTGAAACTCCCTGGCTTTTTCCATTATCCAGCGGATATTGGCAATTTGGTCCCTAGTTCCTCTGCCTTTTCTAAACCCAGCTTGTACATCTGGCAATTCTCGCTCCATGAACTGCTGAAGTCTACCTTGCAGGATCTTGAGCATTACCTTACTGGCATGTGAAATGAGTGCCACTGTTCGATAGTTTGAACATTCTTTAGTGTTTCCCTTTTTTGGTATGGGGATATAAGTTGATTTTTTCCAATCTGATGGCCATTCTTGTGTTTTCCAAATTTGCTGGCATATAGCATACATTACCTTGACAGCATCATCTTGCAAAATTTTGAACAGTTCAGCTGGGATGCCGTCGTCTCCTGCTGCCTTGTTATTAGCAATGATTCTTAAGGCCCATTCAACCTCACTCTTCAGGATGTCTGGCTCTAGCTCACTGATCACACTGTCAAAGCTATCCCCGATATTGTTATCCTTCCTATACAGATCTTCTGTATATTCTTGCGACCTTTTCTTGATCTCTTCTTCTTCTGTTAGGTCCTTGCCATCTTTGTTTTTGATCATACCAATTTTGGCCTGGAATTTACCTCCGATGTTTCTAATTTTCTGGAAGAGGTCTCTTGTCCTTCCTATTCTATTGTCTTCTTCCACTTCCGTGCATTGCTTGTTTAAAAATAATTCCTTATCTCTTCTGGCTAACCTCTGGAATTTTGCATTTAATTGGGCATATCTCCCCCTATCACTGTTGCCTTTTGCTTTCCTTTTTTCTTGGGCTACTTCTAATGTCTCGGCAGACAGCCATTTTGCCTTCTTGGTTTTCTCTTTCTTTGGGATGTATTTTGTTGCCGCCTCCTGAACAATGTTGCGAACTTCTGTCCATAGTTCTTCCAGGACCCTATCTACTAAGTCCAGTCCCTTAAATCTATTCTTCACCTCCACTGCATATTCCTCAGGAATATTAGTGAGCTCATATCTAGCTGATCTGTGGGTCTTCCCTAATCTCTTTAGTCTGATCCTAAATTGTGCAATAAAAAGTTTGTGATCTGAACTACAGTCAGCTCCAGGTGTTGTTTTTACCAACTGTACAGATGTCCACCACCTTTGGCTGCAAAGGATGTAGTCAATCTGATTTTGGTGTTGTCCATCTGGTGAAGTCCATGTATAAAGCCATCTCTTAGGTTGTTGTAATGGAGTGTTTGTTATGCAGAGTGAATTGTTTTGGCAAAATTCTATCAGCCTATGTGTCATGCGCTGCCTACCGCTGAGTAAAACACAGACACTGTTTCAGGGAAATCAGGTTCAGGTTTATTTCAGTGTAGTGCTGGATCAGAAAAAAGCTGAGAGTGAAGGGAGCGCGCCGGTGCGGGGTTTAAATACCCCGCGCCGGTCAGCGCCCCCTCACTTTGGGTTGCGTCACCCCCCCTTTGTCCTGCATGCTTCTGTGCCGGTAGGTGAAGGGTTGCGGGGCCCCTGCTGGTGCCCCGGGATTGCCCATAATCTGTTTCTTCCTTCGGCCGGTGATTGCTGTCAGCTGGGCAATCTCCGTTGCACTTTGTTGACAGCTTCAGGTGTGCCTCATGATCCGCCCTGTCTTTGTCTTTCCTTCTTCCTCTTTTGTGTCTTGATGGCTGAATCATCCGGCCGGGGTCTGTGTCTGTTGTTGTGCAAGCTTTGCTTATCTTAAGTCCCTTCCTCTGCTTCCTAGGTATTGTCATGTGTGCTGTTGTGCTGATGTCTTCAGCTCAACGGCACTCATGACACTATGTCCTGCTTTGTTTTGTTCTCCCAGGCCATGCTTACCTGTAATTCCAGTTGTCATTTGACTGCCCTCCTTAGCATTCCAGTCTCCCGTGATGAAAATAACATATCTTTTAGGCATGTTGTCCAGTAGGTGCTGCAGATCCTCACAGAACTGCTCTACTTCAGCTTCTTCAGCATCTGTGGTTGGGGCATATATTTGGATCACTGTAATGTTAGATGGCTTACCCTGACTTCGAATTGAGATCATTCTGTCGTTTTTTGGATTGTATCCAAGCACTGCTTTAACCACTTTACTATTAATTATGAAGGCTACTCCATTTCTTCTGTGGTCCTCTTGTCCACAGTAGTAGATCTGGTGGCCAATTGATGTGAAGTGGCCCATTCCAGTCCATTTCAGTTCACTGATGCCCAGAATGTCTATCTTTAATCTTGACATCTCACCAATAACCACATCCAATTTGCCCTGGCTCATAGCTCTGACATTCCATGTTCCAATGGTGTGTTGACCCTTAGGACATCAGATTCGCCATTCACCACCAGCACCATCGGCCACTAGCCGTCCTTTTGGCTTTGAGCTAGCTGCGTCATCACGTCTGGGGCTAGTTGAACTCATCCTCTGTTCCTCCCCAGTAGCATTTTGACCATCTTCCAACCTGGGGGTCTCATCTTCCGATGGTATACCGACATATCTCTGGTTGTACTGATGCATTTAGTTTTCACGGCAGGAATACTGGGGTGGGTTGCCATTACCTTCCCCAGGGATCGCATTTAGTCTGACCTCTCTGTCATGACCTTCTCGTCTTGGGTGGCCCTTCACAGTTCAGCTCATGGCATCATTGAGGTGCTCATGCTCCAGCACCACGACAAGGTAATGATCCTTTGCTGAAGACCAATCCAGATAAACACTACTAAAATCCTTTAATATTAATCAAAATAAAATCCCTTGAATCAAATTGAACTTATGGTGACTACATGAGTGCAAACGTCTCTTTTTTTGTGAAGGATGGGGTGGGAGGTTAGGGAAATTGCTTGCCATCACTTTCTTCTGGGATTTTTTTTTCAACTTCCCAGTCTAGTGCACAGCCCTGGGATTTCCTGATGTCTTCACATTCAAGTACTAACCAGGAAGATCTAACCTAGCTTAGCCCTTTCAAGATTAACCAGGATTGGCTAGGCATTGCCACCTACTATGGCTTAATATCAATAGGAGAGCTAAATGAACTCAGAGCTTATTTAAATCTCTTCTACTGAAGCAAAACAGATTTTAAGTTGTTTGTATCTTATCCAAAATTTTTAATTGATATTCTTGGCTCAGAGGTATCATGACTTGCATGTAGCAATGACCACTGTATGTTTGTTTGTTTGTTTGTTGTCAGAATTTGCAGAGAAAGCAAATAAACTTGTAAACTGTCCCAGTGTTTAGACAGACAGCTGTTTTACTATAGACGTCTTTGAGCATGATCAACCATACATATAACATTGAGCCTTGCTTTGCTTTTCTAAATATTTAGATTTATGCCTGCTAATTATAATGAGAAAATCAACCTTTTTGCTTTTCAGAGGAAGAATCAGGTAAAGTGCTTAGATACAGTCATGACATTTGAGCAAATAAATCCTGACAAATATCAGACCAACAAATGCAAAGGGCTGGAATGTGTGGATAAGTGTAAATGTGATTTGCTTTGCTGCCTATACTTCAGATCAGAGCAATTTTCCAGTAGATTAATACCCAGTGTTTCAGAAGCAGAAAGGTTGTCCTTTCTATACCAATATGTACTAGGTGAATGAGACTTGTGGTCTCTTGTTTCTTTCACAACACAAAACCTATGGCTGCTTCTTTGCAGCACTTCTAGGAATGATCATGAAACTTCACAATATTGGTGGCCAAGTAATTCCAGAAGTGCTATAAAGGAGAAGCAGACAAGAACTCTTCAGTACTATGAGCACCCAGGGTAGTCTTCCTGTGGGAAAAAAAAAAGCCAAGAGCTTCAACTACTTCATACATTAGTTGAGTATTTCCTGGCAAATGCTACTTGGATTTCAGTCTAGCTAGGGTTCATCCCACTATGGATATACTGGGAGTGAAAAACCCATTCTGTTCTCAGCAAGTTACATGCTGACAGTCATATATATCTCTAACAAGGGAAACTTTAATTGATAAGCTTTCCTCAAAACTCTAGTAGACAATCCTATACACACTATTCAGCTATGCTGAAAACTGAGTTTTCCTCTTAGTTCCTGTAGCTGCAATCCAGATTGCCTTGATTTAAATAAATTGTCCCTTAGCAGAACTTCTACCTCTTTGACTTATGATCCTACCACAGTGAACAAAAAGTATTACACTGTAAAGTAATCTCTGCTGCCAATATTTCAAGAATATCTCCTTGCAGCTGATTCCCCTCCACCATTTGCTACCTATATGAGCCCCATTATCATATTTTTCTATATGATAAATTAACTGTGCCATAGAAGAATTATTGCAATGCTTAATTACATGTCAAAAAGTACAGAAATAATGCTTTTGTTTCTTGTAGTATGTTTGAGTAATGTCTGTTAAAGGAACAGTAATAAAGGCATTTTGTTTGCAGCATTTTGTTGAAACAACAAGTCTATGCGGAGGATTTAACTGAGCCTGTTGTCTGGTACAGGCTGGTTGGAATGGGGATAAAGTGAACACATACACAAAATGGGCTAATGTACTTTTGTCTTTTTCCCTGCAGGGAAAAAAGAAACTAGCCAGGGACAAAACAGCAGGAAAAGAAATAATTGCTCATAACTCACTGCCTCCAGAAGTTACTTTCGATTTAAAAACACTGCAAAGGTATCCATAGCTGTACATCACTTTTGGTATGAGCCATAACAATCCCTGGTCCCCTCTACAGAAATAAAAATTCTTATCAAAAGGGAACAATATTGGTAAGGTTAAAGGTCTAAGACAGCAAAAGATCAATGGAATCAAAATTAATGCTGGAAATTACCATAAGAATTGGACCCAAGTCCTTCCTGCTTTAAAATACCACTGATATTTTTAAATAGCCAGTCTTCTGGTAAACATCTGGAGAGAAATTCCTCTCCCAGGCAGCCTAGTTCTGATCTAGGGGAATCTAAGGGAGAAAAGAAGTGATTGAAACATAAGCCAGAGGGGAGAAAAAAAGGAGTATATGCAGAGAGAGACAGAATCCAAGAAAAGCATGTTTTCTTTCTCAGGGTGCTTTAAATTAACAGCATTTGGGGGGAGTTTATGAGCTAACATGGGGCTGTGAAAGTCATAGCTATCTATAGATATATTTAAACAACACCTCCACCTAACCTTAAACAGTGCAGTTTGGTAACACTGATTTTGGAACAGGATTTGGAAAATTGATTTTGGACTTGAAAAATGCTGGTTTTGATATATATTTGCAGGGGAAATGTCAATTCATTCCTTACACAGATTTTGTAAGACAGTAAAAGAATCCAAACACTAAAATGATGCTATGCATTACATGAACAACATTTCAACCACAAATTCCCAGAAAGCAATGAAAGGGGGATTAAATATGTAATTTATCTGAGTTGGGGACATGATAACTGGGACTGTCCTGGTAACAAAGAAGGCATTGTTGTTGTTGTTTATTTGTTCAGTCGCTCCCGACTCTGTGACTTCATGGACCAGCCCACGCCAGAGCTTCCTGTCGGTCATCAACACCCCCAGCTCCCCCAGGGATGAATCCATCACCTCTAGAATATCATCCATCCATCCACCTTGCCCTTGGTTGGCCCCTCTTCCTTTTGCCTTCCACTCTCCCTGGCATCAGCATCTTCTCCAGGCTGTCCTGTCTTCTCATTATGTGGCCAAAGTAGTTCAGTTTTGCCTTTAATACCATTCCCTCAAGTGAGCAGTCTGGCTTTATTTCCTGGAGGATGGACTGGTTTGATCTTCTTGCAGTCCAAGGCACTCTCAGAATTTTCCTCCAACACCACAGTTCAAAAGCATCGATCTTCCTTCTCTCAGCCTTCCTTATGGTCCAGCTCTCGCAGCCATATGTTACTACGGGGAACACCATTGCTTTAACTATGCGGGCCTTTGTTGTCAGTGTGATGTCTCTGCTCTTAACTATTTGATCGAGATTGGTCATTGCTCTTCTCCCAAGGATTAAGCATCTTCTGATTTCCTGACTGCAGTCAGCATCTGCAGTAATCTTCGCACCTAGAAATACAAAGTCTTTCACTGCTCTACATTTTCTCCCTCTATTTGCCAGTTATCAATCAAGCTGGTTGCCATAATCTTGGTTTTTTTGAGGTTTAGCTGCAAACCAGCTTTTGCACTTTCTTCTTTCACCTTCATCATAAGGCTCCTCAGTTCCTCTTCGCTTTCAGCCATCAGAGTGGTATCATCTGCATATCTGAGATTGTTAATGTTTCTTCCAGAGATTTTAACTCCAGCCTTGGATTCCTCAAGCCCAGCTTGTCGCATGATGTGTTCTGTGTACAAGTTGAATAGGTAGGGTGAGAGTATACAGCCATGCCATACTCCTTTCCCAATCTTAAACTAGTCCGCTTTTCCGTGGTCTGTTCTTACTGTTGCTACTTGGTCGTTATACAGATTCTTCAGGAGGCAGACAAGATGACTTGGTATCCCCATACCACTAGGAACTTGCCACAATTTGTTATGGTCCACACAGTCAAAGGCTTTAGAATAGTCAATAAAACAGAAATAGATGTTTTTCTGAAACTCCCTGGCTTTTTCCATTATCCATCGGATATTGGCAATTCGGTCCCTAGTTCCTCTGCCTTTTCTAAACCCAGCTTGTACATCTGGCAATTCTCGCTCCATGAATTGCTGAAGTCTACCTTGAAGGATCTTGAGCATTACCTTCCTGGCATGTGAAATGAGTGCCACTGTTCGATAGTTTGAACATTCTTTAGTGTTTCCCTTTTTTTTGGTATGGGGATATAAGTTGATTTTTTCCAATCTGATGGCCATTCTTGTGTTTTCCAAATTTGCTGGCATATAGCATGCATTACCTTGACAGCATCATCTTGCAAGATTTTGAACAGTTCAGCTGGGATGCCATCGCCTCCTGCTGCCTTTTTATTAGCAATGCTTCTTAAGGCCCATTCAACCTCACTCTTCAGGATGTCTGGCTCTAGCTCACTGATCACACCGTCAAAGCTATCCCCGATATTGTTATCCTTCCTATACAGGTCTTCTGTATATTCTTGCCACCTTTTCTTGATCTCTTCTTCTTCTGTTAGGTCCTTGCCATCTTTGTTTTTGATCATACCCATTTTGGCCTGGAATTTACCTCCGATGTTTCTAGGTAGAAACATTTTCTGGAAGAGGTCTCTTGTCCTTCCTATTCTATTGTCTTCTTCCACTTCCGTGCATTGCTTGTTTAAAAATAATTCCTTATCTCTTCTGGCTAACCTCTGGAATTTTGCATTTAATTGGGCATATCTCCCCCTATCACTGTTGCCTTTTGCTTTCCTTTTTTCTTGGGCTACTTCTAATGTCTCGGCAGACAGCCATTTTGCCTTCTTGGTTTTCTCTTTCTTTGGGATGTATTTTGTTGCCGCCTCCTGAAAAACATTGCAAACTTCTGTCCATAGTTCTTCCAGGACCCTATCTACTAAGTCCAGTCACTTAAATCTATTCTTCACCTCCACTGCATATTCCTTAGGAATATTAGTGAGCTCATATCTAGCTGATCTGTGGGTCTTCCCTAATCTCTTTAGTCTGATCCTAAATTGTGCAAGAAGTTCGTGATCGGAACTACAGTCAGCTCCAGGTCTTGTTTTTACCGACTGTATAGATGTCCACCACCTTTGGCTGCAAAGGATGTAGTCAATCTGATTTCGCCGTTCACCCCCAGCACCGTCGACCACTAGCCGTCCTTTCGGCTTTGAGCTAGTTGCGTCATCATGTCTGAAGACGTGAAGAAGGCATACAAAAGCCCTATTTTGTTGATGCAAAGATTTGGATTTCAGATCTTTATTGCAATGAATATTGTTAGTATTACATTAGCACCATAGGACAAAACATTGGTAATTGCAATAAAATTATTACAGGGGACAGAAGCAAACCAGGAACCCTAGTCCAAATTAAAATCGATAGCAGAGCAGTTTGAAGTGCAATTGGATATAAGGCTTTTCAAACTGAATTATTATTTTTTTTCCTTCTGACGCTGAAGCGGAGTCCTTTTTTATGAAGCACAAAACCCTAAAGTCACTGCCTCACTGAAATATGGCACTGTGTTTAAACAATACGTCTTAAAACATGAGTGCTCGCTTCACTTTCTTCATTTTTATATCTACATTAACACTGTACAAGCAAAATATCATTTTGCATGAAATAGGTTTATCATGACTATTTATATTGGAACAAACATGATGAAACAACGTTCTTCATATGTATTCCTAATCAAAACAAACTTTAATTAAACTAAAGCTGTAACAACTGAGCCTTCAGGCAAGCATCACTACCTTTCAGAAACAATTTCTAACATGGTCTTGACAGCAATACCTAAAAGCTATGTATTAATTGTGAATAATGTGTGTGTGTGTGTGTGTGTGTTGTATTTATACTTACTGGGGAATTTAGTTTGGGCTGAGAAGGGCTAAATGTAGTGCTAGAGAATAACACATGGCAGATCCCTATCATAAATCATGTTTATATCTTGTTTATTTAAACAAACAAGCAAACAAATGTGAAAGAGCGATGACCCAGCAACACTGAGGATGCTTTGCTGTTGGACGTAAACTTATATTTTGAATTGATGCAACATCCAAGCTCATATTACACTGAGAACTCATTATTCTCTCTGGGCCAGATTTTCCCCATCATTTTACTAACACCACTGTGTGTTTATTTGGTATAAAGTTTAGTTGGTATTATGGAGAATATTGTTAAATTTGTTATTTTCCTTTTTATTTATGAACTATTTTGCATTCTATCATTTTACCATGGGTGTTTTATGGTGTTTTATCTTGTAAGCTGCTGGGAGTCTGAAAGAGTTGGCAGAATACAAATTTAAACAACAACAACTTCACACCTTTGGGACAGCAGATTCTATAAGGGTCATCACAGGAGGACTTTAGTCCCTCTCACCAGCATGGACAGAATACACCATACAACAAAACTGGTTGCCATATTTGAAGCAAGAAAATGATGCACAGTACAATATAAAGAATATGCCTCCACATCTCATACACACACTAAGATTTCAGTCTAGAGACTCAATCAGATTAACTCTCCCACTGATACAACTGATTTGAATGCATTATCAAATTAACAGAGAGATTTTGGTTTGCCCCTTTTTCTTCTAAGGGATTGTCCCTCAATATAATCTTACTGAGCCTCCAATCACTGCATTTGTCTAATCACTTGGGAAAGTTCTCAGAATGGTATATACTATACATCCACTTTCTACTCTCAGAGCAGAGATATACAGATGTTATATATCATGTCATGTCCCCATATTCGGGTTTTACATGACTTCCACTCATATCCCTCACTCTGATGATCCAACCCTCACACTTGGCACATGGCATGAAATTTACTCTCCAGGTTGTTCAGGTTCCAAATCATACAAATCGCCTACCTATGCAAAAAATATTCTTCAGGCATTATTCCTCCAGCAAAGATGGGTGATACCAGTAAGGACAATCCTATTGTCTCTGTCACATGACAGGAATATATTACCTGAATACCTGAAAAAGAGCCCTAGGCATTTTCATTGGCGGTACAATATAGCTAACTGCTTCTTCTTATAGATCACTCTTGCTGAGGTTATACTTACAGCTGCAACACTAAGACTATTCATGCAAAAATATAATTTAAATTACAGAGGCTTATACTTACATTAGTAGGTAAAGGTAAAGGTTTCCCTTGACATTAAGTCCAGTTGTGTCCAACTCTAGGGGGTGGTGCTCATCTCCATTTCAAAGCCGAAGAGCCGGTGTTTGTCTGTAGATGCTTCCGTGGTCATGTGGCCGGCATGACTAAACGGAACGCTGTTACCTGCCCACTGAAGCGGTACCTATTAATCTACTCACATTTGCATGTTTTCGAACTGCTAGGTTGGCAGGAGCTGGGACTAGCAACGGGAGCTCACCCTGTCACGCAGATTCGAACCGCCGACCTTCCGATCGGCAAGCTCAGCAGCTCAGCAGTTTAACCCGCAGCGCCACCACATCTCTATACTTACATTACTAACATGAGAAATGTGCCTTTGGTACTTACCTACTTCTGTACCCTTTAAAGACCCACCTACTTCTCATTCCTACAGTTAGAAATACACAATGGCCCTGAATGTAAATGTACCTTCCTATTTACATTGCATAAAAGCATCTCATTAGTTCAGTAAAGGCCACCTGAACACCAGTTTATATATTATTTGGCAGTTAAGTAGGCCTTCCATATCTGGACTACAAATATCCAGGCAATAACTGGATGGTGTCACCAAGTTGCCATCAAGTGGTCATCCAGATTTTTGCAGGCCAAATATGGCAGCCCTAAACAATGCCAGGGTTGCTATAAGGCATGCATGATTCAGGCTGTCTGAAATGATAAAGCTTGTTAAAATTAAAATGTGTTAAAATTTTAAAATAGGCATTCATTTAAGCATATTAAATACACACCTCAAATATTGGTCATATTATATGATGCTTGCTTAAACATGCAAATCTCTTTGTTAGATAGGAAAGTTCATACTTTCTTTACCATCCTTTATCCATGTCTTAGTAGGGTTTGAGCCCTGACAGCTCTTCTTTAACTCTTTATTGCCTGCCTAAGCTTGCCACCACCCCATCCACTCAGATAGATTGGACACCCCAACATACTCTATTCAACACTACTTTTTAATAGAATTCTGTTGTATGTATCTGTGCTTGCTATGACTGTAGTGTTTCTAGATCTCAGGGTGGGCTTAATTGTGTTGTCTCTCCAGATGACATCACATGGCTGACCTTGCCTGGACTCAAAAACTAAGCAGCATCAGACTTGGTTAGCACTTACATGGGAGATCTGCAGGATATACCAGGGCTTGGCTAGGAATCTGAAAAAATTATCCTCAAAGAAGACAACAGCAAACAACTTCCATCCAGATGCCAAGAGAATGGCATGGAAATATCCATGAAGTTTCCAGAACTTGAGCTAAACTTGGAGAATTCATCTATCTTAGTTGTATTGTACCTTTAAATTAAAGGGCCAAAGATGAATTTTGCTTGTTTAGGTTTTTATTAATTTACTATCTCCTCTTTCCCCCAATAGGACCCAGGGGTAAATCATTATCAGAGCAACATATTATTAAGCTAATATTTATTCTACTCTTAAATGGTTAAATAGCATTTGAATAACACACTATGAAAGTTGCTTAAATCCAATAAGCACAGATGAAATTAAAAGACTTAAAAAAAATCTTTATGACAGTATTGCAATGGTCATTAATCATATTTTAATTAAATGTTTCCCAGATAAAAGTCTGACTGATTAAGCTACCCACATATCACTTAACTTGGGAGTCCACCAGCAGTATTTCAGCTAATATAGTTGCATGTACTTGAGTCAATCAAACGGTGAGCAGCAGTTTTATCACAACAGGCAGAATTTTCTGTTCTGACCTGTCCTTTGAAAAAGTATTGCCTAAAATTATATCCGCCAATCTACATTAGCTTTAAATAGATTAAATGTATTCGTTTAAGTGAGCACTCTAAAAATAATTAAACTGGTAGTACGCTAATGAAGCTTCTCAGAGCCCTGGCTGACTCCAAAAATACATAATTCAGTACAGTAGAGGCTTTTTAAAGCAGGAGACCGGTACGCACTTACTTTGGAATGAGACCTCCCCACAATACACTGGGTAACACTGAAGGTTGCACGAAGGGCCATCCACTCATGCAGCAGGAGTTCACTTCTTTGCCTTCCCCTTATTCTTGTTGGGCCACCAAACCTTTTCTACTGGTCCTTAGTGGAGATACAGGGGGTGGAGAAGTAATTTTGCTGATGATGAACACAAATTGATCCAATCCAGAGGAAATAATATCTATATAATCATGTCCAGGACTGTGCAGTATATCTCTAAACTAAAGATTCTTTAAGGGATAGCTTATGACCTATATGCATCCTGGGTGTGTGTCAATATGCTACATACAGTATATCTCCTAATTGGTAGGATGCAAGCAACAATATGTCAGCTTGCAAGATATTCTAAAGAATAAAGGTCTTCACTTGCATAGAATATCATAAACATGCTTGAGATTAGGATTGGGTTGTGCTTATAACATACTGGCCAAAATGTGGCCAAAATGACTTGAATTGTCTTTACCAACAGCAGTGAATGCTGCATGTGATAACAAGTATGACTTAATCTACACCTCCTTTAGTTTATGAAAAAGCATTATCTGAAAGCCTTGACTAACCAAAGCTATAATGGATGGTAGAGGTCTATGGGCCCCTCTGGTGATGATCATGGTACATGGCAAATTGCAACTTAGAATGCAAGACAAATAAATGGCAAAAAAGTATGATTTACAGATGAAGTTGAGAGAAAAATATGTTGTGTGTCTATGAAACTAAGAGAAAGGGGAAGGATATAACCAATCTGAATTAAAGTGGTCTGATCTAGTGGAATTAATGAATATGCAAAATATACTGTAGATTTAATTATGACTGAAAGGGCTAACATGTATGTCAGAAAGTTTGATTTAGTATCATCTAGATTGTTGTGGGTGTGTATGAAAGTAGTGTGAGAGTTGCATGTTGCATTCCACTGAATAGTGATAATAGAAGACCCAGGATGAGTTTTGGGAAAGATTGTGCATGTTCTGAATAAATGCAGTTTGAGGTGGGGGGTTGGGGAGAGGAGAACCTTCTATTAGATAACATGACTGGATGGGTGGGATTGAGATGAGAGTGTACAGAAAAAATGATTGGACCAGTTGAAGATCCAAGAAGGAATGAGAATAATGACCTGGTGATTATCTGCTTAGAAAAAGTTCTGTTCATTTCAAATACATGGCTTAAGCATCAGTCTGTTCATACTTACACATGGCAAAGGGATTAATACAAACAAAAAACTATGATTTATTTGATTGTTTATGATAAAGGATTGAGAGAATTAGTGAAAGATACAAGGGTGATGAGAAGCTCTGAATGTGGGTCAGAGTATTTCTGGTAGTATCCAGAGTGTGAAAAATAAACCTGGAAGAAAAGAAAAGAAGTGAAAGAAGCAGCAGTGAAAGTAGAACACTGCAGGAAGTGAAAATGTAAGTCCTGTATGAAAGAGTATCACTGAGCGTGAATTCTTTCCTCGACATTTTCATGTTAAGATGTGTTGGTGATCAGTCTTGGTCTTTAGTAGTTGTGCCATTCAACTTTATCCCTTTTTGTTTAAAGAACCAACAGAATCATTGGTTGGTGTTTCTCATAAAATTGGCTCAAATGCTCACTAACGTTTCATTTTCTAGGGGAACTAAGTTATATCTTTGGGTTTCATTCTGCCATATGAAAAATGGAGAGTGACTTCTGACAAGGTAAATGAGTGAGAGGAGGCAAAATATGCACTCAAGCTAGTATGTATATTTCTCTCCACCAGGTGTTGCAGTATAATATAGGCAAGGAAATGGAGGACACATTCTCCATGGAAGGGTTCTGTAGGGGTTTCCCTTGGGAATCTTTTTGCATGAATGAAGGGATTAGAAGTGCATGTTTGGCGTGTAACATTAAGAAGTTAAAAGCCATTGACATTTGCTGTTAGAGAAGAAAACAGTAGCAAGACTGAGTCACCTGTTTTCCTGTGAACAACTCTGAAGATTTTGCTGCACCATTCAGACCACCATGATTGATTTCTCTTTGCCATGATATTGCCTGAAGCAGATCATTTCACCTGTTGCATGGCAGGACCTGCTCTTACTGACATAATTTTGCCACTTGGCTCCATATTAGATAGTAGCACAGATAATAAATATGACTTTCTTTAATTCCTAGCTACTCTTGACCTGCAAAACCAAAAAAGATCAGGATACCTGATTCAGACTGAGAAGGAAGGGAAATACAGTGGAAGTTAAGGTTTCTTAAATCTTTTGCATTCCCCAGTATTTGACATGGACATGTGCTCTTTCCCATTAACAGTCCATTTAAGGTCCTCTCTAGATTTTTCAAGCCAGAGAATAAAAAGCAGCAGCCTGCAAATAATCAGGAGTATGTATCAGATTCAGCTGCAATAATTATCATCCATCCATCATTCATACAAACACTCACTTACATACAGTATATATATCCATACAAGCAAATCCTGTTTTCTTCCCAATTCAGCAATACACACACACATATTCTTAAAGCAGGTAATCCCACCATAGAGTTGGCTCAAAGGCTGCATATGAATCTGGATTATCATGAAGATAGGAGATCAAGGAAAGAAAGTTAGAAATATCACAGAAACTATGTGCCCATTGTCAAACTTGGGCAAACGAGCAGAGCTCTTTTAATGACTTATTTCTGGTTTGATATAAAAGCTAAAAGCTTTTGTATATATGGCATCATTTTTACCTGTTTCTCTAGTGGGGAATACTGCTTTCAGGTAGAAGGGAATCTTCAGAAATTAAGCCATTTCAAGAAATTCCTGAGGAATATGAGTGCCTCAATGATCTCACAGTGAGAAACGTAATATAATCCAAGTGCAGGAAGGCTCAAAAGACAAAGAGACAACCTAAATGCAAAGTCAAGGCTTTTCATAAAAAAGTTGCATGAATTACATCAGAAGGACATCACTTCTGACAGTTCCAATCTCTTGGCACCACATGCAAAGTTATTACCATTGGTGGAGCCCTTGGTCCACTAACATAGCAGGTAGGGAACTCAATCCTGGGTTTGTTTGTTATGACAGTTTATCTATACAATCATAGTCTTATCCCATGCTTTTCCCATAGGGGGCCTGTGACTGTATATAAAAGTCAGAAAAGCATTTTGAATATACAAAGATGTGGTTCATAAAATGACCCTTTGTCTTTACGAAAATTGCTGTCAAAATTGATTGGGCAATATGCAGAGAAGGATAAGGACCTTCAGACTGTAGGTCTTTCCTTTGGTTGTATTTTATTTTATTTTATCATTTTATTTTATTTTATTTTATTTTTCCTTTTTATGCTGTACAGTGGCTTTCTTACTAGTTGACCTCACTAGCCTATGAGATTAGATTCTCCTTTGCAGATTTTTTTTTTCTTTACAATGGTCTTATTAAAGAAAGAGCCAGCATGTGGTACAATTCACTGTCTGGGAAATATAATACCAAATCAGCATAGAGGAGAAACTCAGGATAATTGTGTTACTGTTATTTGCTGCTACAGCTTAACTGTTGGCTATCCATTTACTTGTGAGTGTCAAAATTTAGTCATTTCTCAAATGCTTATAAAAAGGCCTTTTACTTTGAAATGGCTCACTTTGAACATTTTTAATGCAAAAGAGGCAGAAAAAGAGAACTTTTAAAATAGCAACTATTGAAGGTTTTATAGTCAGAATACAAATAGAGGAAATGCATATAAACCCTCTACACTCACAGTTTAAGTCTAACTGGCAATAGGAATAGGGTCTTTTCAAGTAGAGTCTTAAAAAGCTTTTGCTTTTCTGAGTCTACATTTTTAAAGATAAAACCTTTATGGAGTTAGAAAAAAAATCAAGCAAAATGAAACATCCAGTTTTAATATGACTGCTTTTCATTTTTTGAGTTTGTATCAAGTATATTCAAAAGCAGATTCAACCATCATTGAAAAAACTCAGCTAGCATAATATGAGACTCAGGGCAATTCGCACTGCAGCCTAAGCTGTTTGTCTCCCAGCTGTTTCTTAAAGCAACTCCAGAAATTCTGGTCTGGATTGCAGTGGGTTGGCAACAGGGCAAAGCTGTTGCTCAGTCTGAACTTCCATGTTGGCTGAGGAATTCTGGGAGTTGAAGTCCACACATCTTAAAGTTGCCAAGGTTGAAAAACACTGCTTTAGGGAATCTCCCCTTCTCACAAGTTCCCATGCCTTTCTTTTGTTTTCTCAGATATTTGCACATATAGATGCTTTCATATCCTCCCCATTGCCTTTGTGGAATTCCTTCCACATTATTTCCTTTGTCACTAACACAGACCTTTTATTTTTTCTTTCCTTTGTAGTACCAAATTTGTTCCAGTGCTACAATAAGGCAACAGGTTGCTCTTTCATTCCTAATTTCTCTGTAGGTTCAGGGAAATGCTGTCAAAAGGAAGAACTGATGATTCAAGCTTCATGGAAACCAAGTAGTACAGGTAGTCCTCATTTACTGACCCCACTTGGTACCAGCAACCTGGTCATTAAGCAAAGTGGTCGCTAAGTAAAACCATGCCTGTGCTTATGATCTTTATTCAGATTTCTTTTGCTTTACAGACCTGCGAAGGTTGTAAACGTGAGGATTGATTGCAAAGTTACTTTTTCATCACAATCATAACTATGAATGAGGCAGTTGCTAAATGATGACTACCTGTAATGTACCTGCAATTTAAACATATTTTAAAAAATGAAGGAAAGTTTTGTGTTACTAAGGAAAAGCAAGGGGAGCATGCTTTATGCAGCCTGGGAGGAACCGAAAGGGTACCTACTGAGAGATGTAAGCAGGAGCTTCTGGGGTTAACAGGCCATTGTTAGATCAACTGCAAGTTTATTAAAAGATGGTAGCTGTTGACCAGTGGAGAGCATAGCAGCCCTGCAGCCCAGGACAAAATGGCCCAGGGCAGTGATCAGTTGCTGAGGGAGAAATGCCATGCCAGGCACGGCAACCAATCAGAGCTGGGGCTGCTACTAGGACAGAACAAAGGACTAAAGAGTATCCTGTCTGAAGGGCTTAAGGCAGCTCCTTTTGGAAAGCAGCAGTTTTGAGTTGAAGCTGGAAAACATGGGTGTGGGATGCATTTGCAATGGGCTGGGAATGTGTCAGCTCTTTGAGGTAGACCAGACTAAGAAACCAAAGTCATGCAGGCTAATACCGCTTTGATTATAAGGTTATAATAACAGAATCTTGTAAGTCTGAATGCGTTTCCCATCTTCCTTGCTTTATCTTCATGAGAACTAGGGAGGGTCTTAAGATGCTTTCTCAAGTTACAGTTCTGCACTAGACTCAGGTTACTTTTATCTGACCATTGTTTTGGTAGTGGCTCTTCTTCCTCTTCTTCAAGGTCATTCCTTCTACCCATTGCAGAGTGGGAGGAGAATGGCATCATATATTTCTGCAATCAGGAAGCAGTGAGTGGTTCTTACTGGCAGTGAGCCAAGCCAAAAGTGTGAGTCTCCCCCAAGTGTTCTTAATGAGTAGTAGGAGCATTACCAAATTAGAAGGAGTTACCAAATCAGTCTCTTTGTTATCTCCAACACATTTTAAAGGGACCTGTTTGTAATTTTGTGCCTAGTTTTTCTAGTGAGACCAAAAGTCAGAGGACTGGTATCAGGAGAAAAACATACTGTACATAGTTGCTGATGGGCCAAAAAACTCCCTCACCTATTCTCTTGCCTGTAGCTCAAGATACTGCATAAGAATTACTCCATCATTGCTCAAATAACAGGACCATTCATGAAATCCACAAATTTCATCTTAAACTATTCTATTCCTTCCATTTCTTGCAGTTAGCCAAGATCTACCTTCATATAGCTTTCTAAAAATATCCCAGGGTAAATTCAAGTATTGCAGTATGTGAAATATGTCATGCCATGGAATTAAGCCATAATATGTGTGAACTGTTGCAGATTTAAAAAGAAAACTATTTAAGTCATAGCTAGGAATGCCTACTCAAAAGTTGGTAATAGTATATCCCCTCTTTTTGGCAAAGAGCAAGTCTTGGTTGTAAACCTTCAACACATTGATTTCATGGTCTTTTTATTTAGCTGACCCTGATAAATCATCCTCAGGGGGTGTTTTTTGTTTCCAAATTGCTTTGCAATAGCTAGGTATTTTCTCTTCCTGCTCAATACCACAAAGAGGTACTGGCATCATTCCATGCAAACACTTCTGTAAATAGTCATTGTCAACTTTAAAATGTATAAACCCTGAAATTAGATCAGAAGTACTGTATGATACCTAAATATATTAGCAAAGCAAAAGTGTGCTCTTCCATGATTGTCTGCTGAGTATTTGCAATAGACTCTTTAAACAAATTGTTTTTCAGTGAACAGCAAATCAATGCCCCCAAACAGTACAAGCCATTACTATCTAGTTTGAAAGTGGGATGACATGGCAGAATGCTTCATTGCTAAAGAATTACAATGTAAAGAATTAGTTCTTCTTCTTCCTAGCATTTTCCCACTATCGCGGATTCTGAAATGCCACTTTGCCCGATTGTCTGCATCCTCAGGGCGCAGACCCTCAATTTGCATGTCCTTATTGATGGTGTCTTGCCATCTCTGTTTTGGACACCCACGTGGCCACTGGCCATCAATTTTAAGATGGTAAACTATTTTGGCAACAGTGGAAGGTTCTGCTCGAAGGACATGTCCATACCAATGAAGCCTGCTTTCTCTCATCTTCTCTGTAATTAATGACATGCCTGGTTGTTGTTGGATGGCATCATTTGTGACGTGATCGAGCAGGGAGATGCCCAATATCTAACAGAGTGTACGCATTTCCATAACATGGAGGGGGCTCTCTATATCCTTTGCTGCTGCCCAACACTTGGTTCCATACAGTGCCACAGGACGAACAATCACCTTACAGATCTTAGATTTGAGATGGGTTGGTATTTGTTTGTCACAAAGCACACTGGTGAGTTCTTGCCAGTGCAACCAGGACACATTCACTCTCACTCGCACATCACATCAGTGTAAAGAATTAGTTGTTCTAATAAAATTCCAGTATGACATGAGCTTAAGACACTTGACAGGGTTTGGCAGGTAGGTGCTTGTGCTGTCTGTGGTTGAAAACAAATGGCTTTGTGAAGGAAATTGATTCTTGATCTTATTTGATCAATATTTATAGTCTCTAATCAGCAGATGAAAATCATGGATGACTTGATTGCCATTCTGGGTGATAATATACATAGCGTTTCCTGTGCACCAAAGTTTGATTCTTCTACTTCTTTCTTTCAGAAAACTGTGAGTTGCAATTACAGAATGGCAAAGCAGGTCCTCTTGGCAACACAGATAAATCTAGGCACGGAGGTGTCCTGTGGTTGGTTTGCCCAATTGCCTCCCAGAGATGATATCCTTGCACAGCATAGCCCACTATCTGCTCCCTGATGTACAATATCTGGTAGGGTCCTCTCACGCTGCCCTTTTCAGGCTGAGCATGCACATGGAGTTGGGTTGTGAGCAGTTTACTTTCAGATTTACATGCTTTGGGAAGCAGAGCACTGGCATGTGCAAGCACATAGACACAGAAGCAACACTAAACTGGAAAGCAAACTCTTGCCTGTAGAAGTCAAAAGCCAAATCAGAGCCCAAGTAAATATTGACCAGGAACAATCCAAAGACCCAGATGTCATGGAAATGTAGTCAACTCCAGGATTGAAAAGCTAAAGTTCATGCTATTGATAGGGAGATGTAAGGATGAAGAGTGTCAGGTAGGACAGACTGAGGCAGGATGAATGGCTGAAAGTGATCACTGAATTTCCATGGTTAAGGATGGACCTGAGCCTGGTTCCTCAAGTCCAAGCTTCACCCTTAATGACTACACCACACAGCTTTGGACCTCCCTGAGGTGTGGCTATGGGGATTTCAGCCCTTCTGAATTTACCACTACCCCACTGTTGTTAAAAAAAAAATGAAGCATTCTGAATTGTAAAGACAAAGCAGTCCTAGCAGTGTTCATATATTCCAATGAAAGAGAACACTGTTAGGATGACCTTACCAAAGGGTGTCCAATTGTCACCTTCATTTCATGTAGAGAAAAGTTTAATGGGTGAAATGAGTGAATTGTCCTGGTGCTGATTACTGAAAATAAGATAAGCTCTCCTGGAGGAAGGCTATAAAAAAATATACTGAAGGTCCTAAATGGCACTTGGCTAATTTGGAGGTTTCATCCACTGTCTCCATTTCATTACTGATGACACCATATTGAGTAATGTGTTTGTGCAAAGAACTCACTCCAAACACTGGGAACTCAATTACCCTCTGCATTAATATAGCCTGATTATCTCACAACATTTGACAAGGGTGCAGTGGCCCTGACCACCTGGATCATTCCTCAAGGATGTCAGCATGATGTGCATTTTTGGAAGGGAAGAAAAATGCACAGATTGAAGAAAGATGCACATTTGAAGGAAGGGCAGAACAAATGCCTGTTTGTCTAATGGAAGACAGTTCTGAAAACAAATTCAAGCATTACTTTAGGCAGTAGATTGAAGGGGGTCATTGGGCTGGGCAGGATGTATCTGAGCAGGAGCAGAGTGCATTTTGCTGGACATAGCCCCATTCTCCCATAATACCTAGGGTATTGCCTCCACAAGACTGCAGTTTGGAAATTGAAGCTTTATCCCAAAACCTCCACCAGGAAATCAATTCTCACTATTAGAAAAGACAGCAAATTGTTATGTAATATGATGCTGCAGTGGTTTCTTTGTTTACCAAGGAAGAGTATTCAAAACGAAGTTGGCTATCTTCAAGCCTGTCTCTGGCCCTATCATCATTTTGCAACAAAAATCATGTTTTGGCCTGGGGTGTCTCCAACTCTGTATTTACTTCCTGTGAGTTGAATTACCCTGAATCAAGACATTTTATATATGCTGCTTGGAGGCACAAGCCCAGCCTCTCTCCCTGTTTCAGAGCCATATGCATATGGATCCCCTCTTCTAGTTCCAGTTCCATTCAACTCAGGAAGTAGGGTAACTTACACAACCCTTAATATACATAGTTGCTGCTTTTTGTAACTGCAAACCTTTTATGCCTTTCACAGTTGCATAACAAAGCAGAACTCACTGGTGTTAGCACACAATCATGGGAGAATGTACTACTCAGTGAATTCTAGGCTGTTAATAGTGATTAGATGCATACAAACCATCACGGGGCGGGGGGGAATTGCTAAAAGTGATATGCAGTATGGGTAAGATTCCCATATTCATACCAGAAGGAATTTAAATTGATAAAACCTAATTTGTTATAAAAAAGTACTTTTTTAACCAGCACTTAATTAATTTACAGAATTTGCTGTTACCAGATGCAAGGATGCTACAAGTTAGCCTGCTTTAACATGGCATCCAACACATTCGTAGAGAGATCTAGCCATGTCTATTAATCATGATCACTTTCTAGAACTGCTAGCTCAGTAGGATGGCAAATGATTTGCATACAAAAACCCCAGGTTCAAACTTGGGCATCTCCAACTTGGGTTAGGAAATCTGAAAACTTAAACAGGTACTGCTAGTCAGCTGCTGGTTTCACATCTGAGATGGTTTGGTTTTGGCTTTGTGTGATGTGTGAATCTAGCCACTGTGTTTTATAAACCATGGTTTATGGTTCTGCGCAGAAGTATACAACCTGAGGCCTAAGGCATAAAATCAAGAGTGACTCTCAGCCCCCTTAAAAATTGCACATCCCTTATTATTGCCCAACAAGGTTCTTAGAGTATAGGCATGTTACAAGCCACAATGATATCAAAATGCCAATACATGCATCAAGTCATCAGCAAGCAAATGACACAATTATGTACTGGTATCGTGACATAGTAATTTGCTTCATTTGGGTGATGACTTCATGGCACACATGTTACCATTTGCCTCCTTGCTCCCATCTACCCATGGAATAGGCATCATCTGCAAATGATTCCTTTTCTCAGCACCCATTTGCATACCCCCAAATCTTGATGATTGCTGTAAATCTGGGAAAATGTTAGGAAGCAGAGAGAAGGGGGACAAGAGAAACTCCTGTTGAATGAGTGGCTATCTGCTCATATGTTGGATGTAGCCCAAGAAGACATTTTACCACAGGATGAAAAAAGGTGCAACTGCTAAAGCTTTTCTCTTTGAAATAAGAGAGACATAGGAGAATTCCATGTCTGTACTGAAATTTCTACTATGGTGGAAGGGTTTTGTTTTAAAGGACAGGCTGTTTGAAAAAGTACATCGGCATCTAAGAAAAATATTGCTATGCAGCTGTACATTTTCTTTCCTTGAAAATTTCAAGCATAATAAATTTCCTATTATTGAATCAGATCAACAGTATTAAATAAGTGAAGCTGAGTAATCATGCTGAAGACTTTTTTTTTTTTTTGATTTGTGACTATGACTAATGACAGAATATCTGGTATTCTGAAGATCTAAGCTAATATTTAACTAGCAAAGGAAAAAAATAGAGAACTTTTTAACCAGAACTGTTGAAAACCAGCTATTGTTCAACTTTGTGAACCCAATTAATTTCTCCTCTAACCAAATGTGTAAGAGCTTGCATTTATTTACTTATTAATTTATTTATGAGCATTTCGCATCTTTAGATCTATATTCTATACCCTGTGTCCTGCCGTGCCAAAGATATCCAAGGGTTACTGATCTTCATGAATATTGAGATAGGTCCATGTAAAAGAAGACATGAATAAGACATGAGGTGGGAGATCTCTGATTAGGATCTCCTGTTCTCCTGTAGAGCAAAGGTTCATGAACTGGAGGTACACGAACAAGTTCTGTGGCTGGATCTCTCAGAGACCTCCCAAAATGTAATTTTTAATACAATAGAAGGTAAAATGATAAATACATGCATATAAACTTGAAGGACAGCAAAGAAATAAGAAGTAGTAAGTAAAAGCAATTAAAAGCAGGAGGTGAGAAAAGGTCTAGTTGAATCTAGTTTGCATTATAATACCTCTCTATATCTTTCTATCTTTGCAAACCCTGTTTGCTTTCACCACACCTATACAACAATTTATACATGGCTTTTAGTGTTTTTAATTATAGATAATATGTAGGGATGTGCTGTGGTTTGGATAAGAGTAAAAAAATGTGCTTAGGAGATGCATTGGGTACATGTGCAATATTGGTTGGCATCTCCTTAAAGAAGCTGCATCTTTTCCTGGATTTATATGGTAGTTACATGATCCCAGGAAAACACAAGTCTGAGTTAAGAAAGTTCTAGTAGGATATATCAAGGTACTGTGAAACAGACATCAGTCTACTGTCAGTGGTCCCTTAATTGAAAGACATATTTTCCTGGGATCAAGCAGCTACAGTGTCAGCTCAAGAGGAGGTGTAGCTTATTTAAGGAGATGCTGATAGGTGTGGCTTGCATGTCTACACCCAATCTGAAGCATGTTTGGGGTGTTGGTTTCAAAGCACAGCACATTCCTAATAATACGATCGTTGTAGCACTCTAATTTTAATTCAATGTAAATCAGATCAACTTTAGTTTCTGTCCTGGCCCAATCCACTGCTTGGGACTGCCTTTGCCTATTTAATAAGTAAGTGTAGCCCTCAACCCAAAACATTTGCATATCTCATTTTATACTGTGAAAGGAATATGGGCCTGGGGAGGGGGAACTGGACATGGATCAGAAGAATGGATAGGAACATTTGAAAATTTTCTCCCAAAATAAATTTACTGGTTGGTTGGTTGATTAGTTAGTTATCTGCCATAAGATTAGGCTCAACTCCTGGTCACTGCCTGGCCAATTGCTTGTCATCTCAATCTACCCATTGCTTTTCAAAAACAACCTTGTAATTTTTTTCTTCTGCTACCCTCAATACTGCCAAGGATAGTTATTTTTTCTAGTCCATCATACACTTACATTACATCCCCCAAATCTGTGAGTCTCTGCTTAGAGATCATTGACTCAAGGTAGCAGGGAGTCTTAATTTGGTCCATGATTGATTGGTTGGTTCTTCTTACATTTCATGGTATTGTTAGTAACTCTTTCCAGATCCATAATCTAAAGGTGTCTATCTTCTTTCTCTGGCTCTTTCTCAGTAACTGCTTTTCACAGCCATACACTGCCACTGGAAATCTGTTGCTTTAACTATTCTGAACTTTGTTGCCATAGAAATATCCTTATTTTTCATGATCTTGCCAACATTTCTCATTACCTTCCTCCTAAGAAACAATTTCCTCTTTACTTCTCAGGCACACTGCCCATCTTTAATTGCTCTTGAACCCAAGGAAGTGAAACAATTTACCACTTTCATTTCTTCACCATCAGCTGGGAAACCCTGCACATTCTAGACATCTTTACCTACTTAATAATTAACATTCATTCATGTTTCTCACTTTCCATTTTTACTTCCATAATGAGCTCCTGTATGTCCTCACTTTCAGAAGGTATGTTTGCACAGCTCACCTTGTTAGTATTTGGACCTCTATTTTTGTTTTCAATTCTGTTATCATTGTCAATCTTGCCAATCTTATAATGATGTACAAGTTACACCAATATGGGAGACAATATTGTCCTTGGGTCCATCTTTTGTCTGTTCTTTTTTTTAATAAGAATTTTATTAAGTTTCAAACCAAAGATAAAAGCTATGAAAAAAAACCACAAAGAAAAAAACTAAAAAACCTAAAAAGATGTGAAAAAACAAGATTTTTTTTTTTCAAAGTTATGAAAAGATGTGACTTCTGACTTTTAACAGCAAGGATATATGAAAATTTTCCATAATCAATCTGTTACTCAATATTAAACCAAAACCACATTATTTCTATAAATCATTACACTTTGGCACATTATAAAAGTCGCTAAGTACAGTTACTCCCCACCCTTATATTAAAGAAAAAAAATCATATACACCTCCTAAACAACTTCCCCCACAAATAACACTTATTTAATTATTCCCTTCTTACTACTATTCTATACATTTCTGTCTACAATAAAAAAAATCAAACTAAAAAGCACATAAATTGTCTGCCATTATACTTAATAGTACAACAATTTTAATAATCTTAATAAACCCAAAACCAAAGCATTTTAAAACCCTAATAATCTTAATCCAAATCCTTAAAGACAAATAATGTCAACGAAACCCTAAAAACATCCAGATAAACATTCTTTAACCCTTATCCCACTTCAAAATAAACCAGAGCATTTACATATCCCCACAATGCACACAGAGCATTTTTCTTAGGAAAATCAAACAGCCAAACTGCCCCCCTCAAAAATTCCGACTTCTCTTCAGAAAACCTCCCATACATAATGACCCCTCCTTTTCATGGCATTTCACCAGAAAATCAATTCCACTTGTTGCTTACAGATCCCCCTTTCCCTTAAATTTCTCCAACTCCACTATCCAATCTTCATCCAGCATCTCAGTAGAAATCCTGATCTCACTCTTAGAAAAATAATTTCTATCACTGTTGAAATCCTCAATTTCATCCACTACATCTCCAACCAGATGAGACATTTCAGACCTCATATTTTCCATGATGTCCTGAATGTCTTGCATAAAAGCTTGATAAGTGTCACAAAGAATCTGCTTAAAATCTTGGTGGAAGTCAGAAAAAATCTGTTTAAGATCTTCCATGTCTCATGCAGTAGATTATGGCACCCCCTAGGAGCTTAACCAGTGAAAGCCAAAGATACGGAAAAGTTCTGGATTGTGTTTACGAAAAGTAAGAGTGAGATAAGCAGACGGTTCCCAAGGGAAAGTAGAAACAGAAAGCTGAAGGTTCAAATCAGTCGATTCAACATGTAGGAAAATGCTAGTATCTTCAAATTTAGTACACAAATAATAACAGGAAGACAGTTGTTTACTCCCAATCCTCCTTCATATTTGGGAGGAGAACGAAGTCCAAAACTTAAAAAAAGATTTTTTGAAAAATAATCCCCAAAATAACAATAAGTACCAAGAGAGCCAGCTTCTCCTCACTGTAGAAAGCCTCTCTTAGGGTACGCATACTTTAAAAAAATATATAAATTTGGTGATTTAGAAATGGGGTGGCTGGTCTTAGTGTCCCTTTAAGGCTACAGTGTGGCTTGGAAATGGTGACATCCCAGCCTCCCAGCTAGCTCTTACCAGTCGAACGCAAACATTGTTTACAATCTTCTGACTACAAGCAGCCATCTGGAGGACAGATGGGGTGATTCCAGGTGCTTTCCTTTATCCGGAGAACGCTCCTGGGCTTCAAGAAAACCTGCCCGAGCCCCCCCCCCACAAATTGCCATGTTGTCAGCTCCTCCCACTAAACCTGCGGGCACAGCTGTTCAGTCCGCCATGTCCCCACCGGAAGTCATCTTTTGTCTGTTCTTGAGGCCAAGAAAACAAAACTACAAGGATTGTGCAGTGATCTGGAATTGAAGGGCAAAATGTCATTTGGAACATGCATTTATCATCTGTTGGGAACATTTTATCTGCATCTTTTATTGGGCTCATACAGCTGTTTTCCAAAGTAGCTGTGTAATACATTTCATTTAAGATATTCTTTCTTAATTCAAAGAGCCCTTATATACTCTAAATTACATTTACCCCTCAAATCTGGATTGCTGTACAGTCCTCTTATCTACCATCATCACATGCTCTATATAATCAAAGATCTTGCTATAGTCAATAAAACAAAGGTAAGTCTTCTTAAATTCACTGCGTCTCCATTTTCTCTTACATTAGAAACTCTATTGGATCTTCTCTCTCTGTTTTGTCTGAAGTCTACCTGTTCATCTGGCACTTCTCTCCATGTATGGCTCTATTTTTCCTTGGAACATCTTGAATAAAACCTTGCTTGCATGAGGACTTAATACAGTGGTTTGGGATTTCTATTTAAGCTCTTTTTTAGTTATAAATATATATAACAAATTTTTCCATTTTCTAGGACATACAATCAAGTTCCATAATTGTTGATATAAAACTGTTGTCACTTTAATTTCCTATTCTCCTGCAGCTTTCAGCAGTTCAGTGGATAGTTCATCTTTGCCTGGTGCTTTTCCATTTGACAAGAATCTACTGCCTGTCATAATTCATTTACTATATTCAATTCCTGAATATATTCCCTCTCTACAAATGTTTCTGTCATTCTATAAACCTGTCTGAGAAGTCTTTCTGTCTCTGTTTAACCTGATAGGTAGGCATCTATTAAATGCCTTCATGATTACCCTTAAATTTATTTATTTATTTTATTTATTTTATAAATTTATTCACCGCCCATCTCTCCCCCACAGGGGGACTCTGGGTGGCTTACAATAAAACAAGATTAAAATCATTTACAAAAATAAATAAATTAATTAAAAAATATATATTTTTGCCTTAGCTGTAAATGTGATTTCTCTGGTCTTCTTAAAACAAATCTTATTTTCCTCATCTTATTATTTTCCTCTATTTGTTGACATTCTTGATTGCAGCATCTTTCTCCTTTTTTGCTTGATGTTGAAACTCAGCATTTGCTTGTTGTACATACTTTTTGTTGCCCATGGTTTTCATCCTCCTCCTTTATTTGGCTACCATGATAATTTATTATGTAAACCAGTGGAATCTTTTTGAAATTTTTCCTTTCCCTTCCTGTTCTTGTGATGTCTCTTCTTTTCATAGATTTTCAGGTTCTTTTTTGCATAAGTGTTGTAAATATGCACCTTACATTGATTCTGACCATAACTGCTGGCACATCTATCCTCTTTAATTTTTTAAGCTTAACCTGGTCTGACCCTGCTTAGCTTTTGTTAAATTCAGCTAAAGCTGGGTAGGTGCTGCCACCTGCTGTGACAATTTCCTTCAGTTTGGGTTTTTCCAGATGGGTTGACTCCAAATTATGAGAATCCCATGGGTGAACTAGGCTGAAGAAGGCTGATTTAAAAGAATAAAACTTTTAGGATGAAATCTGCACAGATTTATTCTGGAACAAATCTCATTTATTTTTGTGGGACTTCATACATAATCATGTGCCTATTTGGTAGGCTAATCTTTTAGTGGTATTTAAAGTAGCTCAGATAGTTGGTTCTGGTCTGATGGTGCCTAGAGATGACTGTACTCCAGGTATAGCATCTGTAGATAATTTTTTTTTAAAAAAAATAACATTGTAAAGTAAGCTATTTTATTCTTACCAAAAAAGGGTCTTAAACTGCATTTGAATTTGCCAGAACAGTAACTATCTGGCAAATATACATAAGAAGTCTGTAACCAATATAGCATTTCTTTCCTTTTGTTAATATGCTGCTCTGTAATTTTTTAATACCTAACATCCATTCAGTAAAGTGAGATACTAGAACAAATCTGAAGTGGAACTGGGTATCTTTACTTCCCTAGACTGCCCATTTTTAGTTTCTGAACTCAAATTGCAGTGACCAATTCAGTAAAAAAAATAAGCAAGCTTGGGTCAACTCAGAGGAAGTTTTCCCTGGAATCATAGTAAATTTCAAATGCTTTTCAGGGCCATATAGCAGCCTTACCCAACCTGAAGCCCAGTTCCCATAATCCTACTGCCGGTTTTGCCATTGCTGAGCATTCAGGGAAATAAGTTTCCTTTTCGCCACTCACACCTGGAGACACCCAGACTGAGGACAGCTACAGGAAAAGATCAGGGGACAAAGGACATATTTACTGGCTTCAGACACTTAGACTTTTCACACCTGGATCTGGGGCTTATGAGAAGGGGAAGAATGTAGATGTGCGGGTTTGCTTTGTGACAAACCTGTACAGTATCACAGTTGAACATAGGCCAGTTAAGATATTAGGTTTGGCCTATTAAGAAAGGCCTGTATCTTGTTTTCTCCCACTTTAATTACTTAACTTACACATCATGTGGGATCAGACTAGGCCAGCCTCTTGCAGAGGCATCCACACGGGAGATTAAAAAAAGTCAACATGGCAGCTACACTGCACAATTTGAAGTCCCACCACTATTTGACTTGTGTCACGTGACTGCACCATACTGATGTTTTTGTCACCCTCCCTGCAAGTACCTTGGGCATCTTATCTCAACCAGTTGGATGCCTTTGAGAACTTCAGAAATGGAATTAAAAAACAAGAAGAGGTATCTTTAATATTCCCCAGCAACTGGCCCAATATAGAGATTCTATGTGTAGTGATTTTGAGTAATAGTCTTTTGTGTATCTGTAATCTGTGGAAGTGTGGTGATTTCTTTTTAAAGGAATCTGAACTAGGGGCCATCACTATCCCTCGTAGCAATGAATTCTGTAAATTCATAATTACTTTTTATGTGAAAAAGATAATTGCTATGCCTCTGCTGAATTGACTATCAGTCAGATTCATGGAAAGATTGGGAATGTAACCACTGTAAGGTATGTTTCTTTAAAAACACTTTGTTTACCTACTTCTTCATACAGTGTATAATGTTATAAAATGTAGAATGTTAAAATAATGAAATTAATAACAATAGTACGAAATGGAAGATTGTATTTTTATAGATATATCTTAATGAGAAAGAAAGAAAGAAAGAAAGAAAGAAAGAAAGAAAGAAAGAAAGAAAGAAAGAAAGAAAAAGAAAGAAAGAAAGAAAGAAAGGAAGGAAGGGAAGGAAGGAAGGAGGGAAGGAAGGAAGGAAGGAAGGAAGGAAGGAAGGAAGGAAGGAAGGAAGGAAGGAAAAAATAAATAAAAAACAGAAACATATTATATTGCATACAGAAAATCATTCTGTTTAAATTTTAAGCACATCTTTAACCTCACCACACAAAATAATATTGGTCAATCTTTCTAGTACATTGATGCAGAGCCAGTTCATAGAGAGGAAACAGAAATCAGCAATCCAGAAGTTTAAGCCTACGGCTGCATTGTCTTTCCAACATTGAAAAGTAGCCTTTTTAGCTGTCCCCAAGCTTAATAAATCAATAATTCTTTATATAGTGATACATTATACATTTTTGGTATATAATTCAAAAGTAATTCACATATTTAAACTGTATTGATTTTTGTAATACCACATTAACAAATTTATGGAGCAACAGTGAAACCACATATCATATGAGTAAGCATCTACTCAACCATTTTACATTTTCAGCATGATGAGATTGTTAGCCTATCCATTCTAAACACTCTCTGTGGTATCCAGTAAATGTTAAAAAAAAACAAAAAACTTTTTATTGAATTAGACTCATCAAAAGGTTGTACGAATGATACTTAATATTTTTCAAGAAATTTAGCCATTGATTTGTTAATGTTGGATATTCCAGCTCTTTTTTTTTTTTGCAGAGTTCAAGGAAATAACTGATAACCACCATAGCTATACTCTTAATTTTTTTTTATTAACAATTACTGTAGACTTAGATTTCTTCACAACACATTCCAGTCCTAGGGAGTTTTAGATGCTGCTAATGCATCTGGGCCAAACTGTTCTAGTGGAATATAATGCTGTTTCACAATTTTAGGCAATTTAAATTCCATTAGCAACAATTCACATTGTTTAAAAACTTGATTGGCAATAAGCTGATCTAAAGTATTAAATACCACCACCCGTTGCCATGGGGGGACATGCTTACTGATTACCTGCTTTATCCCAGAGTGTAAATTTATCATTTGAAAAAAGGGTCAAAAATATATTTCTATATAATTTATTATGTTATTTGTTATACTTCTGTATATAAGATTTTTACTTTATTTGTTGAACAGGTATGCATTGTGAGAAAGTATCTAGTTTTATTTAGATATTATTTTACTTGATTGATGCTAGCAACACAATTCATTTCACATGCCTTGCCCAGAATGGATTCCTGTTTGACAGTGTCTTGTGAGCCAAGTTAGCCAGCTGACCTGGTCTAGCACTTTTTCTAGCAAATTTATAGTTCTGTCTCAGCTTCAGACATTCATTCAAGAATGGACCTCATCAGACATAATATACAATCACTTCTCCTTCCACCTCTGGATTCTGAAATGTGGCACAAGTTTTCCTACTGCAGTAAATATCACATTCATTCCCAAAATAACAATTTACATGCATACATATGCACACATACAGTACACATGTGGAGAGATTTAACAGAATGTAACTTGAAAACCTTTGCATCTGTGTCTATGAGATTTTGCAAGCTTCATCTCTTCATAAAGCAAGAACTTTCCAATAAATTGGATCAAATTCTGATGAAAAACAAAACAAAGCTAGAGCCCTTTATGGATTTTCAACGCTAGAGTTTGTTTGTTCAACACTTTCCTTGGATCTGGACAATGGATCTGAGGTGTCCTGGACCTGATTGCATTATTTTCAGTTTGCCAAATGGCCTCCCATCCCATAAATATAGAAAATGAATCCTCTAGATAAATACCTACAAGGAAAGCTAAATAAAAAATGAGAGCATAGCAGTGGGCTGTATGATTATAAGAACAAAATGATATTACTCCTTCTTCAAACCAATCTCTTGACTGTTCTTAATTTTGATTGTTAGTTTCCCCTATGCTTTTATTTGTGGCTTAAGTTTACACCACTCAGTCTCAAAGAGACTGGAGTCACTCAGTCAGAACAAAGGGGCAAATGAGCAGTGCATTGGGCCATTAGACTCCATTTCTTCCTGTCTATTTTGTTTTGCTGAACTTATTCCCTGAGCTGCAGTACCATCCCTCCTTCTCTCTGCAATCCTCCACCAATTTCTGAGTCTGCCTCTTTCTATTCCACAATCTATCACTATTTTCTTATTTTATTTTCATTCAGTCCTCCTATTTCTTATATGTTTCCTTTCCTAATGGGACACATTTTTCCTCAGAGAAGGTCATTGTGGGAAGATGGCTTCAGAAGGGAATGTCAAATGTCATCAGCTTTAGCTTACTTCCTGCAGACAGTTTATCCACCTTTCTGTTTAACTTGGTGTTTTCAATCTGCTTGTTTTCATTACTGGACATCTTTGTAAAACTCCATACCCTTTGTAGTTCAGCCAGCATTCAGTTTGCAGAATAACCATTTCAAGGATGAATTATTTAAATGCACACTCAAATGCTTACAGAGGATTACAGCAGAAAGAGAAGCACAACCACTTCTGGAAAGGGGAAAAAATGCATTCAGTGTAAATCCCATGAGTTCATTGTCCTAATAATGACAGTACTGAGTGGGTTTATGCCACCCCTAACAGAGCCTGAAGGTGAGAACACAACACTGAGCCAAGGTTGCAACCTGAAACATTTTCATAGGAATCAGCTTCTGTTCCACAGCACCATTATTCTGATTTAATAGAGTCCTTTTAGAGTCTCTTGGACACTTTTATAATGCACCATAGCTTGGAATGTAGTACAAAAACATCAGTGGGGCCAGAAAAAGTCCTTACAGTTAGTAAAATCTATCCAGGTTTGACTACTACTTCCTTTTTAACAGATTTGTTAGCTGTTATTCACTCAGTTGCTTTAGTAACACTAAAACTGAGGTGCACAGGCACAACCTGAAGCTATGTGCACCAGCACCCATGTTGTACCTGCCATAATGGGTGGGTTAAAAATGTGGAGATTTTTTTTTTCATTCTGCAATATTCTGGGAGGACTGGAGGAACAAACATGGGTGTCTTAATCGTAATAGAGTTTAAAACACCCAATTCATCCTTAAAATAGTTAAAGCTCTCAAATAGTCTTGGCATACCTATGTTTGGAGGGCAGCCCTTGAATTTGTACACAGTTGTGCTAAACTGATGTTTAACCACAGTTGATTGAACAAACCACAGTTGGCTTCACATGACCTGCTACATCATAAATCATGATTGATAAAAGGCAATGGCTGGGTTTGCTCAACAGACTAATCTAAAACCACAGAAATCATAGTGATAGTATGTTCAGCTTAGCCTATTATATGAACCTACCAATATGGCTTATTGGAATGTGTGAATTCAACTAATGAAAATGAAAATGGCTGAAAGGCCTTAGATTGGTCCTTTCTGTTCTAGGCTGATGTCATCTACTGTCAGCTAGTAGATTTTTAAATAAAATATTATAGAAAGGCCAAAGCCACCAACAACTTTTCCCTTCAAAGAAAACTAAGTCAAGGAATGTGCTGCACCCCTGGAATTGCATACTTCTGTGGGAAGTGTGTTGTGCATATTATTCCAATCTCTTGCTTGTTACCAGTATCTAAAACTATTCACCTTTCTCTTTCAGGGAAAAAAAAAGTGTTATTTATTTATTTATGTATTTATTTAATTAGTTTCATTTCATTTCATTTCATTCCTATTCCATCCTTCCATTCTTTAAAGTTCAGGAAGCCAAACAGTAGTTAAAGAAAAATACAGATACCATATTAATAGTATTAATATTACAAAAAGAAAAATATAGATACCATATTAACAATATTAATATTACAAAAACAAAACTAATACACATAAAACTGGATGTGAAAGTGGATATGATGTTAGATGTGTAGCAGCATTTTGGATCAAAACCAGAAGTGGAAGATTGATTAAGAATGCTAATTACAACTTGTAATATTGTAAAATAGTTCCTACATAGTTTATTTTGTGAAGAATGCACTAAATTAAAGACTAAGGGGCTGGTTATATGGGTAAAAGCTCCTTCTTTCAGAAACAGATGCTGTTAAACCCCTCAACAAGACTATTTGGGACTTCTTTACATTTCAGCCCTTCTGAAGGCATGACAGAGCAGCAGTATTGAAATGAAGGTTAATTAAGTAAATTATACATATTGAAAAGGGGGAGGGAAGTGGCCCCCAGATCATGATCTTTTGTGGTCACAAAATATGAGATACACTTCATGCAGGACAAATAATTCCAGATCTGACCTGTAGCTCAGTTGATTATCTTCACAATGGATTGTTTGTTTGTTTATTCTTCAAACTTCTATTACTGCCCATCTCCCCCAAGAAAGGGGGACTCTGGGTGGTTTACAATAAAACCCAGATTAAAGTCATAAAATATAAGTTACAATAAATACACCAATAAATAAAAATAAAATAAATACCAAACCCAAGGGGCAATGGTCAGAAAGATCTATGGTGCTAGCCACCCCCAAGACGAGCTATTACCTCTCCCACCCCAAGCGAGGTGGCATAACCAGGTTTTCAAGTTCTTCTGGAAGGCTGGGAGCTCAGGGGTCTGCCCTACTTCCAGGGGCGGAATATTTCACAGGGCATGTGCCACTGCAGAGAAGGCACGCCTCCTGGACCCCGCCAGGTAGAACTCCCTAACCAGTGGGATTCGCAGCATGCCCTCTTTCTTGTTGCTATAGAGTAGTCCATTATGTTGCATCAGTGAGACAATTTATCCCTCAGCCCATGAATTTTAAATGACAATAAACCAGAAGAAAACAAAACAAAACCCTGCATATTAAATGTCTGCTGTTTCTCTTCTTTTCATACTGTTTATGAAATACAAGAACATGATCAAGACAAGGACAAATTGAGGTTCTACCGTGAATCATTTCCTATTCTTTTATCCTAATCTTAAATAGATTTGTTCTTTTGTTAAAACAGATTTAGTTGTCCATTACCATCTGATTCAGAATAATTTTGAGGATGTAAACAATTCTGCACAAGACTGTTGACAGGTGAAATGGACAAGATGTTTTTTTACAGAGGTAAATGGGAAAAATAAATGAGGAAGACATCATATTGATATATTCTGATTCATATTTGCTGGGACATGATCCTTCCTCTCAATCTCTCTCCATTTATAAGATTCAGTATAACACTTAAGCTGTTAATGTTCAAGCTGAATAACTGCATGGTCACTCAGCAACATGTATGGGTATATTGTTTCCTCTTCTTCTTTTTGAACTTTACCAAACTGTGGCCTGTTCTAAAATTGGCAGTTACACTTACATCCTACACAGTGTAGGAGATGGAGCAAGAATGCTTTTTCCTGCTCTGCTCATTGATGAAATGAGATAAGATGAGATGAGTCCAACCTTCTGTTTCCTTCCATGCTGGCTTTGCTCCAAGGTCTCAGGGGGAGTAACACTTGGTTTGGAGGTGGCCAGGCATCACTTTGTCTCAAAGGACCTCCACTCTCTGCTGTAAAGACTGGCTCAAACTCCTGAAAACACATTTTACAAAAATGTGAATGGCATTTTTGAGGAATCAAATGAATTGGATATATTTTTGTGAGCAGATTCACAAAACAGCTGCCACGGGGAACTTGAGGTCAGTTACAAAACATCCAATTACCAGAGTCCCAGGATTGATTGACTGATTGATTAATTAGATTTGTATGGCCACCCATTTAGAACAGTGACTCTGAGTGGCATACCAAGGTTAAAACCCAACAATTAAAACAATAACCCATGATGTCCTGGATAGATGACAGCTTCCAATCATAAAAAACACATCAGCAATGGCACTAGCCTAATGGGGTGCTCCCTACCACTCTAGAGAACCTCTGGGTTTAGGAGGAGGTGAGCATATTTCCAAAGGCTGCCCCAAGGTTGTGCACCAGGTCTGTTTGGGGCAGTGCCACCCCATCCAGGACCAAAGATGGCAAGTCCATAAGAGCAATCTTATCCACTTTCTCTCATAAGGGAACATGGAGTCAATATATGAAAATGAGTGGTGGTTGGTTCAGGATGTATAAAGTATTTAGTTAGGGAGAAATGCAATTAACCTTTGGGATGTAATCCTAGAGGATATTTTATGGCTACTGGCATAAATGGCTTTAACAGGGGATTAGATGTAATTATGTCAGATAGATCTATCAGTGATTATTAGTTGTGATGATAAGAAATTAAAACCCCATGGTGAGAAGCAATATGCCTCAAGTTTTATCAGTTGCTATAGACAAAAACCAAATGACAGCTGTTGCCACCATGTTCTAGTTATAAATTTCCTGCAAATTTCCTGCAAACATCTGACTGCAAATTGATTCTTTCATTTTCCAACCCTGTACTACATAGGAGGTACTTTTTTCTAAAGCAAGGACCATGACTAGGCCTAGAAATGTTACTGTCACGGGTTGAGCAGCAGGTAGTCCCCCAAACGTCAAGATGCATTGAACCCAAGGCTAATCAAGTAATTTTGCCACCCAAGACAGAAAAGACCACAAACATCTCTTCCCATCCATGAAAGGAATTGTCCAATAAATTGTACCTTTTTAACAGTAGCAATAATAATTTCAAAAACCTACAATTTATTGTGTTCTTCTGACAAGCAGAGGCAGTTGTTTCTCTCTGCACTTAATCCTGGAAGAGAAAACAGGGCTTAAAATGTGGTAAAAATATAAGTAGGCCACACTTAGCTGAGCTATATGAGCACACTGATTTTTTCCAGCAAGGTGGAAGGATGACCTCTAGTAATGCCACAGATTCAAATTTAATTGGTTTGTAAAACAGACCTAGTATGTTTTTAAATTCTTGAATACATAATAAAGCCCAATTAATTTTAATCATTTTGAAATCCAAACCATATTAATTTATGTTTTCTGTGTGCATGCTACTAACATTGCTGGCAGTGGATGTGATGGATCAGTTTACAAGTTCAGATCTAAATTTATATAACTGGACTGACCAAGGCAGCAGAGGCTGCTGGTACAGGGGCATCCATGGGGAAGTCAAAAAAGTCAGTATGGCCACCATGACCGCATGATCAAAACCATGCTCCTTGTTTACATGTGACAGATGTAAAAAAGGGGTGGGTCTTCAATTGCATGTTTATGAACGCCATCTTGACTTTACTGACCTCCCCGGTGGATACCGCTGCACTCACAGCCTTTGAATCTTTGGTTAACCCAATTTTGTAAATTCAGATGTCCCTAAGCAAGTGTCACTTAAACTTGTCAGGAAAGCTTGCTATACTTGTAGCATTGGTATAAATGGGCACCACTGTATTACCCTTTAAAGTGGGACAGGGTTTTCTTTCCCTGTTTTTTGTTTTTGCTGTTTTCTGTAAGGGCTATTTTGAGCTTTACCTTACAGATTTCATACATTGCTTGCTTCAGAATGGCAGGAAACCACTGTACCTCTCCTGGGCACAGTGAGTTTTAGGAGGGTAACAAGCAAGGAGCTTCAAATGACCCACTTCTGCCCTTTGACCATTAACACCATATGAGGCAACTGTCAGGTTGATTCTGCTTCTGTTTTTCCAGAATCCTTTGTCCTGGAATGAAGCCATGGCTTGCTCTCTGTAATTGTAAACAAAGCCTTTGTGATAACAGGCTGTCAAAGATATCCATCTTTGCCTTTGTTCGATGCCTTCGAATGAACATCAAATTATGCAAGCCATTTCCCACAAGATGCATTTTGGTAAAATCCAAACATTCAAAATCCCATAACAGAAATTCCATTCAAATTAATAACCCCATATATACAACAAGAGAAGCAAATTAGAAATCCAAGCTGGATCGATTTGCCCATCACTAGTTACTCCACATCCATTTTGCCTGAGGCATATTCGGTTGATGCTGCTGTTTGAAAAATGAACTCAGAATATTATAATGTTTAGCATTTAAGTGAATCATTTATTTGGATCATTATTATGTTATTTTGAACTGAAATTGTGTCTGGAGTGTTTATAAGGGAATAATGGCATCTTTTTTGTTTTGCAAACTGCCTAGTGCTCCTGCTATTGCTGTTAGCACTACCAGTGATACCTCGGTGCTGCCAATCTATCTAAATTACTCATAAGAAATGCCCTTTCCACACTGATCTTCAGCAATGCAGGTATGTCAAGTTTGCTAGAACTATGGATATTGTTCAGAGGGGTACTAAAATCACAGCAACATTATAAGCAAAGTGCTACCCCCTCCCACAAAGTACTGAGGCAAATCTGTCTTCTCAAAGGTTTGGCATGGCCGCTTTGAAGGCCTTACCAGGTATCCGTACATGTATAAGCATGCTGAATCCTGGTGGAAGTGTCTTCTGTACATGGAAGGAAGGCATTCCATCACAGCATTCCTCCATATGAGTTGCACAGTCCTAATAAGTATCTAACACAGTTTGGGCTTCAGAGCCAGTTTGATGTGGTGGTTAAAGGCACCTAGCTAGAAATGGGAGACAGTGAGTTCTAGTCCCACCTGACACACACAGCCAGCTGGGTGACCCTGGGCCAGTCACTCTCTCTCAGCCCTGGGAAGAAGGCAAGAGCAAACCACTTCTGAAGTCTTTCCAAGTAAGTAATTGCCAGAAGTCAAGACTGACTTGAAGGTGCCAAAAATGAAGAAGGAAGTTTCTGCCTATTTACTCCCAATTACTGGTGTTTACCTCCTTTATTTAAAAGAAAAATAATTATGTTGAATTGCTTTTTTTTTGTAGATAATAAGCAGATTGGTGGAATTGAGATCTTTAGTTACTTCTAGTTACTTCATATTTACTGCTAATTTACTTCTTACATTTAACTAGAAGTAAATTCTGTCAGCCAACTTCCATAGGTCAGCTGTCAGCTTTACTTTATGGTTAGCTTAAGCATGATTGATTTTGCTTTATTTATCAAGGATGCCTTTTGAAATTCTGGCTGGGTTCTAATATAGTTTGTCTATTAATCTAAGAGAAAGCATGAACTGTAATATTTTCACCATGACAAACCCATGAAATTTATCAGCCTAGCCTGAGTTCTGTAAGGAGAACAGTTTATAATCTACTGCTGTTTAGAGTAAAAGAAGTTTAAGTAAATGAATAAACATGCAGGATATTCCTCCCTATGGTCATATTATTAATTACTTTTGTAGAATATAAAGTTTACATTGTGCTCAAAGCTATCACAGAGTATATTGTCTGTCTTTGTTATACTGATTTATGAAGTTAAAGTTCAAAAGAATACCAACTGAGCAACAAACTGTGGTTATAAATGCAGGATTTAGCAGGAGAGGGAATCTAGTAATTTACAATCACCTGCTGGCCGTACAGATTGCTTTCACACCACCCACAGCGCTGTACAATTGCTAACATTTAATGTGATAAACTCCCATTCATAATCTATTTAGCTTATTAAGTCTCATTGAAATAATTTCAGTAATATATCTAAATAACTTCTAAAAATGTGTTGGATTCAGTCTATGTAGACAACTGATGCTAAGGTTCCACCAAAATAAGATATAAGTGAACTGCATTGATTTCAACTAATTTAGCCTGCAATTCTTATTCATGTCAAATAAGACATGGGTCTCATTCACTTAGGTGGCAGTACAAGCAAATGGGTTTAGGGTTGTAATCACAGAATAATGCCTGTAATGCCTAAATGTGATTGATTTACACAAATATATCGTGTTAAGTGGCCTCCAAATATTCCAGAAAAAAAATTATAAAGGAGATGGTCTTAACCAATGCTGCAAATATCTTACTCCACCTTTCCTCAACTATATTATCAAAACCCTTGAATCTCACTAGGTTGAAACTATAGACCTCTCAAAGGGCTATCAATTCTCCTATTTTCATCCCATTTTGCAAAAAAACAAAAAAGGAGCTGCATGCTTCTCCTTTCAAACCTATTCAAACCTTTCAGATATGAAATCAGTGATTCACACTTTATTACTGAATGCTTACTTAGCTACTAAGCCATCCCTATAACAATTAAAGTGGAATTTAGCAAAAGTTACCATTCATAATGGCAAACCATTCTAAGAAAATAGTTTTGAGAGCAATGAAATAGTACTACTTCTCTTATTTTTTCCCCACATATTACTTGTTTGTCTGAGGTGGGAAAAAGATAATTATATACCATTTATTTAAGAAGAATAGACAAATACCCCCATATTCATAGTTTTGGAATCTTCTGCAAGGAATATTGAAAATACATTAAAAGTCACATAATGGACAATGAATGATGAGCTGGACAAGATATATCAGTTGACGACAAATTGATTGAGGCCACTTCTAAGCAACCAGAAATGCCCATTAAACACTAAGTTATGTGGAAGAAATTGTGATATACCTGGAATTACATGTTAAGAAGACAGACAATCTCACATCAATAGAATGAAGAGAAAATGATGCTTTTTTGTGCTTTGGCTGTATGACAAAGTTTCGTAAGAAAACTTGGGAGCTTGCAAGACTTCCAGTTAAAAATGTTAATGGAATTGGTCCTCTTGTTTCATGATCTTATTAAGTGTTATTCATCTTCACATAACTTCATTTTACACAAAGAGAGATCCCTATTCTCAAATATTCTCTAAAATGCTTATCAAAACAATGTTTTGCAGCATTGTTTATTTCTATACAGATATTATACAAGTAAATAAGAAATGGTTTGCTTATGTGATAACAAAATCCTTCTGTCTATGGATTAGTACATCTGGATAAATATATATGGAATGTTAGGACCAGACAAAACATTATGAAGAAACTGTAGCCATGATGGACATCAACAAACCCATATCTCTTTCTGATAATGTCTTGAAAAAGACTGATGAGATAATTTAATTTGTCATAGAGATAAGATCAAGAAATATAACATATTGGGGAAAGAGTGGAGAAGTAGGCTGCTAATCAACAAGTACTTTACTTGGTAAAGCTCAGCTCCAAGGCAAAGGGCTACACTGTAAAACTCTCCATTACTCAGTGGCGGATGAAGCTGGGAAAAGTAACCAGATGCAGAAGGTTAGAAGAACTCATTTGGAGCTACAAAGGAGCCCACAGAACACCTGGTTTGCCTCTTGTTTATCTATCCATATAGTTAAAAATATATATATTCTCAGATGTTTTGGGTCAATGGCCTAGGGTTTTTTCCTTGCATTATGCAAGTCTCTGGTTGTCTGTCTCTTGTTTTTGAAATCCTCACAAGACCATTGCTATATCTGTTCCTTTGCAATACCTTTGTTGCTACATCTATCTCTAGGAAAGAGTTTCATCTCCTTGATATTTAGATGATGCTTAGTTAGCTCATTAGTCAGTTAGTAGATAATTAGGCAGTTGTCTGTGAAGGAAAAACCCAACCCATCTTTTACTGCAGGACCAGCAGATATAATGCCTACTCTAGTTCATTGCCTTTTGCTTGAAAAGCAGGTAGAATTATAATTGCAGAATATTGAGAATGTCAGTTACAGAACCTGTACCTTTTTCTAAACATGTCTATCAAGAAGATGTGGGACTTCTGTTCTGGGATCTTGCAATATGCAATTTAACCCTAAAAGTTTCTGTTGCTTTGTTGCTGTTTTTTCTCTTTTCTTGCAGTTATTTGTACTTTTTCTGAAACAGAGTTGTGTTATCCAAGATGCCATTTATAATGGTAATTCTTGCTAGATCCAACTCTAATCACCTTGAAGTCAACACATTCCTCCATATCTGTACACTGCCTCTTATCTTCATTAAACATAAGATTACCTCCTGCTCCATGCGCTCCTTTTCTAAAATGAATGCTATCATCTTCAGCCTCATCAACTTCAGCAAATGATCATATCTCACCAAATGTCTCATTATTCTCTCTCTACTATATTTTTCGGGCACATTTAATCAGAAGTGCTAATTTGCAAAAATCTGTAATGCCCTCATCAAGTATAAGTTGCAGAGGAGAAACTGTTGCCAGTCAGTTTGACCTGCTGGTGTATATCTTTTCAATTCATTATTTTAACAAGCTGTTTTTCTGTTAATTGGCATCTGCATACCTTCTGTTACTGATATGACATCATAGCGCCTTTGATGTGCAGATATTTAAATGGGATTTTGTGCAGGACACTGATAGGCCTGCCTTCTCAAGGGAGAGGCTTTAGATACTCCAGATGTATTTTTTGGGGTGGGATGTGGGGAGCTGCATGCTTGATTCAGTGACTTTTACACTTATCAATCTTTTATGGTCCTAAGACATAGACAAATTCATAGGAGTAAATTGATACAATCTGCTTAATCCCAGTGTTACCTTGTTAGCTGTACTCAAAATACTGTTTACTTTCCGTACTACAGTTTGCAACAAATGAAAAAAATCAGGTTTGGACATGTTATAATGATCAAGCAGGGTTAAAAGTAAATAAGTCACAAGCCTTTCATTTTCTGTGTGTGTGTGTGTCTATGTACAGTGGTGTTTAAAAGTTTGTGAACCTTTTAGAATTTTCACTATTTATGCATAAATATGATCTAAATTGTGATCTGTTCTCCACATAAGTCCTAAAACTAGATAAAGAGAATCCAATTAAGCAAATGAGTCAAAAACATTTTACTTGTTCATTTATTTATTGAGGAAAATTACCCAAAGCTACATATTTGTGTGTGGCAAAGATATGTGAACTTCTATGGTTATCAGTTCATTTGAAGGGGAAATTAGAGCCAGGTGTTTCAGTCAATGAGATGCTAATCAGGTGTGAGTGTGGGAGGTCCTGCCTTATTTAAAGAACAGAATTCTGGGTATCACTATCAAAATCTGATCTTTACAACACAAAGTATCATGGCTTGAAGAAATGAGCTTTCTGAGGGCCTCCAAAAAACAAAACAAAAAAAGTTATTGATGCTCACCAGGCTGGAAATTATTTCCAAAGAGTTTGGACTCCACTAGTCCACTGTCAGGCAGATAACATGATGAATGAGGGCAATTCAATACCATTGTTACCATCTTCAGAAGTGATTGACCAACCAAGATCACACCAACAGCAAAGTGTGTAATACTCCAGGAGGTCTCAAAGAACCCCACAGTAATGTTTAAGGAACTAAAGGCCTCTCTTGCATTGGCAAATGTCAGTGTTCATGAGACCAGCATCAGGAGAACATAGAACAACAGTGAAGTACATGGCAGGATTGCAAGGAGAAAGCTACCACTCTCCAAAAATAACATTGCTGCTGGTCTACAGTTTGCAAAAGACCACATGGATAAACCAGAAGGCTATTGGAATAATGTTCTGTGGACAGATGAGACCAAAATAGAATATTTTGGCTTCAATGAAAAGCATTATGTTGGCGAAAGGCAAACACTGCATTCCAGCATAAGGACTTTGTCCAACCTGTGAAATGTGGTGGCAGTATCATGGTTTGGGTCTGCTTTGCTGCCTCTCAACCAGGACAGCTTGCCATCATCAATGGAACCATGCATTCTGAATTGTACCAGCAAATCCTATAGGAAAATATCAGGTATCTGTCTATGTACTGAAGCTCAAGAGAAAGTGGGTCATGCAGCAAGGCAATGACCCAAAACACACAAGTCATGTGACCAAAGAATGGTTAAAGCAGAAGAAAGTTAATGTTTTGGAATGGCCAAGTCAAAGTCCTAACCTTAATCCTATAGAAGTGTTGTGGAAGGACCTGAAGCAGGCAGTTCATGTGAGGAAGCCTTCCAACATCCCTGAGTTGAAGCTGTTCTGTAAGTAGGAATGGGCTCCAAGCCATTGTGCAGGGCTGATCAACAGTTACCAGAAACATTTAGTTGCTGTTATTGCTGGTCAGGAGGGCACACCAGTTACTGAAAGCAAAGGCTCACATATTTTTGCCACACACAAATATATAGATTTGGGTAATTTTCCTCAATAAATAAATGAACAAGTATTCATTCACTAAACTCAGATGTTTAATTGGCTTCTCTTTATCTAGTTTTAGGACTTGTATGGAGAACAGACCATGTTTTAGGTCATAGTTATGCAGATATATTGAACATTCAAAAGGGTTCACAAAATTTAAGCACCATTGTATAATTATTTCACTTCTGTGATGCAAGCATCTAAGAATCAGTTTTCAACTTCTAGGTTCGATGATTCTGAAAGTGTTGGAGCTTTTGCTAATATGCATAATGATCAGAACTTGATACAGAATCCAGATTAGTAGAGAACAGTTGATTAATTGATTATGTGCCATCAAGTCACTGTTGACTCTTAGCAACCACATAGATTTTCTCCATGACGTGTCCCTAATCTGGTCTTTCAATGGTACACCCATTGTCACTGTACCTGGGTCCATCCACCTTGCTGCTGTTCATCCTCTTCTCTTTCTTTCCACTTTTCCCAGCATTAAAACCTTCTATGGAGAGGTAGGTCTTCACATAAAGTGTCCGAAGTTGCATAATTTGAGCAGATCATTTGTGCCTTGAGTGAGAACTCTGGGGAACAGGGAATAGAGTATATAGAATTCTAACAATTTTAAAAACTTACTTTTTTTGCAATTACTGTATATAATTTATTTGGAAATAATCCATCATGGTCTTTAGTGCCATGTATTTGTGAATTACAGGGCCTCATAAGTACCCAGTTAGTTATCAGAAGTTTTCAGAGTTCACCTATGCCTTCCTTTGCACTAGAGTGACAGTTCTTAATAATATTACAGCCAACAAATGCTTGGCTGATTTATCAGGTGATCTCTGACATTATCATCGTTCTTAGAACTTGGGGGGGGGGGTTGCTTAGCAACTTGAGAATCTTTTATCATGCATGATGAGTAATTTTTGTGCCTTGATTCCCATTTCTAGCTGCTGTCCTAGTTGGTACTGTGCCATCACCTAAGTAAGAAAGCAATAGATGTTTAATGATGATTAATGAAGTTGAGTAGCTACAAAGTAATCATATAGGTTACTTCTAGAATTTAAGTGGGGGAGCCTGGAGTTAACTATTAAATACATTTTCCAGTAAGATCTGTCATTTTTTTCCCTTAATGGATTTGCTGTGAAAGAAAAATGAAGGGAGAAGTGTGGTGAAAAGATAAGATGACTGCAAATAAATAATGTTATCATCTGAACCTTTTTATAAAAATCCAAGAACAAAGCAGGGTATATATTTTTTTATATAAATACTTCATCTGAAAGAAGTCACAATGCTTTCAGATCAGCTTCTAGAATATCTTTTTGAACAGCTGAAATCAATAAAGATACTATAAATTCCAAGATGCACAAGCTTTCTAAGTTTGTTTCGATTAATGTACACATTCATGTTTTTGTATTTTTATTCTACTTTTCTATTATGCCATATATCAAAAATATTATTAACTGATTATGTGCCATCAAGTTACTGTCAACTGTTAGTGACCACTAGATAGATTTCTGCAGGATGACCTCTTCTCTTTACTTTCCCAGCATTATGAACTTCTCAAGGGAGTTGGGTCTTCATGTCTACCTTATCAGTATCTTTGCTATTAATTTTAAGCCTGGTTGTTGTACCTTTATCATTAGTTTGGTCTTCTTTATATTTAATAAGTCCCATTTTTTTCACTGTTCCCCTTGACTTTCATTACTAAACCTTGCAGATCTGATAGTGCAAGTGATTGATATTTCTTCCTCCAGTTTTAAGACCACACTCATCTTCTTCCAATCCATCCCCCATCTTCTGTATACAGCATATACAGGTTGAATAAATAAGGAGAGAGTATTCAGCCTTATCTTATTCCTTTGATAACTAGAGCCAGTCTGGTTTGCCATGTTCTGTCTGGACTGTGACTGTGGTTTTGCATGAAGACAATGAGATGTTCTGGGATTCTCATTTACCTAAGTACATTCCACAGCCTGACATGGTCCACACAAAGGCCTTTCTACAGTATATTCAATGAAGCACATACTGACTTCTTTGAATTTATCAGTGGACCAGAGTATATCAGCAATAATGTCTCTTGTTCCTCTGCCTTTTATAAAAGCACAGTGAACATTTGGCATTTTTCATTCCAGGTAGGGCTATAATCTGCATTAGATGATCCCAAGCATTATTTTCCTAGCATGTGAAATTAAGGATATTTACAATAGTTTTCACACTGTTAATTTTCTTATATCTGGTATTGTTATGTAGACTGATATCTTCCACTTTTTTTGCCACTGTATCATCCATCATACTTGTTGACATAGTTTGGTTAGAATTTTACAGATTCTTCTGTTGCTTATCATATTTCGGTTGATATTCCATTAATTCCTGTAGCCTTCTGACTTGATAATGACTAGAATGCTAATATCTAACTTTTATCTAACTTCATATTCTAGTACAAGAGGTACTTGTAAGTAGGGAGCATCTTCTAAGGTATCCTGGATATTAATATCTCTACTTTGTTAAGTTCCTTCCTCAAATATTTGTCTTTCTTGGCTTTGGCTTCCCTTCAATTCTTGGAAATTTCCACCATTTGTTCTGACATCCAGTTGCTTTCTTCTGTTCTTGATGTTCTCCTTGTAAATGGTAGGAATATGCCCAGGATCATACTGTGGAAAATATTTGGCTTTGTTCTTCTACTTCCAAGCTTGACTTGGAACTTGCACATGAGCAGTTTGTGATCAGTTCCACAGTTAGCTTATGTTGGTCTTTGCTGTTATTACTGAGCTTTTATTGGTAAAATCTTCTCCATCTGTAGGTATCACTGTGGTTGTGTGAAGACTGTGTTAACAATGAAGAAATCATTGGATTGACAGAAATTGATAAGTCATTATCCTTTTCATTTCTGTTTGCTAGACCATACAGTCCAACTATGTTTTCCTCCTTAATATTTTCAGATTTGGCATTCAAGTCTTCAACCACAAGTAGCACATTTTGCTTGCATAGTCTGTTGATTTCAGATTGAACTTGACCATAAAATTAATCTCTTCCTCCTCTGCACCAGCAATTGGAGCATATACTTGGGTATCCAACATATTAAAAAGTTGTCCATGAAATCTAATTAATATTATTTTATTATTGACTGCATTGTACCCAAGTACTGTCCTTTATACATCATTCCTTCTTTGTTTTTCATGTCCTGAGTAGTAAACAGTATCATCTTCTGACATAGTGTCCAATTCTAGTCCATTTCAATTTGCTGATGCCTAAAATATCAATGTGTAGTCGATTCATTTCATCTTTCACTCTGTTGAGCTTTCCCACGTTCATGTTTCTTATGTTCCACGTTCCCACTGGAATTTTGTCTTCACAGTTTTAGATTTTCTTTTCCTGCACAGCAAGATTAGCAACTAGACCCAAAGTCTTTAATTTAGCTGTGTCACTGATACTATTAGTGATCCTCACCTCTTCCTCAGTAGTGAGTTAAGTGCCACTGACAGCTGCCCATCATCTGGCACTCTATTGTCGATCACTTTATATTGTGTATCTTTGTGGTTTTCTTGGTAAAATATAGAACTGGTTTACCACTGTCTTCTTCTTCACAGTACAAAATGATGACTTTGGCATTGTAACTTACGTAATCATGCACCTCCAGCATCTTCCTATATCACTACTGCTGATATAGGTGCTTTAGCTAGGCAGCTGGAATGACCTTCACACCTTGGGCAACCCTGCCGAGACTATATACTGTCACTTTTATTGAAAATTGGGTGCCACCATGTTTTGGGGAAATCCTCTTCATTGGAAGAATGTTGCTATGCAGCACCATTCCCCTGATGAAGGCATTTTCACTCAAAAGGCATTTGGACTTGCTTTATAATAAAGTATACGTACAATGCATTTCTTTCTTCTCAATCCATTTTCATGGCAGTATCAATAAAGGCAACAATAAAACAAAACTCAATCCCTATGCATTCACAAAACTGTAATTAAGAACTAAACCAAAGAGAGCTTGGGCTATGCCTCCCCCACATGCAAGACAAATTAATAGTTCACAAGAAAGTAAAATGTCTTGAGGTGACAGTCGAACCTTGACAGAGGACAGAATAGAAAACAAGTACTTCTGGAGCAGTAGGTTCCACAATTTGAAAGTTAAAGCATAAAAATGTATATTTCCTAAGCCCCTTCAGCTGTGCCTGAAAAGTCAAAAAGATATTCAAAAGGAGGTTAGCTTCACATAGTGCTGAAGTCTTTTCCAAGCATCTTGACTCCCCAAATCTCAATTTTGCTTTTGGAAGCATGCAAATAATAATTCCTACTGAGCAGAATATGCAAATACTGGAAGTGTGCCTCAGATTCAGCCAAAATTTTACCCTAAGACTACATAAAACAATTGAGAAAATAGCTCCAGTCCCAAACTACATCTATAGACTTTTTGCATGGTACAAATGGTGGTGCTACAGCAGTAATTAGAATAAAAAACATTCATCATCTATGCCAAATTCCATGACAGGTGAAATATTAGATTCAATAATTGTCAGATTTGTCCTCAAATCACAGTGTTTTTTCTCTACTACTGGTTGCCCAGCCACAGAGTCATGTGCAGCAGAGAGGTCGGCTTAGTTTTACCATGTGCTTCACCCAGTCTCTTTTCTTGTGGGTTTGGATGTATGTATATATTGTGAGATGCACTAGTTACCTTATCTGGACTGGCAACTTTTTACTTAGTGAATTCTTCCCTTGTTTCTTCATCTCCAGTCCCTGACCATCAGCTTAATCACCTTCAAGTAGGAAAACCCTTTTTCCTGAAGAACATCTGTCTTTTTTTAAAAAAACAAGAAACAAAATCCACCTCAATTTGTCTGTTTAAAATGTTGAATGGATGTTTTACATTGTAAAGGCTATATGGGTCAAGCAGATGTTCAGTTTGGAGGATTGTTTTGATGGTGTTTTAGTGAAACTCTGAACTATTGAATCAAATGCCTCCGAATTGATTCAACATTTTGATTTGACCAGCTAAGTTGAATTTGCTCTTCAAACCTAACATTAGAATTATTTCAGAACTGATTCACATTTCATCACATTCTACCTGAAAACAAAATTAAGGATCCTTTTTAAAAAAAAAAAACACTTAATGGTGCATAGCAAAAAATCCCTAAAAGGATTTCCATAAAATCTGGCTAGTCATATCATCTAAATGTCTAATGGAACTGTATCCATTCTAGTTAAAAGGAAAAATGTGTTTTCCCCCCATTATACTATAGGAGAATGAATGATTTGTCTATAAAATCTCAGTGTGGAGATTTTTGTAAAGCAGGTGTTTCTCCTCCCATCCTGGGCCCAGGATTTTACTCTTTGCTCAATGTAATTTGTATTCTGTTCAGAAAGGAAGTTTTTTTTTTTTAAATCCCTTCCTATTTCTCCCACCACATTTGGTTTTACAGTATACCATTTTGTAGTTCTGAGCTGAACTCATGTCCCTGTTTGCCAAGCCAAAGTCAGGGGTATACAGAGAAATAAAACCATATAGGTTATTCCCAAGTACAGTTATTAAGAGGAACAAATGCAAATACTAATGAAGAGGAAGGCCAAAGTTTCAGAGTAGAGATGACCAATTACAGCAAGATTCAGGAAATACAGAGAACTCCATCAAAACTCCTGCGGAAACTCCTCTCTTAGCTCTTAAGAGAGAAATGTCTATTAAAAAAAGGTCCTGGCTCTTAAGTTTTAATCCTAAGGAGCCCAGCATTACTTTTGCACTGTCCAGTGAGTTGCACTGGACTTGGGGTTGAGGATGCAGATTCCAAAGATGTGGATGAGCTGAGTTCCGTCCCTGACTTCATGCTCCGATCTGATGTTATAAATGCAAGATCTTGAACAGGATTTGTGTTCTCTTCAACTGGCATTCCTTTCTCATCTTGTGAGGCTATGATTACATTGAGGGGAACCTGAGAGAACTGACTCTACCTATAGGCCCCCATCACAGTGAATCGTACATCACCATGGTAAACTCTGGTTTATTTTTATTGTAATTAAATACATTTAACCATGACATTTCATTTGGGAACATATTGTGCTTATTTCATGTATTTTTATTATTTCATTTTAAAAACGTAATTTACCTGCAAACTTTTGCTACTAATGGGATCATAAACTAAATTTACAAAAATACATTTTTCTGTGCAGAAGTAGTACAGAAGATGCATCATGAGATAACCCTAAATCCATTAAAGCTTTAAAGATATACAGTAGTATAAATTGTGGGAGGAAATGACTTGGCCCTAGTGTAGAAAATAAATAATAACTCACCCATTTTTTTCCATAAAATTTTATTGAATTTCAACAAGAGTTAAAATATAAAAGAACAGGGGAAAAAACTGAGAAGAAAATATCAGAAAGAAAGCAAAATTAAGACTGCAGAAAAGAAAAAAGAATGGAAAAAGAATAGCTTCTGACTTTCTTTGGTACAGATACAAATATAAAATACTTTAACCTCTTACTCTAAAATTAGCAATATTACACAATATTTTATAAACATAATTCTAATCATCAAATCCCAAAATTACAGTTTCATTTCTTTCGGTTTCAAGCAAAAAGTCCAAAAGTGGTTTCCAAGGAGAAATACAGCTAGACAAAGTCTTTTCCTTAATCTAAGTAGTATAACTCATCCATGTTTGATTCAGCAGAGATCAATGAAACAGTGTTTTGCCTGTCCTCTTTAGGTAATCTTGTGCTGAATTTTATTTAAAATATTAACAATAATCATAAATAAGGTTAGGGAAAAAAAACACAGGAACATAGAAATAAGCTTAGTGTGCAACAGTTTGTAATGATTATGACTTCTCCATAAAACTGTTGCAATTCTAGAGGAATGTGCAAGTGTAGAAACAGCCTTAAAATTGCCTGGAGTTGTGAATTGTTAAAATAAGAGTGACTCATTAATTCATCTTATCTGCTTCATTCTTCTTCAAGCAGCTATTCTATTGTTAAATGAGATTTTTCATGATGTCAAGGTCATTTCAATTTCCTAGTATCCTGCAGGACAGAAATGCATTTTCCCTGTTCATTTCTACAGGGATCTAAACAATCCCCAATGCCATGCTCTTGAAGCCTTTATATTTAAGATAGAAGAGGGATTCTTACACCACAGAAAAATCAGCTTTTTTACTGAGTCCTGTCATAACTAAGCCTATCAGCAATGCAAGCTATCTCTAATGGAAGATGATGGAACCATTCCACTGAGCATGTGCACCACATTTTGCAAATGTTCAGTACCATTTTGGACTAAAAATCACAGGAAAATAGACTCCTTGTTGACTGGCACTGGGAAAACACATACCCAGATGATTCCATATTAGCTGTAATACCTCAGAGTAAATATGACTTCCATAATCTTATCTAAGCATCTGTCCTCTCCAGATCAGAAAAGCATGCTACATTTGGAAATTGCTCTTAGCATTCATCATCTTTCTGCTCAGCTCAGCTCAGCTGAATAAGTGGCAGCCGTATTTGCACAAGGTACCAGAGCCTGAAAGCGAAAACAATATCCAATTAACAGAGATAACTGTGCTGTAAAAGAACCACCACCAGAGGTACAAATAAAGGCAAATGAAACTGCGGGAGGGGAGGGGAATTCATACAAGTAAGATGAGGGGGAAATCCATATCAAAACTTAATATTGGAAGGAAAGTAATAAAAAACCTGCCTAACCTTGGGGGGGGGGGGGGAAGAACACGAAACAACCAACCACAAAAATCTGGCATTCAGTACTGCCAGGGAATTTTGATGGTTTGCATGAAGTAAATATTTGAAAAGCCTAATTAAATCCAGCTGCTATTGAGCTGAATTGGCAAATGGCTCTCCTTTTTTTGATAGGCAACCGAATTGGGAAAATAATGAACTGTAAAACTAAAATAAACATTTACAAATAAAGGGGGGGGGAAAGGATTTTGCATATTATCATTTTACATTATACCCCATATTTGTTTTTCCAATCGGCTCATTCAAAAACGTATGGCAACAACTGCCAATTATAAAGGAAATCATGAGAAATAGTATATTCTGGAAATAATCCAACTTTGCTAGAAACAAGGATTCCATTCTACTGTTGCTGTAATTATTCATTAAATACATCCAGCTTTTGCCAGAAAGACAATGTATGTCTTCTATTTTTTCATAGTAGTGTTACTAAGAATCTTACTTTGAAAATTTCTCATTGTTAAGAATTTTCTGTACTTTTGGATTAACCATCTGTAAGCATATGTGCAATTCACACATTGATGAATTTGATTTGTTTCTAAAAGCTGGAACTGAATCATAATACTGTACATAAAGAATAAATCAAAGCCTAAAAATCTGCTAGATAGTTTTGGAAATATTGGAAATGTATACATTTATCACCCAATTTTAATTAAATATAGGTAAATTTTAACTTCATTTAAATGAATGGAAATGTTCAAAAACATAATAACACTGCTAGATAAAATAAAGGGTGCTGAAGAGTTGTACAATTGTGATCCCAAGAATTCAAAAACATACATGCTAACAAGTAACTTGTTAAAAATAAGTCCAATTGTTTGTTTGTTTTTACAAATTTTTGCAGAGCATTTCCTCAGAAAGATCTATGCTTCATCAAATTATGTTACTTTATTTTACGGTACAGTCATTGGTGGACTTGCCAATAATCTTTTATGAGATTATTTATTCATAATTCAAATTTATTTATAATTCAAATGCAAATAGAGAGCCTCGAGTGGTGCAGAGTGGTAGGTGGCAGTATTGCAACTGAAACTCTCCCCACGACCCGAGTTCGATCCCAGCAGAAGCTGAATTCTCTCTCAGGTAGCTGGCTCAGGTCGACTCAGCCTTCCACCCTTCCGAGGTTGTTGGTAAAATGAGTACCCAGCTTGCTGGGGAAGGTGGTGACTGAGGAAGGCAATGGCAAACCACCCTGCTATAGTCTGCCAAGAAAACGTCACGAAAGCAGCGTCCCCCCAAAGGGTCAGACACGACTCGGTGCTTGCACAGGGGACCTTTCACCTTTCACCACAATTCAAATTTACATGCTGCTTTAGTCACTAACCAACTCTAAACTGCACATATTCCAATCCAGTAAATGGGATTTTAAAATACTGTAACACCATGCAACACAATATAATATTTCCTAATCTGTTACCACACCATTTTTTTACCACAGAGAAATATCTCAGCCAAAGGATTCCTGGAAAAACCAGGTCTTAATAGCTTATTTCAGCTGCAGGCTTCTCTCTCTCTCTCTGTCTCTCTCACACACACAGCTTATTATTTGTTGGTTTGTACTCATCTTAATTTATATAGGTAGGCCTAAATGCCAGAAACAAGACCTTACTGCAACAAATGTCAACTAATCTTTATATACGTCTTCCAAAGAAAAACACATGGAGTTTATCCTCTGTTACTGTGAAAGCTCATTCAAATTTTAACTTTACTGATTTTCACCTCAAACATCTCATGCTCCTTTGTTCTTAGATACATCACAGCTCATAGAGTAAAACTGTAATCTTTGGTGGGAGGAGATTTAAAGGGGCAATGCTGTGAAAAAGTATCAGGGACATGCAAACAAAGTCCAGTGCATATCATTCATGATTCCCATTTAGGCAACATAGTTGGACTAAACTGAATTTAGAGATCCATGGAATTTCCCTCCTAGGAAATTGTTCATCTACATCAATTGTTCATCTACATCAATTCGAACAAGCTCTTGTGATTTAATTTCTTCTAATGTACTGTACTTTTTTTTAAATAGAGTGTTTTGGCTGAATGAAGGGAGAGACTAAGTGTACATTCATATGTAGTAATTTGAGTTTAGATTTATATTCCATGGTTGCCTTTTTCAATTCTTTAGAAGTTTTGTCAATACAAATCTGATTATGGAAGCAATCATACAACAGAGTTGAAAAAAATTATATTATTTCCAAGATTAACGATCTCCCTTGTGAGGTATTGGTTTAAATAGTACACTGACCATGTTTATAATCATCTGTCAAATTGTTTTTTACCTTAGGATTTTGTTTCAACAAATTTTAATGCATTATGTGAAAACCTAGCTCTCTGGAGAAGGCTGTAATCCTGGGAAAGGTAGAAGGAAAGAGAAGAGGATGTCCAGTTGCAAGATGGATGCACTCAGTTACAGTGGTGATGGGTGCACCACTGGAAGACCTGAAGGACCAGATTATGGACAGATCATCATGGGGAAAATCTATCTGTGTGATCACTAGGAGTCAACAATGACTTGATGGCACATCATCATCATCAGTCTGTCTTTCATATCAGTGGATTGCTAAAGAACTATACATGGGAAAATGACACAACAGCAACATGAGTTACACAATGGCAGTGTTGTCTAATGAGCTTATTAATAATTTTGGAAACATGACTATAATAGACCAACCAAATCAGCAACTGATTCTCATAATATCTTTTTAAGGATATTATTGAATAATAATTACTGCAGTCATTTAAATTAGCTTTGCGTTTTGCATGTTGAATAATTATAAAGGGAAACTCTCTTTTCATTATTTTTTATTTTTTTTATTTATAAATTTATTCACTGCCCATCTCCCCCTCATGGGAGATTTTCATTTTAACGGAAGATACACACCGTGTGGAAATCCAATTTTCTTTTAATTATTTATGCTGAGAAATAAAAATATTGGAAGGCGACAGTTCACATAATAAGAGTAAAAACTATAGAAATGGGATACAATGTCCTTGTCCATGGGCTTTACATAATGAGAATCCTATCATTTAGAAATGCAAATGCATATTTGTGTGCCTGGATGCATCTCCTTTCGTTCCATCCTCACGATGGAAACAACACTCTTGTTCTCTCTGGTGGTGAATGTGGGGACATTCAAGAGGATCAGACGCACAAACCCACACACAGTTAAGGGAAACTTAGCTGACATGTCCATCCCAGTAATGGACAGAGACAACTGAAACCTTGGAAAATCAAATCCCAAGCTGCCAATCAGGATGGGTTTCCCTTCTCAGGTAGGATTGTAAAAGATGGGAGCGCAGCCTCCATTTTGCCTGTGGTTTTTAGAGTTTGTGTTTTCTCTGGCAGAAGGCTAAGTAAGGACTAAGCCCAAGCCAGCAGCAGCAGCAACATTCCTTACTGTAAGTCCTGAGAAACAAGAAGAGGAGAGAAACAGGAACAGACTCAGGCAGACTCACTGGGGTATAAGAAGGAGGGGAAGTAAAGCACAATCAGGCTTGCAAGTTTCTGTTATTACAGCCTGTCTTAATAAAGTATTGTCCTAATCTTCCTGTGGAGTTTATTTCCTAATCTGGTCTACCTTGAAGGGCTGATAGTTAGTGTAAAAGGGAGCTACAGTACAGGAACTTGAGCTCTTAGAGAAAAAGCTGAATCTAATAAAAATAATAACCATGTAAAGGTATTTTTGATTTATCTAAGGAAATGTCTTTAATCTGTTTTCTGAATCTGCATATATCATACTGGCACATGTATTTAAATCTTTTAAATAAAGAACATTTGATGGTGAAGCCAGTGGTGAAATTGCTGGACTTATTCTTGCCTTTAAAAGATTTCCAGATTTTCAACAGGTTTGTCTTATTATATGTACTTGTTGGAAAGTTTCAAACAAACGCAGAACCCCTTCTATATTTTTCCTTGGCAAACCCCATTTTCTCCCCCAGAACATGTCTTCCTGCAATAACTACACTTCTCTCAAGTTCCTAGAGGGCAGGAACACCTTTGCATAGCAACAGCCAAGCCCTCCTATATAAGGGGCTGGTGGGGAAATACAGGTGTGGCCACCTTCGACAACACATTTATCCTGTGTTTCGTGTTCTCCGGTAATAAAACAAATACCTCTGCTCAAGCAATTGCCTGTGTTTCCTCATTCCCGGCTCAGGATGAACCCTTGGCAAGTTTTCCTTCCAACATACTTTCAAATTCTTGGCTTCTTTTCTTTCTTTGTTCTATAGGTACCTATCTAGTCGATTAGTTAGACCTGCTTCTTCTATTACTGATATTCTAGTCTTTGGAGATCTTACCCCTTCTGTTATCCATGATAGGCAGCTTGTTCTATAGTACAATCTTAGATTGGGGAATGCTAGTCCACTTCATATAGAATATTAAATTTTACTCTTGGATTTTTACTGCTCCATATCAGTCTGTTGATTCTTCTCTGCCAATCCTGAGGGTTGTTTTTTTTTTTACCGAAATTGGAATCGGTGCCATTTGGACTAGAAGGTTCAAAAGAAGGTGTCTCATGATTCCATGTTCTGCTAGTACACACTCCCAGACACAAAGTAATCCTCACTATTTGTACAAAGCATTAAAGGCAGCAGAAACCTTTATCTTTACAGGATGTCTACTAAAACACAGCCTCTCCCCTGAAAACCTTTAGCTGTTAAGCCAAGCATTAGAGTCCATTATGCTAGGTTAGTGCCAAGCAGCAATTTTATTAGAAGAGGCTTGAATCCAAACTTGGCCAAAAATTGTTTTCCATCCCATGCAGGGGAGGGGGAGGAAGGGGAGGGAAAAGTCATCTAACCGAACGGTACAATTCAAAACCACAGTGTTGATTTAATGGAACAATCAGCAACATGTCAGATTTTATCGATGGGGCCCTTCAAAATCATGGCAGGTGATTTGATCCCCAATGAGGCAGACAAAACTTCTCTTTCCCTCCCCCGAAAACCTGCTGTTTGCAAAAGCTGGAGAAACATTTTTATTTTGAATAAAACGTCTCTTTATGTTTGCTCTTGGACTGAGGTGACTTTGTTACAGCAGCAGCTGCTGTTGTTCAAAGCCTCCTGCGTAGATCTGAACCCTCCTGCACTGTGTCTAAAGATGTTATTTATGATAGAGCCCAGACCCTCTCGCCTTTCAAAAGTGTCAAATGTTCAGTCAGGTGGCTTAGAGAGTTACTGCATTGATAAGGCGGCTGAGTCGAAAAGATAATAAAGGTAATTTTCACCAAAGAGCCATTTTAATAGCCGTGGATGTGATTTTAAAATACAGAGATTTTACACTTGGAACAGATTTCACAAATATAGTTCTCTTCCATTTGGGGCTTTTAGTCGAGTTGATGTGGAAATGTGAAGGCCAGGAATAGCAGAGTACACATAAGCACCAACCAGTTTGGTTTCATTTTCATTCCAAAGGGATACAAATCACTCCACTCTAAGTGATCATTTGATTCGACAAAGGGTGCACTTTGGAAAGCCTTCTTGCAGAGGGTCATAAAAATGATATTAAAGGAAAAGAGAGCTTGTCTCAGTGTAAATGGTGAGAATTTCCTCATTACTGCTCACTCAGTTGATATGAAAAACAAATCAACCTTGCTCCCTTACGTTTCTTGGCTCCAGGCAGACGTCTCTCTAAGAAGTCATTTCAGATGATTGAAATGATACTTAGCAATTTCATACAGCCAACTACACACACATATTGCCACCCCCCTGGGTTGAGGTGAGGGAAGCTCCCACAAAATCTAAGCTTTTTTCATGTAATTAGACTGTTATGTTATTGTGTTAGCATGCAGGAAGACAAGATGGGTAGAATGGGGTGGGGGGAAGGAGACAAAAAAGAAACCAGAGTTGATTCCCCCCCCCTTGTACCTCATTCTTTCTGTTTCTACAAATCTTTGGCATTCTATAGGTCCATTTGCTTTTTAAATTTGGTACTGTTTAGTATACAGAAAGAGAAACAAGTTACAGAAAGAAAGAAAGAAAAAGAAAGAAAAGAAAACCATCAGCAAAGAAAAATGGATAAAGTATCTCAGTTTTTAAAAAAAGACTTTAAAGATTGACCACATGGAATAATCTAGATCATTTTTTCCATTATGTTAAACAGCCAGTTCATAAACAGAGAGTGAATACATGATATTAATCCAAGACTGTAAATTCAAAGTGATGCTGTCTCTAAGTCATCTTTGAGGCATATTGCTCTTCCCAAAGCCATATTAATTAATTTATGGATATTAAACCAAAATGGGATTATATCATTTTACATTTCCAGGATAAAGAAGTTGACAGCCACATCTTTGTATCACATTTTCTGAGGTGGTCAATAAATGTGGAAAAAAATCCTGTCAAATTCATTTCTCAAGGTCTTCAGTTTGTTAACATGGGGAATTCCAAAGTTCTTGCAAATAATTAATACCCATCTCAACAATACATTTTAACAATACAAGCAGTGTAGGCTTGGAATAATCCAAAATAAATTTAAATACTGATACTAATGTATGTGGACATTTATAGTTTGCTATAAAGTCAAAGATGTTTAACTGATAATATTCCCTTTTCACAGATTTAGATAGTCCACATTCCATTTGCAACAATTAAACAGCAAATTTAAAGCAAATAATTGACAGCAAATTTAAAGGATCAATACTCCTATTAACCCATAAAAAGATGCAAATTTCAATTTAAGTTTTTAATGTAAATTGGGATTAAAACTGAACTTCTGTGCCAACATCTTAGATTATACCTTGTAGGCCTTAATGCAGAAAATACATTAGAATTATGCTTAAAAAAGCAACCAACCCTGACATGATATCTGAAACATCACATAATAAATTTCTAACACTGGTTGATAACGGTTTTTGTAGCTGATAAATTGGATTCCATGAAGACATATAAGTCAAAATATATGCCCAGTGATAAAACAAAAAAAGAAAAATTAAAGCCCCCATCATCATGTGGAAAGAGAAACAGGACTAGAGATGACACACCATGTAATGAAAGTACAGATGCAATGCAATTTTTGAATAAACTGAATTCAGAAGATGTATATTATTTTCTAGGGGGTTGTGAATCAGAGAACATGGTAGCAAAATGAAATTCAAATTGGTGATTTGAAATGTGAAGACAATATTTGATTAGAACTGTTTCAAGATTTAAGCATTTAAGAGATCTGCCTCTAGGCTATAATGGGGAAATATTAAAAAATACCTGCAAGCCTATATCATTTCAGTCCAATAGCTTCAAGGGTTTCATTGCAATAAACATTTGCAATATTCCTCTTGCACTTCTTAAGACCATGATTTCAGCCAATATTCTTTGAAGAGGTTTGGCCAAATCAGTGCAAAAAGTGTCTTATCCTAAGGGTTTTAAAAAGTAACCTTTTATTTAAGATGGGAGAATCCAGTATTTTCTAATCCTTGGCTTTTCTGGGCTGGTTGGTTTGTTGATATAACTCATTGGCAAGGTTGGCCTCTTCTGGGAATGAAGCTTCTGGGTGTGATGCTCATTATGCAACATATGGGTGAGGGTATTTTATCACTATTGCATATAAAACATATTATCAAATGAAGAGATAGTGTACTTGCTGTTAAACTATTACATATAATGCAGATTGTCTCATACTCAGGCAATGAATAAATCTGTGAAAAGTGGGTATGTGTGTATCTCTCCTTTCAAGAAAACCTCCCAAAAGATATTCTAGGGAAAAAAATGAGAGAGACAAACAGCAGAGTAACATTCCTGCAAGCAGTTTCTAGACATATGAAACTCATATCAGTGGGGTCCTTGGTGCTCTCTGAGCTTGGTTGTTTACTTGCAGAGGTTACATTACCCAACTAGGTGACATCATCAGTGTATTCTCTTCTATTGAAACTCACATCAGTAGCAGAAAGTCCATTGTGCTACTCAGTTCCTTCCTCTTTGTTCATATATAGAAGGAATACTGTAATAATGTTTGAAACTTTGCAAATCAAAAAGTCTACTGCATCTATTCATCAGTTCTGAAACTCTCCTAAGTTATTCAAAGGCACCTGATTCAATTTTGATGCTTCAAATTAATCTGACTTTTTGAAGATTCAAATGAAAGAGGTGATTCAATGGAATCTCCTTCAAATCAAACCACCTATTTCAAGCATTGCACACTCCCACTATTTCCATCATTCTGAGCAATTAAATCCATCACCACCATCATGATTTTCCACAGCTCCTTCCACAGGGGTTTCCCTTGTGTTGTGTATCTTTTAGAATATAAACCAGGAGACAGAAATTTGGCCAATTATTGTTTATTTGGAAGCCATCCTGGGAGATGTGGGAAGGGAGCTAAAGAATTAGATTAAAATGTTTTAAATAAATCAGGCAGATGATTTCAGGTACCACAAAAGAACATTGAATTATTATTTAACTTATTACTGCATTTTTCTTGCTATGGAGCAGGAAAGATTCTAATCCAGCCTTGAATAATATGCACCTTGATATATATGTTGTAGGGCAGAGAGGGGGATGGGCTGCTCTGCCTCAAGCAATAAACTGTTTGAGGCCAGTCCTACCCAGTAAACTGTGTATTAATTACTTCTGGCTATACATGCTTAGAATCCTGCTGCATAGTATCTATTGCTGAATACAAAATGGAAACTGAGAATTGCATGTGTAATGCCAAGTGGGAACTGTTGGTGATTAAAAAATAAAGACATAAAAGACAGAACAGTAAACCAATTTACTCACAGTCAGAAAGTTCTTTATCTTCTAAGATTTTTTTTTAAGTCATGCTCTTTATCTTTTCAAATAATAGCAGCCACAGCATTTACCGTTATGACTGTGATTACTCTGTGGGCATATACTGTATATCTTCATTTCAGCAAAGCATTTGGCTAGGTAACCTGTGGCATTCAGATTAGCAAGCTAGTTAAGTATGGGGCGGATAGCTTCCTGTCAAGGTGGATTAACAGATGGTTGGTGAGAGACACCAAGGGAGTATCACTGAGGGATTGGACCTGGCATTTTTTACTGAAGCTTTGAATGACAAGATGGAGGGAATGCTGATCAAATTTATAGATAGCACAAAATGGCTGGGATAGCTAATACTATAGAAAACAGAAATAAAATTCAAAATGATCTTAATGAGTAGCAACATAGGGTGATAATAACAGAATGACTTGGTATGTTTCTCCTTGAGAAGGGAAAACTGAGGAAAAACATGAGAGCATTGTTCAGGTATCTGAAAGGATGCCCTTCAGATGAAGACCAAGACCATTTCTCTATTCTTCCAGAGTGTAAGATACACAATAATGAACTTAAGTTACAGGAAGGCAAATTCAGAACCAAGCCAAACACCTTCTTACTAGTAAAAGCAATTTAGCGGTGAAACTACTTCCCTGAAGAGATGGTGGGCTCCCCTCATTGGAAGTGTTCAAGCAGAAACCAGGGAGCCATTTGTCAGAGATGGCTTAAATGGCCTTTTCATCTTCGTAACACAGTTAACATGAAGCAAATAATAAAATTAGGTATTATACTTTCCATAAATCTGATCTTTTGTAATTCTTAAAAGCTGATATGTCAGTGAAATATAGTAGATGTATGAAATGTTGCTTCATACATTCCTTTTTTCTTACTAAAAAGTCTTCAGATATAGTCATTTTAAAAAAAAAAAATCTGATTATACTTTCAAGGAACAGAGCTATAGGCCAGGATTTTAAAGGCATTGTCAAATGAAACATTTTCAAATAAAGCTATTTTTGTCAGTTTTCATATTATACATTTATCATGTTTAGCACAGTCATTTTAATATCAAATATTTGGAAAAAAACATTTTATTTTGCTTTAGAAGATCTGATAAATTTTCATTTATAGAACTGGTAGCCAATTCCTGTATGTATGACTACATTGTTGAAATAAATCCAGTGAAATTCTAAAAAAAAAAAAGAAACCGAAAACATCAGTGTTAATACACCTCTGCAAACATTTTCCTTTTTTGTTCAAATCATTTTCATTTTTCATTATAAACATAATTTATCAGCATAGCAAGGCTGAGTTGCACATTAGAAAGAATGTGAGCACTTTAAGGATACTTTGATTGAATAATTGAAAATTACATTTGAATAATAATGGAGTTGAATAATTTATCATTCTAATTTCATTAAGCAAGCAAATTATAAAGAGCTAATTGATAGCTCTTTTGCCTTGTGGCTTCAAGAACTGAAGGATTCTGACCTCTTATTCCAGCCTTCTATGACCTGCCATCTTCTATACACATTAGGACTACAGTACCCAGAACTCCTAGAAGCATGGACTTTGTTGAACTTCCCAAACACCTAGAGAATGCAAGCAGTAAAAGACTATTTCATCTCTGCTCACACCAAGGATATTCTATTATGACTGTGGCATTAAGGTAAAAAACATTTCAAACAAAGAAATCACAAAGGATCAAAAGTTGACTCTATTGAGCTTTCAAAACTCATCTAGACTTGTCTTCCACAGATTTAGATAGAAATGTAGGATTGGAGCAGAATTTGCTTTCAATGACAAAGACATTATCGGAGTGGAATATTGCCCAAGGCACTTAAACTAATGGAAATGAAGGAAGCCTGCCTGCCTGCCTGCCTGGATGTCTGCCTGCCTGCCTGCCTGCCTGCCTGCCTGCCTGCCTGCCTGCCTGCCTGCCTGCCTTCCTTCCTTCCTTCCTTCCTTCCTTCCTTCCTTCCTTCCTTCTGGATTTTTGGAGCTGTGGGAAGCAAATGTTTGTAGCTGGAGGAGAATTGTCATTTAAAAAGTGCTCTCCTCTTTGGCTAATGAAAATGCTCTGCTGGATCAAAAGCATCTAGAGACAGAGAGAACCCAAGAAGTAGGACAGCATCAAAAAGTTCTTTGCCAGGAGGGTAATTCTCCAATTCCTATTCCAGCTGTAGCCTCTTGTACTGCACCCCATGCTGTTCCAAAAGCTTGTATGGCTAGTGGAGAAATGAAGATTCTTAGGATCTTTACCCTTCCTGGTATCTATCAATTGTTTCTTAGTTCATTTCAAGGGAGATTGCAAAAATGAGATTTGGCCCTCATGTTTTATAACAGGTTGCCCACCCCAGTACTAAAATTTTGCCTTAGTGTTCCCATGGTTAATACAGTCTTCTAGAAGTCAGACAAGAAAAGTGATCCTTCATAATGAAGAAAGGTATGAAACTCCACTGCTGGGGTTGCAGTCATACGGGGGAAGACATTCCCCATATGACCTCTTTTCCAGCTTCAAGTTTCAGTGAGTTTAACCCTCTGTGGATTATTGCCTTACAGGACATTCAATTTAACAATAAATTAATTATTGTTAAATTAAATGACATGCATACTTCCCTTTCCCCGGCAGGCACAACTAATTTGAAGTCTATGATGATTACATAAGGCAAGCAGATTTGGGAAATATAATTTGCTTTTGGCTTCTGATTACAATTATAATCTAATAGCATTTTTGAATGGGGAACAGGTGGAGAGAGGTATTTTATTTTTTCAGAGGGGGATTCTTTCACGTTTATACATCATTTGAAGGTGAAAGCTCCAGTCAGAATTAAGCTGGAATCATTGGACTGCAGTCTCAACATAACTGGGAGAGTCTGCAAAGGTTCCACATTTGTTTGAACCTGTATTAATTCTATATTAGAGAAATGTGCTATGATTTGGCTTATTTTATGTAACTGGCTTCCACTTTTGAAACATAAGTCCAGGTAGTGTGGCCTAGGAGTTCCTGTCTGATTCTCCCCATTTTTCTTTTGTTGCTCATTTAATCGTATGTTTCCTGGAAGCAATTGATTGGTCTACCTTGGGAAGGTGGAAAATGAAAAAATTATCTTTCTTTGATAATCTTGAAAGATTATCTTCTTTTCTCCTTTTCACCAAACTAAACAACGCTATGTAATTTAATCATGTGTGTGGCAGGAGTTAGGATTCTGTATCACTTGCAATATTATGATTATCCAACCATCTCTCCTTCCTCACACCTGCAGTTCAGCTTGCTTTTTTTTTTTTTTTGGCTCATATTCATACACTTTAAAATCAAATACTTTTATGTGCCCTAGGCTGGGCTTCCTTCTGTGTTCATACAGTATTACATCCATGGCTGTCACTGGGAAACTGTTCTGCAGGTAGCTGGCTGTGTTAACTACTTTTCCCCATCTTCATCTGCCACTCCTGCATCTTTCAGTGGAAACTTCATCATTTCAGAAAGGGAATGACTTTTCCTCTCTGCAACATCATTTTGGTCTGAGATATAGGCCACATGGTTTCACATACAATTCCCTGCTCAGCAGATACCTTTACATGCTGCTCACTGTCTTTGTGGAGTCCTTGAGTCTTCCTCCCAAATGTGTTGCTTACTAAACCCATTAAAAAAAGTTTACATTTCTCCAGTCCTTTCCACTAAGCAAGTAGCAAAATGTGTGTAGTGTATTATCATCTATGAATGTAAGGAGATATTTCTTTCCACTTGGTGTAATGACATGTATTGGCCCACAAATGTTGCTGTGAATTAGTTCTAATGGTTTTTTTGTCTCTTGTTCTCTTCCTGTTCATTGGCGGAGTGTCTTTTGGCCTTTATACAACATGCATATCTGGACTAATTCACACATGGCTACAACTTTAGTCTTTTTACTTATTCCTCCAATTTCCAAGCAGCACCTTGGTCTCTGGCTCCAACAATTTTGGAGTCAATTGTTAAATTAAGCAACTCTCCTTTCTATAATTGCAGAATCTCTCCCAGCTGCAGTGATCTTTTGCCCATTTGTCAAATAAATGTTAGGCATATGTTCATTCAGTTTCATGAACCTCTCTTTCTCTTTAATGAAGTTAGAAATCGCAGCAGAATTAGAACAAATGCCATCTGGTTGTTCATTCATTGCTTTATTTCCATTCTTGCCTTTTCTTATAATGGAGTAAAGCAAGTCATCATATTCTGTCTTATCTCCTTTTCCTAAAAACAATTGTATTTATTTATTTATTTATTTATTTATAAATTTATTCACCGCCCATCTCTCCCCAACAGGGATTGCAAATAACCCAATCCATTGCATGTGAAGCATTTCTTTTCTTTCCTCCTAGCCTTGGCCCCGAAGGGGCAAACTCTTGACTGAGAACTGCATCTTAACAGTTATACAGGTCCCAGTTTTGCAAGTGATTTATCACAAAATTAATATCCACTTCCTCTTTCATTTGTAATGCATGTACCACACCTTGGTAACTTCTAGGCAGTGAATCTAAAACAAAAATAACCAGCACGCCTTCCTCTACAGGTATATTTAGCCTTTTAGTCTGGCTTGCATATTTATATTTCTTGTCTCCAGATTTCCTGAAAAGATGGACATTGATGACTAGGGATCTTTTCTCATATAAGTCTAAGAGGGATTTCCAAGTGTGTTTGGCTTGATCTAAATCCCTTAAATGCACAATAATGGAGTCTCTTACCAGCAGGCAGACCATTCCAGCTGCTCTGTCATTTGCAACATCCCAAGCCCTTTGCTTCTGCCCTATCTCTGTAGGTCTCCCTTTGTCTAGCACAAAGGTTGTTCCTTGAGATTTTAGCTTGCACCTTGAATGACCAGAGGGAGAATTTGGGTATTTCTCTCCTTCTATGGGCTGAAACTTTGCTGACTCCATATCTGAAAGGCTGTGTGCTTACTTTTCTAATCTAACCCTTGAGTGTTGTGTCCAGTTCTAAGAAGCAGCATCGACAGGGGGAGTGTGGGCAGGTGTGGAGGAACACAGTACCACAACAGTACAGCAGAACATCAGTACACTATGGCAATACAAGCCTTCACTATTTTCTAAGTATATTGTGATGCCACATGCATGCCTGAAAAGGGTGACGCTTGTGATGCTATAATGCTGCTTTTCTTATTCTGATGAAAGCAGTGACTATCTGTAGATGCCACTAGTTCTGGATACTACATTTTAAGACAGGTTCAGAGGAAATTACAACAAGTTCTGATGACAAAAGGGATGGTATGAGGACTAGAAACTGAAGTATGTATGTATGTATGTATAAGAAACTGTTTAAGCTTGTGAAAAGATGACTGGGGGTGTAGACATGATAGCATTCTTCAAGTACTGAAATAATGTCATGAAGAGAAAGGTCAGATCAAGACCCTTTCTCTTTCTCATTTCAGAGTGTAGGAAATAGAGTAAAGGACTTAACTTACAGAAAGGCAGATTGAATGTGACACTTCCTAATAGTGAGAATAGTTAAACAGTGGAGCCAATTACCTAGAGAAATGGTGGGTTCCCCTTCACTGGAAGTGTTTAAGCAGAGGCAGGCCTGCCATTTGTGTGGAACATTTTAATTTAGATTCATGCACTGAGCAGAAGCTGGACTTGCAGTCTAGATGGCCCCTTCCAGGGCTGTGATTCTCTGAAAGACAAGAATAGCAAGAAATATATGCAAACCAATGCGGTTAACATATTTAAATTTGGCTACAGCTGAAAGTCTTCAGCAAAGGATCGTTACCTTGTCGTGGTGCTGGAGCTTGAGCACCTCAGTGATGCCATGAGCTAAACCGTGAAGGGCCACCCAAGACGGGAAGGTCATGACAGAGAGGTCAGACTAAATGCGATCCCTGGGGAAGGTAATGGCAACCCACCCCAGTATTCTTGCCGTGAAAACTAAATGGATCAGTACAACCAGAGATATGTCGGTATACCATCGGAAGATGAGACCCCCAGGTCGGAAGATGGTCAAAACGCTACTGGGGAGGAACAGAGGATGAGCTCAACTAGCCCCAGACGTGATGACGCAGCTAGCTCAAAGCCGAAAGGATGGCTAGCGGCCGACGGTGCTGGTGGTGAACGGCGAATCCGATGTTCTAAGGATCAACACACCATCGGAACCTGGAATGTAAGATCTATGAGCCAGGGCAAATTGGATGTGGTTATTGGTGAGATGTCAAGATTAAAGATAGACATTCTGGGCGTCAGTGAACTGAAATGGACTGGAATGGGCCACTTCACATCAAATGACCACCAGATCTACTACTGTGGACAAGAGGACCACAGAAGAAATGGAGTAGCCTTCATAATGAATAGTAAAGTGGCTAAAGCAGTGCTTGGATACAATCCAAAAAATGACAGAATGATCTCAATTCGAATTCAGGGCAAGCCATCTAACATCACAGTGATCCAAATATACGCTCCAACCACAGGTGCTGAAGAAGCTGAAGTAGAGCAGTTCTATGAGGATCTGCAGCACCTACTGGACAACATGCCTAAAAGAGATGTTATTTTCATCACAGGAGACTGGAATGCTAAGGTGGGCAGTCAAATGACACCTGCAATTACAGGTAAGCATGTCCTGGGAGAGCAAAATGAAGCAGGACATAGGCTGATAGAATTTTGCCAAGACAACTCACTCTGCATAACAAACACTCTCTTCCAACAACCTAAGAGACGGCTTTATACATGGACTTCACCAGATGGACAACACCAAAATCAGATTGACTACAGCCTTTGCAGCCAAAGGTGGCAGACATCTATACAGTCGGTAAAAACAACACCTGGAGCTGGCTGTAGTTCAGATCACGAACTTCTTCTTGCACAATTTAGGATCAGACTAAAAAGATTAGGGAAGGACCCACAGATCAGCTAGGTATGAGCTCACTATTATTCCTAAGGAATATGCAGTGAAGGTGAAGAATCGATTTAAGGGAATGGACTTAGTAGATAGGGTCCCAGAAGAACTATGGACAGAAGTTTGCAATGTTGTTCAGGAGGCGGCAACAAAATACATCCCAAAGAAAGAGAAAACCAAGAAGGCAAAGTGGCTGTCTGCTGAGACACTAGAAGTAGCCCAAGAAAGAAGGAAAGCAAAAGGCAACAGCAATAGGGGGAGATATGCCCAATTAAATGCAAAATTCCAGAGGTTAGCCAGAAAAGATAAGGAATTATTTTTAAACAAGCAATGCGTGGAAGTGGAAGAAGACAATAGAATAGGAAGGACAAGAGACCTCTTCCAGAAAATTAGAAACATCGGAGGTAAATTCCAGGCCAAAATGGGTATGATCAAAAACAAAGATGGCAAGGACCTAACAGAAGAAGAAGAGATCAAGAAAAGGTGGCAAGAATATACAGAAGACCTGTATAGGAAGGATAACAATATTGGGGATAGCTTTGACGGTGTGGTCAGTGAGCTAGAGCCAGACATCCTGAAGAGTGAGGTTGAATGGGCCTTAAGAAGCATCGCTAATAACAAGGCAGCAGGAGACGACAGCATCCCAGCTGAACTGTTCAAAACCTTGCAAAATGAGGCTGTCAAGGTAATGCATGCTATATGCCAGCAAATTTGGAAAACACAAGAATGGCCATCAGATTGGAAAAAATCAACTTATATCCCCATACCAAAAAAGGGAAACACTAAAGAATGCAACGTAGACTTCAGCAATTCATGGAGCGAGAATTGCCAGATGTACAAGCTGGGTTTAGAAAAAGCAGAGGAACTAGGGATCAAATTGCCAATATCCGCTGGATAATGGAAAAAGCCAGGGAGTTTCAGAAAAACATCTATTTCTGTTTTATTGACTATTCTAAAGCCTTTGACTGTGTGGACCATAACAAATTGTGGCAAGGTATTAGCAGTACGGGGATACCAAGTCATCTTGTATGCCTCCTGAAGAATCTGTATAACGACCAAGTAGCAACAGTAAAAACAGACTACGGAACAACGGACTGGTTTAAGATTGGGAAAGCAGTACAGCAGGGCTGTATACTCTCACCCTACCTATTCAACTTGTACACAGAACACATCATGTGACATGCTGGGCTTGAGGAATCCAAGGCTGGAGTTAAAATCGCTGGAGGAAACATTAACAATCTCAGAAATGCAGATGATACCACTTTGATGGCTGAAAGCGAAGAGGAACTGAGGAGCCTTATGATGAAGGTGAAAGAAGAAAGTGCAAAAGCTGGCTTGCAGCTAAACCTCAAAAAAACCAAGATTATGGCAACCAGCTTGATTGATAACTGGCAAATAGAGGGAGAAAATGTAGAAGCAGTGAAAGACTTTGTATTTCTAGGTGCGAAGATTACTGCAGATGCTGACTGCAGTCAGGAAATCAGAAGACATTTAATCCTTTGGAGAAGAGCAATGACCAATCTCGATAAAATAGTTAAGAGCAGAGACATCACACTGACAACAAAGGTCCGCATAGTTAAAGCAATGGTGTTCCCCGTAGTAACATATGGCTGTGAAAGCTGGACCATAACGAAGGCTGAGAGAAGGAAGATCGATGCTTTTGAACTGTGGTGTTGGAGGAAAATTCTGAGAGTTCCTTGGACTGCAAGAAGATCAAACCAATTCATCCTCCAGGACATAAAGCCAGACTGCTCACTTGAGGGAATGATATTATAGGCAAAACTGAAATACTTTGGCCACATAATGAGAAGACAGGACATCCTGGAGAAGATGCTGATGCTAGGGAGAGTGGAAGGCAAAAGGAAGAGGGGCTGACCAAGCGCAAGATGGATGGATGATATTCTAGAGGTGACGGACTCATCCCTGAGGGAGCTGGGGGTGTTGACGACCGATAGGAAGCTCTGGCGTGGGCTGGTCCATGAAGTCACAAAGAGTCGGAAGCAACTGAATGAATAAACAACAACAACAGATGAAAGTTAGGATTAAAGGGCAACAGAAGCAAGTCTTGTCTATCAGGCAGATGCTAAAACCCTTGCTTCAGCAGGGGAGCCATAGATCACCAGAGATCCCAAGCTTCCTTTCACTTCACTTGCCAGTCCTGGTTATGGGCCTGTTCTCTCCCTCTGGCCTTGGCAGAGTATGTACATATGATGTTAGAAATGTCATTAGAAAGTCTATGAAATATGTTTTCCAATAATGCTAAAGGGAATATTGAAAAACCTTGCACCTGCAATTAATTAAAAGAGAGTAGGTATGCTTTGTATTTGTCCTAACAGTCAGGAATCATGCTGAGATGAGGAATAGGTCTCTAGTGTTTTATTACTGCTACATAAGACAGAAAATCCTAACAAACTGAAGAAGCGTGGGAAAAACCCAGACAGATAAACCCCAAAAGTTAAGGCGGGTCTGATCTGTGTCTCTTTGAATGGCTGCTTAATTCCTCAATACTACGCATGCATTTTCCCCCCTGGATAGAGGCCCCCTCCTGCTCACCATCAGTACTCATGACATCACCCTCCCCTCCAGATTCACATTCCATTTCAGCCCCCTCCCTTCCAGAGGTCTCATGAGAGTCCATCTCCCCCTCTAAGCTCCCGTGGGAACTGGGCAATGATGGAAATTCTTCAAAGGAAAACTCCTCCAAGGACGAATCAGTGCTGCTCTCCAGGTCTGATAACGCTTCTGGCCCAGGTGGCTGCTGCTGGAAAATAGCTAGATAATTAGAAGATTCTTCCCCCCTCCCCCTTGGGATATGCAAGCTGGAGGTGGAGGGCTGCGGCTCCCCCTCCTCCTCTCTTTCTGGTCTGAAGGCTTCAGGCGGGGGTGGGGGCTCCAAACTTACCAACTCCTCTGCTTGGGATTCCTCTGCTTGCTCAGCCAAGTGCGAAATCTCTGGTAGAGTGCAAGGCTTGGGTTTGTGAGGGAAAAGCTGATGGAACCAGCGTTGGTGCATGTACATCTCTGGCATTCTCACATGTGCACTCTTCCTCAGGGTACCCTTTCCAGTGTATTAAATATTGGATGCCCCTTCCCCTCCTCCTAGAGTCCAGAATTTCCTCAACTTCATATTCCTCCTCCTCCTCCACAATTACTGGAGGTGGGGGGGGGGGCAGTTGCAATCGTAAGGTACTTGGGGGAGGGTCTTTGGCTAGCAAGGCTCTGTGAAAGACTGGATGGATTTTCATGGATGCTGGCAGTTTTAAGCGATAAGCTACTGGATTTATCTGCTGTACCACAGTGAAAGGGGCCACAAACGTAGAGTCCAAATTCTTGGAGGGCCTGGTAGAGGTCAAAAACTTGGTAGAGAGCCATGCTCTGTCTCCTACTGCAATCGCTGGCCCCTCTTGTCTGTGAGCTTCTGCAGCTCTCTTGTAAGCACTCTGTGCCCTGTTCAGCTGCTCCTTTAACAACTCCTGTGTGGCTTGTTGCTCTTTAAGAAAATCAGCCGCGGCTGGAACTGTTCCCTGCTGGGAGGAGGTGGGCAACACCCGAGGGTTAACCCCGTAGAGTGCCTGGAAAGGGGACATCTTGGTAGAGGACTGTACAGAATCATTATATGTAAATTCTGCCATGGGGAGCAGGGCTGGCCAATTGCAAGGAATAAAATGCACCATTTTTTTGAAAAGGTCCCCCACCACTAGTATGGAAGTCAGCCCCTGGACTGGGGGTAAATCAGTGATGAAATCCATGGAGAATGTATCCCAAGGCCTACTGGGGGTGGGTAGGGGTTGCAAGAGTCCTGTGGGCTTCCCTGGGAGAGGCTTGGCTCGTCTACAGGTGTGACAAGAAGCCACGTAACCCTTTATGTCTACAGTCATCTTAGGCCACCAGTAGTCTCTCAGAGCTCTATGGAGAGTTTTGAAAACACCTCCGTGGCCTGCCGTTTGATGGTCATGGCAAAGTCTCAGTACTTCTTCCCTCAATGAAGGGGGAATGTATAATCACCCATTATGCCAGAGGATTCCTGCTTCCACATTAAATGGGGAGGCAGTATCTTGCGGGTCCCTCTGGAAGTCATCCATCCTGGCCCTGGCATACGGGTCCTGTTGCTGCTGAGCTCTGACTCTTGTAAATAGGTACTCTGCTTGTCTGCCTGCTGCTAAAATCTCTGCCTGGTTCCCCCTCACAGACTGCTCAAAGTTGTGAGGTTGTAATATAGTAGCCTGGACCTCCTGGTGAGTAGTGGGGGTTGCCTGAATGGATTGAGACAAGACATCTGCCAAACGGTTCTGCGCCCCAGGAACATAAGAAATAACAAAATTGAAACGGGAGAAAAACTGGCTCCATCTGATTTGGCATGGGGTGAGGGATCTGGTGTTTTGTAGAAGCTGTAAATTCTTGTGATTGGTGCAAACTTTCACAGGAAAGGCTGCACCTTCTAGCCAGTGCCTCCACTCTTGGAATGCTGCTTTAATTGCCAGCAACTCCTTGTTAAAAACATCATAGTTTCTCTCTGCTGCTGAGAGCATGTGTGAAAAAAAGGCACAAGGAAGCAATGTATTCCCAGTGTTGTTTGTATATTGCAATAACACCGCCCCAATGGCAATATCGGAAGCATCTGAATGCATTATGAATTGCTTCGTGGGATCAGGGTGCTTTAAAAGCAGCTGGGATGCAAAGAGTTGCCTAAATTCTTGGAAGGCTGCTTGCTCTCTCTCCCCCCAAATGAATTTTGATCCTTTCTTCAAAAGTTGTGTGAGGGGTTTAGCCCTGTCACTGAATTTATTTATGAATCTCCTGTAGAAATTGCAAAATCCTAGGAACATTTGTACATCTTTCACATTTTGGGGCGGCTGCCAAGAGAGAATTGCCTGGACCTTAGAAGGGATCCATGGATATTCCTTCTGTTGATTTGTTATAGCCCAGGAAATGTAGTTCAGTTAAATCTGACACTTCTCTAGCTTGTTCTCTCTCTGTCTTTGTAAGACATTACGTACATGGGTTACATGAGTTGTAGCATCCTCAGAGAATATTAACATGTCATCTAGATAAATGACCAGATACTTATCTAGTAAATCAGAGAAAAATTGATTCATAAATCGGGAAAATATGGGTCCTGCATTAGACAAGCCAAAGGGCAAAACAAGGTACTCAATTTACCAAACCTGGTAACGAAGGCAGTCAGATATTCATGCCCCTCTTTCATCCGGATCAGATTGTACGCATTCCTTAGGTCCAACCTAGTAAAAATGTCTGCTTTCTGTAAGCGATCCAGCAGATCAGATATTAGGGGGAGTGGATAATTTTCCTTGACCGTGACTTTATTGAGGGAGCTGAAATCATGCACCACTCTCATGGGTGCCTCCTGGGTTGCCAGTGCCAACGGGTCAGGCTTCTTTGGTACGAAAAAGGTAGGAGCAGATGCTGGGGAAGTAGATGGTCAGATGAACCCCTTTTGGAGATTAGAATCAAAGTAATCCTTTAAGGTGGCTAGTTCCTTGGGGGACATGAGATATTGTTTCCTTGCTGGAATCTTGGCTCCTGGTATCAACTCAATGGTGCAATCACAGTCCCTATGGGGGGGTAGTACTGTGGCCTCTTGTTCGCTGAAAACGTCTGCGAAATCTGCATACTTGGCTGGCAACTGGACCCCCCCTGCTTCCGTGGCTTCATTGGTTGCTGGAGAGAGGAGAGCGGCTTGAATCTTGTGGTGCTGGCATTCCTTAGCTGGGAAGGAGATTGCTCCTGTAGTCCAGTTCAACAATGGGTTGTGGATCTTCAGCCCAAGGTGTGCCCAGGACTATAGGCACATTAAGTGATGCTGTAACATAAAATTGGATCCACCCAGTGTGGTCTCCCGTTCTCAGTTGCACCGGTTCTGTGAAACTTCTAATCGGTCCTGCCTTGAGGGGCTGGCCGTCAATGGTCTCAACTTCTATGGGACGTGGCAATTCTATGGTCGGGATGTTGAACTCTTGTACGGTCTGTACATCAATAAAATTGGTGGAAGCTCTGGAATCCATGAGGGCCTCTAGCTTGACCTGGTGCTCTGGGTTTACATGCATTATGACTGGTAAGTAGTAAAAGGATTGCCTGGAGTCCTCAGAATGAGCCCTTCTTAATTGATTGATGGTCTCCCTGCTGAGCTCTGTGGAGCGAGACTGACGGAGTTTCCCTGGTTGGAAGTAGAGGCAGAGATGACTCTTGTTTCAGCTGCTTGCCCCGGGGCTCTTACGGAATTTGCTTGGCTTCTCACTGGGCAAGCTCTCACCATGTGCCCCTGGACTCTGCAGTAGAAACAGAGGGCTCTCTCTCTCTCCTTCTGTCTCTCAGCCTCAGAAATAAGCCTCCTGCTCGCCCTGATCTGCATCGGCTCCTCTGGTTCTGAGTAAGGAGATGCTGCGGAGAGAGCTGGAAATCCTGGAAGTGCCCTGAGGCTCTTACCTCTCCCTGGCTGCATCTGTCTGAGCTCTTCTAGCCTGGCATCTATGACCACAGACAACTGATATAAGGCTTCTAGGATAGCTGGTGTTCCCTGGTGCACGAATTCATTTTTAATTTCCTCATCCAGCCCCTGTTTGAATTGGTCTTTCAAGGCACTCTCATTCCAGTCCAGATCTCCTGCTAACAGCTTGAAATCAGCAATGTAGATTCCCACCTTCTTGTTGCCTTGCTTGAGCTTCCGAATTTCCTGGCTGGCAGTGACCTCTCTGATGGGGTCGTCAAAGTGTGCTCAGAACTCTGCCAGAAAATTCTGGTAGTTATCGAGAATTGGGTCGTTGTTCTCCACCATGGGAATAGCCCATTTAGCTGCTGGGCCCTTTAGCAGACTTAAAATGAAGGTGACTCTGGTTCTGTCTGTGGGAAACTCTGCCAGTCTGCTGTCAAAAAACATTGTGCACTGTGTGAGAAAGGTCCTCAACTGTCCTGCTTCTCCTCCAAACTTCTCTGGTAGACTGCCTTGGGATCTCAGGACTACTGGCGGAGCTGCTGCTGCTGCTGCTGCTGGCACCGGTTGTGGGTTAATCGGAGCTGGTTGTTGTAACTGCTGTAGCATGGCTGCTTGTAATGTGTTGATCTGGAGATCTACTTGTTGTTGGTGTTGTTGCAGGGCTGCTGCCAATTGTTGGATGGCTTGCCGAATTTCCTGGTTTTCCGAAGACATTTTCCAAATGTGTCTCCCTTATTTTTCTTTGTTCCTCCCTCTTTCAATGGGAGTAGGAGTTTGTTAGGATTGATGTCCTAACAGTCAAGAATCACGCTGAGATGAGGTAGGTCTCTAGTGTTTATTACTGCTACATAAGACAGAAATCCTAACAAACTGAAGAAGCGTGGGAAAAACCCAGACAGATAAACCCCAAAAGTCAAGGCAGGTCTGATCTGTGTCTCTTTGAATGGCTGCTTAATTCCTCAGTACTACACATGCGTTTTTCCCCCTGGATAGAGGCCCCCTCCTGCTCGTCATCAGTACTCATGACAGTATTAGTGTTCAAATCTTTATTTCAGTCCCAAACCAGATTAAATTACACAGAGGAAGTGAGGATTACAGTCAGTGAAATACTGCCAGCAAAGTCCACGTACTATAACATGAATAAAGCCACCTAACATACCATATTACATTCATATATAATGGTAGAGGTGCTAACACTTAGGCATATTGCTGTACATAGTAATCCTCCAAAGTACTGCCTCTACAATTAATAGACCATTAGTCGTGCAATATACAATATAGGGTAAGACACCATAGCAGGACATTATTACAACTAAGGAGAATTAATCATGTATTTTTTAAAAAATACATTCCAGCTGGATCCAGGATATGCTTTCTAATGACACTTACCTTGTTTGAACTGCAGCAGGAGAAAGAGCACCATTCAAAGTAAAGGTTTCCTCATCTGCCCTTTTCCTCTTAGGCCAACTCTAGAATTGAGCTGAAAGGCAGAAGAAGAGGGAATGGAAGGAGATGCTAAAAAAGTGGTGATTCTATCAAGAATTGCTTGGGTGACGATACCGAGAATCTGAAGCTGGCATTAATCACTGATAGCATCACTCCTCATCAGGAAGAACAATACTTGACTACAGGACAAATTTCTGAAGATGTCAAATGGGCAAGTGGAAGAATAAATGATCTTGCATCTGTCAGGGTTTCATCTGCAGTAGTGGCTTTGAAGGTCACTTGGGCTACTTACTATAGCCTTGATATTAGGCTATAGTAGAAGTTGGATAGCCTCCAACTTCTTATGCTTTTCTTACCACTCTTAGTCTTCTTCAGGAGATGTGTTGATGCTTTTATCATAGTGCCTATTCATCGTTCCTTTATCCTACTTTCTTTTGTAATGAGGAAGGTTGTCTTTTAAAAACTCCCACTTCCTTCTGATAATTCTTAAACTTCTTCTAATATAATCATTTCCCCTCTTAGTTTTCTCACAGTTTCCTTCCGTCTTATCAGGTAAATGTCAGGTAATTGGATTTGACCAACACTGAAGTCTTCAGTACAATGATTGACGTGCTTCTGCTTGTTTCTCATAATTCTCTCATGACCTGTGTAGCCAACATTTATTTGACCTTGTGGTTCCATTCTGCAACAAAGGCCGATGGTCTGGGACTGTTCCAGTTTTCTGCCTACTAAAGCATTTACTAATGGCTTCTTTTGTCACAATAAAAATGGGGCCACCTACCATTTATGCTAGTCCTTTGCTGACACGCTGTAACATTCCTTACCTTTGGGCACAAGAAGAGCTTCTTTTTCTCTTTCTCTTATTTGATGTGTACTGTAGCATCTTTTTTTTTTTTCTTCCTTGTCAGATTCCTACAGGTTATAATCACTTAGAAGAGCAGTGGCTTGTCACCTTCCCGGGCTACATGAAAGCTTCTTATATTATGAAGAGCTGAACCTTTTTAGCTCTGAAATTCCCCTGAAGACTCCAAAAAGGTTCTATCTATATTGTTCAGCTAAGAGTGCCTTGAAATTTAAAGTTTGCCCTAGAAGATTTGGGGTACTCTGTTTAACTACAGATGAAATACACAACTGGCAGTTCCTTGAGGCTTTTGGTGAAGTAATTAAAACTAAATTTAGTGGTTTTAAGGTTGTGTGAGGGAGGAGAGAACAGGGCTGGAAATTAAGAATAGAAATGTGAATGAAAAATGGAGTTTTTACTCTGGTTAAACAGACTTTTTCCTCTGACTATATATCTTTTCCTGTCCAAATAGAGCCCTTGATCTGTTTCACAAGGAACATCTTCTTACTATATATAGGAATGACATTAAACAAAATGTTGCCACCTAGTATGTTTGCAGATTGAATACCAAAACAGGCGAACACCAAGGAAGACCAAGGAAGACACCAGGACAATTAATGAAAAAATGATTGAAAAGGTCCCAACACTTACAGCACCAGAGAATTCTGTCCCCAGACCACCACGGTGAGCCTGTGTGGCAAGGATGGTCTTGCATGGAAACGACACAAAAGGGTTACTGTTGTTGAGCAAGTTTTACAACCCCTCAGTCTTTCTCCCCCCACCCCCACAACAACCCCCATCCCCAGAGTTGCTTAGTTAAGGCATCAGCAAGGGAAGGTTACATATTAGTGAGGATTAAGTGTCTGGCAGATACTGGGCACCTACCTAAGATAAAAGTGGGAAATAATTATCTACTTGGGGTCAGAGCAGGAAGTTTGTTATCTCACAACTTGCAAGAGTAAATAGGAAGAGCTAGCTTGTCTAAGCTACCTGTCTTTCGGATGTTAATTAAACAATGTGGCTCAATCAAAGGACACAAGAAAATTGATTTAGGAGAGTATTCCCTATCCCATGACAGGGGCTACTCCAAGTAATAATGAGCATTTTGCCAAATATTTTTGCTATCCCATGTGCTCCACCAGGTTTCAGTAATGGCATATATTAAGTTCTGTATAGCAGGATTAAATTATCCATTGCTAGCCAATACTGTTTTTTGAAAACTATTTAGCCCCTTCACTCGATTTTCAGGAATCATCCTGTGATACAATTTTCACTTCCCCTAACAAATTCAGAACACTATCAGAGCTGGCTACCATAAGTGGTGTTGAACATGGCCAGCCTCTGACTTATTTTTGCATGAAACATCAAAACACTAACTTTTCTTCAGGTTCTATTCACTGATGAATCTTACAAGATTTTGATTATTCCTAGCAAGTGCTTGGTCCTGTTCTCTTGTATTGTACAGAATTTAGTGTGCCTTTCTACAATGTACTTACTGTTTGGTTATCATTACCTAAACTGGCCACAGGATAATATAGATAGTTCCACCTCACATTCAGAAATTGGGTTAGGGAAGGAGTCCTACTGCAGATAGAGGACCCATGTTTTACATGCAGAAAATCAGAGGTCATCTCCAGATAGTGTTGGGGAATGGCCCTATTTAACAATTCCACAGTTGCTACATGTCTGTGTAGACCAAACAGAGATAGAAGGACCAAGCAATGATCTCATTTGGTTCATATGTCATGCTATACCATGGTTTATCTTAGGCATAATTTGTTGAAAAAAACATAGCCTCTGATTCACACATGCTAAACCAATGATGGCAACTTGCAACCACTGACTTCTCTTTTTGCCACTATCAGAGTTCTCTTTCACCATGACTACCAAAAATGGATAGCCCAGGTTCCTAACAAGTTGAATGGCAATATAGAAAAACAGTTGTGTATACTTGTAAAGTAGGTGTAGCATAACTCTCTAGATGATACCCTGAAGGACTGTCTCATCCCCTTAACATCGACCCATCCCACCCGTTCATGCAGGGAGGGCATGCTAAGGACCCCGCCGGTAAGGGAATTCTACCTGGCGGAGTCCAGGAGGCAGGCCTTCTCTGCAGTGGCACCCACCCTTTGGAACATTCTGTCCCCAGAGGTGAAACAGGCCCCTTCACTCCCGGCTTTCCAGAAGAATTTGAAAACCTGGTTCTGATGCCGTGCTTGGGGGGGGGGGCACCAGTTCTTCTTGGGGGTGGCTAGTACCATAGATCTCTCCCCAATGAATAAGACCTTCACCACTTGGATTTTATATTTATCTTTATTCATTGGTCTATTACATTGTAATTTATATGTTTTAATTCTGATTTTATTGTAAACTGCCCCGACTCCCCTTTTGGGGGAGATGGGCAGTGATAGACATTTGAAAAACAAACAAACAAATAAATAAATAGGGAGGATTTGCTAGGATTGTGTGATGTTTCCAATTAAGATGACTCATGCTGATAGCAGATAATCTCATCTTGTCAAGCAGCCTGCCTCAATCCGGTTGCCCAGAGATGGGATTTCAATTCCCCAAATTTTCAGCCATAGTCACACTGGCTGGGGAATTCAAATGGAAGGCAACTAGGTTGGAAACAGCTGCTATAAAGAGACAAATGCATTTGACAGAAGGTTTATGTAACAAAATGTGATTAATAACAACTAATATTTACAGCCTTTCAAAGTTAAGTCTACATGCATACAAAGATTCCATTTAGTTTAGCAATGTTGCATAGGAGCATGGCGTAATATACTCAAAGCAAAACTCACTGATTCAGTTTCCATGATTATTGCCTTGAAATTTGTGATAGAAATTTCCAGAAGTGGTAATATACAGGAAGATCTATGTCCTGATGACCTGAACAGGTGCATAACATATTTAGGAAAAGTTGGTGCTTCAAGTATCTTGGTTTTAAAGTGTTTAGGCTTTTCAGTGTAATGATTGATTTTCCCATATTATAATGTATATACTAGCCAATAGTCCATTAATTATATAAGCCATTCTTCCCTAATCTAGTACCCTCCAGATGGCTTGGCCTTCAATGCTATTACCCTCTGCCAACACAGCCTTACTGATCAGCAATGAATCCCTTAATCTAGCTCTGTCTTTCAAATCTAGCTTTAATTTATCAGTTGCAAAGGGCCAAACACATTTAAGGTTGGTAATGAATAATAATAAACTGATAATGCTTCCCCAGAAAATTATCTTCCTAATCTCTGAGTATAGTTGCTCAGCCAATTAGCTTGGGTCACATATCTCTTGTAACATTTGTTTCAAAGGTACAAAGGCCTATATTGCTGTTGTCTCTTTTACTGGTTATGGGATGTCCATAACAAAATAACTCTCGGCAATACTTATCCTTTTTTGCTTGGAACTAGGTAAGACAGGCTTGAGAGTGATATATGTGGCTGTATTGCTAAACTGACATTTATACAAGAGTGTTCTAGGCTGCAACAAATGCCACTCCATTTTATTGGCATAAAGAGGAAGTCTATTTGCAGTATAATGCCTTGAAAAGGATGCATTAGCAATCCTGGCATTGATACTCCTACCTTGAACTCCTGACTTCCCATCTCTGGCTGTTCCTATAATTCTTGAGGACAAACAATCTGTTAAGGCACATGACCAGGATGCTAAACTGACTCCCAGGCCATCAAAAGGTAAGCAAAAGCATAGCCCCATGCTTTCAGGTACAGGTGAGTTTTTAAAAAATAGCGCAAAACATGTGCGCTATTATGTGTTTTAATTCTGGTTGTAAACCGCCCAGAGTCCCCTTTTTGAGGGGAGATGGGCGGTGATGGAAATTTGAAATATAAATAAATAAATAAATAAATCAGATTGAGTGTAAGTGGAAAATAGCTTATGGTGGCTATTATTATGCTACGTAACTTCAATTGCATGTCTCAAATCAGATAGTTTCTCAAACTAGCTTTAATGTGTTTTCATTGTGCTTCCTAGTGGCCTAGAGAAGGTGATCCTAGATTTCAGAAGCATGGCAGTGGCAGTGGGGAAAGGCTCACTAGCTGTGTCCTCCACATGACTGATTGTCCAGTTGCTTAAAAGAGAGTCACTAGTTTCCTTATGGATGTCTCTTCCCCAAAGCTCTTGTTTAGCATTTTAATATCAAAAGCTCAGAATGCTACCAGGCAGTTGTCTATTTTATATCATTCTGGGCAAAATTAAGCCAGGGATTTTAATATTGACAAGAAATATTTATGTTACATATTGATTTATTGGCATATTCAATATTCTCTTGCCTTAATTTATTCCAAGCTAACCAGCAAAAGATAACTGCAGCTGTATGTTGTAGTCACTAAATTGTATACTAATTCTCTTCTCCACCACATTAATTGCAAAAGCTGTAAAATATATGTCGATTTCAGAAGGGTGCATCTGAGCCTAAAAATATTCTTAGAATTATTTATTAGGAAAAAATCCCTCATCCTAATAGTTATGAATTATCCAGCCTTACATATTAATAAATAACCCCATGGTTATTCTTCCTTTCACTTGAATTCAGGTTAACTATTCTTAGGTAAAGATAGCTAGTGTGGTCCTCCTAGTATACAATTTAGTAACTACAACATACCTATGACAAACCTTTCATGTACATAAGGTTTCAAATAGGAAAGGAAGTCAGATCTTGCTTGAATAACATGGTCAAATCAAATAAGTATAATTAGAGGCAGATGGAAAATATGAAGCCACCCAGAGTCATTTCTAGCTGGCCTAGAAAGTCAATCAATCAATCAATCAATCAATTAATCCTGTATCCAAAGTCTCAGAAGAATATATTTACTATCATGACTGAAGACCAAAAGAAGAAATGATGTTGAAAAGATACCTGGAGTGATTAATTTTATAGGGTAACAGGACAACTAGAGTTAAGCATAACAAATCCAAGAAGGGATAGTATCCAGTGGCAGCAGAATACCCTGTTGTTTGTTAATCACAGGCATTGCACAGTCTGATCCAGTTTTTCTAAACAAAATAGCTTCTCAATGTCTATGAAGACTCTATTTCTCAAGGTACCACTATGGTGCAAATTTTCTAGATTTTATCCATTTTTTAAAAAAAAATGAATTTTCATGCAACACTTTCTTTGACTAAAGATAAAGATAAGCCAAGCTCAGTTCCTGGTTATTTCATGGATTTAACCTGGTGATTTTCTCGATAGCAATACAGAAGAGATTAGCTAGTGATGCCTTTGGGGATGTATTTTTTACTTCCTAATCTAGCCTCTCTTCAGCAAAGGATCGTTACCTTGTCGTGGTGCTGGAGCTTGAGCACCTCAATGATGCCATGAGCTAAACCGTGAAGGGCCACCCAAGACGGGAAGGTCATGACAGAGAGGTCAGACTAAATGCGATCCCTGGGGAAGGTAATGGCAACCCACCTCAGTATTCTTGCCATGAAAACTAAATGGATCAGTACAACCAGAGATATGTCGGTATACCATCGGAAGATGAGACCCCCAGGTCGGAAGATGGTCAAAATGCTACTGGGGAGGAACAGAGGATGAGCTCAACTAGCCCCAGACGTGATGACGTAGCTAGCTCAAAGCCGAAAGGACGGCTAGCGGCCGACGGTGCTGGTGGTGAACGGCGAATCCGATGTTCTAAGGATCAACACACCATTGGAACCTGGAATGTAAGATCTATGAGCCAGGGCAAATTGGATGTGGTTATTGGTGAGATGACAAGATTAAAGATAGACATTCTGGGCGTCAGTGAACTGAAATGGACTGGAATGGGCCACTTCACATCAAATGACCACCAGATCTACTACTGCGGACAAGAGGACCACAGAAGAAATGGAGTAGCCTTTATAATTAATAGTAAAGTGGCTAAAGCAGTGCTTGGATACAACCCAAAAAACGACAGAATGATCTCAATTCGAATTCAGGGCAAGCCATCTAACATCACAGTGATCCAAATATACGCTCCAACCACAAATGCTGAAGAAGCTGAAGTAGAGCAGTTCTATGAGGATCTGCAGCACCTACTGGACAACACGCCTAAAAGAGATGTTATTTTCACAGGAGACTGGAATGCTAAGGTGGGCAGTCAAATGACACCTTGAATTACAGGTAAGTATGGCCTGGGAGAACAAAACGAAGCAGGACACAGGCTGATAAAATTTTGCCAAGACAATTCACTCTGCATAACAAACACTCTCTTCCAACAACCTAAGAGACGGCTTTATACATGGACTTCACCAGATGGACAACACCGAAATCAGATTGATTACATCCTTTGCAGCCAAAGGTGGCGGACATCTGTACAGTCAGTAAAAACAAGGCCTGGAGCTGACTGTAGTTCAGATCACGAACTTCTTCTTGCACAATTTAGGATCAGACTAAAGAGATTAGGGAAGACCCACAGATCAGCTAGATATGAGCTCACTAATATTCCTAAGGAATATGCAGTGGAGGTGAAGAATAGATTTAAGGGACTGGACTTAGTAGATAGGGTCCCGGAAGAACTCTGGACAGAAGTTGGCAGCATTGTTCATGAGGCGGCAACAAAATACATCCCAAAGAAAGAGAAAACCAAGAAGGCAAAATGGCTGTCTGCTGAGACACTAGAAGTAGCCCAAGAAAGAAGGAAAGCAAAAGGCAACAGTGATAGGGGGAGATATGCCCAATTAAATGCAAAATTCCAGAGGTTAGCCAGAAGAGATAAGGAATTATTTTTAAACAAGCAATGCGCGGAAGTGGAAGAAGACAATAGAATAGGAAGGACAAGAGACCTCTTCCAGAAAATTAGAAACATTGGAGGTAAATTCCAGGCAAAAATGGGTATGATCAAAAACAAAGATGGCAAGGACCTAACAGAAGAAGAAGAGATCAAGAAAAGGTGGCAAGAATATACAGAAAACCTGTATAGGAAGGATAACAATATCGGGGATAGCTTTGACAGTGTGGTCGGTGAGCTAGAGCCAGACATCCTGAAGAGTGAGGTTGAGTGGGCCTTAAGAAGAATTGCTAATAACAAGGCAACAGGAGACGACGGCATCCCAGCTGAACTGTTCAAAATCTTGCAAGATGATGCTGTCAAGGTAATGCATGCTATATGCCAGCAAATTTGGAAAACACAAGAATGGCCATCAGATTGGAAAAAATCAACTTATATCCCCATACCAAAAAAGGGAAACACTAAAGAATGTTCAAACTATCGAACAGTGGCACTCATTTCACATGCCAGTAAGGTAATGCTCAAAATCCTGCAAGGTAGAATTCAGCAGTTCATGGAGCGAGAATTGCCAGATGTACAAGCTGGGTTTAGAAAAGGCAGAGGAACTAGAGACCAAATTGCCAATATCCGCTGGATAATGGAAAAAGCCAGGGAGTTTCAGAAAAACATCTATTCTGTTTTATTGACTATTCTAAAGCCTTTGACTGTGTGGACCATAACAAATTGTGGCAAGTTCTTAGTGGTATGGGGATACCAAGTCATCTTGTCTGCCTCCTGAAGAATCTGTATAATGACCAAGTAGCAACAGTAAGAACAGACCACGGAACAACAGACTGGTTTAAGATTGGGAAAGGAGTACGGCAGGGCTGTATACTCTCACCCTACCTATTCAACTTGTATGCAGAACACATCATGCGACAAGCTGGCCTTGAGGAATCCAAGGCTGGAGTTAAAATCTAAGGAAGAAACATTAACAATCTCAGATATGCAGATGATACCACTTTGATGGCTGAAAGTGAAGAGGAACTGAGGAGCCTTATGATGAAGGTGAAAGAAGAAAGTGCAAAAGCTGGTTTGCAGCTAAACCTCAAAAAAAACAAGATTATGGCAACCAGCTTGATTGATAACTGGCAAATAGAGGGAGAAAATGTAGAAGCAGTGAAAGACTTTGTATTCCTAGGTGCAAAGATTACTGCAGATGCTGACTGCAGTCAGGAAATCAGAAGATGCTTAATCCTGGGGAGAAGAGCAATGACAAATCTCGATAAAATAGTTAAGAGCAGAGACATCACATTGACAACATAGGCCCGCATAGTTAAAGCAATGGTGTTCCCTGTAGTAACATATGGCTGCGAGAGCTGGACCATAAGGAAGGCTGAGCGAAGGAAGATCGATACTTTTGAACTGTGGTGTTGGAGGAAAATTCTGAGAGTGCCTTGGACTGCAAGAAGATCCAACCAGTCCATCCTCCAGGAAATAAAGCCAGACTGCTCACTTGAGGGAATGATATTAAAGGCAAAACTGAAATACTTTGGCCACATAATGAGAAGACAGGACACCCTGGAGAAGATGCTGATGCTAGGGAGAGTGGAAGGCAAAAGGAAGAGGGGCCGACCAAGGGCAAGATGGACGGATGATATTCTAGAGGTGACGGACTCGTCCCTGGGGGAGCTGGGGGTGTTGACAACCGACAGGAAGCTCTGGCGTGGGCTGGTCCATGAAGTCATGAAGAGTCGGAAGCGACTAAACGAATAAACAACAACAACAAAATCTAGCCTCTGGGAATTTGTGGTATTTTCCTATCCAAATGCTAACCAGTGCTGCCAGCTACAGGAATTTCTAGAATTTATGTATAGACTTACTGTATATGTCACAATTTAATGTGGTAGTGTAGATAATAGTCCACAGTTGTTTATCCCAAAGCTGGATTTTAAAAAAGGCTTTTTAATACCTCATCAATATATTTACTTTTTATTCTGGCATAAATTTAGAGTTCTTGACTCCCAGCCTGACAGCAGCAACGTAGATAGCTGCTGATATTTTGGCTTCATCATTCAACTGAATTAAATTACATTAGTTTTTCTCATATACTCTAATGTAAGTAGCATTATTTCTCTAATCTAATAATACAAGCTGTTTGGAAAATATGTGCTGTCATTTAGAGACAATTCTAGAGCAGAAATGATAAAAAAAGAATAATTAATGAGAGAATAGTTACCTCCCTATGAACTGACTTCAGTTAATCAAAGGTGCTTTGAAACTAAAATCATTAATTAACTTTGCTTGGTTTTGTACTAATGAAGGGCTTAGAGAGTTCCTGAGAATCCATGAAATTAAGCTGCCCTGGGGGGGGGGGGGAACAAAACCTTGAACAGACCTTTTTTTTTTATAATAGAATATACATTCTCCTATTTGTAGTGAAGCCAATGCATTTCAGTTTGAACAATTAAAAAGGATTTAATTTTGAAGAGCTAAATGGTTGATTTTTAAAATTGTATTTATTTATTAATCAAATTTATATGGCTGCCCATCTCACCAAAGGTGATTCTGGACGGCGGACAATAATCCAGTAAAACAAAGCATATATAAAACAATCTTATAAATATATAAAAATCAATGTTACAAATTAAATATTATTAAAATGCAAGTTAAAATATACAACCTCAGGGATGGAGAGAGTAAGTATATCTACCTCAGTAATGGAGCCATCTAAACATATCTCCAGTTCCCTGGAATCATCAGGCCTGGTGACATAACCAGATCTTGAAGGACTTATGGAACATCAAAAGGGATGAAGCTAACCTAACCTTGGGAGAGGGGGAGAATGTTCCACAAGGTGGGCACTATGGCAGAGAAGGCTTGCCTCCTGGGATCCACCAAATGTAAGTCCCTGGCTGATGGTAACTGCAGCATGCCTTCTCTGAAGATCTAATAGGGTGGGCTGATGTAATGATTTGAAGTCCATCTCCATCTGCTGTATCCACAATGTTTCCTAGCAAGCCCTTGGTACATTCCAGAATGCTTTTTTTTTGTCCTCTCCATGAATGTGGCTGACATTGAAGGAATAGTTGCCTTCTACAACTCTTTCTCTCTCTTGTAACCCTTGGAGAAGAAGATCTAAGCAACTATAAGGTCCTTCTTTTATTCTCCTAGAATTGTGGTTTATGAGAATTAACCTTTGCTGTGTTTATCTGTATATTGTTTGATTATGTGCCATCAGGTTAAAAGCTTGTAGAAGGAGAAATGTCCAAAGGAATACTAACAAACACATTTTTGGAGGAAGGAGTTCTACATTCTTGGTCCTAGATAAAAAAAAATTCTCCCCATTACCTTATCTTTTTCTTCTAATAATCTATGAATGGAAACCAGGTATTATGTATGAATACATGACTGCAATCTTTGATGAATGAACATGAAAGATTGATGTTATTTTATTCACAATCATAACATACTATATCTTAATCAACATTTTGAGTGGTGCTAGAAATAAAATAATAATCTTGTGTAGCGATTCAACAAGATTAACCTGACACTTTTTGAAACTCCCACAGTATTATTTTGAATGCAAAATAAGAAAGTTTCTGGTCTTCCAAGGAGTACCATCCAGAACACATTACAGTAATCCAGTGTAAATGTAATTATAATTAAGGCATGCACATCAGGATCCTACTGCAATGGGATCAGGCCTTTCATTTTCTTGATGATGAAAATGCCTTAATTTGTACTTCGAAGAAAGAAATGCTTTCCCTACATCAACAGTGGGCAGTCAAGTGCTCTGTTGCATGCCTGTTTGTTGCTGATGGTGGCTGAGAAGAATGGGAGTTGTAATCCAAATTATCAGGAAAGGTCACCAGCTTCCATATTCCTAAAACCTGAATAATGGTTAGCAGTTTGCAGTATTTAGATCTGAAGGGGGCCATAAGTGCTTTACATCTGTAATGAATACCTTCATACCAGATCGGAAGCATCTTTTCCCACTTTGGATCTGAATCTACACACCTCTACTATTGATGTTTTTGTGACTGTTCTATGAAATATGGTTGCATTAAAGTCGTGAGTACCTGTCACTTTTCTTCTGTGAGAGAAATAACGATAGTAGTCTTATACTGTACCTTTTTACAAGACAGGATATTATTTGTCTTACCTTATGTGGCTGATTGAAAAAAAACAAAAGAGGAGGATGAGGCTGAACTGATACCACAATATGGGAAGAAGTCATACAATCTCTTCACATGCTGGCACTTTATGAAAAGCAAATAAAATAGCAATATGAGAGGACAGGTCATTTTTGCCTTGTGCTGTGGTACGTATCTAGTTGGGTATTTTTTAAAAGCAGAGCACAGCAAGGACTATCCCCCAATGTGTTCCTTATAGATATAATCAAATGCTTAGGTCTTAAAACCACCCTTCCCCACAGACAGAAATGCAATCAGATCATGCTTTGGGTGGCTGGTCAGAAAGTCATTTGAGAGGAATGAAAGCACCGCGTGTCAAGCCAAGTTTGCCTGAGGGCCTCTGGCACCAAGTGCCATTTGTCTGTAGCAGAACATGAACATTACTCTGGAAATGGGCCATAAAGCAGCCATCCCTCCAAAACAACACCATGACTGACAGGAGACCTTTGGTGGTGATTTCTTAGGCTGGGGATGGCTTAGATTGTAATTGCTTTGCCTTGTATCACATGCATTTACATCAGAAGTGGGCAAGCTTCTTGGCTGAGGGGTTGGGAAATCACCCTTTAAAAATAATTACCATTTTGATCACCACCGAGGATAGGTAGGGACATCACCAGTGACAGGGGTGATATTTGGTGGGCTCTCTGGGGTGATTTTTTTAAAAAACACAAAATTGTTTTGTCAAGCCTCACAGAAGCATATTTGCCCCATTTGTACTGAGAAAAAACAGGACAATTGCATTGCTCAGAATCAAGAATTTGGCCTGGTTTAAGTAATGCAAACTGGGTGTGCACAGAGGTGTGCGCAGGGCAGAGGGAATAGCCCTGAAGGACAGGAGGAAGAGCCACTACCAAGGCAATGGTCAGCTAAAAGAGGCCTGAGCCTGGGACAAGAATGTAACATGATTAAACTTCTCAGACGAGCCCCTCCCTAGTTCACATGAAGATAAAGGAAGGGAGGGGGAAGCACATTCAGACTTGCAAGATTCTGTCATCAAAGCTTTACAGAAGTAGTACTGACATACATGGCATTGATTTCCTAGTCTGGTCTATCTTGAAGGGCTGACAGGGTGCAAGTAAGGCCAGTGGAACCAGTTGCCTCCCTCACTTTTACATGCTTGCCCAGTATTTCGCAGCCATCCACTTGTAAAGAGGGCACTTAACAACCATGTGATTATCTTACACATCTGTCCCAAGTTCTCATAGGCAGGAGCATGCCAGGGAATGGGCTTCACAGTGCCCTTGGATTCTTCAAATAGATTTCTTAATTATAATCACATTTAGCAGCTGGACTATCATCTTTTCTTTCTTTCTTTCTTTCTTTCTTTCATTCTTTCTTTCTCTTTCTTTCTTTCATTTTTATCCTGCCTTTATTATTTTTATAAATAACTCAAGGTGGCAAAGATACCAGAAACACTCCTTCCTCCTCCTGTTTTCCCCACAACAACCACCACCCTGTGAGGTGAGTTGGGCTGAGAGAAAGTGACTGGCCCAAGGTCACCCAGCCGGCTTTCATGCCTAAGGCGGGACTAGAATGCACAGTCTCCTGGTTTCTAGCCAGAACCTTCACCACTAGACCAAACTGGCTCTAATATTCTAATTTAATATTATATATCTAATATTGCTCAAGAACTGCTAATCCAGTGCCTGAATCCAGCACTAACTCAGATGAAAGTCAATAAACTGAAGCCCAGCTTGATAAAATGAAGTTCAGCTGTTGAGCCACTTCTTGGTAGGACTGTATTTCCCATAAAAATGCAGCTGGGTGGTTGGGATCCAGCTCCATCTTGAAAGGGATAAGTGCAGAGTCCTTGTTGCTCTCTGAGGTATAAGTACCTCTGTCCCATCATAGAAACTCATCATAGCTATCCATTCTCTGATATCTTCCCAGGTTATATTGCAACCTTGGGGAGAGAGATATTCCCATTTGCAATGTTGAGATCATGTTATGTGCAGTCTTGCTACAAAATGGGTGCCACAGGAGGCTCTTCATAAATTGTATCTATTCTGAGAATGGCTTGTCATGAAACATTCAATTACCAGAAAACAAACTGATGAGGCTACTTCCTGCCATTTCCACTAGTATCTTGGGATACTTCCTCTACTACCACAGTTTATCATTTTCCTGAGCAAGTGGGCCCATTTCAAAATAAAATATGTGGCCAATTGCCATTTTGTTTTCTAAGAATATTGGAACTGTGTAGGGATCGGAGGTATTTGTGGAAAGAAAGATGATTTTAGAGAATGGTGCTTTGCTCTACAGCAAACCAGCCTCCTCCGCCCACCTTTTTTTCTCTTTCTCTATAGGCATAGCCTGCAAATGAAATATGTGAAATAAATCAGCTTTATTAGAACTACAAAGCCATATGTTGAAAGTTAAAAGTTAATGACAAAACACGTTAAATCATACGCCAAGTTAGAACTTTAAATGAAACATCAAAGACAATAAAGAAACCGAGAAGAAATTGTTTAGTTCTATAGGAAATGTATAATCACCTAGGTCCTACGCTTCAGGCAATTAGAAGGCTAGTAACAGTAATATATGTGACAGGTGCTTCTATTGGTATTCCCTTGCGGAAATCTTGAAAGAAAGAAGCTGATTATTTCTTCTTCAAAATCAGAAGGAAGCCTCTTGTTTGAAATAAGAGGAAAATGGGCCACTTGAGATTAATTTTTCAACTCTCTTACAAAGAAGTGTGCTTATTTCCATCATTGTAGGCAGTTGTCTATTGATGTTAGGTATAGTACTGAGGAGCGGAAGCAGGTGATGCCAGAAATAATTTCCCCTTACCTGGCATATCTTTGAGGCAAGCAGAAGATTTTCTCTCTTTGTGTGTAAAGCTTGCAGACAAAGGCAGAAATTGTTACACACCCTCTGGTGTCGGAAAACATTCTCTGTCTTCAGGAAAACCCTCAGGGTGGCCTCCTTCTGCCAATACTCCCACATGAGTAGGAATACAAGAGTCTGCATATGCTAAATCACCCCACCTTTTTGGTGTACAAGAACTGGGTAAGCAAGTGGTTTTCAAAGCCTTTTTTAATAAATTAAACCATGTTATAATAAGAAAGATGAGGCTGGACCAGATTCCCTGAGAAAACTTCCCCAGCAATATAAAGCATATTTTAAAATATCCTCTCCCAACTGTTAAGATCCATCTGTGTTTGGTAATTCTATGAAGTAAGATATTGATGTACAATCACAAATAATGTCCACAAGAAGAAAAAAATGGGAGGGTTCTAGCTTTGAACTAATAAAACTATCCTTTGGACCATCTCTAGTTTGTTAGTTTGCTTGATGGGTTAATGTTGCCATGATACAGTCAACTAAAGCTCAGAATGAGCTGAGAGTTGTGAGCAATACTGAAAATAACACAAAAGGCTTATTTGGGTATGTTAGAAATAAAAAGAAAGCTGAAGGGAATGTAGGACGATTGTGAGGAGAATGTACTGATGGGTTATGGTGAGAAGGCAGAACTTCTGAACTCCTGGTTTGGATCTGTCTTTGCTCAGGAGAAATACAATCCTAGCTGATCATGCTTATGCCAAGGAGGAACTGCAGCTTAGGGTAGACAAGGAGAAAGTAAGAGAAAATTTCACTAATTTAAATGAATATAAGTCTCCAGGATGAGATGAATTACATCTTAGGGTACCAAACAAACTATCAGAGATGGCCACAGAACCCCACTTAGTAATTTTTTAGAACTCCTGGTGGATTAGTGAGCTCCCAGAAGACTGGAAAACAATGTCATTCCCATCTTCAAAAAGGGGAAGAGGGAGGACCTGGAAAATAATGGAGCTGTCAGGTTGACATCTATTATGAACAAGGTCTTTGAACAGAATTCAAGCAGCATGTTTTTGAGGACTTGGATAAGTGTGCTACAATTAACAGGAGCCACCATAAGTTTGCTGCAAACAAATCATGCCAGATTTGTTATTTCCTCCTTTGACTGAGTGACTAGCTTAGTAAATCAGGGGAATGCCATTGACACAGTGTACCTAAATCTCAGCAAAGTGCCTCATGATATTTTCTATCATAAAATGATAAAATATGGACTATAAGATAGTACTATTAGATGAGCATAAAAGTGGTTGAATGATTGCACCTAAAGAATGCTTATTAATGGCTATACTTCAAGTGGAGTGCCACAGGGCTGGGTCCTGGCCCCATGCTGTTCAATATTTTCATCAGTGTCTTAGATAACAGAGTTAAAGGGACCCTTACAAATTTTCAGATGACACAAAATGTAGAGGGATGACTAATACTTACTTTAGATGAAAGAGAGATGATTCAAAAAGCTACAGACAGGCTGAAATGAGTAAGATGGAATTTAACAGGGAGAAATGTAAATTTCTGTATATGGGTAGAAAAAATGTAAGGCAGTAGTATAGGGTGTGGGAGACTCGGCTTGGCAATAATATATGTGAAAAACTACAAATTAAACATGAGCTGGCAGTGTGATGAAGCTGCTGAAAAGGTAAATGATATTTTGAACCATTACACATTACCCTGATCAGACCTCATTTGGAGTACCATGTCCAATTTTGGGCACGGCAGTTCATAATGGACAATTGGAACAAGTTCAGAGGAGGGCTATCAACATGGTGAAGGGTCTGGAAACCAAGTCCTGTGAGGAACAGTTAAAAGATCTGGGTATGTCTAGTCTACAGAAAAGACACCTGAGGAGAGTTATGATAACAGTCTTCAAATATCTGAAGCATTGTCACTTTCAGCCCTTTGAGGTAGGCCAGGTCACAAAACAGACTCTTCAAGAATGATTAGAACTCTAGTTTATTGATTTAGGCTATATTAGGAGAATTTTGAAAGCTTGATTGTGTTTTCCCTTCGCTCCCTCTTATACCCCAGGGAGTTAAGGCAGAGCTGGTTTGAGTTTCTTTCTAATGCTTTCTTTGTTTCCTGGGCTTAAAACATGGTTTTGTAACTGTTGCTGCATAATTTCCTCCAGAGGTTATCTCTGTGGCTCTCCACAGTCACACAGGAGGGAATGGACTTGTTCTGTATCATTCCAGAGGCTATGGCCATAACTAATGGGTTAAAAGTATAACAAAAGAATTTTAGTCTAGACATCAGAAAAAAAAATCCTGACTGTTCAAGCTATCAGCCAGTAGAACAGGCTGCCACAAGGTGTGATGAGTTGTCTTTCACTAGAGGTCTTCGAACTTAGGCTGGATCATCATCAGTCAAAGATGCTCTAATGAATCCTGCACTGGGCATAAGATTGGACTAAATGGCCACTTAAGTGTCTTCAAACCTAATGTTCTGTGATGCCCACTACTGCAGACATCATATCCAATGTCCATATTCAGGTGACATTTCTCTATGCAAGTATAATTAAAAAAAAAAAATGAATGGCACACTAGCATGAAGGAAATGGTCCCATTTATATGGTGACTCATGCCACATCAGTAGGTTACCATTTCAGGATGCTATGGTGGGATAGCAAGTCTTTAATTCTGCAGCCTTCCAGAAAATGGAAAAGGTGCAAGAGTATTGCTCTTGCTTTAGCTACTGTGTGACACAAACCCTTAATTACCTTAAATGCCCATCTGCATTACAAAATGCCTGTCCTTCTACAATAGCAATTATTATAATAAAAGTAAAAAAATGATTTAATAAGTCTATGGTTCAGAAACAATATAAAGTTTCAGATCTAACCAATTCAGAATTTTGGCTTTCACATAAGAACAGAGTCAGAATGGTGGCCTTTAAAAATATGCTCCAGTTCATCTGATACGGAGACTTAAACAAAAGTTTCTACTGAAAAGGGGCAATATTTGGCCAATGACTTCCACAGCTTCTGCAGGGATCTGAGACAAATGGCACTCATAATCTAGATTCTCCAAACTGATCTGATGAAACAGATCTGAGCTACACAACAAGATGGTGGGCCTGTCAGTCTGTCCTTGATCCCTCCTCTATTCCTGCTAAAGGGTGGGTAGAACGGAGAGATAAAAATAGCAGAGTGTTCTGGATGTTACAGAATGACCAACCTGTCACCTAGTGCTTAATCAGGTTTCTTAGTTTATCTTCCTGGCAGCAGCAGAATTTTTTTCATTCATTCATTCATTCATTCATTCATTCATTCATTCATTCATATATATATATATAAGCAGTCAGCAACCTGCTTTAACATAGCCAATTATACTCTCTGACCATGGCTTTTTCAGTCAAATCATATTTGAAGGCACTATTCAAGCAAACAGTGCATGAAGAAGGACACATATTTAATCTAAAAAAGGAAAAGATATCCAGTTAATCAAAAACAAACTGGCAAACTCCATTTGAAAAAGGTTTGGCAAATGGTTATTGTTCAGTGAACACATGAAAATTAATAGTGTCACCCCATCACTGATAAACTCATTTGTATTTGTTGCACATACTACTCATGGACACACACTGGGATTTGTTGAAGTTTTATTATTATAAAGATAATATCTTAAGCTGATTAGCACTGGCCCTATGGTGAAAAGAAGTCCATGTTATATTCAAGAAAATAAGATTTCCTTCTTTAGTGATTAACTTTTTGCCTACAGTAGATCAGATTAACCTTGAAATGTTTATACTTTTGGTCTTTTTCCATCTTAGAGTATCAAATGTGTAGTTGAGATTTGACTAAGTTAAACAATGTACATGGAAGCTTTGAAATATACTGCCATACACTGAGAAGAGAAAGGAAACACACCACTTATCTCCCTAATCCAGATTTTCAATCAGTAATTTATGAATTTCAAATTGCTGCTGAATTCAATCAGGTAGAAAAAGCCAACTGGCTTACCAGTATTTCTGTGTGCCAGCCTCTGTCTTACAAGAGATCTCCTTGCCTGGAGATTTGTAATTCCACATTTCAATCCCACTGAGTGGCATAAATCATGCAAAGGGAGGAGAAAATGCAGTAAAACATTTCTCATTAAAAATTCAGGATTATTTGTAAACACATCTTTAGAGAAATGCAAGATTCAAACAGGCAAGAATTGACCAAGTTTTCTCTGTGCATTAACAAGCACCAAAGCATTTCAGTTCCTGCCAGGAACTATGTCTGAAATATCCTTAGGGTCAAATAGACTGAATTCCACCATGGTGCTGAAAACTGAAGTTGGAATAAAAAAAGTTGTGCATTTTGTACAAAATCTCTAAAATTATTTAGAAAGAAAATTGCAGATGTATTATTTTGCTTCTAGAGGGGGAAAAAAAAACATTTATTGAGTAAAGGTATTGGTAGAAATAGGAGGAGCAAGCAGTTGTTTAAAGAGAAGCATCATTCACAAGACCAGTATTTCTTTTCCTGTAAATATTTTGCAGTCTCTGCTAGATAAGGCCACCATACCGTATTTTGAGAAAGACTGTGTTTGAGATCAGAGTTAAGTCAGAGATTTCACAGGAACAGTTTATGCACAATAAGAAAAAAAAAACTTGTTCATATTCAACAATGTGATTCGCGTTCACAAACAGTGCCTGTATAATTTGGTTTCTTTGGGTTTGATTTATCGTGTTGTATCAACCCAGACATTATAGTCTATAATTCATGCTTTATGGCATAGTGCAATATATGAAGCTGCTCATTTGTGGCTTATTCAACAAGCTATAATTAAACAACCATGGCTTAACACAACATGTGAACCCTGTCTTTAATTCCAGGATGGGCATCTTTTGTTATAGCTGGGTTTTTATATAGTAAGTATATAAAATTGACCTTTTATAGTCAATCAACCAATCAATCAAATACCCTTTCTATAATGTTTTTGTTCACAGCGTTTGGAGAACAATTCCTTGTGTGACAGCCTTAATCTTGGAGAAGTAACTAAAAACATAAAAATAAAAACCTCAGTAAAACTTTGGCAGACACAGTTACTATACCTACTGATACAATCAAGTATGATGTTACATTCTTTGATTTATGCATAGAATCGACCTATTTTTTTTATCACAAACCTGTACTTACTGAATTAAAAGGTTTAAAAAGACAATTAAAACTAATTAATGTACCTTTCAAAATCCGTAGGTTTGCTTATTTTAGAACTTTGAAAAATCTGTAATATTTCAGTGAATATGTAGTGCAACATCTTACTTCAACGGAGCAAACAAAAAATCATCATGCTATTTGGAGATCTGCATCAAATATGCATGTTAAGTGTTTGTGGTTTTTTCCCCCTTTTCCCCCTGTTATTTCTGGTACATGTGCAATTTAACTGCTTGCTAAATTGACATTACATATGATTTAAATCCATATTAAAAGCTTTCTGCTATATTTTAATATATTAATTTATAGGGATGGGTTTTAAGGTGGAAGAGAGAGAGTTATTGTTTTTATTTAGTATTTCAAAGTTCTGAAATATTACAGTGAAGTCATTTGTTTTGTAATACTCAATAAACTGTCTCAATCTTTTCTCTTTTCTTTTCTTTTCTTTTCTTTTGCAAAGTAGCCCATTCGAAAGCAAGGTTGTGTTAAAATCTGTTCCACATAACATTCAAAAATTAGCATTTAAAATCAGCTTCACGCAAAATGACTGCCTCAGTGCTGCCTTATAATAGAAGTCTTCACAGGAGAAAGAGCAAATCACCATTTTTCAAAAGATTCAGTTCACACACAATTTCCCTTTGGTCTGTGCAATCTCTGCTACTTCACAGCCTTGGCAGAGGAACTTTCTCTCCCTTCTCCTTCCTCTGAAGAATTGTTTGTCTCTAACCCAGTGCTGTCACAAGTGTGTTGTATAGATTTTTATAACAACTTCTCCTTTTGCTTTGTAATCTTTCCCCCTCTCTCACTCTCTCTGAGAGCAGCCAACCTTTACAGAAATGCCTGCTGCAAAGAATGCGGGAATGTGGTACCTGGAGCATTCAGGTATGGTCCCTCCCTTTTTGCCCTTGCCTTTGAAATGTTTTTCTCTCTGCTGGCTTAGCTACTTGCATCTCCACAAATGTTTCTGTAATTATTCTCTAGCTCTGAAAGGAAGATAATATTTTCTTGTGCATCTTGGACTGCCTCCCATACATGAGCAATCAGATGCTGTCATCTGTGTTTTGCCTCCTTCTAAATATAATCGCTTTTGGCTAGTCAGGGCAGCCTGAAATGTGGCATTACCCAAAGAGCTGCAGGGCCATAAGTACGCCCCAATCATGCTCTTCCCTTTTGAGGTCAGCACATTATACAGAGCACAGAAAAGGGTTAAGAAATTAAAGGCAGAATGGGAGATAAGAAAAAGAAAAGAAATACAGCTGGAACTCCTTACTCCAACGCCACACACTTTACCTCTCCATGCCTTTATGTGCCTGCAGAGCATGCTCAATTCTATCACATCCCTATTCCATTTCATACTTGGCCTTTTCTTCTTTGAACTTCTCATCTCTTTTCTTTTCAGAATTTCATCATTCCCATCAATCATTCCTTTCTCGGTGTTCCCCTTCCTCTTGACTCAGTCATTCTTCCTTCATATATTCATTTTGCTAGTCAGACTTCATTCACTTTCCTGACATAACCAAAGCACCACAATGAATTTCTTTTGTACTGATGACTTATTTTGGGACTCAGTCTACATTCATTCATCATCCATTCATGTTTGACCCTATCGCTTCTTGTTATACTAATCATACTTCTTAAGTAACCTCTTCCCACTGAATTTAACTTACTGTACTTAGGTTACTCCTGTTATACCCAACTCTCATTACCATACAAAAAGTGGCAGAAGCACACTGGTATACACAGCCATTTTTGCTTCTTTCATCATTCATTCCTCATAACAAACTACATGTTAACCACGACTTTCATATCAGCATTTGCACATCTTAAAATTTCTCCATCTATTTCCCCATCTTTAGAAACATTCTGCTAAGGTACACAAATTCATCTGTAATCTGCTCAGTCGTATCTGATTCTCAAAGACTGCCTGGACAAGTCCCTGCAGTTTTCATGGCAAGATTTCAGAAGTGGTTTGCCCTTGTCTGCTTCCCAGGGCTAAGGGAGAGTGACTGGCCCAAGGTCACCCAGCTGGCTTTGTGCCCAAAGCAGGTCTAAATCATCCCGGCCTCCCAGTTTCTAGCTGTAATGATTGCCTTATCCCAACGAACTCAGTCTCACCAGGGGTTAGTGAATAAAACTGATTTATTGAAAGGATAGTATGCAAATATGAAGAAAGCTGAGAATAAGCAAAAGCGCGCCAAATACAAACTAAAGACCCTTGCCTCCAAGCCGATCCCGCCCCTCACCCCAGCATCGCAACCACCCCCTCCCAGCCAACGCAAGCATCACACATCTGCCTGGGAAAGCAACCTTGAGTACATTTCATAACCCAAACACACATTCCTTCAGGGCAGCACAGAGATAACACCCTGGCAGGGCTGGAATTCCCCACCCCGCAGATGATAGACACGGATCAGAAACATGACATGCGAAACGTTACGATGTATGCAAACCATTGGAACGATGAACATGACATATCGCCCCCCATAAAGAAATGAAACAAAATCAAGGAGCAGGCTTATCAGGATAAGCAGCGTGGAAATGGGCAACCAGAATAGGGGAGTAAACATCGTGGGCAGCAACCCACTCAGGTTGGGGGAAATGCTTCCAGCGAACAAGGTATTGTAACACAGAACGACATCGTCAGGAATCAAGGATTTCTTTGACTTCAAAGTGTTGCTGACCATCAATCATGATAGGTGCAGGAGGGGGAGGTTGTGGATCCCAGCGGGCTGATTCGTTGAAAGACTTAAGGAGGCTGCAATGAAACACAGGGTGCAAATGTTTAAGATTAGCAGGCAAATCCAATTTAAAAGTAACAGGATTAATTTGAGCAACAATAGAAAAAGGACCAATAAATTTAGGTGCCAACTTTTTTGAAGGTTGGTAGACTTGATGAATTTGGTGGAAAGATATACCTTATCACCCACTCGAAAAGATGGTGAGGAGGACCGCTTGGAATCTGCATGCCGTTTATAGGTGGCTTGGGCATCTGTAAGTGCCTGTTGTATTGTCGGCCAGGCGGCTGCCAGGCGTGCAGCCCAATCAGCAGGTGACGAGGGGGGGGAGGCTGGCTGAGGCAGTTCTGGGATCGGGACAAAGTCACGGCCAAAAACGGTATGGAAAGGCACTTGGCCAGTGCTTTGATGAACAGCATTGTTGTAGGCAACTTCAGCAAACGGTAGGAGGTCAACCCAATCATCTTGCTGATAATTTACAAAAGCACGCAAATATTGTTCAAGTGTAGAATTGACCGCCTCCATATTTCCGTCAGTCTCCGGATGCGACGCAGTTGACAATGCCTGGTTAGTACCCAGTAATTTCATAAATTCCCGCCAAAACTTGGACATGAATTGTGTGCCCCTGTTCATCACCAAGCAGGCGGGGCATCCGTGAATTTTGTACATGTGTACAATGAAGAGGCAGGCCAGCTGCTGCGCAGATGGGATGGAGGTACATGGGATGAAATGGGCTTGTTTAGAGAAAAAATCTTTTACCACCCAAATGACAGTTTTCCTCTGGCTAGGAGGTAAATCAGTGATGAAGTCCATAGAGATCTCCTCCCAGGGGCGGGAAGGATTAACCACAGGTTGTGACAAGCCCTGGGGCTTTCCCACTTTTCGTTTAGAAGCAGCACATACTGGGCAGGAATTAACATATTCTTTAATGTCGCGCCTGAGCGTTGGCCACCAGAACTGGTGCCTGACCAGATGAAGGGTCTTCCCAAACCCAAAATGCCCAGCTAATTAGTCATCATGGGATCGTGACAGAATGGTTTTGCGTAAAGCCTCAGGCACATAGAGACGATCATGCTTCCATGCAAAAGCCTGTTTAAAAGTGACCTCATTGAGGTTTGCTTGCAACCAAGTGTCAGTTTTCAGTTCGGAAAGAAACTGTTGTTGCAAGTCTGAGGGAACAGGCAAGCGAGGTGAAACTGAAGCGTCTGTTCGCTGCGCACGAGTTTGGCTGTGAGTCACAGCTGCCAGACTCATTTGGAGCTCTGTCCAGAGAGTTCCCACTACATCTGGCACAGTACTGGCATCCTGAGGCTGGCGCGAAAGTGCATCAGCCAGGAAGTTGGTTTTCCCTGGTATAAATTTCAGTTTAAAGTCAAAACGACTAAAGAATTGAGCCCACCTAATTTGTTTTGGGCTCAGTTTACAAGACGCAGTCAGTGCCTCCAGGTTTTTATGATCAGTCCAAACCTCGAAAGGGTGGGTAGCCCCCTCCAATAAGTGACGCCAGCTTTCCAAAGCAGTTTTAACAGCAAAAGCCTCTTTCTCCCAAACGTGCCACCTCCTTTCTGTCTCTGAAAATTTATGAGAGAGGTAGGCACATGGCTTTAACTGTCTGAGGTTGTCCTTTTGCAATAACAGAGCTCCAATAGAGAAATCAGAAGCGTCCACCTGTACTACAAATGGTTTGTCAGGATCAGGATGCTGTAGAATAGGTTCGGACATAAACAGTTGTTTAAGGGTCTCAAAAGCCCTTTGGCATGCGGGTGTCCATTTTAGCAGTGCTCCTGGATTTTTCACCCTCCGTGTATCTCCCAAACCTTTAGTTTTGAGCAACTCAGTGAGGGGTAGTGCTATTTCTGCGAACTCCTGGATGAAGGGCCGATAGAAATTCGCGAATCCAAGGAGACTGTCATGACCTCATTGCAAGGCACAAAGAGCCTCACAATGTGGATCATGATCATTAAGGAAAAGGGGAAGGAGATAATCAAACCAGGGATTAACACAAGCACCCAAAGGCACCCACACCCATGGACCCATAAGCAACTGAAAAGAGAGACGTCAGAGGAATGAAGATAAGACGCACATGGTGCCCCAGAGGACACAACCATCGCAGGGAGACAAAGAAGACACCGGGGAAAACGCCCAGGCAGCCATCAAGGGCCCCATCAAGAGGGATCGAGGCATTGAGGGGTGGGGAAGCCCGGGGCAACACAGGAGGGTATAAAAGGGGCACCCCCACACTACCTACCCCGTTCCCGTTTTTCGTTCTGTCAGCTATCATTCCAATAAACCAGAAATCCTTAATACCCATTAAGTGAGTCTGTGTCTTATTGCGAAGCGAGGCTGGCCCTGACAGAGACTTTGTAGCTGCCTACGTGTACATGCTGGCTCCCATGCCAAAATGGCTTCAATTTTAGCGGGATCCATTTCAATTCCCCTATCTGAAATCCTATAGCCCAGATAATCAATTTGCGATTTATGAAATGCACATTTAGACAGTTTAGCATACAATTCCGCCTTTCTCAGTTTGCTCAGTACTTGTCTGACTAGATTTACATGCTCTTCCATCGTTTCAGTATATATTAAAACATCATCTAAATACACCAATACCCCATTAAATAGGTGGTCATGCAAGACCTCATTGATCAGTTGCATAAAAACTCCTGGCGCTCCCGCCAATTCAAATGGTAGCACTTTATATTGAAAAGCACCCAAAGGACAATTCATCCCCCTCCCGTATGCGAATACGGAAATACGCCTCCCTCAAGTCCAGCTTAGAGAATATTTTCCCCTTTGCCAGATGTGTTAGCATATCTTTTATCAAGGGCAAAGGATATTTATTTAATATCAATACTGCACTGAGCCCACGGAAATCTGTACACAGTCTCAAAGTGCCATCCTTCTTTGGTCGAAACAGTACAAGTGCACCCACTGGAGAGCTGGCCGGTTCAATGAAATCCCTAGCTAGATTTTTGTCAATGAACTCTCGTAGTGTTGCCAGCTCCTTCTGGGTCATAGAATAATTTTTAGGACTAGGCAATTTCACATTAGGAACAAATTCTATGGCACAGTCAGTTTTGCGATGAGGCGGCAGCCGGTCCGCCTCTTTTTCACCAAACACATCTGCAAAGTCCTGGTATTGCTCCGGCAGCCCTTCCAGCGGCTCGAGGACTTGCAGAGAAGTGGTTGCTGCCCATCCCACCTCGCTGTCGTCTAGTTGGTCCTTAGCAGGGGCTTTATAAAATCCATCTGCGAACGTCACTGTTCGATGCACCCAGTTTATGGAGGGATTTTGCCGTACAAACCAGGGCATCGCTAAGATGACCAAAGGTCCCCCTACCGGTGCCACAATAAACAGTAATTTTTCCCAATGGCTGCCCATTTGCAATGCAACCATCCCGGTAGAGTGGGTAACTGGTTTCCCCCCTGCCATGGTCCCGTCCAACTGGGTAAAGATCATCGGCCGCTTTAAAGGAAATGTGGGTAACCCCAACGCAGTAACCACGTCAGGGTGCATCAAGGACCGTGAACACCCTGAATCAATCATGGCCCACAGTTCTATAGTTCGGGTGCTGGACCCCAACTTCACCCTAACGGTCAGGTTAGGGAAATCCCCACTCACCGAAACATGATCGCACCCATCTTCTTCTACTTCCACCTGCCCATGGCGCCCTTCAAAGCAGGTGGCTGGCGTTTCCCGCCGGCTCCTCGGTCTCCTGTCCCCTCACTTCTCCGCACGGGCGCTCCGGGCCACCCTCGCTGCTGTGGTGTCCGGCTCCTCTTCAATCCACTCGGCTTCTCATAGTACAGACATCGCTAGCACTCCCCGTCACAGGTAACCTAGCTAGGGGCTAGCAGGATTAATTTTTTGATGATTCTCAGCTTTATGTCATGATTGCCTTATCCCAACGAACTCAGTCTCACCAGGGGTTAGTGAATAAAATTGATTTATTGAAAGGATAGTATGCAAATATGAAGAAAGCTGAGAATAAGCAAAAGCGCGCCAAATACAAACTAAAAACCCTCGCCTCCAAGCTGATCCTGCCCCTCACCCCAGCATCGCAACCACCCCCTCCCAGCGTTGGCGAGCATCACACATCTGCCTGGAAAAGCAACCTTGAGTACATTTCATAACCCAAACACACATTCCTTCAGGGCAGCACAGAGATAACACCCTGGCAGGGCTGGAATTCCCCACCCCGCAGATGATAGACACGGATCAGAAACATGACATGCGAAACATTACGATGTATGCAAACCATTGGAACGATGAACATGACACTAGCCTGATGGAACCACTACACTAAACTGGCTGTCATGTTGAAACATACACCCATATGAATTAACACTCCCCCCAATATACTTAGAAAATTAAGTTTTAGCTTAGTTTTGTAATTGGCATGCTAAAATTTGTATAACAGCACAATAACATGCAGTTCAACCTATTGCCACAGCAGAAAGAAAAAAAACAGAAGAAAAGGAGAAAGAAAAGACTAAAATGTTTGATCCAAAATACTATATCAGATTTTTCTTAGAAATTCACCAATATAGTTGTATAGATGCAGAGGACAGCATTCACCATTAGGCAAACAGGACTTTCCCCTCTTCTCCTCTCCTTACAGATTATATATACATACATGCAAATCTGCTCCAGAAGTTCATAATATTTCTTACATGCTTTAAGAGCCCAGATGAAGGGAAATCACAACTCTTTTCTCCGCTGACAAAGCTTTCCATCAGTGTAAAATTAATGGGCTACAGTCTAGAAAAAAAAAATCCTCACAATATAAGATTTACATGTAAATTATCAATGTCACATATTTTTCAGTATTCTGATTTTGCTTTAGGAAATAACAGAGTGTATTTATAATAGCAGATAACAGTGGGAAATAATATTTAACTTTATTTCACAAAATAAATCAGGTAACAAGTTCCATGCCTCGAATTCTACCACAGTCAAGCTAGCACTCTGTATACTTTGCACTTCCCAACCGCTGCCAGATTGGGAAACTGAAGTTCTTACTAAGAGAATTTATTCCTGGGAATCTAAATTAACTGGAAATCTGTTACACCTGTTTAGGAGACTCTATGTTCCTCCTGTTTGGGACAGATTCTACTATGATCTAAAGTGAAATTCAACAAGAGAGATGTGCTTGTTTTGGTTGCATAGCACTTACTGGAAAATTGGTATGGATCATGATGCATAGTAGATCCTGTTCAAGGGAGAGAATTCTTTAATACATCACTGATGGCAAAGTATGATATCTCATAAAAATATTCAGAACCTTTAATGAAAATACTGTACTCAGCAATATAGTATGTTTTATAATAAATACACATAATAAATAAATTTAATGCTTTATGATAAATACAAATTTGGCTTTGTTTAGACACTGCATGTCTTCCATTATTAGATTGGGCATTAGGTGTTGTATTGCTTAATTGAATGAACACTACTCTACTTGAATTAACATGCAGAAATGTAGCATTAAACTGAACTCATGTTTAGAATCCAACACTTAGTCACTTCTTTAATTATCTTTTTTCCTTTCTTTAACTGTACTGTTTTCTGTACTGTTTCTTTTCTCTTTTTCTCTCTCTTTTCTCTCTATATTTCTGTATCTATCTTTTATCTATGTAAAAATTCTCATTAAAGTTATATTAGAATCCAACACTGTACTTTTGAAGTGTCATGAGCACATTAATAGAATGGCACTGAGTACTGTAGCTAAAGGAGATAATTTAGATAATATTTTCTCTGAGGGCATTTCCACACGGCAGCCTAAGATGCTTAACTCCTGTGCTGCTCCCAACTTTTTTTAAAAGATAATTTCAGAAATTCCAGTCTAGATTGCTATGGATTGACAATGGGATTGGGCTAGTGCTCAGTCCTGACTAGGGCCAATGAAGACGCTTCTTGTCCTTCCCACCTGCCCAGGGAAGTCAAGTGTTACTGGATGGCCATTGTATAGGTGCATTTCCCTATGCCTGCCTTTTCCTTTAACGGACTGGTCCCATTCATTAGTGCCTTGTTTTCCCTCATGGATATCTTCCCTCACTTCCTGCATTCTGCCTCTTATAAAATTCCCTTATTTCTCCATTTATTTATTTCATTACTATTATTTTTAAAGTTGAGATCCAGTTTGGTCTAGTGGTTAAGGCACCAGGCTAGAAACTGGGAGACTATGAGTTCTAGTCCTGCCTTAGACACAACACCAGCTGGGTGACCTTGGACCAGTCACTTTCTCTCAGCCCTGGGAAGCAGGCAAGGGCAAACCTCTTCTACAGTCTTGCCAAGAAAACTGCAGGGACTTGTCCAGGCAGTCTTCGAGAATCAGACACAATTGAATAGGTTAAATTAAAAAAAAAAAAAGCATTGCACCATTACTGCCCCAACAAACTGAGGCTGCCAATATGAATACTTCAGAGTTTCAGTTAGGTAGCTGAAATGCTGAAGTGCAAGCAGTACCATATTTGAAGCAAGGAAGACAGGATGGATCTAGTTCAATGGAGGAAAATGCGCAGGAGAACTCAGCTCTGGATGTTCCAGATATTCTGAATTTAAAACAGCCAACCAGAAAGAGTTTAGAACGAGGTAATCAATGGGAGAATGTGAAAAGTAGCCTTAATCCTTCAGGACTGAACATAGCAGGAGCCTTTACAAAGACTGGGAATTCACTGACCATCAAGCCATCTTTGGATCAAAAACATGATTTTTAAAAGTCTTTATTTTAAAGCTTTGATGCTATAAAATGCACACGCACATACACACAAATATATAATAAAAAGAAAAGAGAGTGGAGATCCAAAGGGCCCAGGAGTGAATGGCTGCAAGAGGCAGCAATCAGCCAAGAGGGTGTGGCAAGCCACGTAGCCAGTCACAGCTGTGGTTGCCAACTAAATCAGAACAGAGCTCTTGAACCAGTCCCCACTCAAGGACTTAAAGCAGCTTGGGCAGAAAAGCGCTAGTTTTGAATTGTGGGTGGAAAGCACAGGTGAGGACTGCTTTGGGGATGGGTTAGGAGTCCAGTACCATCCATTCCTGCATTCCAGAAGAGGTGGGTGACCCCTATTGGTGACAGACTAAGACATCTCAGAGGATTTAGCTACTGTAGATACCTAAAAGATCAGCTTTCTGCATGCTTGTAAAATGTCTCTAATACATTGAAAGGAATACACTGAAGGGAAAGAACTAAATTTGCTTCTACAAATTTTCGAAAGAAATTGAGCCCTCAGAACAATCTGATATTTTTGTATTTATCTAAACCCCCTTGAGTGGGCTCCTGGTTGCTGAAGGAGACATTCTTTTTATGCAACTGTCCAGTTCACTGTTTTCTCCCATTCTAAAAGTCTCAAGGTTTGGAGAAGACCTCAGCATGAGACCTTGCAGCGGATTTTTGCTCACACATACACAAACGTGTATATAAAATTAGTAAATATAATAACTAGAAGATATGATGAAGTACAACCAAAAATATAACAGTGCTAATAAAATCAGAAAAGAATATACAGAACAGTGATTAAATGAGTGACATTTGTAGAAAATAAAAATATATACATAAAGTGTTAATATAGAACTAGCTCAATCCTTTGACATATTATTAAATCTAGCCATATAGACCATCTATTGCTCTGTCTTCTCAGTTTTGATACCATTTGTTATTTCAATTAATGGTATTTATATAATATACTTAGAATCTTAATATTCTATTATCTAGGTTCCTTAGAGCATTGGATATAGATAAGAGGGGGAAAACGTGGATATTCTATCAATTACAGTTTCAGATATTAATGTTACAAGCTTTATAATTATTTGACTTTTCTTCAAAATTAAATATAAAATTGGAAGTGAAATGAAAAAATGAAGGAAGAGCATACATCAACATATTCATTTTATAATAAAAGTTTTGGTCTTAAGATAAAATTGCTTGATATTAAAATTTCCATTGTGTTGTAGCATGGTGTATACTGTATGTGTGTGTGAATATGAATATGAATATGGATGTATGTGTTTTTATACATGTTAATAAAGGAAAAATAAATGAACAAAGGTTTAACAAATTTGTAATACTAAAAAAGGACAAGGAAAAGAGGAAAAAAAAGGAATAAAAAGGAAAAAAGGAAAAAAACTATTGAGTTTCTGACTTCTCCCCCTTTTATACATCTGCTAATTTGCAATATTTATAAGCATTTAAGCCCCCTTAAAAACCAATCTGTAAATTATTACATTTGCCATGATGCATGATGCATTGTATATATGGAAATAATTCTTGCTTAAATTTAAACTTCTGTTGTGTATATATACTGTTAGTTTTGCCATGATGTCCATAGCAAGCCACAATGATGTCTAAATGACAACTCATGCATCATCATACAGTATTGTTATTTGATTATGTAATGATGTAAGGGCATTGGGCAAAAGTGGCATCATTTGCAGGATGACATCACCATACAAGTTTTGTTACTTTCCCTCCCCACCAAGGACACCCATGGTAATTTGTTCAGTTTTGGTTTTGCTTGATGTGGAAGTCATGTTTCTTTATGTTTCAATTGGCTTAAATTTCAAATGTCTTTCTTAGGGTATGTGCTTCATCTTTCATCTCCCAGGCCATCATTCTTCCTACACCTGTTACTTAAGCTATATGTTTAACCTAATACATTTCCTGTTTACTTTAATTCTAAACTAGTTGGTAATGATGTGTCATTTTTTTGGAATTCTCCCTTGATAAATTGTTTTCTTACTGTTATACATTTGGCTTTATGCCATTAATTTATGGTGGTTACTAAAACTCAGGCCACTTATATGGTTTCCGTTGTCTGATTTATCAGTGCTGAGAACAGAAATCATGCTTGTTGGCTTGAGATGAGAGATGTGATCTGTGATTTTTATTAACATGTCAAAAAAATACTAAAGTCTGTGAAAGATAATCTTCCAATAGTTTTTCTTGGTTCTGTGGCTCCTAGGAAGTACATGCATTTAGGAGATTTTTTTAAAAAAAAAACCAAGATAAATTGACATTCAAACTTGCTTTTTTAGAAATTAGCTTTATTTATTTATTTTGTCAAATTTATATACCGCCCATCTCACTGTATAAGTGACTCTGGGTGATTAGACTGGATTTGATTCCATATATTTATTACAGCCAAAGTCCAAAAACTTAAAATACTATACAAAAACTAAATGCCCAAATAATTGTACCATAAATAGTCAAACAGACAGTAACTTAAAGGCAACAAAATACTACATACTGCAACTAGACTGGGCTACTAATTATAATGAAATTCTCTTATAATCTATTGTCATAATCTACAGGCAACCATGCAAGATTAAGCTGTAATATAGGTAATAGCAGATTCTCTCTCCAGAAGTAAGAAGGAAATGAGGAATTCAGCTGACATGAGAAGCTTACTAAAAATGGCATAATGAACTTATTCAGTTGCAGGATGCCACCCGACAGACAAGGGTTGACATTTTGCATCAGTACCAGAAGGTAATGTCTCCTAATCTATCACCCTCCACTGTGTTATTTAGAATAAATAAGTCCAGCTGGCTTGCCATCTAAATTAGATTAAACCCTGCCAAACTGCATTTAGTATCTTTGGAAGGTCCATGTGTAGGCATATTTTGCCATATAGCTTTGATATTTTGCATATAAGGCCTTATGTTTGATCCCACTCTAGTCAACATGCTCATCTGGATTAGCATCTAAACAATTAGCTAAATAGTGTTCTAATTTACGCTACCATTCTGTAATCCATTAATGAAGGCATTGTGAGGGAAAATATATGTAATTAAAAAAGAGTGCAGTGCTTAAATTTTATAAGAGCTACAGCAGCCCACTATGCACTGGGGTGGGCTGGGAGAGTATCTTTGAGATTGCTTGCAGGCCTGTGGAGAAACAAACTCAACCCTCTCCTTATGCTGCTTCCCCTTTCACTGGAGAAGATACTAATCAAATGCAGGCAGCATCTGTCCCTCTGGTGGCTTAACTCTTCTGTAAGACCAAAATGCCAGTTTCACTGCTATCAAAAGAAAAAGGTCAGAACTTTTGCCCCACCAGCCAGCAATGTTTCGGGAAACCACAGAGCAGTATCAGAGAAATATAAACAATTCTACAGTAGAAGCAGCCCCGTTCTATTGACTTCTGCTTCTTACTCTTGTCTTCAAGGCGTTGCATGGACCAGGGTGTCTCTCTCATATGTTATCAAACCATTTCCCTCACCTCCTTCAAACCTATCTCCTATCTCTCCTTGCACGCCATTGCTGTCACTATATCTTTCTAATCCCAGTGAAAGTATGATTGGTTTATTTTGTTATTTCTTCTATTAGTATACAAAGAACATCTCTAAGGAGGGCTAATAGTGTACTGCTAAAATAAAACACAAAAGCATTAAAACACCATTAAAGTTACATTAATTAAAAAATAGTACATAACTCAGGTGGAAATGCTTGGTTTTTGGCTAGGAACTCACTGTTTCTGCTTTCTCCTCAACACCTAAACCTGTCAAGCTGCCAAAGACCCAGGTCATCTGTTATATCTGTGAGTACAGTTTTGACAAACTAAATGCTCCACTTTAAGAGAGAGAAAAAATCCAAAGAGAACATTTGATAGCTCCCAACTGGGAGGTAATTACTACCTGAAGGTATCTGGAACATAGGAAGAAGTCACAGTGTTTTTATATCATGAGGCTCTGGAAAGAGGAAACTAAATCAAATTTATTTATGTGGATGTATTCATTATTTTTTATTGAAGTTCTTATCTTGTTAGAAACTTTTCATTCCCTTGGATGATTTTTCCTCATTGATCTTTCCTATTTGCTAAAAAATCACAAGAAAAAGATGCATATGCCTCTTATCCTACTTTTTTTTTAATCCCTTCAATTGTGTCCAATTCTCAGAGACTACATGGACAAGCTTATCATGTCCACCTATGTGTATTTTACAAATTCTCATCGAGTTCAATGGGATGTATTTCCTGTTTAGCATGTGTAAGATTGCAACTCCCAAAGCAAATCTAAGAGGTGAGGGGGAGCAGAGTTGCAAATGGTCCACCATTTCCAAACTGTGCTATCATGTGCCAACTAAAGCTTTGGGTTTGCTCACGAACAAGGGGCACTTAAAGGACACTGGCTATAGCAGGTTGAAGGCTCACATCAACTTGCTCCCAGAATATTTCATTTTAGAGTCTCCTGGTTGGAGGAACACTGCCACAGGTAGATCTATGACCATTTTCAGGGCCCTCCATTGCAGACATATCTAACCACCAACAGAGGAGAAAGTCAGTTTTGCTCCATCCTATTTCTCCTTGAATGGCTATCTGAGAAAGATAGGATGGTACTTTTACTCCAGTTCTGGATAACATTCCCATGCAAGAGTGAAGGAAAGTTGAGCAAATCAACAGCACTTTTCCCCCTTATGTTTCATTTATTTTCCAAAAAGTGAAAGCAATTCCCACCCCCATCAAATATTATTGGTTATGTTTTTTTGGGGGGGGGGAAGGGAGACACTTTTCCTTTCATCATCAAAGCCTCCTAGCCTAACAACAATCCTCTTACACAGGTTTCCTCATTTATTGAACATGTATTCTTATTAACCTTGATACAGGAGTATAATCAGGGGTGAAGGATGTTATTTTCCACAGTGAATACACACAGAGGAATAATGCAAGAGACATAAAAAGCAATCAAAGTTATATTTCAAATTCTCCCCTGAGAATCTGAGGGTGTGCACTCAACTTTTAGGGAGTCATTGGAATTTTCAGTGTAAGTATATCTGGTTAACAAAATGTTTTTTTAGGTCTACAGTAGTATGGGTTGGGTCAGTTACCCAGCAGATTCCCTGAAATCAATAGTAGTTAAGTTACGTCTTTCCTAAGCCTGATGGAATCTGAATCCAACCCTATGGCTTTGACTTTAGTTTGAAAAAGAATGCTTCTATGATTCTCTGTGACACCATTTTATTCTTTCCAATCCAGTGGAATTCTGGAAAGAAATTACATAAAGGAAGTCTCTCTTCCTGGCTACCTGTCCATCAGTACAATTATTATTATGAGGTTGGAAAGCATTCCAGAAGCCAGGCTCTTCATGCTTTCCCTACCTCATTTAAATATGGCACTAGAAGCTAGATTCATTGTACCTTTGCCTTACATTAATAGGTTTTTAATATTCAGTAAAAGGCAAGTTAATAGACTGTTTTTAATTTAACATCACACAAACCCCATTAGTTCCTAAGTTGCATTTTCTTGTTGGGATCTAAATGTTCTCCCCTCCACTTCTCTATTGTTAAGGAATAAAATTTCATAACTCCATGATAACAGTTTTCTGAGGGACATTTTGGTAGTTTCTAAAAACTGTAACACTATGACAGTGACAAGCATTCCTGGGAAATTCCTGATGCATTGTTTTTATTGCATGTAAAACACAAGTCTGACCATTGTATTCAGTATGTAATTGCATTCATTATTTTCTCAGGTACAAGCTTCCTAGCATTTAAATTTTGTCTAGGAGATAAAAGCCCATCCAGCCATTTTGGCTGATATTAGGGACAAAACATTGGAAAGTAGCTTTTATCCTCATGCTACGTCCCCCATATTGTCCTGGCAAAGTAAGTGGGAGATATCTAAAAGATATATAACATATCACCCTATCTTATAAAGCAGGGATGCACAACTTTTTTTTTCAGACTGGGATTCACAATTGGCCTCTGAGTAGTATGCTGCTCTCCAGTGGGTGGCTGGAAGCCAAAATATTAGGTACAACCAGGATAAACATTAAATTAAATTTGATAGATAGATAGATAGATAGATAGATAGATAGATAGATAGATAGATAGAGATAGATAGATAGATAGATAGATAGATAGATAGATAGATAGATAGATAGATACATAGATATCTCAAAGAAAAATAGCTATTGGAACATGCAATATGTGAGTATAATGTGGCATGAGGCTACCAAGCAGCACACACTGCTATCATTCCTAGTCTACATACAACTTTAGGGCTTTTCTCTGCAACTTATTTAAACTGCTGTCCTCCTATCTGTAGGCCAGCCAAAAACAGGTATCCTCACTGATAGTTCCAATGCATGCAAAGACTTAACAATTTCTTCTTGTCCAAATAATGTGCTCCAATCTTCTACTTTTCCTGAGAACCATTTTGGCAAAGAGCTGTCTCATTGAGATTTCAGATCAGGAAGCATGTGAAGGAATGTGAAGGTCTTGCCCTTAGATGTTTTTTTTTTCTGCATCCTTTGAAGTAACATGGTAGGCAGAGTCCATCTCTTAAACACCATTTGTCCTGACAACTAGGAAATGAAACAAGCCCTTTGCTGACACAAGTCAAATCATTTTCTCTAGCACTTGACATATCTGCATCTGTAGTGACACCATGGCATAGAAAAGATAACGGGGAGGAGAGATAAGGTTGATGAAAATAGTAAATGTCCCAGAAGGGTAAGAAAAGAGCAAATGGAAGGTTTATAGGAACACAATATTGCCAGGTTGGCAGGTTAAACCTAAAGCACATTTAACCTAGCATTTTAAGTCTCAGTAGGAGTCCCTACATGACAACATCATACATACAACAAGCTATCCTCCATATTGTCTTCACCTTCAGCTAACTGGTAGCATCAAACCACTAAACTAAGGATGTGTAGATCATTTAGTGTTCCCATTAGATAGGAACAATGTTTCACCCTTCCAATAACACCCCACATCTATCTGTCATTTGAACCTTTCCTGGATAAACAGTTCTTATTCACAACTTTTCTACTGTTTTTAAGATAGATTTCACTGAATTTGCATTGCTTTATTTATAGATTTACTATACAATATTTCCAGTTAGAGTTTTAAATCCATTATTTAACATAATTGCCCAGATATGCATTCTTTTTTTAAAAATGCACATACTGGTAACACATACTCTTTTGCACAAACCTTCCTATTTATATTCTTCTTTTCAGACACATCTTTGACAAACTAAAGGATTCCTATTTGTATCCTACTTCTGAAACACATCTTTGACAAATAAGGGCTGCTTCCTACAGGGCTGGACTAAAGAGGGATGGATGGTAATGCCATGATGCAACTGTTTGACAGGTCACATCAATTTGCTCCTGCAGAAATTTGTCATAGATCGTTTTTTTAACTTCCCTAATCTGAACACGGATGATTCATTTAGGTTTTTCCCACTTTAGCAGCCATATGTATATTTGAGTCAATCTTTTCTTAGTTAGGAAGTATATAAACTACACTCATACTTGTGTACACTCAAGCATGCATGGGTTGCTCCAGCTGTTGTATGAACTCATGCCAGTTTCACATATTTCACATAGAATGAACAATTAGAATTTTATTAACTCTTCTTCCCCATCTCAAAAGAATAGTACCATTTCCAAGAAGCTGATAACCATGGTAACCACGGTGCTAATAGTTTGTGGTATATTGCTGGGCAAATATGTACTCTGAAGACCAGTTTTAATTCAGGTGACGGTATCAGTGATTCAGCATTCTATTAAAAAGTTTTGCCTTGGGCCAATCTGAGCTTAATACAGAATTCTGTATTTCTGAACAGGGGGAAAAAAATATTGCCTTCAGGACGGAATCTTTTAGAGGAAAAGCACTGCATCAAGTAAATTGTTAACAAGGTTGGCTGGGTCACTTTACAACAGAAGTGCTTTTTCATAGATATATAGCTAAACACATACAATTAGCCTGTTAAACAAACACACATGGATCCTAAACATAACTTAGTTCTATGACATACTGCTGGCTGAAGTTCAGATTCTTTACAGTCTGTGCTCCTGTTAAGCACACTTGTGAAGAAACCCCATGGAATTCATGGTGCTTATTAACATAGGTAAGGTGTAGAACTGGGCTGAAAACTCTCCTTTCAAAGTACATGGGAAAACGTACTTTGAACTATAAGAAAGCTTTCAGAGTTTACTTGTTACTTGATTGCATGTGGGTTTAGTTTCAGAATCAGATTTGAAATTTGTAGCTCAGTTATTTGACCTTAAAAAATTATTACCTTAGATAATGTATAGTGGTTATGTTTCTCTCTTTTGCTATAAAAATATGCAAGTTTTTAGTCTGAGTAGAAAAAAAGAAAAATGATTTTAAGAGTTTATATACAGAGTTAAAAATAGGTCTCACCACAGTTCATATCTAATATGGTGGTTTCTATGAAATGGAAGAGGATCATATATACAAACCTATCGCACTGTTTCCTTTTGGGATAAGAGCATTATGCAAAATGTAGAAAAACAGTGAGATGGACTGATCAAAGCAATTAAAAGTAAATCTAAATCTAGTTTATCCCAACACCATTCACTACACCTATTCTTTTCTGCCCTTCCAAACCATCCTTGCTTCTACTACTTTGATTCATACAGTTCATCAGCCTGCAATTTGGTAGCAATATTTTCCAAAGCCCATTAACTTCATTTTCTAAAATGTCTAGCTCTAGCTTGAGGATCATATCTTCATACATATCAATGGTTTTAGGGTCCTTTTTATAGTCCATCTGTATATTGGCACCATCTCTTCTTTATATCTTTTTTTCTGCATTAGTATACTGCCTTCTTTATTTTTATCATGACCTTTGTCTACATTTCCCTTGAATTCTCTAACTTTCTTCAATAATGTCCTGTCTTTTCCATTGGGCCAGTCCCTCTCTCTCAGCCCAACTCACCCTACAGGGTTGTTGTTGTGGGGAAAATAGGAGGAGGAGGGAGTATTAGGTATGTTCGCTGCCTTGAGTTATTTATAAAAATAATAAAGGCGGGATAAAAATTAAATAAATACAAATAAATAATAAATAAATAATTACTGTTATGCTGAATTTCTTAGCATTGCTTATTTAGATATATCACCTTGACAGTTCTTGGTCTTCTTTGGAATTTGGCATTTAGTTGTGTACATTTTTTATTCTCTGTGTTACTGCCTTTTGTTTTTCAACGTTCTTCCGCTATCTTCAGTATATCAGTAGAAAGACATTTTGCCTTCTTTTGATTTTTAGAATGTGGAATATTCCTAACAGTTTCAACATTAACTATATCACAAACTGAACTCCAGAATTCTTCAGGCTTTCTGATTCTCAACTACTCACGCAGATATTGCTGAGATTGTATCTTATTGGCTTGATTATTTGGTTTGCTTTCTTTCTTTAGTTTAAGCTGAAAAATTTCAAGAAGTCCATGACCTTAATTGCAGCTTCTAAATCCCCATTTTTTTTCCATGTGGTATTCTTTTTCATATAGAATGTGTTATTTCCCTTACTGAAGTACTCTACTTTCTTTAAGTTCTTCCATTTTATTCCATGCTAACTTTTTCCCAGTATCTACTATGATGCCACAAAAAAATGCCTGTCCAATATTTAGAACCTTTCCCCATCTATGCCTTCCTCTCTAATTTCTCTATTTTGCATGATAAACAATGAAATCAGTTTTGCTTTTAGAATAATCCTTTGCCACATGTTTATGTGAATATATTTATGCATAATCATGTGTTCAAAAACCAAACAATTATTTTTCTAAGCTGAAAGTCATTAGTCATCATTCTCAATCATTCTTAAGTTTCATTTCATTTGCATCCATCTATTAACATAACAAAACAAAGTCAAGAGCTATCAGCTCTTTGGCTTGCTCACTCCACCTTTTGTTTATCCCTAGGGTTGTGTAGACAACAAACAGATTTAACTGTAACCCAATCATCTCATTGCAAAGGAAGGTTAGGTAGACCCTAACCCTCTTTGCATATTATACCAGGAGCAAAACCAGAAAACAAGCTTTACTTGTTCATCCCTATTTCTTCTCAGGTTAGTTTTAACTAGTTTTAGGAGAGGCCGTTAGTAAGTGATGAAGCACATGCTTGCTTTGCCTGCAGAAGATCTGAGGTTCAAGTCTTGCTTTCTGTAGGATAGCTGTTAGACCCTGCCTGAAGAGCTGAAGAAATGAAATTCAGGTAACACTAATCTAGGCAGATCAATGATTTCAAAAAAATGGAGCTCTCTTTGAATCCATGATAGTAAATAATATGTGTTTCAATTCATCCATCATATCCATATTTCCCTATGACATCCATGCTTATTGCTATGGTTTTCCAAACTCTGCAAATAAAAGTCACATGTCCACAGCATTATTAATGGTATCTAAATTATTATATTTATATCTCACCTACCACAAAAACTGAAGCTGGTTTACACAGTGTTCCCAACAAAACTCTCATTCAGTTATTTTCCAGATCCAAACTTGCTTAGTTTCAGCAAAATTGCTTCTTTATATGTTCTTAAGCAACTTTCTCAATTAAGAGAATGAACATTAATAAATAGCCCTTTGTCCTTAGAGTTTCCAAGCAATATACAAGTCCAGTGAAATAATGATGACCACGACCTTCAAAGTCATATTAAAACACTTTCTAGCTTTAACATGCACAAGGTTACTTTTTTTTTTCTCCTTCAGAATAAAGAATCATATGATGGAATGGATGTCATGTTCATCAAGCCACTACTGAAGCCCACTTAAAAACTTGGTGCAGCCAACTCAGCAGGGTTTGGGCTGAAGTGTATAAACTGAACAACCAATGAAGAGACTTTGGTAGTACAGAGAATGTATTGATGTTTTCGACCTTAATATCAAATCTTTCGGCTAATGGAAAAAATAGTTATTTGTAAATGGTACTGATGCAAAAAAAAAAAAGAAGAGAGTATCATCTTGTGATTGTTTTTGAGAATTAAATGAATGCAAATGTTTTAAGATGAACAAGAAGCCAAAACATTAAAACAAATTGTTTCAGAAGAAAAACTACTCCCTCCATTGTCTGGAGACAGTCCATCCAAAAAATTCTTTAATTCCAGGTCCTTTGATCACTTGATATACTTACCAAAACCCAAATCTAGGTGAACTGAAAAAAAGGCAGGCTACTTACTTTCATTACTTTTTCTTCAACTTTGGAGCTTTCCAAGTGACTGAAGGTATAAGAAGTACACTTTGTAAGAAATTACAAAAAGCTAATGGATTTACAGAGGGAAGATAAGGAGGCAGTAGTTCAACTTGTTAAACAGAAATTGTCCTGCTGGCTTTATCAGCTACTAAGCTTCTTTCTTCATGAGTGGTGACATGTGCATCATGGCCTATAGGCAGTCTGGCCACAGAATACAATCCCTCGGTTCAGCTTCTCCTCTTAACATCTCCATTCACTTGGCAAGACAGGAGTTGAATTGCATCAGTTTTGCTGCTAATTTCCACAGACAGTAAGACAGAGTCCAGGGCCAGCTTCCTTTCAAGGACAAAGCAATGGATAGTACACTCTGTTCTTAAAATAGTACAGGTAGTCCTCAGTTAAAGACTGCCCTGTTTAGTGACTGTAGGTTTGAACCTACAACAGCACTGAAAAAGTAGTTTTATGACTGGTCATTGAACATATGACTATTGCAGCATCCCTGTGGTCATGTGATCATGATTCAGGCACATAGCAACTGGTGTGTACTTATGATGGTTGCAGTGTCCTATGGTCACATGATCGCCATTTGCAAGCTTCACAGCCAGCTTCCAACAAGCAAAGTCAATGGAGAAACCAGCAGTAAATCACAAGTTGCAGTCACATGATGACGCGCTTAATGATTGTGGGTGATTCGCTTAACGACTGCAGCAGAACTGATGTCATAAGTCAGCCATGGTCACATGATGTTTCACTGAACTACCACATTGCTTAGTGACAGAGTTGCCAGTCCCAATTGTGGTCATTAAGTGAGGATTCGCTGTATTTGCTTACTTTTTTGGTTATGCACACCAAACAGGGAAGAATAAAAGTGAGTCATGTAGATGCATCCATCTCTGAAAATCAACTATATGCCTACAGACGAACCTTAAAATATCTTGTGAATTTTTCTGCCCTCTTCATCCAATTCTTCCCAGAAGCCTAATTAAATCAAACGGAACTTTTATGGGATTAGTGGTTGCAGCCTCCCTCAACTGATTTGAAGATTCGTGACATTCAGTTATGATGCTGACATATAAAATTAATGTTTAATATCAGGGCACAGAATTCATATAAATAAAACAGAGGTACTGTAACAGAGGTGAATTTCCAAAAGCAGAAGATGCAGATTATGATGCACTGATTTCTGAATGGAGCAAGTATTCCCTTCTGTACTTGAATACAGACCCTTATGAGACAGCATAGAACTGAGATTTTAGAAAAGTGGCAGAGTGAATACAAATCTTCCAGTGATTGTAAACATGCATTTAAAATGACAATACTGTAATGCCTCATTTTTACTTGACTCATTACTTACTAAGAGACCCAATTGGGAGTATTGCAAGAATTGTTTTGAAAATGTTTATCTATGAAGAAAAAAGCAGAATTAAAGAGATTACTCTGTTGCATGATTGAAGCAAAGGACATTCAGAAATGTTAGACACTGCATTGCACAGCCTCTTCACTTCAGCAATAGTCCCAGCAGAAGTGTTTTCTGTGCATTATTTAGTGTGAACTTTGAAATAGCAATGCAGGAAATATAGATCAGCCTTCCTCATATATTTCCCATTCTACCTATGGTGCCTCAGCCAGTCACAATAATGCAAGAATGACAACACATAGGTAGTATAATTATGATGCAAATCCCACCTTTACATATTTTTATTTCAACATCCGTTGTAAGTATGAAAATAAAGTATGTGCTCCATAGAATCATGATGCACTAGGGTGAAAGCTTGGAGTTCTCAACCCCCTCCCAGAAGCATACTCTAGCATCATCTCTTGGTGTGTTGGCTTCGTGACTTTAATTGCCATCTGTCTTCTAGGATCTGCCTGATAAAGTATCCTCCCTCTTAACCCCAATACGAGAGAGATATAGGGCTCCCACACTTTCAAAGAAATTTTTTAAAAATGAGAGAAAAATTCTAAAAAAAAATACAATTCTATAGCATCATTTTCTGGATTTATAGCATTGAGAAATATGGCTAGGAAAATCAGTCCCTTCTTCCCCCTTCTTTTTTGACAACCAATTTCACAAGTGATAAATAAAATCAAACTTCATTTTAAATAACAGGAAGAGAGAGTATGTAAAAAAAACTTTGGCTTTAAGTCACGACAGAGAAAACCTTTGATAATGGAGGAGATAAAACTATGCAATTGTTCAAATCACAGAATTTTAGAAAGGATCTCCCAAGGAAAATATAAAGCTCTGGGAGGGCCACAAGATGATACATGTCTGCTCCTAATTTTATACGTACCTTTGTAGTGAAGAAATCCCAAGTAATATAAAACACACAGATATTGACCTTGTACAGAGACAATAAATACCAGAGGAAAAAAATGTTACACTCAAGAACACATAGTCAAAATAAAAATTAATTTTATATCTCTAGGTAAACTTGTTATCTATTATTTAGGATGATCTGATGTCTGAAACTAAAGTCCCCGATTTGCTTTCTTGGACTTTTTTTCCATTTTCTTGTACATTTCCTTTTATCAGAGGCTCAGGGACTGGTACTCAGGCTCTTGCTTATCTTCCTTCTCCTAAAGAACTACCTAGGAGAATTTCCAATTTCCAAAACGACAAAAGCTAGAGAAAGGAAGGTTGGGGGGAATCTGCCTTTTGCTCCAAGTTGAAGGAAGCACCACTCTCTCATGAAGCTGTAGGTTCAACTCAGATGCTAAAAGTTCGAAGTGCTAATGTTTCATGTAAAGTGTTGCTTTGAGCACCAAATATTTTCCATTTTTTGTCCATGGACTTTCAGCAAAGCTCCTGGTAAACTAACAAGCAACAACCAACCTTGCAGCTACCCAGGCATTGCTAGAGAGAAAAAATCTGCTTCTCTTTCGCAGTTGTATGAGAAGTTATTAGTCATGTTTCCATTTTAACACTTGTGAGAGCAGAAACAATCCCACTGTATTTTATTACAAGTACTTCCTTAAAAGCCATTACTAATGATACAGGAGCAGCTTTTTTTATTATTATCATTGTTCTCTGCTATATTACATAGCAGTCCAAACAACTCTTCTGAGAGCAAAAGTGTCTAGTGCCAATCTTCTTTGTCAATTCCCCAGTTACAGCAGATGAAAATTATCTTGACATTCAGTGCATTTGTCTGGATGTTATCCAGTGCTGCTGTTGTAAGCTCCTTTGAAGCATCATGCTGAACACAGATTCAATTTCTGAAGCACCTGAAGGCAGTGTCAGCATTAAGCAACTGTGCCAAAGCCCCACACTGGTACAATGGAACAAAGAAAGGATTCAGATGGCATTTAGAGGAGAAAGAAAGGGAAGGGAAGGGAAGGGAAGGGAAGGGAAGGGAAGGGAAGGGAAGGGAAGGAAAGGAAAGGAAAGGAAAGGAAAGGAAAGGAAAGGAAAGGAAAGGAAAGGAAAGGAAAGGAAAGGAAAGGAGATTCTCTAAAATACTTGGCAGGATGTTTCAGAATTTCAAAGGTTTGCCTAAAGTAAATACTGTACACAGAATAGCATGAGAGAAGAATTGTGAAAGCTAAAATATCTGGTGCTTAACGCTAGTGGAATTCAAACAGCATTGTATTTAGCTCTAGTGGAATTCAGGCTTTGTGCATATTTGTGTTAATACACTATTTTGATTTCTTGTTGAAAATACTTTTTAAGAAACCTTTGTTAGTAATGAACCTTGAGAGAGGTTATATGTATAAGACACTCATTCAGTGTTCTGCTAAAAGTGAAATTCAGATTTGCTGTTTCTCTCAAGCTTCATAAAGAAGCCAAAGATCCTTTTGCTTTTTTAAAAAAAATCCAGGACAGGTTCTTGCTGAAATTGGGTAGAATTTTCTGGTGGACTTAGGGCTATGACTGATGACAGGATTTTAAACCTCTTAATAACTCATTGATCCCACTGTCATGTCACAAACTGTAAAGATCCACTAAGAACAACCTTTCAATGTACTGTCCTCAGGTTACAATGGCAACTGAGACCGGGATTGCCATCATTATCTAAAGTGTGACATCATGTGACTGCATCGCTTAGCGACAACGATCCTGAAAGTCCTGGTTGCTGATGTAAACCCAAGATGCATGGGACATTAAGCAGGAAGCAGTGGGTGTCCCAGGTAAGGAGTGTGGGGGTGCCGTGGGGGAGGGCTGGCGCAGGCCACGAGCAAGGGTGTGTGCTGTGAGTGGGAGAAAAAGCAAGAATGACTTACTGGAGAAGCTTGCGGCCTTCCCTGCCAGCTTCCCCATTGACGTTGCTTGTGCAAAGCTGACAGGGAAGGTTGCAGATGGGGATAATGTGACTGCAGCTTTCTGTGATGTAATCACCGGGTGCTCAAGCACCCAAATCATGATCACGTGACTGTAGGGGTGCTGCAATGGCCAGAAGTTTGAAGACCGGTTGTACATCCATCTTTTCAGCGCCACTGTAACTTCTATCAGTTGCAGAACGAATGGATGTAAGCTAAGACTACCTGGCAGTCCCTGTGATACATACATATTGAACAAGTCATGTTTTACACATGCTTTATACATATGGAGCTTTATACATATGGAGCTCCTTCCTCTGGAAATTCATTAAGTCCAAAACTGAGCATAACTTCTGAAGCGCCATAAGGCATCTTGGCTGCTGAAGTTTCAGCCGAGATGAGGCTTAGTCCATCAGTGTTGTGTATGAGATGGAACTTACTTCTGGCAAGGTTAGAATCAAATAACCTAAAGCCAGATTTGTTATATTACCCATAATGAGGAACAGATGGAAGCCCTCCCTCTATCCCAAAACAGAGAAGCTTCAAGTCCATTGCACCACACGGGCAGAGAAAAAGCTGCAAGAATTGGAACTTTTCACTATGAATAGGGCTTGTATCTGATATATAGCAGTTACCTGATCTTGTTTGCAAAGATGCCATTCATGTTTTACAATCAACCTGCTTCTCAGAGATCTGCATCCTTGTATGTCTGCCTGTGCCTGCTTGCAATTCTAGGGTTTACTGAGAGAAGTCTGCCAATATAATTAGCTTGCTTGATTTTAAGTATCATTACCAGAGATGGAACTGATATCTAAATCAGTTGTCAATATTTTCAAGCCAGAGCTGCAACTGCTGCCTAACACTCTGCTGTCTGAACCCTGAGTCCCACCGCTGTATAATACATGCAAAACAACTGCATGGACATTGGCTGCTCTGTCTCAGTAGAGGCATTCTTTTCTTTTTCTAAGCGCTGAATATGAGATGGTCCTCAGAGGAGTTTGATGTGCATAAACATGCTGCGGCAGTCTGTAACAAATCTTCCTGGATCAGGGATCAGGTCTATAAAAAGACTCAAGAGTTATACAATTTCTAAGCTGCTGTGAAGGAAAGGACAGTGGAGAAAGCCATATTGATCTTCCTACACACTAAGAGATGCATAAACAGTAACTCAGGGGCCCTTTTTGTACCACCAACACTTACCATTCTGTTTCTCCTACCACCTGCTGATCCCTACATTTCTCTCTGACATTCTAAATGAAAACCTTTTCCTCGGTCGCCAAAATGGCCATTTTGGATCCTGCATGAGTGATGTTTTTAATTTCTTCCTGTTGCTTCTGACACATCTTGGGGAACAAATGACTATAACTGTATATTTATGAAGAGATAAATAGGTGTGCAGAATGCACTTCCAGCACCTCAAGAAGTAGCATTTCCTATATTAGGTGGATCTTTGTGACCTTGGGAGGGACTACTGAACCATGCACATGAGAAATGGTGTTCAAAACACCATATATTTCCCCTGCAACCCAAAGCCAGAGCCAGTCAACTTGTGAACTGCTGGCTTTGCTGTTTCCTGCACAATTTGTGGGATGACTTGTAATTGCTGTACTTTTTCTGTCTTATCTGGATACTAATGTGAGTACTTATTATATATTGTGGGAACTTTACACCAGTCTGGAGGGGAAAGCAAAGAGTATTATTAGGGTAGCAAGGATTTTCGTATACATTACTTCTTGGGGTTATTAATGTCATGTTAGTTTATTTTATTAATGAAGAAGAATATACTGCTTGTGAAAAACAAACAGATGTGACATCTGTTTATAATTTTCTGACAATCAGGCAGCTTTGACATATTTTCTTCAATACCACTGATAAACCAACAACTGCATTAACCAACATTTGTGGTATAGTTTCTCAAAAAGTAGTGGAGCACCTGAGCAGATTTTCCTGATACAGGGCATATTTCTTTGGAGGGCAGGTCATATTGAATTCTAGAGTCTGCACTTAAAATGAAAAACTGTAATAGTCTTGTTTGAAATTTCAGACTTGTTCAGGAAAGGGGCAGATTCCTCTTGGACCATAGAGTTTTTCTGGATTACACCAAATCTGCTTCCCAGCCTAGTTTCCATTTCCATTCAAGACAATAGGCTGGTTTGGCTGTTACTTTTAAACGTTCCGTACAACATGCATGGAGCTGACAATAGCCCCTCTCCTCATCAGCTGGCATGATAAATGAATACATGTTTCCATACTTGCAATGACATTGTCAGGAATGGGGAACCTAGCTCGATACACCATCGCTGATATGAAAGGAGTCCAGTTCATTCAGAAGTGTATGCACACCCCTCCTATTGGAAACAATTGTGCTGTGACTTAGCAAGGAGACTCTCTCTCTAATGACATGTCTAGAGTCTAGGAGAGTGGAGACGTTTCAGGTTTATCATTATTACACTCCAAGGTAATTCCTGGTCAGGGTTCGTGTGGCAAGAAAGAGAGTGGTAGGAAGAGAGATTGGTACAAGGCAAATTTTTCAAGGTTCTGCTGGCCAGATGCAGCTCACAAGGCCCTTCCCTATGGCCCGTAGAGGCCCTTATAAAAGCATTCTACTTCTCATTGTTCCTTTTACTCCTCAATGCCCTCACATCTCCAAAAGAGATTCTTTGCACCTTCCACTTTTCTTTCAGGAAGGTGGAAAAGATGAAGGTGGGAAAAGCTAATTCCTTAGAAGCAACCACTTCAGTATGCAAGAATTTCCAGAAGCACGGGCTCCCAGCAGCTCTGGACATCTAAATCTCTTCTTTCAGGAAATGGGTGTTAACTGCAAGGCACCCGGTTGTATCCTGAAGTGGCAGTTTCTGAAAGAGCAGGTCCATCTGCTGCAATAACAGTGAAAAGAGAGCTCTTCTGAAGGTATGTGAGAAGAGAAAGAGAACGTGTGCGCGTGCAATCCTCCCAAAATGACTTACAAACAATATAAATAATGTTATTAAAAATATAATAGTTGTTGTTTAAGAGCAAAGAATCCCTTAGGATCCTTCCCACAAGATAACCGGGGACAATGACCCAAGAGGGAGGAGAGTCCTTCTAAAGAAGCTTCTACAGTATGATGATTTCTGCCTGCCCACCTGCCTGCCTACCATACCCTTCCTTCAGGGAACCTTCCCAAAAGTCATTTGGTAACAATGGTCCTGTGGAGAGGGAAAAGTCAATTTGTAGTAGTTGTTGCCTTTCTTTCTCTTAGCTGCACCTCTTGCAGCATATCTTCTTTCAATCACCAGTATTGCCCTGGACATCTCCCATATAGACTACTGCAACACGCTTTACATGGGGCTGCCCTTGAAGAGTACCCAGAAGCTACAGCTGGCCCAAAATGCGGCCACGTGGGCAATTCTTGGTGCCCCTAGATAGGCACATGTTACACCATTGCTTCGCAAGCTACATTGGGTACCAGTCTGCTTCCGGGTCCAATTCAAGGTGTTGGTTATCACCTTTAAAGCACTACATGGCATGGGTACATGTTACCTAAGGGACCGTCTCATCCCCACTGCATCAACCCGCCCCACCAGATCATGCAGAGAGGGCATGCTACGGACCCCATCTGTAAGAGAATTCCATCTGGTGGGGTCCAGGAAGTGGGCCTTCTCTGCAGTGGCCCCGCCCTCCGGAACATCCTTCCCCCAGAGATAAGACAGATTCCATCTCTTGTGGCCTTCCAAAAAAAACTGAAGACCTGGTTTTGCCACCTCACTTGGGGAGGGAAGGGAAGTAGTCACTTCTGGAGATGGCTACTGCCCTAAAATGGCCCTTTAGATATACCTGAGCGGTACTACAACTATCAGTGTCATTTGGATTTTATACTGTATGTATGCTTACATTATATTTGTATCTGATATTTATTTCTGTTTATGGTATTTTAATGTTATCTTCATTGTAAACCGCCCAGAGTCACCCCTTTGAGGGGAGATGAGCAGCGGCCAAAATAAATAAATAAATAAATAAATAAATAAATAAATAAATTCTGAGAGGAGGAAACAACTGAATCAGGATCTTAAATGTTTCATTTGCATAGGTATTATTTTTGGTAGCTCTCGACCTCACTTGACCAATAGATCTGTACAAGTAGAGAGTCATCCTTTCCTATAGTAAAATGTAGCAGTCCATTTTTCACAATCCCTTTTGCTTTGTGGAGAGGGAAGGATTTGTGACCTCAGCATGTTCCAATGAATCTAGCTCTATGTGTAATCTAGTAGAGCTGTCAGAGTTGATTACTGGAAAAATCTACCATGTATTTCTTCATTTACTTGTTTTCCACTAGAGGTACAAAGACTAATGCTGACACAATATGGATACAGGAAGCGTGCAAAGCTGTTTTCTAAACCCATTTGACTATATAATTTAACACTGCCTTTAAATTGTTTCAATAATAGTTTCTGCTGTTATGTGACAGGATGTTAACTGCATCCAGATTAAACATCACCATTGAATGAATGCTTTGAGTATATGAAATGTAACAGCAACGTATACATGCATTATTGAACAATGAAAATTTCCATCCAGACTATCATAGCACTAATTTAAGCATACAGTGATAAAGAAAACATTGAAAATAAAATCTGAACAGCAACAACAACAACAAAATCCAGCAAAGAAAGAAAAAAAATCAAACCACAGTTTCAAAGTATATATACATTATTATCATAAGGAAATACAAATTTCAAATATCCATAATATTTCTATCCAAGAAACCATTCGTAATACATTAGGAACTACATCTGACGCAGGTAAAAAAAAGTGGTGATAATATATATAATATTTAAATATTCAAGATCTTGCTATTTCTCCCCTTTTTAATACCATTAATTCAAAGAACTGCGGTATTAATCCAAAGAATGCAGTATTTTGCCAGAGTAGATCAGACAGCTAACAGCTAAAATTTAATTCATTTCTTGTGTTACAGTATTTTGTATGTTCTGAAAAAATGGGCAATATAAAACTGCATAGTAATTTTTAAAAACATATGTAATTATTTTTCCATTTCCTCAATCACTTTCAGACAAAATGAGTATCTAAAAGGAGATTGCCACTGCGGAGGGTAAAATGTACTAATTTGATCACAGTCCCCTCAAGACAGTCTAGAAAGATGCTGATTAATTAATGCAACATTGAGGGGCAGCACTGTCTTTCTCAGCAGGTCGCTGGGGCTGAACATGTCTAGATTGGAAGGTAAGCACAGTCATGCTTGGTTACTACTTGGATAGGGGGCTGCAAGAAAATCCCAGGGCAGGAGACTAAGCTGGTAAATTGAAAAGACATCTGCAAACCTCTTCCCTATCGTTGCCGCCCAAAAAAGTCCATGAAGTCACCAGAGATTAGCTTGATTCAGAGATTTTTATCTTATCTAGTAGGTAGCAGAACATAGCCAATTTTGGTTGACCACAGACTGGCCTTGTTTAGCTGTTAGATGGGAGAATCACCTGGGAATTCCAGGGTTAGACCAGAATATTAAAAAAAAAAAAAATCCCAGAAGAAGGCAATGGTGAAAAACTTCTCTAATGCTACCAAGAAATCTGCATGGATGCTGTCCATTAGAAGCTCAGTTTGTTTTGAAGTCATCTTTACCTTTAGTATGAATAATCAGTATGAATTAGTTTGAATTTCTGGAATCAGTTCTTGAAAGCATTCTGAAATAGATTTAAAAGGACTTTAATGTAAGAGTTCCAAGAAGACCCACAAAGTTCAGACCCCTGTCTTATTCTCATACAGTAGAGAATTTGTTTTGAAGGGCTATCTTTGTTCTGAAATGTTGTGATTATATATAATTGTTTAAATATATTATTGATTAAAAAGATCTCTTAGGAAGAAAGTATTGTACCCAACTCATTGGAAACTAGGTTGGAGATTGTCACATTTTTTTCTGCAAAATATTTTTCATAGAAATAGGTTTCCCATCAATAATTAAGTCTCTACTCCTATCAAATCTTGGCTTATCTTCTCATTTCTTGAACAACTCATGCTTATCTGTGTGTTTCAAACTTGGATGATCAAGAAAGGGGAGATAGGGGAACAGAGCTTGCTTCTACCATAGACGACTAACTGTTTAACATTCAGAGCAATTCCGTTTTTATTATATTAAGAAAGGATAGCCTTGTACATTTAAGACTCACACTGCCATTGCTATTGTCATGAGTAAGGATGGCGAGCAGGGGGCTCCTTTCCAGACTGTTAAGCGCATGCGTAGCACTGAGGAATTGGTGAGCCATTCCAAGAGGCACAGATTGGGACCGCCTTAACCTGCGGGGTTTATATGGCTGGGTTTTTCCCACGCTTGTTCAGTTTGTTAGGGTTACTGTTATGTATTAGCAATAAAACATTAGAGAACAGTTCCCTGTCTCAGAGTGTTTCCTGGGAGTCAGGACATCAATCCTAACAAACTCCTACTCCCATCGAAAGAGGGAGGAACAAGGAATTACGGAGATTTTTAGAAATGTCTGCAAAAAACCAAGAAATGCGGCTCGCCACCCAGCAATTGGCAGCAGCCCTACAACAACATCAACAACAGGTAGATCTCCAGATCAACACATTACAAGCTGCCATGCTACAGCAGTTACAAAAACCAGCTCCGATTAACCCACAACCGGCACCACCAGCAGCAGCAGCAGCAGCTCCACCAGTAATGTTGAGATCCCAGGGCAGTCTACCAGAGAAATTTGGAGGGGAAACAGGACAGCTGAGAATCTTTCTCACACAGTGTACTATGTTCTTCAATAGCAGACCCGCAGAGTTTCCCACAGACAGAACCAGAGTCACTTTCATCCTAGGCCTGCTGAAGGGACCAGCTGCCAAATGGGCTATTCCCATGGTGGAGAACAACGACCCGATTCTCAACGACTACCAGAACTTTTTGGCAGGGTTCCGAGCACACTTTAACGACCCCATCAGAGAAGCCACGGCCAGCCGGGAAATTCAGAAGCTCAAGCAAGGTAACAAGAGGGTGGGACTCTACATTGCGGATTTCAAGTTATTAGCAGGAGATCTGGACTGGAATGAGAGTGCATTAAAAGACCAATTCAAACAGGGGCTGGATGAAGAGATTAAGAATGAATTAGTGCGCCAGGGAACACCAGCTACGTTAGAAGCCCTATATCAGTTATCGGTGGTCATAGATGCCAGGCTAGAGGAGCTTAGGCAGATGCAGCTGGGGAGAAACAGGACCCTCAGAGCGTTTTCAGGAATTCCAACCCTCCCTGTAGCAGCCGCTCACTCAACACAAGAGGAGCCAATGCAGATTGGGGCAAGCAGGAGACTGATTTCCGAAGCTGAGAAGCAGAGGAGGAGAGAGAGAGCCCCTTGTTTCTACTGCGGAGCCCAGGGGCACATGGTGAGAACTTGCCCAGCGAGAGGCCAAGCAGCCTTAGTAAGACCCCCAGGGCAGGCAGCTGAAACAAGACCCATCCCCGCCTCTGTTTCCAATCAGGGAAACTCCATCGGTCTCCCTCCACAGAGCTCAGCAGGGAGACCATCAATCAATTAAGAAGGGCTCATTCCGAGGATTCCAGACAAGCCTTTTACTACTTACCAGTAATAATCCATGTCAACCCAGAGCACCAGGTCAAGCTAGAGGCCCTCGTGGATTCTGGAGCTTCAACTAATTTTATTGATGCGCAGACCGTACAAGACTGCAACATCCCGACCAGAGAATTACCATGCCCCATAGAAGTGGAGACCATTGACGGCCAGCCCCTCAAGGCAGGGCCGATTAGAAGGCTCACAGAACCGGTGCAACTGACAACGGGAGACCACACTGAGTGGATCCAGCTTTATGTTACTGCATCGCTTAATGTGCCAGTAATCCTAGGCACACCTTGGCTGAGGATCCACAACCCCTTGCTGAACTGGACTACAGGAGCAATCTCCTTCCCAGCTAAGGAATGCCAGCACCACAAGATTCAAGCCGCCCCACGCTCTCCAGCAACCAACACAGTCACTGAAGCAGGGGGGGTCCAGTTGCCAGCCAAGTATGCGGATTTTGCAGACGTTTTCAGCGAACAGGAGGCCACAGCACTACCTCCCCATAGGGACTGTGACTGTACCATTGAGTTACTACCAGGAGCCAAAGTTCCAGCAAAGAAACAATATTCCATGTCTCCCAGGGAACTCGCCACCTTAAAGGATTACTTAGACTCTAATCTCCAAAAGGGATTTATCCGACCATCTACTTCCCCAGCGTCTGCTCCGACCTCCTTCGTACCAAAGAAGCCTGACCCGTTGGCACCTGCACCCCAGGAGACACCCATGAGAGCAGTACTGCTTCGTCCTTGGAGGAGTTTTCCTTTGAAGACTTGCCATCCTTGCCCAGTTCCCATGGGACTTTAGAAGCAGACGGCGAATCTTATCAAGACTCTGGAGGGGAGGGGGCTGAAATGGAATGTGAATCTGGAGGGGAGGGTGATGTCATGAGTAAGGATGGCGAGCAGGGGGCTCCCTTCCAGACTGTTAAGCGCATGCGTAGCACTGAGGAATTGGTGAGCCATTCCAAGAGGCACAGATTGGGACCGCCTTAACCTGCGGGGTTTATATGGCTGGGTTTTCCCACGTTTGTTCAGTTTGTTAGGGTTACTGTTATGTATTAGCAATAAAACATTAGAGAACAGTTCCCTGTCTCAGAGTGTTTCCTGGGAGTCAGGACAGCTATATTTGATGAAAGGCACATGTGACTTCCCATCTTTTTATCTGCATCGTGGTTGTTCCCTCAGTTAATGATGATGATTCCCCACCCCCACCCCCAAATGAAACATTAAAGTTGATAGTTTTACCATTTAGGGAAGATGACAGAGGGTAATCAAGTGTGTGGTTACTTTTTAAAAATACATTTTAGTTTCATCCCACCAGCTTTCTGCTGTGACCGCTTTTTGCTTTCCTTACCACCTGCCATATTCCACTAGCATTAACTTCTCAGTCATTCCATGATTTTAAATGAAGCAAAAGGCTGCATTTATTTATTTACAGCAGGAGTATAATCACCAGGGTTGTGCAAAGCATCTGGAAGAGGTCTTTTGCAACACTTAGGAGTGCAAATTAAGTACTCTCTTTGAATCATAAAAGCAGCCACATCTTTTGCAAGGCTAACTCAGCTGTTTACAAAGTTGTTCCTGGTTGTTTTCTCATGTGTGAAACTCCCATTTTATTTCAGCCATAACGAGCCACTTCACTGTATTGAGAAGTAAGAAGGGAGGGACTTCTGTTGTTCCAGGACCATCTCTCCTCCCGGGCACATACTGCTCTTGGACTCTGTCTATATGCATTGTTGGAATATATTCCCCACGCACCCAGCTGCCCACCCACTCCATTCCAGCCACCAGAGCAATATGCTTCTATGGCTTTTTGTGTGTGCCTTTGAGTCAGCCTTGGGTCCTGGCAAGTGTCTGGACTAGTCCCTGCGGTTTTCTTGGCAAGGTTTTTCTGAAGTGGCTTGCCATGGCCCACTTCCCAGGGCTGAGAGAGAGTAACTGGCCCAAGGCCACCCAGCTGGCTTTGTGCCTAGGGCAGGACTGGAACTCACAGTCTCTCAGCTTCTGGCCTGATGCCTTAACCGTGTTGGAAGTATTAACAAATCAGCATGCCTCAATTAGCATATAGATGAGTTGATCCCATGACACAATTCTCTATGTGAGAGGAAGTGGTTGCCACACCCACTTCCTCTCTCTCTCTCTCTCTCTCTCTTCCTCCTTCTTCCACTGGGAGGGAAGCACACAGCTGTGTGCTGATCCATCTTTCTGGGCACCATGTGGTGGGCCTGGAATTCCCCTTTCTACACACAGCTCAAATCGCAGCTATACTGTAGGGCTGAGAGATCATCAAGTATAGGTAGGGAACAGAAGAAACAAGGAACATCATTTTTCCACCGAAGATGAATGTAACTGGACCAAAGAATAAAGTCAGTAAGACCCTTTTTATTTTACTTTGCACCTACTCTGTCTAAGTGTGTGATTCTTTATGGGGTTGAGGGCTGAGTGTGTAAGATTAATAACCTGTGTTTCTCTGACATGCTCATTAAAGCTATTTAAGATAATATTCTTTTTCTATGTGCTTCTCTGCTGTGTTAAGCTCTGCTCCATTCTGTGGTCCTAGAAGGCCATTAATGGCTTCAAAATGCTACACTAAACTGGCTCTCTTCTATGACTATAGCTACTGGAAAAAGTGCCTGGAAAGGAAAAACCTTTCACTCTTATAGCTGGTAAGATGCTTTTACATGCAACTGAGGAGTGACAGCTTGTCAGCTTCAGTTATCTGATGCAATAAGTTACAGAAGAGAAGAGGGCAAAAAAATCTATTACATTATCTCCTTGTGGGCAGTAGGAGATGAAGGGATTCTTCTTGTCCCATGATTTGCTGTAGCTTAATATGACTCACTGATTAAATGTTTGTGTGTTTGTTGCATTTTCTCATTCATGAGCTGAAAGGAGAGCTTGGACTAGTTCATGATGTTATCTGCTTGACCTCTGAGTTTCAGAGTGAGGAAAGTAATGACGAGGGAGGGATCAGATCGGTATGATATGAAAATTCCCTTAAAAACAGGTTACTATGTACCCATTCCAATAAGTAAAGGAAGATGCAAAAATCTGCATGGCTAAATCAAAATTTATTAGCACAAATTAAGCAAATATGAAGATTCTGATATAAATAGAGCTTCAATATTATAGAAAGAAACAGCAAGGAGGGGAAAAAATGAATGGGGACCACTTTATATTTTTGCAGCTAAGAATGCTATAAATGCTATATAACCAGAGTGTCTTCCTTAGTTAAGGGTAGGAACCTGTGATACTCCAAATCTTGTTAGATTACACCTCTGACCATGCTGGCCAGGTGATAAAACAGTGGGGGACAGATTCCTAAGCAATATGTACAGGAGCTTATGTCATGACTATTTCAGCATTTAGCTCACCAGCCTACATTGTGTGGTCACAAATAGTCACAAACAAAAAGGGCAGTAACGAAGCAGAACCATTTTATGCATCTGTCACACCAAAGAAAAACCCAATACCTTGGATAGAGTATATATACAATTCTAAATGGTTCCTTCTTTCTAATATTAGTAGAAAACCAGTCTAGTCCACCACCACCACAGAAACCCCTGCAATACGTACCAACTCCACTTCTTAATGACAGGCATTTCAGCAGTTTATAAATAATAATGGATGGAAATTGTTTTGCTGCTGATGTCAGAAAATGTACAGGATAAGCAATTCATCACCATGAATTATCTACCACAGGAACCAATAATAATTTTTAAAAGGGGAAAAATCAGGCCATTCCAAAGAAAATTAACATCTCTGTGTTGGGGGCTATTGATTCCCTGCAAGAACATAATGCAGGATCAATTATCATTACTCTACATTGACTTTCAGTTCATAATTCTTCATGGCCTAGTGCTAATTCCTTAAAAATATGAGCCTTTAGAGCCAATTCCAAAGTTTTCCCTTCTGAACCAGAAAGAAACCACCCTGGCCTAGAGCTATCTACCAAATCTCATGCCTTCTGTCCATATATAACATAAGTGAAGTCCCTGACACTCGGTCTGCCTTGCCTTTACCCCAACTTTACATCAGTGAGGTTTCATCAGAACATTCTTAAATCATAAAATGCCTAGAGGTCATCAAAGTAAATGTGACCTCTTCTTACTATTTTCCTTTAGCAAATCTCTAGTAGAAGATGAGTTGGCTTTCATGAAGAGCCCTGTCCATTCTACTTTCCATTTTAAAAATAAATAAATAAATTTTTAACATTTGAAAAGGAAGCTGACCTGTGCAAAGCAAAATTTCAGCATTTGGAATTATAGATATTTCCCAAAATGCCCTTGGTATTTATATAACCCTTTTGGTGCTTTCAGAAAATAAAGATGGTACTTGACTTCAAGCATCTAGGCCCATCCACATAGACTGTGCTTATCAATCATCAAGCAGGAAATTAAGAGGCACAGATGCAAGGAATACAGTGTTTTTTGTAGTTATATAAAAATATTTTTTTCAACAAGCACAGCTTTTCTCTCTCTGGCAGCTACACCTGCCAAAATCTCCTTTTCCATAGTTACGGGAAGGAGCAGGAACCCCATTAGACTGTTGTTTACATCTGATCACCCCATGCAGGCTTGTTATTTAAATTGCACATTTAATTTGCTCAGACTTATGTTTTGTGAGATGCAGTATAAACAGCAATAGTATTAACATCCTTCCTATTATGAACCACTCAAGATGGTTGTGGACTGTGTATCTGTCAGTGAACTGGCAACTGCTGACTGGATAGACAGAAAAGAAACCTCTTTGAGAATACCTCAGGATAAAAGAGATAGCTTTAATTAAGATATAATATTGTTTAAAAATCTGGAAAATGGGGAAGGAAGAACTTGCTAACCTCGTATTTTATTGTATCCAAACAGATGCCTCAGAAGAGTTTATACAACTATTCCATCTTGGTCTCCTCATCAAATTCCTGTGAAAATCCAAAAAGAGGGAAGGAAGGGATTGGACAACATGGAAGATGATAACTTACAAGCTCTTCCCCCTCCAGGATAGTTCTATGGAGTGGGCAGGGAAATTGTACAATAAAATCCTTGCTTGTCCGGAAGCAGCCGTTGCCTATTTCATGGATTGTGTTTATTCTGACAGAAGGCACATTTTCTAAAAAAAAAAAAGGGGGGGATATTTGTTCTATTTTATGGATACTATAATGTTATTAGTTGTTGAAGATTTATCTTTGCAGTTGCTAACTTCTTGCACTGACTTGGTGGCATTTAATCAATCAATAATAAATTGTTAAGAGGTATTTTTTGGACACATTATGCGAAGAAGACCCAGCTCTCTGGATAAGGTTGTAATGCTGGGAAACGTAGAAGGAAAGAGAGGAAGAGGACGACCAGCAGCAAGGTGGGTGGACTCAGTTATGGTGGCAATGAGTGCACCACTGGAAGACCTGAAAGACCAGGCTAGGGACAGATTGTCATGGAGAAAATCTATGTGGTCACTAAGAGTCAACACCAATATGATGGCATGCTATCAATCATAATCAAAAGATTTTAAAAGAGCCAGCATCCAAGATATGTCATAGGTAATGAGGAAAGAAACTTGTCTAGGGGCCCATCTTTTTGGTTTAAACCTTAATCAGAAATGGAGTACCTGAAGCTTTCTCTGAAATGGGCATAACAAAAGCTTCTGTTTTTCTTGACACATAAAAGAATTGACTTGGGCACAGGAACTAAACCAGTAGAGAAGCTGAAGTCTGAAGCACTGGATATTAATTTATTAGGTGAAAAGGATTTCAAAAATCCAGTACACACTACAATTTTAAACAAAACCTCATGAAGCAGGAAAGCAATTATCCAAATTTCAAAATAACATGTGATTATTATTACTCAGGACCATGCATACTTCTGTACATTATGCAGTACTTAATATTTGACTACTTACTTGCAGGCTGAACTCAAATAAAATGGGGCTCTAACTTCTTTCCGAAAACTGAGATCCTCTGCTACTGAAACAGATCTCCCCAGCTACAACTTGCAATGATACTTTCAGCAAAGTCCCTAAGATTTTTTAACTGACAGTGTTAGAGGGAAGGCTAGAGAAAACTGGATGCAGGTATCCTGAGAACAAATTTCTTCAAGTCTTTGGCCACCCCCTCAGTCCTTTATTATACAGGCCACTAGCTATAGCAATGGTTCAAAAGACATTGTTTTCCATATTGCTTAGTTTAAAATGTTTCAGTAGTCTGTGGTGCCACAGGAGTCACATTCTGAGTCCTGATTAACTTACAGCGAAACAAGTGTCAGAACTGACAGGGCTACCTATTACAATGCCTGTACTTGATAAATCTGTCTTGTGTTTTGGCCCTGCTCTGATTTACTGCCATTTCTGGATGCCAGTAAAATCTCTGTACACTTAGCAAGGCTGAAGCCAGATCAGTCTGAGGGCTTTCTTTATTCATGCAACTGTTTGGAAAACTAAAGGGCACTCTTCTATTTGGACCTATGCAAAAGGAGAAAAAAAAACATGCTCGGGATTTGTTCTTAGTTGCATGAAATACAGTTCTATGAAATCTACTTTTGACTACATGCATCCCAAACCCTATTATTAAGTCGGTTTGGGGCAATTAAAAATAATTAATTATACTCCCTTAACAGTATGCTCTTCAGCAAAGGATCGTTACCTTGTCGTGGTGCTGGAGCTTGAGCACCTCAATGATGCCATGAGCTAAACCGTGAAGGGCCACCCAAGACGGGAAGGTCATGACAGAGAGGTCAGACTAAATGCGATCCCTGGGGAAGGTAATGGCAACCCACCCCAGTATTCTTGCCGTGAAAACTAAATGGATCAGTACAACCAGAGATATGTCGGTATACCATCGGAAGATGAGACCCCCAGGTCGGAAGATGGTCAAAATGCTCTGGGGAGGAACAGAGGATGAGCTCAACTAGCCCCAGACATGATGACGCAGCTAGCTCAAAGCTGAAAGGACGGCTAGCAGCCGACGGTGCTGGTGGTGAACGGCGAATCCGATGTTCTAAGGATCAACACACCATCGGAACCTGGAATGTAAGATCTATGAGCCAGGGCAAATTGGATGTGGTTATTGGTGAGATGTCAAGATTAAAGATAGACATTCTGGGCGTCAGTGAACTGAAATGGACTGGAATGGGCCACTTCACATCAGATGACCACCAGATCTACTACTGTGGACAAGAGGACCACAGTGTAAGGATTGCCTATTCTAAAACACCATCAGACTCATAAGCAGGATCACAAAGTTATCTGATTTATTAAAGAATAGTATGCAGGATCACAAAGAAAGCTGAGAATGATAAAAGCACGCCAAACGCAAACTAAAAACCCTCGGTACAAATGAGATCCCTCCCCCCGTAGAATTTTCCCAAGTTCACAATCTCAGGTGCTCCTAACGGCTTCTGATGGTCCGCAGGAAAAGTCCTTGAGCAGAGCACATAACCCAAACACATTCCATTGAAATGAACATAGATAGAGCTTGGCACAAGGTTTCACAGCAGCTCCCTCCCAAGCAGAAACATGCATCAGCGCCATGGCATGTGAAAAATTACGATGTACAGTGCACATTGAAACAGTGAACATGACATACTGCCCCCCCAAAAGAAAGAAAAGTCTAAGCGGCAGGCTTCAAAGGGTAAGCTAAGTGGAAACGGTTAACTAAATCAGGAGCATTAACGTGGTGAGCAGGCACCCATTCAGGATGAGGAAAGTGTTTCCAGCAGATCAGGTACTGGAGGGTGCCTTGAAGCTTGCGAGAATCAACAACTTCCTTGACCTCAAAGTGCTGTTGGCCATCAATCATGATTGGAGCAGGAGGAGGAGGTTGGGGATGCGAGCGGGAAGAGTGGTGGATAGGCTTGAGCAGGCTGCAATGGAAAACAGGGTGCAAGCATTTCAAATTGTGAGACAGGTCCAACTTAACAGTAACTGCATTGATAAGACCAACAATAGGGAAAGGACCAATGAACTTGGGAGCAAGTTTTTTGGAGGGTTGTGGGGACTTGATGAATTTGGTAGAGAGATATACTTGATCCCCAATTTTGAAATCATGCTGCAAAGAACGTTTATCAGCTTGAAATTTATAAGCATCCTGGGCATCAGCCAAAGCCTGTTGAATCACCGGCCAGGAATCAGCCAGCTGTAATGATTGCCTTATCCCAACGAAGTCAGTCTCACCAGAGTTTAGTGAATAAAACTGATTTATTGAAAGGATAGTATACAAATACGAAGAAAGCTGAGAATAAGCAAAAGCGCGCCAAATACAAACTAAAAACCCTCGCCTCCAAGCCGATCCCGCCCCCCCACCCCAACATCACAACCACCCCCTCCCAGCATTGGCAAGCGTCACACATCTGCCTGGGAAAGTAACCTTGAATACATGTCGTAACCCAAACACACATTCCTTCAGGGTAACACAAAGATAACAGCCTGGCTGGGCTGGAATTCCCCACCCCGCAGGTGATAGACACGGATCAGAAACATGACATGCAAAATGTTACGATGTATGCAAACCATTGGAACGATGAACATGACATATCGCCCCCCTTAAAGAAAGGAAATGACCTCACGGAGCAGGCTTAGCGGGATAAGCAGCGTGGAAATGGGTAACTAGAATAGGGGAGTGAACATCGTGGGCAGCAACCCACTCAGGATGAGGGAAATGTTTCCAGTGAACCAGGTATTGTAAAATAGAAGGACATCGTCGGGAATCCAGGATTTCTCGGACTTCAAAGTGTTGCTGACCATCAATCATGATAGGTGCAGGGGGTGGAGGCTGTGGATGCCAGCGGACTGATTCGTGGAAAGACTTAAGCAGGCTGCAATGAAAGACAGGGTGTAAGCATTTAAGATTTGCAGGCAAATCTAATTTAAAAGTAACAGGATTAATTTGAGCAACAATAGGAAAAGGACCAATAAACTTAGGTGCCAACTTTTTTGAAGGTTGCGTAGACTTGATGAATTTGGTGGAAAGATACAGCTTATCACCCACTTGGAAAGGTGGCGAGGTGGATCGTTTGGAATCTGCATGTCGTTTGTAAGTGGCTTGAGCATCAGCAAGCGCCTGTTGTATTGTTGGCCAGGCAGCTGCCAGACGTGTAGCCCAATCAGCAGGTGAAGACAGGGGGGAGGCTGGCTGAGGCAGTTCTGGGATCGGGACAAAGTCACGGCCAAAAACGGTATGGAAAGGCACTTGGCCAGTGCTTTGATGAACAGCATTGTTATAGGCAACTTCAGCAAACGGTAGGAGGTCAACCTAATCATCTTGCTGATAATTTACAAAAGCACGCAGATATTGTTCAAGGGTAGAATTGACCGCCTCCATATTTCCGTCAGTCTCCAGATGCGATGCAGTGGACAATGCTTGGTTAGTACCCAGTAATTTCATAAATTCCCGCCAAAACTTGGACATGAATTGTGTACCTCTGTCCGTCACCAAGCGGGCGGGGCATCCGTGAATTTTGTACACATGTACAATGAAGAGGCAGGCCAGCTGTTGTGCAGATGGGATGGAGGTACATGGGATGAAATGGGCTTGTTTAGAGAAAAAATCTTTCACCACCCAAATGACAGTTTTCCTCTGGCTAGGAGGTAAATCAACAATGAAGTCCATAGAGATCTCCTCCCAGGGGTGGGAAGGATTAGCCACAGGTTGTAACAAGCCCTGGGGCTGTCCCACTTTTCGTTTAGAAGCAGCACATACTGGGCAGGAATTGACGTATTCTTTGATGTTGCGCCAGAGCATTGGCCACCAGAATTCGCGTCTGACCAGATGAAGGGTCTTACCGAACCCAAAATGCCCAGCCATTCTGTCATCATGGGATCGTGACAGAATGGTTTTGCGCAACGTCTCAGGTACATAGAGACGATCATGCTTCCATGCAAAATCTTGTTTAAAAGTAACCTCGTTGAGGTTTGCTCGCAACCAAGTGTCAGTTTTCAGCTCGGAAAGAAACTGTTGTTGCAAGTCTGAGGGAACAGGCAAGCGAGGTGAAACTGAAGCGACTGCATGCTGCGCTCGGGTTTGGCTGCGAGTCACAGCTGCCAGACTCATTTGGGGCTCTGTCCAGAGAGTTCTCACTAGATCTGGCACCGTACTGGCATCCTGAGGCTGGCGCGAAAGTGCATCAGCCAGGAAGTTGGTTTTTCCAGGTATAAATTTCAGTTTAAAGTCAAAACGACTAAAGAATTGACCCCACCTAATTTGTTTTGGGCTCAGTTTACGAGAGGCAGTCAGTGCCTCCAGGTTTTTATGATCAGTCCAAACTTCGAACGGGTGGGCAGCCCCCTCCAATAAGTGACGCCAGCTTTCCAAAGCAGCTTTAACAGCAAAGGCCTCTTTCTCCCAAATGTGCCATCTCCTTTCTGTCTCTGAAAATTTACAGGAGAGGTAAGCACATGGCTTTAACTGTCCGAGGTTGTCCCTTTGCATTAACAGAGCTCCAATTGAGAAATCAGAAGCATCCACCTGTACCACAAATGGTTTGTCAGGATCAGGATGCTGCAGAATGGGTTCGGATGTGAACAGCTGTTTAAGGGTCTGAAAAGCCCTCTGGCATGCGGGTGTCCATTTCAGCAGCGCTCCTGGATTTTTCACCCTCTGTGTCTCCCTGAAACCTTTAGTTTTGAGCAACTCAGTGAGGGGTAGCGCAATTTCCGCGAACCCCTGGATGAAGGGCCGATAAAAATTTGCGAATCCAAGGACACTTTGGAGCTGCTTACGCGTGCATGGCGGCTCCCATGCCAAAATGCCTTCAATTTTAGCGGGATCCATTTCAATTCCCTTATCGGAAATCCTATAGCCCAGATAATCAATTTGCGACTTATGAAATGCACATTTTGACAGTTTAGCATACAATTCCGCCTTTCTCAGTTTGCTCAGAACTTGTCTGACTAGATATATATGTTCCTCCATCGTTTCAGTATATATTAAAACATCATCTAAATACACCAATACCCCATTAAATAGGTGGTCATGCAAGACCTCATTGATAAGTTGCATAAAAACCCCTGGCACCCCCGCCAATCCAAATGGTAACACTTTATATTGAAAAGCACCCAAAGGACAATTAAATGCAGTTTTCCATTCTTCCCCCTCCCGTATGCGAATATGGAAATATGCCTCCCTCAAGTCCAGCTTAGAGAATATTTTCCCCTTTGCCAGATGTGTTAGCATGTCCTTTATCAGGGGCAAAGGATATTTATTTAATATCGATACTGCACTGAGCCCACGGAAATCTGTACACAGTCTCAAAGTGCCATCCTTCTTTGGTTGAAACAGTACAGGTGCGCCCACTGGAGAGCTGGCCGGTTCAATGAAACCCCTAGCTAGATTTTTGTCAATGAACTCTCGTAGTGTTGCCAGCTCCTTCTGGGTCATAGAATAAATTTTTGGACTAGGCAATTTCACATTAGGAACAAATTCTATGGCACAGTCAGTTTTGTGATGAGGGGGCAGCCGATCCGCCTCTTTTTCACCAAACACATCTGCAAAGTCCTGGTATTGCTCCGGCAGCCCTTCCAGCGGCTCGAGGACTTGCAGAGAAGTGGTTGCTGTCATGAGTAAGGATGGCGAGCAGGGGGCTCCCATCCAGAATGTCAAGCGCATGCGTAGCACTGAGGAACTGTTCAGCCATTCAAAGAGACACAGATCGGGACCGCCTTAACCCTTGGGGGTTATATGTCTGGGTTTTTCCCACGCTTCTTTAGTTTGTTAGGATTCTTGTTAAGAACTAGTAATAAATATTAGAGACCAGTTCATTGTCTCAGTGTGTTTCCTGGTTGTTAGGACATCAATCCTAACAAACTCCTACTCCCATCGAAAGAGGGAGGAACAAGCAATTAAGGAGATACGTTTAGAAATGTCTTCAGAAAACCAAGAAATGTGGCTCGCCATCCAGCAATTGGCAGCAGCCCTACAACAACACCAGCAACAAGTAGATCTCCAGATCAACACATTACAAGCTGCCATGCTACAACAATTACAACAACCAGCTCCGATTAACCCACAACCGGCACCAGCAGCAGCAGCAGCAGCTCCACCAGTAATGTTGAGATCCCAGGGCAGTCTACCAGAGAAATTTGGAGGAGAAGCAGGACAGCTGAGAATCTTTCTCACACAGTGTACTATGTTCTTCTACAGCAGACCCGCAGAGTTTCCCACAGACAGAACCAGAGTCACTTTCATCCTAGGCCTGCTGAAGGGACCAGCTGCCAAATGGGCTATTCCCATGGTGGAGAACAACGACCCGATTCTCAACGACTACCAGAACTTTTTGGCAGGGTTCCGAGCACACTTTGACGACCCCATCAGAGAAGCCACGGCCAGCCGGGAAATTCGGAGGCTCAAGCAAGGTAACAAGAGGGTGGGACTCTACATTGCGGATTTCAAGTTGTTAGCAGGAGATCTGGACTGGAATGAGAGTGCATTAAAAGACCAATTCAAACAGGGGCTGGATGAGGAAATTAAGAATGAATTGGTGCGCCAGGGAACACCAGCTACTTTAGAAGCCCTATATCAGTTATCGGTGGTCATAGATGCCAGGCTAGAGGAGCTTAGGCAGATGCAGCCAGGGAGAAGCAAGACTCTCAAAGCGTTTTCAGGATTTCCAGCTCTCTCTGTAGCAGCCTCTCACTCAGCACAAGAGGAGCCAATGCAGATTGGGGCAAGCAGGAGACTGATTTCCGAGACTGAGAGGCAGAGAAGGAGAGAGAGAGCCCTGTGTTTCTACTGCGGAGCCCAGGGGCACATGGTGAGAGCTTGCCCAGCGAGAGACCAAGCAGCCTTAGTAAGACCCCCAGGGCAGGCAGCTGAAACAAGACCCATCCCCGCCTCTGTTTCCAATCAGGGAAACTCCATCGGTCTCCCTCCAAAGAGCTCAGCAGGGAGACCATCAATCAATTGAGAAGGGCTCATTCCGAGGATTCCAGGCAAGCCTTTTACTACTTACCAGTAAAAATCCATGTCAACCCAGAGCACCAGGTCAAGCTAGAGGCCCTCGTGGATTCTGGAGCTTCAACTAATTTTATTGATGCGCAGACCGTACAAGACTGCAACATCCCAACCAGAGAATTACCATGCCCCATAGAAGTGGAGACCATTGACACCCAGCCCCTCAAGGCAGGGCCGATTAGAAGGCTCACAGAACCGGTGCAACGGACAGTGGGAGACCACACTGAGTGGATCCAGCTTTATGTTACTGCATCGCTAAATGTGCCAGTAATCCTAGGCACGCCTTGGCTGAGGATCCACAACCCGTTGATGAACTGGACTACAGGAGCAATCTCCTTCCCAGCTGAGGAATGCCAGCACCACAAGATTCAAGCCGCTCCATGCTCTCCAGCAACCAACGCAGTCACAGTAGCAGGGGGAGTCCACTTGCCAGCCAAGTATGCAGATTTTGCAGACGTTTTCAGCGAACAAGAGGCCACAGCACTACCCCCCCATAGGGACTGTGACTGCACCATTGAGTTGATACCAGGAGCCAAGATTCCAGCAAGGAAACAATATCCCATGTCCCCCAGGGAGTTAGCCACCTTAAAGGATTACTTGGACTCCAATCTCCAAAAGGGGTTCATCCGACCATCTACGTCCCCAGCGTCTGCTCCTACCTTCTTTGTACCAAAGAAGCCTGACCCGTTGGCACATGCAACCCAGGAGACACCCATGAGAGTGGTCCACAACTTCAGTTTTTTAAATAAACAAACAAAGAGAGAATCCTATCCTCTGCCCTTAATCTCGGATCTGCTAGATCGCTTACAGAAGGCACGCATTTTTACCAGGTTGGATCTCAGGAGTGCGTACAATCTGATCCGGGTGAAAGAGGGGCACGAATACCTGACTGCCTTCGACACCAGGTTTGGAAAATTTGAGTACCTTGTTATGCCCTTTGGCTTGTCTAATGCAGGAGACATATTTTCCAGATTTATGAATCACGTTTTTGCTGATTTACTAGACAAGTACATGGTCGTTTATCTAGATGACATATTAATTTTCTCTGAGGATGCCACAACTCACGTAACCCATGTACGTAATGTTTTGCAAAGACTAAGAGAGAACAGGCTGTTCGCCAAGCTAGAGAAGTGTGCCTTTGATTTAACTGAAGTACATTTCCTGGGCTATATAGTATCCACAGAAGGCATATCCATGGATCCTGCTAAGGTCCAGGCAATTCTCTCTTGGCCACCTCCCCGAAATGTTAAAGATATACAAAAATGCTTAGGATTCTGTAATTTTTATCGCCGTTTCATAAGAAATCACAGTGACCGTACCAGACCATTTACACAGCTCTTGAAGAAAGGCTCAAAATTCATATGGGGGGAGAGGGAGCAAGCAGCGTTCCAGGAATTGAAGCAGCTTTTTGCTTCCCAACCGCTCTTAAGGCACCCTGACCCCACGAAGCCATTCATAATGTATTCAGATGCTTCAGATGTTGCCATTGGGGCAGTGTTATTGCAATATACAAACAAGGCAGAGAATACATTGCTTCCTTGTGCCTTTTTTTCACGCCTACTCTCACCAGCAGAGAGAAACTATGATGTTTTTAACAGAAAGTTGCTGGCAATTAAAGCAGCATTCCAAGAGTGGAGGCACTGGCTAGAAGGGGCGACCTTTCCTGTGAAAATTTGCACCAATCACAATAATTTACAGCTTCTACAGAACACCAGATCCCTCACCCCACGCCAGATCAGATGGAGCCAGTTTTTCTCCCGTTTCAATTTTGTTATTTCTTATGTGCCCGGGGTGCAAAACTGCTTGGCAGACGCCCTGTCTCGATCCTTTCAGGCAAAACCCCCCACTCACCAGGAAGTACAGGCTGCTATATTACAACCTCACAACTTTGATCAGCCGATGAGGGGGAGCCAAACAGATTTTAGCAGCAGGCAGACAAGCAGAGGACCTATTTTCAAGAGCCAGAGCTCAGCAGCAACAGGACCCGTATGCCAGGGCCAGGATGGATGACCTCCAGAGCGCCCCACAAGACACTGCCTCCCCATTCAATGTGGAGGCAGGAATCCTCTGGCATAGTGGGCGATTGTATATTCCCCCTTCATTGAGGGAAGAAGTACTGAGACTGTGTCATGACCACCAAACGGCAGGCCACGGAGGCGTTTTCAAAACTCTCCATAGAGCTCTGAGAGACTACTGGTGGCCTAAGATGGTTGCAGACATTAAGGGGTACATTGCTTCTTGTCACACCTGCAGATGAGCCAAGCCTCTTCCAGGGAAGCCCACAGGACTCTTGCAACCCCTACCCACCCCCAGTAGGCCTTGGGATACGATCTCCATGGATTTCATCACTGATTTACCCCCGGTCCAGGGGCTGACTTCCATACTAGTGGTGGTGGACCTTTTCACTAAAATGGCACATTTTATTCCTTGCAAGGGCCTCCCATCTGCGCAAGCCACAGCGCAGTTGTTCATGGACCATGTTTTTAGGTATAGAGGCATGATAAATAACTTGGTGAGTGACAGAGGCCCACAGTTCACTTCCAGGTTCTGGAGGGCCCTTTTCCAGTCATTAGGGGTCCAGATCCACCTATCATCATCGCATCATCTGGCTAGTAACAGGCAAGCTGAGAAAATTAACCAATGGTTACAGCAGTATCTCAGGTGTTACACCACTTATCAGCAAGACAATTGGCCAGCCCTGCTCCCCATGGCAGAATTTACATATAATAATTCTGTGCAGGCCTCTACCAAGATGTCTCCTTTCCAAGCACTCTGTGGGGTTAACCCTCAGGTGTTGCCCACCTCCTCCCAGCAGGGAACTGTTCCAGCCACGGCTGATTTTCTTAAAGAGCAACAAGCCGCACAGGAGTTGTTAAAGGAGCAGCTGAACAGGGCACAGAGTGCTTACAAGAGAGCTGCAGATGCTCACAGACAAGAGGGGCCAGCGATTGTGGTAGGAGACAAAGTGTGGCTCTCTACCAAGTTTTTGACCTCTACCAGACCCTCCAAGAAGTTTGACTCTAAGTTTGTGGGCCTTTTCACTGTGGTACAGCAGATAAATCCAGTGGCTTATCGTTTAAAGCTGCCAGCATCCATGAAAGTCCATCCAGTCTTTCACAGAGCCTTGCTAGCCAAAGACCCTCCCCCAAG